>NC_080685.1:29016456-29667689 GCF_030445035.2 Dasypus novemcinctus | reverse complement strand
ACACAGATTCCTGGTGCAGCTGATAAGGATAGAAGCGGTCCCAGAAGAACACACAGTGAATGGACACAGAGAGCAAACAACTGGGGGTGGCAGGGAAGGGGAGAGAAATAAATAAAAAATAAAATAAAAAAAGAAGACATTGGATGAGCACAAAGAATTTGAAAGCATACATAGAAAAATAGATCTTATGGGAATGAAAGGCACAATAAATGAAACTAAAAAAAATTGGAATCAAATAATAGCAGATTTGAAGAGGCAGAAGAAAGGATTGGTGAGCTTGAAGAAATGGCCTCTAATAGTGAACATACAAAAGAACAGATGAAGAAAAGAATGGAAAAAATTGAACAAGGTCTCAGGAAACTAAATGACAGAAAAAGACTTGCAAGCATATGTGTCATGGGTGTCCCAGGAGGAGAAGAGAAGGGAAAAGGGGCGGAAGGAATATTTGATGAAATAATGGTAGAAAATTTCCCAACTCTATTGAAGAACATAGATAGCCACATCCAAGAAACACTGTGTACTCCCATCTGAAAAATCCTAATAGACCAACTCCGAGACAAATACTAGTCAGAATGTCAAATGCCAAAGACATAGAATTCTGAGAGCAGCAAGAGAAGAGCAATGCGTAAACATATAAGTGATATCCAATAAGATTAAGTGCTGATTTCTCACCAGAAACCATGAATGCAAGAAGACAATGGTGTGGTATATTTAAGATACTATGAGAGAAAAACTTCCAGCCAAGAATCTTATATTCAGGAAGATTGTCTTTCAAAAATGAGAGCGAGTTTAGAATATTCACAGATTAACAGAAACAGAATTTCTAACCAAGAGATCAGATTTCTAGGAAATTCTAAAGGGTGTGCTAGAGCCTGAAAAGAAAATAAAGGAGAGAGAGACCTAGAAGAGAGTCTAGAAATGAAGATTATATCAATAAAAGTAACTGAAAGTGTCAAAAGAGTGGTTAAAAGAAAATATGACAGATAAAACTTAAATAGGAATAAACTTAACCAGCAATGTAAAACATTTGTATTCAGAAAACTGCAACTAAATGTTAAAAAAGAAATTTTAAAAAGCCTAAATAACTGAAAGAACATTCCATGCTCATGGACTGGAAGACTTAATATCATTAAGATATCAATTCTACCCAAAGTGATATACAGATTCAATGCAATCCCAATGAAAAGTCCACCAGCATTCTTTAAAATTGAAAACATGATTATCAAATTTATTTGAAAGTATAAGTGGTCCAAGATAGCCAGAAACATCTTTAAAAGGAAAAGCAAACTCTCTTCTCTAGACTTTAAATCATATTACCTAGCTATAGTGGTAAAAACAGCATGGTACTGGCATAAAGACAGATACATAGACCAATGGAACCAAACTGATGTTCAGAAACAGTCCCTCACATGTTTGGTCAAGAGGTTTTTGACTAGCCTGTCAAACTCACACAGCTCAGGGAGAACAGTCCATTCAACAAATGGTGCTGGAAGAACTGGATAGTCATAGCCAAAAGAAGGAAAGAAGGCCCCTATCTCACACCTTATCCAAAAATTAACTCAAAGTGGATCAAAAACCTATAAATAAAAATGAGAACCATAAAACTTACAGAAGAAATTGTAGAAAAATAGCTTCAAGACCTGGTGGTAGGTGGTGAACTTTTAAAGGAGATAAGAGGAGGACTGAGATGGACTACCAATGTTTAATGTATGTAGCAGTTTTAATTAGCTTTACTGTAAAAGTGTGGAAATGTAAAAAGTGGATTGTAACACTTAGTAACATCTAGTTTATAAATGGGGATGTGTCTGAAAATGGTAGTCTAGGTATGTAAATACCAGTTAACAGAATGCTTGAGAATATTCTAGGAACAAAATAGCACAGTAAACCAAGAGGTGGATGAGAATTGTGGTTGATGGTACGGATGCAAGAATGTCCTTTGTTAGCTAGAGCAAATGTACATGACTATTGCAGGGTGGTGGAAATGTGGAGACGAATGAGAAAGATACAACTGGAGTGACCTATGGACTGCGGTTAGCAGTAATAATATAATATTCATGCATCTATACCAAAGATGTACTGTGTTGATAATAGGGCAGTATGGGAAATGTGTTCCAAATGTACACTATGGATGTGGTAACAATGAGATGATATTACATTATTTGTAACAAATATTCCACCACAATGTGGTGTTCATACAGGGGCGTTGTTTGGGAATTGTGCACGTGCGTAATTATTTTATAAATTTACAACTTCTGTCATAAAAATATATTTAAAAAATAATAATAGGGTCAGTTGGGGGAAAAATACAGCAAATGTAAGGACTATAATTAGTCATAAGATTTTGACAATATTCTTTCATAATTTGTAAGAAACACCTCATGACAATGCAAGATGTTGGCGGAGGGTTGATGTACGGGACCACTGTATGATGTTATGCATGTTTGCTTTGTAAGTTCACAACTCTTACTATATACTTATTGTTTATGTATGAATAAATGTATATCATTTATATAAATGATATAAAGATAATAATGGGGGGTTGGGGGAAATACTTGGGTTATTAGTAATATTTTGACAATGCTCTTTAATCATTAGTTAAAAAGGTTTAACAACAATGCAAGGTATTAGTGGTAGGGTGAGGTGCGAGAGTCCTGTATGATGTTATATATGTTTGTTTTGTAAGTTCACAAGTATTACTGTACACTTATTGTTTATGTATGTTCATGTATGAGTGATATACTTCAATAAATTAAAAAAAAAAAGAAAACAATGGGTCACTTCAAAGATGGTCATTGATAAATGGGATAATTCAACAGGAAGATTTAACAAGTATATATGCACCTAACAGCAGAGGCCCAAACTGTATGAAGCAAATACTGATTGATTTGAAGGGAGAAATTGATAGTTCTACATTAAAATAGGAGACTTTAACACACCATGCTCAATAATGGATGAAACATCTAGCCAGAAGATCAACAAGGAAGTATAGGACTTGAATGATACACTAAGCCAACTAGACCTAACAGACATATATAGAACACTGCACTCAACGAAAAGAGAATACACATTCTTCCTGAGTGCACGTGGGTCATTCTCCAGGATAGACCATACTTTGGGTCGCAAAACAAGTCTCAATAAATTCAGAAATATGGAAATCATACAATGGATTTTCTCTGACCAAATGGAATAAAACTAGAAGTCAGTAACAGAGGAAGAAAGGGAAAATTCACAAATAGGTGGAAAGTAGACAACATAATCTTAACCAGTGGATTAAAGAAATCAGAAGTGAAATTAGGAAATACCTTGAGGAATATGAAAGTGAAAATACACATACCAAAATTTATGAGATGCACTGAAGGAGGTGCTGACAGTGAATTTTATAGCTATAAATGCTTACATTAAAAAAGAAGGAAGGGAGAAAGTGGCCATGATAGCTGCTGAGTGGGAATGGGAAGAAGAGATGTGATGGGGCATTTTCAGGACTTGGAGGTGTCCTGGGTGGTACTGCAGGGACAGTTACTGGACACTGTAAGTCCTCCCATGGCCCACTGGGTGTACTGGGGGAGAGTGTAAACTGTAATGTGGACCATTGACCATATGGTGCAGCAGTGCTCAGAGATGTATTCACCAAGTGCAATGACTGTCCCATGATGATGAAGGAAGTTGTTGTTATGGAAGGAGTGGAGTGAGGGGGGTGTGGGGGCGGTATATGGGTACCTCATATTTTTTAAATATAACATTAAAAATTAATTTAAAAAAATGAATGTGCCTTAAAAAAAAAAAGAAGGAAGACTTCAAATCAGAGACGTTTTCTCAAAACTGGAAGAACTGAAAAAGAAAGAGCAAACTAAACCCAAAACAAGCAGAAGGAAGGATATAACAATGATTAGAGTAGAACAGACATCTGCATACCAGTGTTCATAGCAGCGTTATTCACAGTTGTCCAAAGATGGAAACAACCCAGGTGTCCATCAACCAATGAATGGATAAATAAACTGGTGTATATATACAATGGAATATTATGCAGCTATACGAAGAAATGAAATTGTAAAGCATATGACAACATGAGTGAATCTGAGTGAGGCAAGCCAGACACAAAAGGACAAATATGGTATGATTGCGCTATTATGAACTAAATATATTGTGTAATCTGATGGAGTTAATAACTTGAATGTAGGTCACCAGGAAATAGAATGAGGTTAGAGAATGGAAAGCTGAGGGTTAACTTGTTCAGAATTGGTAAAAAGTATGTGTGTTAATCTTTGGAAATGAATAGAAAAGGTGAAAGCACAGCATGAAGTTTTTGACTAACAGACGTATTATGTGGGTATGACAGTGGTTGCAAGGGAAAGTCTAAGGTCATGTAAATTACTAAAAGGACAGCTAGTCCAACCCTACTCCCTTCACAAACCAGCACCGCTGTGGGCATTACCATCCTGGCATCCTCAGGACTGGGGAATGAACAATGGACTAGAGTAGTTACTGTTATTCTACTATAGACTTACTGCTATTCTAGCAATGGAAGAACTTTTATCACTGATGTGAAAGCAGTAGCCACCGGAGGTTCTGAGAGGAGGGGAGAGGGAAAAATAGGTGTAATATGGGGGCATTTTCAGGACTTGGAAATTGTCCCAAATGACCTTGCAATGATAGATACAGGCCATTGTATATTTTGTCATAATTTACAAAATTGTATGGGACAGTGTAATCTATAATGTAAACTATAATCCACACTTAATGGCAATGCTCCAATATATGTTCATCAATTGTAACAAATGTACCACACTAATGAAGGATGTTATTAATGTGGGAAAGTGTGGCAGAGTTAGGGAGTGGGGCATATGGGAATCCCCTATATTTTTTATGTAGCCTTTATGTAATCTAAAGCATTTTTTAAAAATTAAAAAAGTATTTTAAAAAAAGGAAAGCTAAAAAATGTAACATGAACTGAATAGTATAGTAAAACCTCATCTAAAAATATGAATATGTGTAATATTGCAAATATAAGACTGGTTTTCTTAGAAACTAAACAAATGTATGTTAATGTTATAAGATGTTAATATCAGAAAAAATTATGCTAAGTGAAAACAGACACAAAGTACTACATATTGTATGATTCCATTTATATAAAATGTAAATATAAATCAATTTATAAAGATGAAATTAGATGAGTGGTTATGCAGGGCTGGAGAAGGATAGAGGGATTGGGAGGTGACTGCTAAGGGGTGTGGAATTTTTCTTTTTGGAGTAATGAAATTGTTCTAAATTTTTTTGTGATGATAACTGCACAACATTGTGATTATACTAAAAGCCATTGATTATACAATTTGGATAGATTGTATGGTATGTGACTGTATCTCAACAAAACTGTTTTAAAATAAATAAAGAAATATGCAAGAATACCCAGAAATAGCAGGTATGTACAGTAGGGGGAGCATAGAGAGATTGAGTGGTGATGAGTTTTTTGTCTGTTTTCATTATTGCAATAATGAAAATGCTCTAATAATGATTGAAGTGATGAATACACAACTATGTGGTTATACAAAATACCATTGATTGTACACTTTGGAAAATTGTATGCTTTATTAATATCAATAAAATTGATTTATTAAAAAATTCGAAAAATTTAAAAAATTAGAGTGGAGATAAATGAAATAGAAAACAAACAAAAAAAGTTGTAGAGAAAATCAACAAACCCAAAGATTGGTTCTTTGAAAAGATCAACAAAATAGACAAACTTTTAGCTAGACTAATAAAAGACAAAAAGAAAGAGGATTAGATAATGAAAATCAGAAATGAAAAGGGGGACATTACTACTGACCTTGCTGAAATAAAAAGGACTATAAGTGGATACTATGAATAACTGTATGCCAAAAAATCAGATAACCTCTATGAAATGGACAAATATTAAAAGACACAAAAACTTAAAAGACAGACATACTACCTACATAACCCAAGAAGAAATAGAAGTCCTCAACAACTGATTAGTAGTAAAGAGATTGAATCAGTAATAAAAATCCATCACAAATAAAACCCAAAGACCAGATGGTTTCACAGGGGAATTCTACTAAACATTCCAAGAAGACGTGTTCTGGTTCTGTGCAAATCTTTTCCTAAAAATTGAAGAGGAGAGAAAACTCCCTAACTCATTCTACAAGGCCAACAATACCCTTATACCAAAGCCAGATAAAGATACTACAAGAGAAGAAAACTACAGACAAATAACTCTTGGAAATAGAGATGCAAAAATCCTCAACAAAATACTAGCAAACAGAATCCAACAGTAGTTTAAAAGAAATATACGCCATGATTATGTGGATTTATTGTTAACATGCAAGGTTGGTGCAACCTAAGAAAATCCATTAGTGTAATACACCATATTAACAGAATAAAGGGGAAAACCACATGATCATCTCAATCAACTCAGAAAAGGCATTTGACAAAATCCAGCACCCTTTCTTGATAAAAATACTTAGAACACTAGTAATAGAAGGAAACTTTCTCAACATGATAAAGAAGGGGCATATAAGAAAAAGCCCACAGCTAACATCATATTTAATGGTGAAAGACTGAAAGTTTTCTCTCTATAGCTCTATAGTATATATAAAGAAATCCTTCCACTTAAGAAAACAAGAACAAAAAAAAGTTTTAATGGGCAAAAGACTTGAAAACGGACATCTTTCCAAAGAAGATATACAAATGGCCAGAAAGTACATGAAAAGATGCTCAACATCATTAGTCATCAGAGAAATGCAAATCAAAACCACAATGATATACCATTTTATGCTCATTAGAATGGCTGCTATATTTAAAACAAAAAACAAAACAAAACAGAAAATATCAAGTGTTTGGAGAGGATACAGAGAAATAGGAACATTCATTCATTGCTGGTGGCAATGTAAAATGGTGCAACCCTGTGGAGGACAGTTTGGTGGTTCCTCAGAAAGCTAAATATAGAACTTACCATATCACCCAGCAATCCCATTATTAGGTATATACCCAAAATAATTGGAAGCAGGGGCTCAAACAGATATTTGCACACTGATGTACACAGCAACATTATTCACAATTGCCAAAAGATGGAAGCCACCCAAGTGTCCTTCAACCAATAAATGGATAAATAAAATGTCATATTTATTAAAAAAACAATATTTTTCAGCTCTAAAAAGGAATGAAGTACTGATATATGCAACAACATGGATGAACCTTGAAGACATCATGTTGGCTGAAATAAGCCAGACACAAAAGGACAAATATTGTATGATCTCTCTGATTTAAAACAATTAGAAGAAGCAAACTTACAGAGTCAGAATCATTAATATAGGTTACCAGGAGTTAGGTTAGAGACAGGGAATGGGAAAGTTAAGGCTTAAAATGTACAAAGTTCCTATTTGGAGTGATGGAAATGTTTTGGTAATGGATGATGGTGATGGTAGTACAACACTGGGAAAGCAATTAACAGCACTGAAATATATATCTGAATATGATTAAAAAGAAGAAATGTTAGATTGTATGGTAACAGTAAAATATTTTTTTTAATCTATGGAACTACTCTACAGATTGTTCACTTCTTGTGTATAGGTTAAACCATAGACTTTAATAGTGCAATTATAAAATTGTGTTATCATCAATTGTAACAAATATTCCACACCAATATAAGATGTTGGTATATGGTATATATACCATATATATATGGTGGTATATGGGAATACTGAATTTTATGCATGATTGTTCTGTAAACCCACAACTTCTCTAAAAAGGTGTGGGGGGGAAGATTTTTAAAATTCCAAGCTATCAAATCTCTTTTGTATATAGTTGGGAATAATATTAACCTTTAATTTTTAAAAAGTCTACTATTCATTTTTATTAAGTTGCTTTTTTCTATTGATTTTGGTTGTGTTAATGTTTTTCTTTTTACTGCTTTGTTCACATTTTCAGTTATTATTAAAAAAATATATTTGGGACCTTGTAGGTGGAAAGAAGGCACTCAATTAAAGGAGCTACACCCATTCCCAAGTATTTGTCCTTTTGAATCTGGCTTATTTCATACAACATGATGTCGTCAAGGTTCATCCATGTTATAGCTGCATCAGAACTACATTCCTTTTTTGTGATTGAATCAAATACCATTGCATGTTTATACCACAATTTATTTATCCATTCATCTCTTGATGGACTCTTGGATTGCTTCTGCCTTTTGGCAATTGTGAATAATGCTGGTATGAACATTGGTGTGCAAATATCTGTTCAAGTCCCTGCTTTCAGTTCTTTGGGGCACATACCTGGGAGTGGGATTGCTAAGTAGTATGACAATTCTATACTTAACTTTCTGAGGAACTGCCAGTTTTTTTCCACAGCAACTGTACTAGTTTACGTTCCTACCAGCAATGCCCAGAGATTTTAATTTCTCCACATCCTTGCCAACACTTAAAAAAAAAAAAATAGCCATACTAGTGGGTGTGAAGTAGTATCTCATTGTGGTTTGATTTGCATTTCCCTGATGGCTAATTATGCTGAGCATCTATTCATGTATTCATTGGCCATTTGCCAATAAAAGTCTATTCAAGACATTTTCCCTTTTTTTAATGGGTTTTTTTGTCTTTTTGTAGTTGAGTTGTAGGAGTTCTTTATATATTCTGATATTAAATACTTACCATATGTATGATTTCCAAATATTTTCCCCCATTTTGTAGGTTATCTTTTTACTTTCTTGATAAAGTCCTTTTTTTTCTTTTAAAGGTACTGGGATCAGGAATTGAACCCAGGACCTCATATATGGGAAGCTGGCACTCAATCACTGAGCCACATTGGCTCCCCTGAATTGGTTTTTTCATTTCTTTGCTTATTATTTGTTTTTTTGTTCTTAGGAAGCACTGGGAACTAAACCTGGGACCTCCCATGTGGGAAGCAGGAGCTCAACTGCTTGAGCCATATCTGCTCCCTTGAAAAAGTCCCATTTATCTGTTTTTTCTTTTTTTGCTCGTGCTTTTAATGTTAAGTCTAAGAATACATTGCCTAATCCAAGGTCCTGAAGATGCTTCTGTAGGTTTTCTTCCAGGAGATTTATAGTTTTAATTCTTATATATTCTGGATTTTTATTCATTTTGCGTTAATTTTTGCATTTGATATGAGATAGGGGTCCTCCTTCATTCTTTTGCATATGAATATCCAGTTCTCCCAGCATCATTTGTTGAAGAGCCTATTCATTCCCCACTGAGTAGACCTGCACACTTGTAAAAAATTGTTGGCCGTAGGTGTGGGGTTTATTTCTCAACTCTCAATTCTACTTCATTGGTCTATATGTCTGTCCTAGTGCCAGTACTATACTGTTTTGATTATTGTAGCTTTATGACAAGTTTTAAATGAATTCTGAATTTTCTGCATGATTCTTCTATAAACCCATAACTTCTGTAATTTAAAAAAAAAGTTTTAAAAATTAGGAAATGGGACTCCTCCATTTTTGCTCCTCCTTTTCAAGGTGGTTTGCGTATTCACAGTCACTTATCCTCTCATATAAATTCAATAGTTGACTATTCTATTTCTGTGAAGTCTCTTGAGATTTTGTTTAGAATTGCATTGAATCTATGTATCACTTTGGGTAGAGTTGTCGTCTTAACAATATTTAATTTTCCAGTCCATGAACGTGAAGTATTCCTGTGTTTACTTAGGTCTTCTTTTATTTCTTTCAGCAGTGTTTTGTAGCTTTCTATTTACAAGTCCTTTTTTTTTTTTAAGATTTATTTATTTATTTATTTCTCTCCCCTTCCCCCCTGCCCCAGTTGTCTGTTCTCTGTGTCTGTTTGCTGCGTCTTCTTCTTTGTCCACTTCTGTTGTTGTCAGCGGCAAGGGAGTCTGTGTTTCTTTCTTGTTGCGTCATCTTGTTGTGTCAGGTCTCTGTGTGTGCGGCACCATTCCTGGGCAGGCTGCACTTTCTTTCGTGCTGGGCAGCTCTCCTTACGGGGCTCACTCCTTGCACATGGGGCTCCCCTACGCGGGGGACACCCCTGCGTGGCACGGCACTCCTTGCACGCATCAGCACTGTGCATGGGCCAGCTCCACATGGGTCAAGGAGGCCTGGGGTTTAAACCGCGGACCTCCCATGTGGTAGGTGGATGCCCTATCCACTGGGCCAAATCCGCTTCCCTACAAGTCCTTTAAATCCTTGGTTAAATTTATCCCTAGGCAATTTATTCTTTTGATTGTTATTGTAAATGGAATTTTTTTTTCTTGATTACCTTTTCAGATTGTTCATTACTTTTTGTATAGAAACACCATTGGTTTTTGTGTGTTGATCTTGTACCCTGTCAACTTGCTGAATTTATTTATTAGCTCTAGTAGCTTTGTTGTAGCTATTTCGGGATTTTCTATATGTAGGGTCATGTCATCTGCAAATTTGGAAAGTTTTACTTTTTCCTTTCTGATTTGGATGCTTTTTATTTCTTTTTCTTGCCTGATTGCTCTGGCAAGAACTTCCAGTATAATGTTGAATAGCATGGTAAAAGTGGGCATCCTTATCTTGTTCCTGTTCTTAAAGAGGAAGCTTTCAGTCTTATACCATTGAGTATGAGGTTCATTGTGGATTTTTCATATATGCCTTTTATCATGTTGAGAAAGTTTACTTCTATTCCTAGTTTCAGGAAAGGGTACTAAATTTGTTGATTGCCTCTTCTGCATTAATTGAGATGATCACATGTTTTTTTTCCTTCATCTTGTTAATTTGGTGTATTACATTAATTAATTTTCTTATGTTGATCTACCCTTGCATACCTGGGATAAATTCCACTTAATCATGGTGCATAGTTCTTTCAATGTACTGTTGGGTTCAGTTTGCTAGAATTTGTTTTTTGAGGTATCATGATTGATTTTTTTTAAACAAACCAATTTTATTTATACATATTAATAAAGCATACAGTTTGCCCAAAATGTACAATCAATGGTATTTGGTATAATCACATAGTTGTGCACTCATCACTTCAATTATTATTAGTGTTTTCACTTTTTCTTTTTTTTTAAAGATTTATTTATTTTTAAATTTATTTCTCTCCCCTTCTCTGCCCCCCCCACCAGTTGTCTGCTCTCTATGTCCATTCGCTGTGTGTTCTTCTGTGTCTGCTTGTATTCTTGTCAGCGTCACTGGAAATCTGTGTCTCTTTAAGTTGCGTCATCTTGCTGCATCAGCTCTCTGTGTGTGTGGCACCACTCCTGGGCAGGCTGCACTTTTTTGCACTAGGCTGCTCTCCTTATGGGTCGCATTCCTTGCGTGTGGGGCTCCCCTATGCAGGGGACACCCTTGCGTGGCATGGCACTCCTTGCATGCATCAGCACTGCGTGTGGGCCCACTCATCACGTGGGTCAGGAGGCCCTGGGTTTGAACCCTGAACCTCCTATGTGGTAGGCAGACACTCTATCCATTGAGCCAAATCTGCTTCCCATCACTTTTTCAGTAATTATAATCATAATAAAACAAACACACAAACAAGAAAATTCTTCACCTCTCAATCTCTCTTTGTTTCCCCTGCTGTACACAGCTGCTATTTCTGCCTATTCTTTCACAATTATTTATTTATTTATTAAGCAGTTTTATTGAGATACATTCATATACCATATGATCTATCCAAAGTATATAATCAGTGGCTTTTAGTATAATCATAGTGTTGTGTATTCATCACCACAAAAAAAATTTAGAATAATTTCATTACTCCAAAAGGAAAAACTCCACATCCCTTAGCAGTCCTTCCCCAGCCCTGCATAACCACTAATCTAATTTCATCTTTATAAATTGATTTATATTTACATTTTATATAAATGGAATCATACAATATGTAGTACTTCGTGTCAGGTATCTTTCACTTAGCCTAGTGGATTTTTTTCTGTCTGATATTAACATACATTTGTTCAGTTTCAAAGAAACGTAGTCTTATATATGCAATTTTACCCATATTCATATTTTACATGTGGTATTACTATGCTATACAGTCCCATGTTACATTTTTGGCTTTCCTTTTAGTAATATACATTATGCTATACAGTCCCATGTTACATTTTTGGCTTTCCTTTTAGTAATATACATGACCTTAGACTTTCACTTTAAACCACTGCCCTGCCAATATAATAGCACTGCTAGTTACAAACTGTTATGTTGTGCTTTCACATTTTCTATTCATTTCCAAAGATTAACACATATCCTTTTTACCAATTCTGAACAAGTTAACCGTCAGCTTTCCATTCTCTTACCTCATTCTATTTTCCGGTGACCCATATTCATGTTATTACCTCTATGAGATTACACAATATATTTAGTTCATAGCACAATCGCACCATATTTGTCCTTTTCTGTCTGGCTTGCATCACTCAACACAAAGCCCTCCAGGTTCATCCATGTTATCATATGCTTTATGACTTCATTTCTTCTTACAGCTGCATAATATTCTATCATGTGTTTATCCATTCATTGGTTGATGGACACCTGGGTTGTGTCCAACTTTTGATAACCATGAATAACATTCCTGTAAACATCGGTGTGCAGATGTCTGTTTGTGTCACTGCTCTCAGTTCTTCTGGGTATATACTCAGTAGTGGTATTGCTGTGTCATGTGGCAAATCTATATTTAACTTCTTTAGGAACTGCCAAACACTCCTCCACAGTGACTGTACCATTTTGCATTCCCCCAACAGTGAATAAATGTTCCTCTCTCTCCACATTCTCTCCAATGCTTCTCATTCTCTGTTTTTTTAAAAGTGGCCATTTTAAAAGGTGTGAAATGATATCTCATTGTAGCTTTGATTTCCCTAATTGCTAGTGATATTGAACATTTTTTCATGTGTTTTATCACCATTTCTATTTTTTTGGATAAACTTCTATTCAAGCCTTTGTCCTATTTTTAATTGAGTTGTCTGTCTTTTTATTGTTGAGTTGTATCATCTCTTTATATATCATGGATATTAAACTCTTATCAGATATATGGTTTGCAAATATTTTTTCCTATTGAGTCGGCTGTGTTTTCACCCTTTTGACAAAGTTCTATGAGGTGCAAAAGTGTTTAATTTTGAGGAGGTCCAATGTATCTATATATATTTTTTTGCTGCTCATGCTTTGAGTGTAAGATCCAAGAAGTCACCACCTACCATAAGGTCTTTAAGATGTTTCCCTACATTTTCTTCTAGTAGTTTTAATTCTGGCTTTTATAGTTAGGTTTTTGATCCATTTTGATTTGATTCTTTTATAGGGATTGAGCTAGGGGTACTCTTTCATTCTCTTATTATGGATATCCAGTTGTCCCAGCACCATTTGTTGAAGAGACTGCTTTGTCCTATTCACATGGCTTTGGTAGGTTTATTGAAATCAGTTGGCCATAGAGATGAGGGTTTATTTCTGGACTCGTAATTCTATTCCACTGCTTTTTCTAGTTTCTCCAGTTACTCAGCTAGATCTTTGATTTTAGCTCTTCTTTTTTAATACAGGCATTTGGGGCTATAAATTTCCCTCTCAGTGCTGCCTTTTCTGTATCCCATAAGTTTTGATAAGTTATGTTCTTATTTTCATTTGTCTCAATATATTTCTAATTTCACTTACAATTTCTTCTTTGACCCACTGGTTATTTAGGAGCGTTGATCAGCCTCCACAAATTTGCAAATTTACCTCTTTTCTGTCTATTATTGATTTCCATTTTCATTCCATTGTGATCTGAGACAGTGCTTTATATAATTTTCAATCTTTTTATATTTATTGAGACCTGCATTGTGACCTAACATGTGGTCTATCCCGGAGAAAGATCCATGAGCACTTAGGAAGAATGTATAACCTTTTGAGTTTGGATGCAACATTCTGTATATGTGTTATGTCTATCTTGTTTATCATGTTGTTCAAGTTCTCTTTTCTTGTTGATCTTCTATCTAGTTGTTCTAGCTAATGCTGTGAGTTGGGTGTTGAAGTCACTCCCTTCAGTTTTGCCAGAGCTTGTCTCTTGTATTTTGGCATGCTATGGTTAGGTTTACAGGTATTTATTACTTATTTCTTCCTGGTGGATTGTTCCTTTTACTAATATATATTTCTCTTCTGTATCACTTTTAAATTTTTTGCACTTAAATTCTCTTTTGTCCAATATTAGTATAACTACCCCTTACTGTTTGCATTGCATATCTTTTCCAACCTGTCACTTTCAGCCAGTTTGTATCTCTGACTTTAAGGTGAATCTCTTGAAGGCAGCATATTGATGGCTCATTAAAAAAAAATCCATTCTGTCAGCTTATGTCTTTTAATTGGGAAGTTTAATCCATTCACATTCAATGATATTACTATAAATGCATTATTTACTTCCACTGTTTTATTCTTTGCCTTTCATATGTCATATCTTATTTTCAGCTGTATTTTTCAACTTTTGGTTATCTTTTCTGCTCTTCTTTCTTTTATACTTTCCTCCAAACCTCTCTCTCCTGTCTTTTTCTTTCAGACTGTAAGTCTTCCTTTAATATTTTCTGCAAAGGTGAATTCTTTTTTACAGACTCTCTTAGTTTCTGTTTGTTTGTGAATATTTCAAGCTCACCTTTGTAAATTGATGGGCAATTTTGCTGGATAAAGAATTCTTGGCTGGCTGTTTTTCTCTTTCAGTATCTTAATTATATCATACCACTGTCTTCTCACCTCCATATTTTCTGATGAGAAATCCGTACTAAGTCTTACTGGGTAGACTTACATGTGATCATTTACTTCTCCCTTGCTGCTCTCAGAACTTTATCCTTGACATTTAACATTCTGAGTAGTATGTGTCTTAGAGTAAGTCCATTTAGACTTATTCTGATTAAGGAAAGCTGTACTTCTTGGACTTGTAAGTTCATTTCTTTCATGAGATTTGGGAAATTTTCAGCAATTATTTCTTAATTCTCCTTCTGCTCCTTTTCCCTTCTCTTCTCCTTCCGGTACTTCAAAGACACATATGTTGTTGCCTTTCATGTTATCATTCAACTTCCTAGCCCTTGCTCAATTTTTACATTCTCTTCTTCAATTTCAGCTGTTCTGTCTTCTGTATCACTTATTCTTTCTTCTATCTTTTGAGTTTGCTGTTGTATGACTCTGGTGTGTTTTTTTCTCACTATCATGTCTTCCTTCCCATTAGCTCTGTTACTTTTCTATTCAGGTTTAAAAATCTTCATTGTGCTCACTCAGTGTCTTCTTGATGCACTTTATCTCTTTAACCATATTGTTTTTTAACTCATTAATTTGATTTTGGAAATTTGTGTGCTTCTCGTTGATTAATTGTATCAAACCTTGTGTCTCTTCTGGGGTTTTTTCTATATTCCTTTTCTTGGGCCGTTTCCATTTTCTTAGTATTGCTTGTAATTTTTTTTGCTGATGTCTCAGCATCTGATTAAAATGGTGAGCTTACTCAGATGCTCAATTCTCTTTCTTTCATAGGTATTTAATGGTGGGAAGCTGTGTGTTACTGGTGTTTCTTGATTCTTGTTTCAACCTCTTCTGCATCTCTGGGATTGTCCTTTTAGTTGCTCAAATCTGGACCCTGAACCCAGTAATGAGTTGCAGACCTGTTTCCTGGGGCCTTGGGATGGGATGCTATAAAGGTCAGGCAAAGCCACTCTTCTTTACTTTTACTTTCTTCACATGTCCTTCCTTGGTCCACCAGCAGATAGCGCTCTTTGGCAGCCCTCTCAATTCAAAGCCTGGTCAGTGTGTGTTTGCTGCAACATGGACTGGATCAGTGTGATAGAGGATCCTGCTTGGAGGCTAAGAACATTGTAATTCAAACCTTGTCAGAGACAGTTCTCCAACCTTTGCTTGCAGCCCCCCCTCCCTTTTCTAAGGTAGGAAATAATTCCACTCCCCTCTGCATCCTCCACAGTTAGTCCAGGTTAGTAGCGAGGAAGATTGAGAGGGTCAGATCTCCTTAGTCCCTTGCTGGGTTCCAAGGCAAACAATGGTGTGGCCCCACCCAGCCAGGAAGAGTTCGTGGGACACAGCAGACCAAATCTGTGGGTCAAAAGCTGAGTTGACCTTAGGCTCTGTTCCTTTCTCTCCCCTTTCCTGGGGGATGGGTCCCTGGGACTCGGTTTTACTGTAGCCACCAGCCCTGAGGCCTGAGTATTCAAAAGTGTCCAGAGGGTGGGGGAGGGTACCAGCAGTTGCAACTGTGGCTTTTAACTCACAGTTTTGCCATCACAATTCTTTTCCTTTGCCCCTCTCTCTTCTGAATGTTGCCCAGCTTTCCCCTGGTGTCCTAAACCCTAGAACAGGGTTTCTTCCCCCCTGCATTGTCTGCTCCCTTGTGTCCATTCACTGTGTGTTCTTCTGTGTCCACTTGTGTTCCTGGTGGCACCAGGAATCTGTATCTCTTATTGTTGTATCATCTTGCTGTGTCAGCTCTCCGTGTGTGTGGCGCTACTCCTGGGTAGGCTGCGTTTTTTGCACAGGATGGCTCTTCTTATGGGGTGCACTCCTTGTGCATGGGGTATTCCTACGCAGGGACCATCCCTGTGTGGCACAGCACTCATTGCACAAGGCAGCTCTGCACGTGGGTCAACTTACCACATGGGCCAGGAGGCTCTGAGTTTGAACCCTTGGTCTCTTATATGGTAGGTGGACGCTATAAGTTGAGACACATCCACTTCCCAGAACAGGGTTTCTTAACCACAGTGGAAAGATTTTAGGGAGTCCATGAGCTTGAATTGAAAAAAAATCAACCTATCTTTATTTTCTTTGGCCTCTAACTGAAATCTAGCATTTCCCTCACTTACGAATGTATAAAATAAATTATAGTAGTATTCATTTCATATCACATTACAGTTATTGCATATCTCAAAAAATTGATTATACTTATCCATATTTCAAAATTATGGTAGTTTTTAGACCTGATGCTAGTTGAGTGTCATAAAACTATCTGCTGTGGTTTCACCTGACTGGCAAAGAGGTCCATGGAACAAAAAAGGTTAAGAAGGGAAGCAGATATGACTCAAGTGAGCTCCCTCCTACCACATGGGAGGTTCCTGGTTTGGTTTCTCGTGCTTGCTAAAGAAGACAGCGAGCTGGTGAGATGAGCAGGCACAGCAAACTAACACAACAAGATGATACAACAAGAGGCACAAGAAGAAAAACAAAGCAGGGATCAGACGTTCCCGGTGTCTCCTAGAGAATTCAGGCAAGACAGCAAGCTGACGTGACAGGCAGGTGTGGCAAGTTGACACAACAAGATGATGCAACAAGAGACACAGAAGGAAGAACATAATGAAAGATACAACAAAGCAGGGGAAAGAGGTGGCTTAAGTGATTAGGCATCTCCCCCCACACTGACGGTCCTGGGTTCAGTTCCTGGTGCTTCCTAAAGTAAACAGAGAAGACAAACAGACACAGCAAGTGCAAACAACGAGGGGATGGGGAGAAATAAATAAATCTAAAAAAAAATCTATTTAAAAAAAAAGGTTAAGGAACACTGCCCTAGAAGAATTTTTCCAGGCCGTTTCTGCCTGTCCTCTACCTGTTTTTCTGGAAGAGAAGTGAGTCTTATGTCTTTCTAGTCTGCTGTCTTCCTGGAAGTCTATACTATACTATCAAAAATTCTGATTTTTAAATGTTAATCCAATTTTGCATTCTCAGTGCAAACCCAATTTAAAATTATGCATTACCTTTGAATATGCTTCTAAATTTTGTTTGCTAATATTTTATTCAGGAATTTTTGCTTTCTGTATCACAACAAATGATGTCAACCATCTTTTTATGTACTTCCAATTCATCTATTTTTTTTTTTTTTTTTTTGGTAAAGTGGCTGTTCAAATCCTTTGCCCATTAAAAAATTTTTTGCTTGTCTTTTTGCTATTGACTAGTAGGGATTCCTCAGAATGTTCTGGTTATGAGTCCTTCATCAGATATATATTTTGCAAATATCTTTTCCCAGTCTGTGGCTTACCTTCTCATTTTCTTTACAGTATCTTTCAAAGAGCTAAATATTTAATTTTGATGTTCAACTTATCAGTTTTTTTCTTTCTTGGTTTATTTTATGTCCTCTTTAAATAATCTTTACCTAAACAAGGCCACAAAATTTCTTCTGGAATTTTTATCAGTTTTGCTTTTATGTATGGATTTTAATACATGTCAAATAATTTTTTAAATGGAATGAGGTAAGCATTGAAATTCACTTTTTCCTATATGGATATACAGTTTTTGAAAAAAGACTATTCTTTCCCCATTTAATTACCTTGGAGTCTTTATCAAAAACCACTTGACCAAAAATAAATAAATAAGTGAACCAGAAGCCAATTGACCAATTATGTGAGGATCTATTTCTGGGCTATATTCTGTTCCATTGAACTATATATCATCCTTATGCTGGTATCACTTTGTATTACTGTAACTTTGTAGTAAGACTTGAAATCAGATTTTCTCCAACTTTTAATTTTTTAATTTTTCATAATGTTTGGCTACTATTGTTATTTGAACTTCCACAACATTTTAGAATCAGTTTGTCTGTTTTTATTTTAAAAATCTGCTGGAGCTTTTATTGGGATTTATGAGTATCATATTTATTTCAATTTATTTATTACTTTTTAAATTTCTCTTACCAATATTTTGTAATTTTAAGTGTACAGATCTTGAACATATTTTGTTAAATTTGTCCCTATTTTATGTTTGTTGAAGCATTAAATATTTCCAAGGCTCTTCTGCCAGTAGAAGCAGCATTTCCAGTCTGAGAGGGTGATTTCCTCTTGCTAAAGAACCTGTGTTAGGGGAGCAGATGTGGCTCAACTGATAGAGTGTCCACCTACCATATAGGAGGTCCAGGGTTTGGTACCCAGGACCTCTGACCCATGTGGTGAGCTGGCCCACGTACAACTGCACAAGGGGTGTGCCATGCCATGTAGGGGTGTCCCCTGCATGGGGGAGACCCTCCTGCAAGGAGTGCACCCCGCAAGTAGAGCTGCCCTGCATGAAAAAAAAAAAAGCACAGCCTGCCCAGGAGTGGTTCCACATACACAGAGCTAAAGCAGCAAGATGACACAACAAAAAGAGACACAGATTCCTGTATGCTGCCTAACAAGAATGCAAGTGGACACAGAAGAACACACAGCGAATGGACACAGAGAGCAGACAAGGGGTGGGGGAGGTAAGAGAAATAAATAAAAATAAATCTTTAAAAAAAAACCAAACCTGTGTTAGCCTGTCCTTACGCAGTGGCCCTGAAACTATCCCAGTTGCCTATTTTTGCTTCTAGACTCAAGTCCCATAAAGCCCCACAATTTGAGGTACAAAGTAAGACACATGTACAGATGTGATACATACCAAGAGAATTGCATAATTTTGGCAATTTATATAGACAGAGTCCTGGGAAATATATGTGAGAATGGATCCTAAGGGTGTTGAATCACTAAAAGGAATATAATGTTGCATCTGGATGGATTTATTGATATGTTAAATAAGCAGAGATTTGGGGTTCAACATATTAACTCAAGATCCAGGGGATGGCTTAAACAATTTGCTTACTTGGTTGACTGAAACTTGGACTTAAAGGTGGCCTACACTAAATAAAGATGAAATGCTGACCTTACTTGACATAATGTAAGGGAAGAAAATCCAAAAGTTTAGGGAGATTGGAATGCTAGAATGGATTTATCATAAAGAGCTGCTCACCGATACCTTTATTCTGTCCCCTGGGGTAGTCTGTTAGTTAACTGGTAGCAGGTTAATTACATTAGAGTACTTCTGTCATGGAAGAGGCAACACTTTGTTTTCAATGGAATAGTCACTTACCCTAGATATGGGTTTGCCTTTATTGACTGCAGTGCTACTGCCAACCACCATCTACGGATTCATAGAAAGCCTTATTCACCACCACGGTAATTTAGCATCACTCTGACTGTGGAGCTCATTTCACAAGTTGAACTGCATCAATAAGTCCATGCTCATGGTATTGAGCTAGGGCTGAGAGAAAAATGGAATGGCCTTTTTCTTTTTGCAGAATGGCCTTTTGAGGACCAGTTACTATGGCAGCTGAGTGGCAACACCTTGTGAGGCTGCAGCAATACCCTTCATGATGTGATATGTGCTGTAAATCTAATATATGGCACATTTTCTCCCATAGCCAGGATTTATACATCTGGGAATCAAAAGATGGAAATTGAGAGTGGCCTCTCTCACTTTTATCCCTAGTGATCTACCTTTTTGAGAACTCTACCCATTGCCCCACATAATATGAAGTCTGGTGGGAACTTGAACTAGACCTGTACCTGCATGAGCTCTGGAAATTGTTTAGAATTGTATTACTTTCTGGTGTTTCTTTCCCCAGACCCCTGGAATCTTACCCTACACATGTGCAAATCATTATTCCTGTATTTCCAATATTTTAATGTACATATCAGTATTCAGACTCCTCTGCAGGTCTCACCACTCTCCCTCTGTGCAGTTCCCTCCTCTCCAGTATTATCTCCTGCAAATTGTATCTGATGTGGCACAAGCCTAACTCTGTTTCCTATCTTCGGGAGATCTCTGGGCTCTGCAGCCTGAAAACTGCCTTCAGGTAATAAGCTCAGGCAGTTGCAAGGCTCACTTAGTTTTGTTTCCCTTCTCTTAAGGATTCACAGTCCTGCGCTGGCTGTAATTTAATGCCTGAAAATATTTGTTTCATATTTTTTTGTTACCTTTTCTAGTTACTTGTTGCAGGAAGACCATTCTGGTGGCAGTTATCCTTTTTGGGGGGGAGGAGAAAAATTTGTTTTTATTTATTTATTTTTAATAAGACTTTTTAAAATTAAAGTTAATAGATCACATAAAATGTTACATTAAAAAAACATAAGAGGTTCCCATGTAACACACACCCCACCTCCCACCCCCATCATTTTTGTAAATTGTATTTTTTTGAAGATACATATATCACAAAAAAGGTTACATTATAAAAAACCTAAGCGGTTCCCATATACCCCCATCCCTGTCTTTATTATTAAAATAACTGAAAAACAATTTGAAATCATTCTTTTGCCCCAGAATTGCATTGTTTTCATTTTTTCATGTTTCTTTATCATAGGACACATACACAAGGGCACTGATAAAATAATTCTCCCAGGTAAAATCTTTTTGGGGCATAAGTTCTAAACAATTGTACAATTACTGTGGAGTTATTTTATCTCTCTCTCATCTCTCCATTAATCTTTCTATCTGCTTCAATTAGCAAATTTTTAATAAACATCAATTATATTCTACATAAAGGTTAATTTGAAGAGCTCAAAAATGTTTAAAGGGAATTTTATGTTTTATGCATATTACTACAATAACAATAATACACACATATATATGGACTTATTTTTCTAAAATCGCATTGTTTTGTCTCCTTTCTCATTTCTTTCTTTTGTTTATTTATTTCTCTCCCCTTCCCTGCCCCCCCCCCCAAGCTGTCTGCTCTCTGTGTCCATTTGCTGTGTGTTCTTCTTTGTCCACTTCTGTTGTTGTCAGCAGCATGGGGAATCTGTGTCTCTTTTTTGTTGTGTCATCTTGCTGCCTCAGCTCTCCGTGTGTGTGGTGCCATTGCTGGATGGGCTGCACTTTTTTTGTGCTGGGCGGCTCTTCTTACAGGGTGCACTCCTTGTGCATGAGTGGGAGACACCCCTTCATGGCACTGAACTCCTTGTGCACATCAGCACTGCACCTAGGCCAGCTCTTCACATGGGTCAGGAGGCCCTGGGTTTGAACCCTGGACCTCCCATGTGGTAGGCGGACACCCTATCCGTTGGACCAAATCCACTTCCCAATCCTTTCTCATTTCTAATTTTCATATTTGATCAACATGTTTTAAACTTTGTATTTTCCTTTAAATGCTACTTTGATTCTGTTTTCTATATTAATGTATTCTTTTTTTTTTCACGGTCCCGGGACTTTGTATGTGGGAAGCCGGCATTCAACCACTGAGTCATATCAGCTTCCCTGAGCTGCATTTTCATTTGTTTGCTTGTTGTTTTGCTTTTTGTTTTGTTGTGTTGTGTCTCTTATTGTTGCTTCTTCATGTCTCTTTTTGTTGAGTCATCTGGCTGCACCAGCTCTCCATGTGGGCCAGTACTCCTGTGTGGGTCAGCACTCCTGTACGGGCCAGCACTCTGCACAGGCCAGCTCTCCACGTGGGCCAGCTTGCCTTCACTGGGAGGTCCTGGGAATCGAACCCTGGACTTCCCATATGGTAGACAGGAGCCCATTTGCTTGAGCTACATCTTTTTCCCCCTTAATGTTTATTAATGAAGGAACCTGTGTTCAGTTCCACTCCAGTTATTCATTAGCACCCTAATGTTATAATATATTAGAATTTCTGAAGATCAGGGAGGCAGTTTTGGGCCTGAGGCCACTGTACTCCATTGCTTGTGCAACCAATAAAACTTTCTCCATTTGAATCCTTGGTGTCTCAGAAATTGGCTTTAAAAATGCATCAGGAGGAAGGAATCCACTTTTACTCGGTATCAGTTCCTTTCACTCAGCATAAGGTTTTCAAGTTTCATCTATGTTATAGCATATATCAGTACTTCATTTATTATTATTTTTTAAAGATTTATTTATTTATTTATTTCTCTCCCCTCCCCCCCATTTGTCTGCTCTCTCTGTCCATTCACCGTGTGTTCTTCTGTGACCGCTTCTATCCTTACCAGCGGCACGGGAATCTGTGTTTCTTTTTGTTGCGTCATCTTGTTGTATCAGCTCTCCATGTGTGCGGCGCCATTCCTGGGCAGGCTGCACTTTCTTTCGCGCTGGGCGGCTCTCCTCATGGGGCGCACTCCTTGCGCGTGGGGCTCCCCTACGTGGGGGACACCCCTGCGTGGCCCGGCACTCCTTGCACGCATCAGCACTGCGCATGGGCCAGCTCCACACGGGTCAAGGAGGCCTGCGGTTTGAACTGCGGACCTCCCATGTGGTAGGCGGACGCCCTATCGACTGGGCCAAGTCCGCTTCCCACTTCATTCCTTTTGATTGCCAAATAATACATCATTATTTGGATATACCACATTTTGTTCATAAATTCATCAGGTGATGGACATCTGAGTTGTTTCTACTTTTTGGCTATTTATATATAATGCTGTTGTAAACACTCGTGTACAAGTTTTGTGTGGTCATATATTTTCATGTCTCGAGTATATAATAGGAGTGGAATTTCTGGATCATATGATAACTCTGTGTTTAACTTTTTGAGGAGGTTCATCCTTTTTAATTGCTGAATAGCATTCCTTTATATGAGTATTCCATAATTCATTGATCTAGTCTTTTATTGAGGGACAATTGGATTGTTTCTATTTCATGGTTATTTATGAATAAAACTTCTATGAACATTTTTGTACTTGTTTTTTGGTGGATATATGAACTCATACTTCTTGGATTTGTGTTTAGGAGTGGAATTCTGGATCGAAGGGTAGATGCTCCAGTTATTTATTGCTAAGTTAACAAATCACCCCCAAACAATGGCTAAAAATAGTTAACAGTAACTTATTTTCTTCATGAATCTAGGGGTTGACTGGGCAAATATTTTATTTTTCCTCCAAAGAGAAAATGCCAGTGTAGCTGACTCCAATTTACTTGTATAGATTTCCCCCAAAACTGTACTCTTATTTTTAAGTATTAGGGGAAGGTATAACTCTAGCATCTTTAAATGTTCTCTCTCTTTTCTTCGGAGTAATTGTACTTAACCTTTTGGTGTCCAGGACGTTTCTTTCTGAAACTGATTTCTCTCTCTGTCTTGAACTATTTCCCCAATTATGTATGATGTCTATTGTAGATCTAGCAAAATCCCTTATATTATTAATTGAACCATAGCAGCTATGCCTTTGATGAATAGGAATATTTATTATTTGTTTGTTTATTTTACAGATAGAAACTGGTTGAGCAATTTATTAGCATACTCATATTGCTGATGTTTTGAATACGAAAGTGTGCCATAAGAACAGTCCTTATAAAATCTGTTTTGCTTCTTTTATTTTGCTCTTGTAGAATAAAGGTATGCGGCCTATACAATTTCCAATCAAACACCAGCAAGAAGTGAAGATTTATTTTCCCATCAAACTTACACCCAACTTTCTGGCATTTCCTCATCATCCTATAGGAATGTTATATCGTTATAAAGTACAGGTATGGTGTCCTATAATATGAGAATTCACAAAGAGATAATAAGCCAGTTTTCTGATAGCTTAATTTATTGAAATTTGGTTAATGTTAAGTTTTATTTTCCCTGAATCTTAATAGGATAGCTCAGGTTTTGGTGACAAACAAATCATGCTCTTGAATACTGTTATCTGTAACAAGATTTGGTTTCTGTTCTGTCTCTCTTCCATATAGCCTTTTCTTCTGAGCTTTATAAGGTTTTGTTAAACTCCTTTGTACCCCCTTTTTTTGTGTGACTTTTTTTTACCAATAGCTACCATTAAAAAATATTTATTTATTTATTCCTTCCCCCCCTTATTTTTGCACCTGCTGTCTGCTTTACGTGTCCATTCGCTGTGTGTTCTTCTGCGTCTGCTTGTCTTCTCTTTAGGTGGCACTGAGAACTGATTCTGGGATCTTCTGGAGTGGGAGAGAGGTGCTCAATCTCTTGCACCACCTCAGCTCCCTGGTTTGCTGTGTCTCTTATTGTTTCTCCTCTGTGTCCCTTTTTGTTGCATCATCTTGCTGCACCAGCTCTTTGTGGGCCAGCATGCCATGTGAGCCAGCACACCACATGGGCCAGCTCACTGTGTGAGCCAGCTTGCCTTCACCAGGAATTGAACCCTGGACCTCCTATATAGTAGATGGGAGCCCAATCGCTTGAGCCACATCCACTTCCCTTTTGTGACATTTTATGATACTGCCATTACTTACCCTCCCTTTCATATTTCCCTTGCCCATTTAGCTACTTTGTTAGTGTTTCCAGAAATAATTTATTATATAGTTTTATTATTTCCTGTACTTTATTTCTCCAGGCAAATTTTGCATTTTCACTTAACTTCCAGTTGTCTTCCTACAGTTATTAAATCTAAAGTTGTATTTTTTCACAGGTAGAAGGTGGTAGTGGCAACTTTACCTGGATCTCTTCTAATGAAACAGTGGCGATGGTGACCACTAAAGGAGTAGTGACTGCAGGTCAGGTTGGGGGAAACAGCACTGTTTTGGCCAGAGATGTTCAAAATCCTTTTCGGTATGGAGAAATTAAGGTAAATCACTCCCTCCAAAGAACTTTTTCCTTACCCTTGAGACATTACTATCTAAATTTAAGTACAGTTCCACATTTTTAAAAAATTCAGTCAAACTTGGCTATTTAAAGTGATGCTGGGAAGGGATGTAGCTCAAGTAGTTGAACACCTGCTTCCCATGTACAAGTTTCCATGTTTGATCCCTGGTACTTCCTAAAAACAAAACAAACAAAAACAAATGAAAAAACCAGCTCTCATTGGGGATCAGACGTAGCTCAGTGGTTGAGCACTTGCTTCCCATATCCAAGGTCCTGGGTTCAATCCCTGGTACTTACTAAAGAAAAAAAAATGATATTCAAGGGGAGTGGGTAAAGTTCAGTGGTTGTGTGCCTGCTTCCCATGTATGAAGTCCTGGGTTCAATTCCTGGTACCTCATAAAACAGAATAGAATAGAATAGAATAGAATAGAATAGAATAGAATAGAATAGAATAGAATAGAATAGAATAGAATACTCAAATTCAATCTTGAAATACTCAAATTCAATCTTGAAATACATATTCCTTAAATACTCCTTGATCTGGTTTGAATCCTGCTTTACTTAATAGCCATTTTTTTAGCTTTTACCTTTTTCTCTAAAATGGATAATGATGATATCTTCTCCAAAGAACTGTTAACAGAAGCAAATGAGATAGCAGTTATTCTGGTGCTTGGCATATATTCAATAGTCAATAAATCTTAGCTATTTTTGTCATTATTCTTTTACACATGATCTTTATTTTTTTTTTAATTTATTTTTACTTATTTATTTCTCCCCAACCCCTTGCTGTTTCCATTTGCTGTGTCTGTTCATTGTGTGTTCTTCTTCCTTTTAGGAAACACCAGGAACCAAAGCCAGGACCTCCCAAGTGGGAGGGAGTGGCCTAATTACTTGAGCCACATCCGCTCCCTTCTTTGTTATATCTCTCATTATGTTTTTCCTCCTGTGTCTCTTGTGGTATCATCTAGTTGCATCAGCTCACCATGCCAGCCCATCACAGCAGCCCACTATCTTGCTCTTCTTCTTTAGGAGGCACTGGGAACCAAACCTGGAACCTCCCATGTGGCAGGCAGGAGCTTGATTGCTTGAACCACATCTACTTCCCTGATCTTTAAATGGCCTTTGTAATAACTTTATTTCTGATTTCATTTATTTTTTAACTTTCTATTTTGAAATACTTTCAAACTTACAGGACAGTTACAAAATAATGTGAGCTCCAACATACTTTTACCATCCCCCTCCCCCAAATACACAGAACCTGCAGTTTTAACATGTTGCCACATTTGCCATATCATTCTGTCTTACTGTCTATCTATCCATTTATTTTCTGAACACTTGAGTATAGGTTGTATACCTCATGGTCCTTGAACAGTTAATACTGCCAGGTACATTTCCTAAGAATAAGGTTATTCACTTATATAACCACTTTAAATATTAGAAATTGTGGTTAAGTTCAAGAAACTGAACACTAATATAAAGCTGTAATATAAAGCTTACAGTCTATATTCCAATTTTTTTCGAGTGACCCCATAATATCCCGTTCAGCCTCTCCCTTGCTAGATCCCATGCAGGATCATGTATTGCCCTTATTTTTTTTTTTTCCCAGTAGCTGATTTATTTATTTATTTATCATTTATTTATTTATTATTTGTTTCTCTCCCCTTCTCCCCTCCCCACCCAAGTTGTCTGTTCTATGTGTCCATTTGCTGTGTGTTCTTCTTTTGTCCGCCTCTGTTGTCAGCAGCGTGGGAATCTGTGTCTCTTTTTGTTGCATCATCTTGTTGTGTCAGCTCTCCGTGTGTGTGGTGCCATTCTTGGGCAGGCTACACTTTCTTTCGTGCTGGGCGGCTCTCCTTATGGGGTGCACTCCTTGCACGAGGGGCTCCCCTATGCCAGGACACCCCTGCGTGTCACTGCATTCCTTGAGCAGATCAGCACTGTGCATGAGCCAGCTGCACACGGGTCAAGGAGGCCCGGGGTCTGAACCGCGGACCTTCCATGCAGTAGATGGACGCCCTATCCGCTGGGCCAAGTCTGCTTCCCTGTATTGCCCTTAATTGTCATTGTCTTTTTAGTTGTTGTTTCTTTCTTTTTTTTTTAAATTGTGGGAAAATATATGTATACAACATAATCTTTCCTATTTCACCCACTTCCAAGCATACCATTCAGTGGAATCAATCACATTCACAGTATTGCAGTACCCTCACCACCTTCCATTACTAAAACTTTCCCATCTCACTAAACAGAAACACTACACCCACTGTGTATTAACTCCCCATTTCCCTTCCCCCCTGCCCCTGGCAACATATACTGTCGTTTCTGTCTCTATAAGCTTGCATATTCTCTGACATTTTCTTTGTGGTTACCATGGGGCTTAAATTTAATATCCTAAATCTATAACAATCTCATTTGCTTTGGTACCAATTTAACTTCGATAGTATACACAAACTGTGTTCCTATACTCCTCCGTGCCCCCACCTTTATGTAGTTCTCATCACAAATTACCTGTTACTACATTGTAAGTTCAAAACCACAGATTTTGTACTCCCCCATTTTTTGATGTTCTACCCATTACTGCATTACTTTAACTGTTAACTGGAACTTTGAGAAGGATGTTTCTGCCAGTTCTTGCTGGTCGTTTAAAGCTTCTGTGCAGGGGACAGAACTCTAAAGTCTCACTCCATCTCTAATATCATATTTTTGTTTGCCATCTTGTTTCTAAAAGATTGAAAATAACTTTTCACTACATTATTTAACTATTTCCCTATTTGTCTCCCACTCTTAATATATCTTGATATATGTTGCTCTTTCCTGCAGCACTTGGCATATGCCATGATTCAGTGAACATTTATTGAGTACTCTCTAGGTATTTAACCCCATACTAGGTATTATAAGAGATTCAAAGTATCCTAACATATTTTCCCCTGTAAATAATCTAAAGCCCAATTAGGAAGATTTATTCATATGAAAAGTTAAATTACACATCAAGGAAATGAGATGTTAGGTATTTTAAAGCAATATATGATTGAGAGCTAGTTCACTTGTACAAAAAAAGTACTATTAATTTATAAAAGAAGAATCATTATAGATGGGAGTCAGTAGTGATTATCATGAAAGAGGTAAAGAACTTGAATAAGACTTTAAAGTATAGAGGGAAGAACAAATTTAAAAAATAAAAATAAATTTAGAAATTAAAGTATAGAGGTAAACTAAGACCTTGGGCCAAACCCTGCTTGCTGGCTTTAATTATAAATAAAGTTTTGTGGGAACACAGCCACTCTGTTTGCTTTTTGTCAATGGCTGCTTTTATACCACAGCAGCAGAGGTGAGTATTGCAAAGGCAGAAACAGTGGTCCACAAAGCCTAAAATATTTGGTATCTGGCCCTTTCCAGAAAAGTTTACTGACCCCTGCTGCAGACAAAGGGGAGCCATCACAGGTCATAAGTAGGTCAATAATATAGTAAGGCCTGTGTTTAGATAGATATCTAATTATTTTTATCATCACACAATAACAGGTTTATATATATATATTTAAATACAAAAGCTGCTATGGCATGGGCTGGAATGGTTTGAAAGGAGAACATGAAGACAAAGACTTCAGTTAAGCCTGAATGAATGAAATAGTATTGAAAATAGAGAGAAGGGGACAAATTGGAGTTGGTTAGCAGAAGGCTTAATCAGATTTGATGCCCAGTTGGTTAGGAAAAAGTGGAAGATTTACAGACAGGTATGATCTGGAGTTTTCTAGCTTTGGTATTAGGTGTATAGAAAACACAAGAAAAGGAGAAAGAAAAGGGGGGAAATGATGAGTCCAGTTTTGAAAATATTTAGTGTGACTTGCCTATGGGGCATGCAGGAAGAAATAGAGGTTTGAAGTTCAAATGAAAGATTAGGGCTGAAGATAAAAAAAAAAAATCAGCATTATCAGCATAAGGTTAGTCATTGAAGCTTTGGGACTGGATAAGTTTTCCAAAGAGGAGCATTTAGAATCTGAATAGAAGATGGACCTTGTTTTAGTTTGCTAAAAGCTGCCAAGAACAATATAGTATAAATAGGAATTTATTATGTTAAAAGCTTACAGTTCTGAAGCTGCGAAAGTGTCCAAATCAAGGCATTGTCAAGAGATGCTGAAAAGTGAATGTGGCTCAAGTGATTAAGCTCCTGCCTACCACATGGGAGGTCCTGGGTCCTGTTCCTGGTGCCTCCTAAAGGAAATGAGCAAGACAGCAAGCTGACACAACAGGCTGGCGTGACGAGCTGATGCAAGAAGATGATGCAACAAGAGACACAAGGAGGATAACATAATGAGAGATACAATAAAGCAGGGGCTGGAGGTGGCTCAAGCGATTAGACACCTCCCTCCCACATGGGAGGCCCCGGGTTTAGTTCCCAAGCACACAACAAACAGTGAGCACAAAACAATGAGGGGATGGGGAGAAATAAATAAATTTTAAAAAATAAATCTTAAAAAAAGTTGGTGTTATTAAAAAAATAGAGATGCCATCTCACCAAGTTGCATCTGTGGGCGATCAGGTACATGGCAGTGTCCACTCATTTCTTCCCTATTCTCTGGACCATTACTTCAGCTTTGGGCTGCTCCATCTGTGGCTTTTTTCTCTCCCAGGTTCATTGATTTCTGGAGGCTTTTCTGTTTCTTTGGCTTTCCCCCTTGTGTCTGTGGCTTTTTTCCCTCCACTTATGAAGGACTCCGGTAAAAGGATTAAGTCCCACCCTGGGTCCTGCTCTACTGGAGCAATCTAATCAAATGGCCCTTAATCTAATCTAATCAAAGGTTCACAATACATTCAATTTAAGAACATAATTTTCTGGGATCCACAAAAAGCTAAAACCAACACAAACCCTGTGTAATATAAGTGTCACATTAAGTCACATAGGCAGAAGAAGAGGAACCAGTGGAAGAAATACAGAAAGTGATTAAAAAAAAAAAAAGAGCGAGAGAGAAATCGGGGCACAGATGTAGTTCAAGTGGTTGAGCGCCTGCTTCCCATATATGAAGTCCCAGGTTTGATCCCCAGTACCTCCTAAAAAAAAAACCAAAAACATATCAAGAAAGAAGGAGTGCTGCACATCAGAGGCCAGCAAATTTTTCTGTGAAGGACCAGATGGTAAATGTGTTAGACTTTGCAGGGTGCATACAGTTTCTTTCTCATATTCTTCTTTGTTGTTTTGTTCACAACTATTAAAAAATGTAAAAACCATTCTTCGCTAGCAGTAGCCATAGAAAAACAGGTTGCACACCTGCCGTAGTTTTCCAGACCCCTCTATATAGTGTTAGATGCTTCAGAGAAATATCAATTCATTAAGGAATGAAAAGAGTACCATAGTTCAGCACCTAGCACAGTACCTTATACATAGAAGCTTTTAAATATTTAATGAGTATTTCTTTATTTCTAAGATTTTCCCTAACATAACTTTTTTGAAAAATGAATTTTTTCCCCCTTCAGATATATGTTCTGAGACTGAACAAAATGGAACTGTTACCATTTCATGCTGATGTGGAGATTGGTCAGATTATAGAAATCCCAATTGCAATGTATCATGTAAATAAGGAGACCAAAGAGGCAATTGCATTCACAGACTGCTCTCATTTATCCTTGGATCTGAACATGGATAAGCAAGGAGTCTTTACTCTCCTTAAAGAAGGTAAGAAGAGTAGACTTCATTTTTATCCTTCCTTTGTCATATGTATTAAAGGCTAGTCATCAATTCAGGAACTACAATAATAACCTAAATTTACATATTTTTTAAAAAAGATTTATTTATTCCCCACCTCCTTGTTGTTTGCACTCACTGCCTGCTCTCTGTGCCCATTTGCTGTGTGTTTTCTGTGTCTGCTTGTCTTCTCTTTAGGAGGCTCCAGGAACTGAACCTGGGACCTCCCGGGTGGGAGGGAGGCACTTAATTGTTTGAGCCTCCTCAGCTCCCTGCTTTGTTGGGTCTCTTGTTGTCTTTCCTCTTTGTGACTTCCTTGTTGTGTCATCTTGTTGTGTCAGCCCACCATGCCTGCTCGCTTCACCTGCCCATCACACCAGCTCACTGTCTTGCTCATCTTCTCAAGGAGGCACCAGGGAACCAAACCCAGGACCTCCCATGTGGTAGGGGGGAGCTCAATCATTTGAGCCACATCTGCTTCCCTTACTTTTCTTTACAGTACTTTTAATTATTCTGTCAACTGTTTTGTAGTTGTTGCTATAATTCTGTTGTACAGATGTAAAAACAAAGACACAGAAATTGAATAACATGTCCAGGATTTCATTGTAGCCAGACCATAATAGCTTTCAGCTCATGTTAATGTCTTCTGTTTCCAGCCTCAAACTTTTTCTTTCTTTCTTTAATATATATACCATACCTCATTCTAAGAGGAATGTAGTGCCATTTAATATATGTATGCAATAAATTTATTTTAAAACAAGAAAAAAATCTTTTTTAATAAAATGGCAAATCTCAATAAGCTATTCATAAAGGTCAATATTGTTTACTGTTATTGAACTTATTATTTGATCCTGATCCCCATTCTTTTTTTGTCAATAATAATAGCAATATTAGCATCTGACATTTCCTCAGCACTCTTTGTGGGGCACTGTCCTGAATATTTTTCATATATTAACTCATTTAATTCTCATAACACATCTATAAGGTTGGCATCAACTTGCACTTTTCTCTTGCCCTTGGTAATTACATTACATATCTTTCACATCTCTCTCCTTTCCTTTGTTCTCAAAGGTTTCTCCTAATTTTTAGACCCTCATTATCTCTCACCTAGGTTATTACAATGCCCTCCTAATTGTCTTACCTCTGATAATCATGGCTAGCAGATGGATCTTCATGAAGCCCAACTTTTTTTTTTTTTGGGTGATGAATTTTCTCTGTTTTTAGTTTACTATTATTATTATTGGAATAATGGAAGTGCTTTAAGAATGATTAAGTGTTGAATGCACAAATATGTGATTATACCAAATACCATTGTGTACTTTGGATAGATTTATGCTTTATTAATATGTATCAATAAAATTGATTTGTTTTTTGTTTGTTTTTTTCCATGATAGTTTGGTATTTATTATCATTTACACACACAGACACTATGTATATTATTTTTAAATGAATAGTAAGACACTGTACATATTACTTGGCAATCTTTTTTTTTTCTCTCCTTAAGTATTTTAGTCTTTCCATGAGTACATATTTATTCTTTCAAAAAATATGCACAATGTGCTTGCTATGTGTCATTCATTGTTCTAGTTCCTGAGTATAAAGCAGTAAGCCAAATGTACAAATAACCTGCCTTCATGTAGCTTACATTCCAGTGAGAGTGAAGGGTGGCAGATGGAAAATAGACAATAAACTAAATAAATAACTGTTAAGTGCAATGGAGAAAGACAAAGAGGGACAAGCAATAGGCAGTACCAGCCATCTGTGAGGGGAAGAGGGTTGCCTATTTAATTTAATTAAATTAATTAATTTATTTATTAAAGTTAATAGATCACAAGGAGTGTTACCTTAAAAAACATTAAAAAATGAGAAACATAAGAGGTTCCTATATAACCCACTCCCCACCCCCTACCACATCATTTTTGTAAATTGTATTTTTTTAAAGATACATACATCACACAAAAAAATGTTACACTAAAAAATATAAGAGGTTCCTGTATACCCCCCACCCCCCACCCCACTCTTCCCACACCAACAATCTCCCCCATCATTGTGGCACACTCATCGCACTCGGTGAACACATTTTGGGGCACTGCTGCTCTACACAGATAATAGTTTACCCTGTAGTTCACACTCTCCTCCAGTACATTCTCAGAGGGTTATGGCAGGATATATAAAGTCCAGCATCTGACCCTGCAATATCATTAAGGACAACTCAAAATCCCAAAAGTGCCCCCCATCACATCTATTCTACCCTCTCCCTGCCCTCAGCAACTACTGTGGCCACTTTCTCCACCTCGATGCTAAAATTTTTTCTATTACTCATCACAATCGTTTTATAGTAGAATAGCAGTAAGTCCATTCTAGTCCATATTTTATTCCTCCATTCTGTGTACCCTGGGATGACGATGTCCTCACCACCTCTAGATCAAGAGGGGGCTTAGATTCCACATGGATGATGGATGCAATTCCTCTTCTTACAGTTGTAGGCACTCTTGATTCCCTGGTGTGGTGGTTGACCATCTTCACCTCCCTGTTAGCTGACCTGGGTAAGACCAATGAACCAGAGAGTAGGAGTCGCCACTCTGTTGAGGCTCAGGGCCCAACTGGCACATGGGCAGTCCAGAGATTCAAGTCTCCTGAGGATGGACTGGAACCACAGGTTCGGTGAAAGTGACAGAAGAGACGTGTAGAAAAGTCACATCTGAGTCCAGCTCCATCACACTCAGGAGCACAAATTCCAAATTAGGGCCCTCTGACATGGCATAGAGCTCCAAATCCATCTACCATGACTATATACCCTGTGGATCTCCGTAGCTTTCAGGAGAACCAGTACCTAGGGTTGTACCTACTTTGGCTTTTTCTGGGGTCCTGCTGAGGTGTGCATAAGCGCAACCCCTCTGATGACCTTTCAGCTCTTTTTGGAAGACTCTCAGCCATATTAACTCATTTGTCTTTGCCATTTCCCCCTTTTATTCAAGGTCAAAGAGCAGTTTTTAACACTTGATCCAACATGTAGGCTGAGATATTCTGCTGGTCTGAGTTGACCCTTTTATTCAAGGTCTCTTTCTAGTTGCTTCTCCAGTTAGTGATTGGTAGTAATCCCTCAGCGCTAGGGAGGCTCATCCCCAGGAGTCATGTCCCATGTTGGGGGGAAGATAATGCATTTACATACTGAGTTTGGCTTAGAGAGTGGCTACATTTGAGCAAGATGGAGGCTCTCAGGAGGTAACTCTTAGGCGCCCACAGATCTAGACCTAGTTCATATTTTAGGCACACAGGCCCCTAAGCATAGTCATCAGTATCAAGGGCTCATTGTTGGACTATCCTTCCTTGTTGATCTTTGCCATTGCACTTGGAGGATTATTGTTGTTTTATTGGGGAATGTGACAGAGCTCCCCTGGGTGGGAACTCAGCACTCCCTCAGTTGACGTTTGTAACTATAACTACTATAAAAATACTCCACATATATCCTAATATATTTATGTTCCCTATATACATGCCCTGGAGAACTCCCCCCTAGCCATGTGCCCCCCATCAATAACACCCCATACCAGAGTTCCTCCCCTGCCATAGTTTAACCTTTCTGGGGTCTAAAACTTCTTCACAATGAATCCTAATATATTGCCAAATTCAATTAATAGGAAATTTAGAAATACTAAAATAAAATAAAAATAAATTGGTTTATTAATAAAATGAAAAATATTATATAGCTTTGTTTCTTTGAAACTGTAATGTAAAACATAAGGAAACAAAAAATTTAGAAATTTGTACAGTCTAAAATATAAACGATAATATAAACCAAAATGGAACCATGTTTGATAGCTATATTTTAAAATTTGTACATCAGCTGCAGCAAATATAACATGAACATGTAAAGAGATCATTGTTGGGGAAAGGGGAAAAGGGTTTGATATTGGATATCTGGGAGTCCCCTATATTGTGTATGTGAATTATTGTGATCCAAAACTTTTTTGAAGACACAATTAAAAATTAGAAAAAAAAAAAAAGGATGTAGGCATTGAGGAAGAAATGGAAGTGCCTTGCCACTGTACATACAAGGCAACACCTATTACAGTGATGAAGCCCAACTTTGATATTACTTTTCCTGCTCAGAAATTTCGAGGGGCTTCTCATTACAAGTGGAATAGGGTTGAAATCTTTTTTTTTATCTTTCATGGCTATCTATGATATGATCCAATCTACTTTTCCTGACTTCATACTTTGGCTTTGTATAAATGACTCTATTCAACCAAACTACTTTTAGGTTAGAAATTTATCTAGTTAAAATTTCCGATACAATGATTGTATATAGAATGTTTAATAAAGTTGAGTATAAATATGTGAAAATGGGTAGCGTTGATGGCAGCACATTATAATGAGTATAACTAACATTGCTGATTTATCAATGTGATTGTGGCTAAAAGGGGTAGTCTCGGGAGGTTAATGTTACCTGAAAGACAGCGAGAGGGTAACCTAGGGGATGTGTAAGATAGTGATTTCAGTGGTAGATGAGGATTGGGGTTAATAATATAAATACAAGAATGTTCCTCTATTACAAGGTGTTAAGAATATGGTAATACATGGGGAAAATATAACTAATGTAACTTATAGACTATAGTTAACAATAATATTGTAATATTTTGTATCAAAAGTAAAAATTCTATAAATCCCAAAGGTAAAAAAAGAATATGGGATTTAGTTTTATAAGATGTGATTATGATCAAACATTTTCCTTTTCTTCATTAACAATGAGATCTTAGTCATGTTGTTTAACCAATCTATGCTCATTTATTCATCTTTTGGGAACCCTGGAAAAATAATTGAGTTTGTTTTTAGGATTAATAAGATAAATGTGCCTGGACAAAATTCTTTAAAGTAATGCTTCCATAATTTGTTAACCTGCCTTTTGTCTGTTTTAGTTTTTGAAGTTGAAATTAAAAATTTTTAAAAACTTTCCCCAACATTTCCCTCTTACACTTGTTTATATCTCCATGTCTTTGCTCATTCTATTTCGTCAGCTTGAGATATTCTCTCCTTCATCTTTAATAAATCTTCTTTGATTTCTCCAGCTAGAACTAATCTGTTTTCTAAACTTCTATAATACTCAACACTTTCTACTAATATTTTAAATGTTTTATGTATATGTTCCATCTCCCCTTTTAAACTATAAATGCTTTTTTCATATTTTATCTTAACTGTACAAAGATTTGTGTTTTACATGACATATATATATTAATAGAAGGAACATATTCTTATATTACCACGAAATAAAAAATTGGGACATAAAGAGCACAGACGCAAAATGACTGAGTAGGAAGTTTTATTCATTGCTCCTTCCACCAGCAAAATGATTGAGGACTGAGCTGGAAAAAGAGACTGGAATTAACTAGGTGATAACCCTGGAACCAGACTGGACATTTGTAACAACCACAGGAGTGCTGGTCAAAGGGATAGGTTGTCAAGAGTTCAGTTTTTGTAAGTGAGGGCAATTCAAACCAGCTACCAGCCTCCATTCCTCAGCCTCATAGCCATTTAGGGGATGGAGGTCAAGGTTGGTTTGGGGCATCCCTGAGGAACCTACACAGACACTAGCCTAGGTTTCAGCCCTCAGGCAGGAGTGACTTCTGGCCTCCCACCAATATCCAGCAGGAGGTAAAGAGCCAGTATACCTGTTTTCATGGTTTTCTTTCTTTTGTATGTGGATATGTCTTGGAATGACAGATCCTTGAGGGGCCAATGCAGATATATGGCCTGGAAGTTGGACTCAATTTTGGCCCTCTTGGCAACATCTGTGACTGGCCTCACACCAGCATCTACTGGAACTCAAAGAACCAGTGCATCTTTTATTGGGGTTGGATTTCTTTCTTGTTTTTTTTTGGTCTGGCAGATCCTGATTGACCAGTATGGATGCTGGCTTTTTTTCACTCCTCTTAGCAGCAAGACCCACCAGCATCTACTAGGTAATTTTGGCTGGTTTTCTTTATTTTTATATGTTTACTCCCTTATTTGTTTGTTTTATTACTGTTGTTTTTGTGTGTTTCTTGGTATGGTTGATGCCTAAAGGACCAGTGCTTGACACTAGCTTTTGTTTCAGCCCTCAGCAGCACCAGCTACTGAACTTGCACCAGCATCTTCTGGGACATAAACAGCCAGCACATCTTTTTTAGATTTTTTTAATCACAGATCCCTGAGGGGCCAGAATGGATGCTGGCCTTGGTTTCAGCTTCCCCACCAGCATCTTACCTAGAGACTTAGAGAGGCAGTGCACTTATTTTTCCTTCTTCTTTTTTTGTGTTCATGTTTTGTTTGTATTTTTTCCTTTCTATCTCTCTTTTATTTCCTTCTTTCCTTCTTTTCTCTCTCTCTCTCTTTTTTTTTTATTCTGGAAAACTAAGGAATGGAAGAATTAGATGTCCAGAGTGACTACATTGTAATATTCAGAATGTCCAACTCTCAACAAAAAATTACAAAACAGGGAAATGGCCTTTGGCCCAGTGGTTAGGGCATCCGTCTACCATATGGGAGGTCCGCGGTTCAAACCCCGGGCCTCCTTGACCCGTGTGGAGCTGGCCATGCGCAGTGCTGATGCGCGCAAGGAGTGCCGTGTCACGCAAGGGTGTCCCCCGCGTGGGGGAGCCCCATGCGCAAGGAGTGCGCCCGTGAGGAAAGCCGCCCAGCGTGAAAAGAAAGTACAGCCTGCCCAGGAATGGTGCCGCCCACACTTCCCGTGCCGCTGATGACAACAGAAGCGGACAAAGAAACAAGACGCAGCAAAAAGACACAGAAAACAGACAACCGGGAGAGGGGAGGGGAATTAAATAAATAAATAATAAATCTTTAAAAAAAAAAAAAAAGATAATCCATTTCTGTGGATGTGAATCTATTGTAAATAGGACCTTTGTAATAGGTTACTTCAGTTAAGGCATAGCCCAGGATAGGTCTTAATCTTCTCACTGGAGTCCTTTATAAATGTGATGAATACTGAGAGAGAAAAATAAAGAGAGACCACTGAAGCAAGAAGTTGAAAGCAATGTAACCCAGAAGAGAAGTGAGAAACCAACAGACACTGCCATTTGCTTTACCATGTGATAGAGGAGTCCAGGATCCCCAACAGCTGATTTTCAGGGAGAAAGCTTCACCTGATTTAGACATTTTTCTTGCCTTGATTTAGACATTTTTCTCAGCCTCAAAACTGTAAGTTTGTAAGATAATAATTCCCACTGTTAAGAGCCACTGCATGGATGTGGATGTGGCTCAAATGATTGAGCTCCTGCCTTCCACATGGGAGGTCCTGGGTTCAGTTCCCAGTGCCTCCTGGAGAAGACGAGCAAAACAGCAAGCTCACACAACAGGCAGGTGCAGTGAGCTGATATAACAAAATTATGCAACAAAGAGACACAGAGGAAAGACAGTGAGAGACACAAGAAAGCAGGGAGCTGAGGTGGTTCAAGTGATTGAGCCCCTCTCTCCCACATGGGAAGTTCCAGGTTCGGTTCCTGGTGCCTCCTAAAGAAAAGACGAGCACACAGCAAATGGACACAGAGAGGACAACGAGTGAAAACAACAAAGAGGGTGAATAAATAAAAATCTTTATTTTTACCTACTTTCTGCAGCCTAGCCAACTAATACATATACAATGAAATATTATTCTCCCATTAGAAAGAATGAAGTTCTGAGACATGGTGCTTAATGGGTGAACCTTGACACTTAAAGACAAATATTGTATGATGTCATTTATATGAGATATCTAGAATTAGCAAATCCCCAGAGACAGAAAGTAGAATTCCATGTTATAGGGGATGGGGCAGGGAGAGAGAGTTTTTGTGGAATGGGTATAGGATGTAAATAAAAATTAGTTTTAATAATTGGGGTTTAGTGGTTAGTATCTAAGATCAGAATGATGTTCTTTGTTTTTTCAATGTATTCAAATTCTTACTTTTTTGTGACCTGATTTCTTTGAGAATTGACTGTTTTCCACCCTATCAAAATCATGTTTTTGATTTCCAGGTACTCAAAAACCTGGATCAATGCATTGTTCCAGTATATACATAGAAGCCAAATCTCTAGGCCATACCCTGGTGACTGTGAGTGTGACAGAATATGAAAAGTACTTAGAGAGCAGTGCCACATTTGCTGCTTATGAACCCCTAAAGGTGAGACATTTCATATTAAGGAACTGATATTTCTTTTAGTGGATCCCGCCATGTCCACTTAAGTTCTTCCTAGCTATCTGTCATCTCTGCTAAGGATCAATGTTGTTTGTGTTTTTATTTACTTATCTATCTTTTTTTAAATTTATTTTTTAGGAGGTATTGGGAATTGAACCCAGGACCTTGTACATGGGAAGCAGGCACTCAACCACTGAGCTACATCTCCTCTCCATGTGTTCTTTCTACTTACCATTCTTTTGTTCTTTTGTTTTTAGAGCTACAACTCTCTCATCAAGCCTGAGTCACAGGGAATTTTCTCTCTTGTGCTTCTGCCACAGGAATATCTTCTTTTTTTTCTTTTTTTAACAAATCAGTTTTATTGATATACATTGATAAAGCAAGGAATATCTTTTATCAGCAAGTTTTCTTACAGATATACTTTTTTAACAGATATAAAGTATGTACAGTAAAGTACATAAAACACTACTTTTAAGTGATTATTTGAAGTTTTACATATGTATATATTTGTGTAACCACCATCAGATCAACATTTAGAACATTAACATATTCCTTTTAAAGATCTCTGAAAAATAACTTTCCATTTTATGGAGGGGAGTCAATAGTCTTTTTTTTTTAAGATTTATTTTTATTTATTTCTCTCCCCTTCCCTCCCTCCACCCCAGTTGTCTCCTCTCTGTGTCTATTTGCTGTGTGTTCTTCGGTGTCCACTTCTATTCTTGTCAGTGGCACCAGGAATCTGTGTCTCTCTTTTTTTTTGGAGGAGAAAACAACTTTATTAACTGATGTTGCAAGAAGGAGTGCACAACCTGGATAAAATGGCCGGTGCTGTGTCTCTTTTTATTGTGTCATCTTGCTGCATCAGCTCTCTGTGTGTGCTGCACTATTCCTGGGCAGGCTGAACTTTCTTTCACCCTGGGCAGCTCTCCTTGCAGGGTGCACTCCTTGCACATGGGGTTCCCCTACGCAGGGGACACCCCTACGTGGCACAGTACTCCTTGCGTGCATCAGCACTGTGCATGGACCACCTCCACACAGGTCAAGGAGGCCCTGGGTTTGAACCCTGGACCTCCCATGTGGTAGGCGGACACTCTATCCATTAAGCCAAGTCCACTTCCCTCAATTGTCTTTTACTCTATATACTTTTTGGTTTTCAAGCACAGCAGCCATTATTTGGGGCCCTAAGGATTGGTTCCTTTATAATGGGGGCATCGTGACAGGTGGCAGTTCAAAATAAGATTAAGTAGAGCCTGGATGCTTTCTACATATTTTATTCCATTGGGAGCTAAAATTGATGTCTACAAGTTCTTGTTGGTAGGACACTAACAAAGCTTAACTAAAAATTGCTCTTGGGATAAGGAGGCACCTATAGGAAAAAAGTTAACAATAATGAAAGATGCAAGTTATTAATTTTTTTAAAAAGATTTATTTATTTATTTATTTCTGTCCCCTTCCTCCCCGCCACCCCAGTTGTCTGTTTTCTGTGTCTATTTGCTGTGTGTTCTTCTTTGTCCTCTTCTGTTGTCAGCGGCACAGGAATCTGTGTTTCTTTTTGTTGCATCATCTTGTTGTGTCAGCTCTCTGTGTGTGTGGTGCCATTCCTGGGCAGGCTGCACTTTCTTTGGCACTGGGCAGCTCTCCTTACGGGGTGCACTCCTTGCACGTGGGGCTCCCCTATGCAGGGACATCCCTGCGTGGCACGGCACTCCTTGTGCATATCAGCACTCTGCATGGGCCAGCCCCACACGAGTCAAGGAAGCCTGGGGTTTGAAATGTGGACCTCCCATATGGTAGACGGATGCCCTAACCACTGAGCCAAGTCCGCTTCCCCAGTTATTAATTTTTAAAAGATAACTTGCTTATATATTAAACATTTCACCGGTTCTCTTTTTGGATGAATCACCTTCATTACTTGCCTAATGAAATGAAAGTACTAGCTGTAGCACATTGTAAAGTTTCATTAGGTTCTTTCTTTTATCATTATCCTTAGCCTTATTTCTTATTTATTGAGTGTCTACAAATCATATTTTCCCTGAGTGACACAATCCTTAAAGGAAATGGGAATAAGATGATGATTTTTGTTTTCTTTCTAGTCTTTAGTCATACATCTTTTGATATAAGAACTTTTAGCTATTATCCCTTTACCTACTAAAAAAAAAACATATGTGTACTACCTTGTTCAGCACTGTTATGTTTCAGTACATGGGGCAGTTCTCAATTTGTCCTTTTAAAGATCAGTCCAATTCAGTTATTCTGGTTAGTTTTGGACTAAATATCTAGGAAAGAGGAATAATTTCTCTTTGCTTTCTCAGGGAGGCCTTCCCTGACCGTCCCAGCTAGGTTCATCTCTTGTATTCATTTCTTTGGTTAGAGGCTTGCATTATACTCTGTAGTTTGCCTTTTGGTAACGCATATTATATTCCTTACCTATTTCAAATCTGTCTTCCCCAGACTGTGAGTTCCTCTGTGAAACAAGACCTCATTTCACTTCCTATTACTGTATTCCCAATGGGCCATCAGTAAATACTTGTTGAATTGAGTTGTATATTCTTTATCTAGAGGATATGGTCATTAGGGATAGTAATATTTAATTTTAATAATATTCAATAATAAGTGTGATTGACTAGTTCAGGAAAGAAACATTAAAACATGGTTGGCTTGTATTTTTAGAATGCTTCAATTCTCTACATCATTTTACTACTGAGTCACTATCATAGACACTGAGTACCATACAAAAATAGCCTACACTTTGAGAATACTTCATTCTCCTAAAAACAGTTTCCTCATCTATAAATAGAATACATCTCCTCTGAATACCTGTCTTGTCTACCTCTTTGGTGAGAGTTCTTTGAGAAATATCAAGACAAGTATAAATGTATTTTTTTTATACTTTTAATACAGAATTCTTTGATACTTTAGTAAACATTTAAAATGCTTGTGCAGTTATTTATACAATGCCTTTTATAATCTCAACATTGTACTAAATCTCACAATGAGAAAGAGACATCTAAGAAAATTATTTACATATAAGATAGTATGTCTTCTCTCAAGAAGTTTACATCAGTAGAGAGCATAACAAAAATTATTATAATTGTGGAGTGGTATAGCTTAGTGGTTGAACACTTTTGCATGTACTAGGTCGTGGGTTCAATCCCCATCCCTCCTAAAAAAATTATGAAGCATTTAAATAGCATTAGGAGGGAAGCAAATTTGGCCCAATGGATAGGGTATCCACCTACCACATGGGAGGTCCAAGGTTCAAACCCAGGGCCTCCTTGACCCGTGTGATGAGCTGGCCTACGTACAGAGCTGATACGCACAAGGGGTGCCATGCCACGCAGGGGTGTTCCCTACATAGGGGAGCCCCACGCGCAAGGAGTGCGCCCCGTAAGGAGAGCCACCCAGCATGAAAAATGTGCAGTCTGCCCAGGTATGGCACCGTACACATGGAGAGCTGATGCAACAAAATGACGCAACAAAAAGAGACACAGATTCTGGGTGCCACTGACAAGAATACAGGCAGACACAGAAGAACACACAGTGAATGGACACAGAGAGCAGACAATGAGGAGGGGAGGGCGGGGAGGCAGGGCAGAGCAGGGGAGAGAAATAAATTTTAAAAAATAAATCTTAAAAAAAAATTAAATAAATAGCATTAGGAGATGGAAAGTACAAATGAATGGTAGAGATAAATACTGTAACAGCTTAGAGGATTGGAGAAGTTGTTGTGGTTTGGAATGGTTGGACACAGATTAATGGATAAGGTGACACATGAACGATAGATGGGATCTGAATTAGTTTAGAAGTTTAGAAGCATTCCAAGTAAGATGCGTGGCATATATGTCCCTGTCATTGGGGAATTAAGTCTGCTGTCATTTTCAGCAAATTTAGATAACCAGTTTTTCACTTTAGAATACTCTGTTGAATCCCCTAACCAATCATGTATTAATTTTTTTTAATGTCATCAGGCTCTAAACCCTGTGGAAGTGTCATTAGTGACATGGCAGTCTGTGAAGGAAATGGTATTTGAAGGAGGCCCTCGTCCATGGGTCTTAGAGCCCTCCCGATTCTTTCTGGAACTGAGCACAGAGAAAACAGAGAAAATCAGGATAACAGAAGTCAGGCTACCAGCTAAGAGAAAACAGAACCAGTACATCTACCGGGTCCTGTGCCTTGATTTAGGGGAACAAGTAGGAAAATGGTCTTTTTCTAATATTTCTTTTAGCCATAATACTCCAAATCTTTTTTACTTGTGCCATTCCTTTTCAAATACCAATGGGTTTAGTTTATGGACTAGATAGGAAAATTCCAATTACATTAAAGGATCTTTTTTTCTTTTTAAATTTACTGTTCTTTAAATGTACTCAAAAATTTCAGTGTTCTCCAATTGAGAATTCTAACAGTTCACTAACTGAAGAGTTCAAGATTTTTTTTTGTAGTTATGAGCTTCTTTCACATTATCTTCAATTGTTTTATCATTATAATTCATTTCCTTGTTGTCTAGACTACAGTATATTTTGTTTTCCACTTCCAAATAATGTAAGGGAGGAAAAATTTTAAGTGTCATCTTTGGTTAGCAGTTTTGAAGAATCAGTTTGATCTGGGCTAATAGTAATAAAAATGTTGCCTTTTATCAGTTGATTTAGAATTTATTGTATCTAGAGGCACTAAAGGATTTGCATAGTTTCCATCCACAGATGTGCTCTGCCTCTCTGAAAACCAATATAAAAGGTTTGCAGCTTGACTAGGGCTGAGATTGCAATCTCTGACTGTGAAACACAGCACTGTTAACCAGCCCACATCGAATCAATGTAAGATTTTGACTTACTAAGAGCTGTGCCATGATCAAATGAGCAAATACTCTTGCTTCTAATATCTGTAGTAAATTTAACTCTATATATGACTAACTATTTGTGATTTTAGTCTTTATTACCTCCTTTTGAAGCTCCCTAATTTCTCTATGTTTCTCACATTTTGTTATTTATTAGTACTTCCACCAGAGATGAGTTGAAATGCAAATTAGTTTTTCTGCTTTTTACCAACTGGTGACAAAGATTTGGTGGAGGAGATTGAAAGTAATTGATCAAAGTTAGAATTTTTTATACTCCCATGTTTTTCATATTTCCAAGAATTAAGAGTTAATTAAGAACTAGGTCTTTTAAGAGATCTGCTGATTATAATGTTCAAAGGGATCCTCTATACCAGAATTTTAATAATTCTAATACTTTAAGATTGACACGGCTAACAAGTGTCTAACTACAATTGGATCTTACTCTAGTATTTCCTCAAAGGTTCTGACATTCCGAATTGGAAATCATCCCGGTGTCCTGAACCCTAGTCCAGCAGTAGGGGTTGTGCAGGTGCATTTCATATGTGCCCATCCTGCCAGCATGTCAGTAACGCCAGTATACAAGGTGCCAGCTGGTGCCCAGCCATGTCCTCTGCCACAACACAACAAACAACTGGTAAGTGCAGTGTGTTTCCAACTGACTTAGCACTTTTTCACTTTTTAGAGATAAATGGTCTGAAATGTAGCTCTTGTCCTATTAAGATTAAGGGAACTGTTAAGTTACTCATTGTTCTCTTGTATATCTGAGAAGAGGCAATTAAACTAAATTAGATTAGAATTGGCTACACTAGTGACATGACTTTGCTTACTCTCCTTAGATACATAGTTTGTGATCATGGCAATAGACAATTGAGATCTCTCTATGTGACTTCCAAATAGTTATTTTTTTTTTAAGGATTTATTTTTGTTTATTTATTTCTCCCCCCCTCGTTGTTTGTGTTCACTGTCTGCTCTCTGTGTCTGTTCGTTGTGTGTTTGTCTTCTTTTTTAGAAGTCCACAGAAACTGAACCCAGGACCATCCATGTGGGAGGGAAATACCTAATCCCTTGAGCCACCTCTCCTCCCCCAAATAGTTTTGATAATATCCTTCCTTACCAAATCTTTTATTATTACCAATAAATAATAAAATTCATCTCTATTCAAATTTCCTGTGAAGGATAGTGATAAGGAATAACAGAGCTAGTAGATAGACAACAGAGAATAAGAAGTAAATGAGTTATCTAACCTAGAAATTAGGACTTTATGTAATAAATGAGAGTTGACTATAATTCCAAGCATGAGAGAATAGAAGTCATTACTTAGTCTGTATAGAACAGAACATAAATTAATTTTTCATACTTTACATTGTAAAAACCGAGGTTCCTAGAGCTTGAGTAATTTTTCCAAAGTCATACAGCTAGGAAATAGCAGAGTTTGTCTGATCCCGAAGCCAATGTTCTTAACTTTCGTGCTATGCTGTCCATTTTTTTTTTTTTTTTGTAAAAGAACGACCAACAGGGGAGCAGATATGGCTCAGTGGTTTAGTGCCTGTTTCAGTGTACAGGGTGCTGGGTTCAATCCCCAATACCTCTTGGGAAAAAAATCAACTGCAAGAGATGTAATAATTTGGGAACTCATTTATTGTTTTCAGAACTAAATTCCACATTAAACATCATATTTTGAAGTTTGCAAATGATCCATTTTAAAAATTTATTGAAATATATCACTCATACATAAACATACATAAACAATAAGTATATAATAGTTATTAAAAAATAATAATAGGTGGGTTCAATGATCCATTTTTTTAAAACTTTTTATTTTAGTTACAAATATACAATTCAAAATTTTCCATTTTAACCCCTTTCAAGTGTACTAATTACCATCACCACCATCCAACACCAAAACAGTTTTTGTATGCATTAAGTAATAACTGTATGCATTAAGTAATAACTCCCCATTCCTCCCCATCCTCCTGTCGTTCCCTCCACCAATTTGTAATCTGGTTTCTATGAGTTTGCATATTCTGAGCATTTCATGTCAGTGAAATCATACAATATTTGTCCTTTTGCATCCAGCTTGTTTCACTTTACACGATGTCTTCAGGATTCATCCATGTTGTCGCATGTATCAGGACTTCATTCTTTATTTAAAGCTGAATAATACTCCCTTGTATGTATAAGGAGTGTATTATCCATTCCTCTGTTGAAGGACACTTGGGTTGCTTCTACCTTTTAGCTATTGTGAATAATGCTGCTGTGAACACGGGAGTCCCTGCTTTCAATTCTTTTGGGTATATACTTAGAAGTGGGATTGCCACGTCTTATGGTAATTCTATATTAGACTTCCTGAGGCTCCACCAAAGACTCAGAGTTTTGGCACTAAATTGTTAACCTTCTCCTACTAATTAAAAAAAAAAGTATTAGCCCATTTTATTGTTTAATTTTTTCTCCTCTGTCCATTTTTTAAGGGCAGTGAATTTTCTTTATTTGCTCTTAAATTTTATATGTATGTATATATATATATATATAAAAGGGTTTTTTTTTTGCAGTACCAGGGGCCAGGAATTGGACTTGGGACCTCATATGTGGGAAGCCAGCACTCAACCACTGAGCCACATCAGCTTCCCTGAGTTTCATCATTTGTTTTGCTTGTTATTTTTTTTCCCCTCGGGAGGCACCAGGAACTAAACCTAGGACCTCCCGTGTAGGAGGCAGGCGCTCAACTGCTTGAGCCACACATTAGGAGCCAACTGCTTGCCCCCTACATTAACTTTCTTTTTATTCCCTCCCCCTTGCAACTTGCTTGCTGTCTGCTCTCTGTGTCCATTTGCTGTGCATTCTTCTGCATTTTTTTGCTTATCTCCCTTTTTGTTGCGTCACCTTGCTGAGTCAGATCTCTGCTGGCACTTGCGGGCCAGATGGCACTCCACGGCACTCGCAGGCCGGTGGCTCTCCGCAGCATGCAGGCAAGCCGGCTATCACAAGGAGGCCCCAGGATGCGAACCCAGCGCCTCCCATGTAGTAGATGGGAGCCCAAATGATTGAACCACAATCGCTTCCCCCTACATTAATTTTTTAAATCCTGTGGTGGCTTTTAGCTGCTGCAAATCCTGTTTGAAGCAGAAAAGTTATGAATAATAAACAAAAGAAGGAAAATATTGAAGCCTTTTTACAGTGGTGACTTGGCTAAATAGAAGTCCCTCTTCAAAGCTGCCCCTTTAAATCCTGCTTTTCTGAGAAGAACCTGCTTACTTTGTGTCTCATTCACAAAACCTTCCCTTTTACCTCTTATTCTCTGGGACCTCCCATGTGGGAGCAATGTGCCCAGTGGCTTGAGCCACCTCTCCTCCTTTTTGTTTTGTCTCTCATTGTGCTTCCTCAGTGTGTCTCTTCATTGCATCATCTTGTTGCATCAGCTCACTGTCTTGCTCATCTGCTCTAGGAGGTAGCAGGAATCAAACTCAGGACTTCCCATGTGGTACGTGGGCACCCAAATGCTTGAGCCACATCCACTTCCCACTTTTGTCTTTTTTCATGCAAAGGAGAATGGTTTGCAGCATGGTCACAGTTATTTTGGGGTCCTGAATATACATGTATTACTTTCCAGCCAAAGGAAGGAAAGTATTTTCTTTCTCTTCACATGGCATTTGGCCTTTTCACTTCCCTTTCTCTGTCCCAGTTCCCTTATCTGGAAAGATTATTAGATTACCTTGAAAGTTCTCTCCATCAGTGAAATCTTCTGACTCTCTAGTCTTCTAAATCAACAAGCTTTCACTTAAAACAGCAGAGTTGGTTTTTTTGTTTGTTTGTTTTTTAGATATATTTCTCTCCCCTTCTCCTACCCCCCATTGTTTGCTCTCCTGTGTCCATTTACTGTGTGTTCTTCTGTGTCCGCTTGCGTTCTTGGCGGCACTGTGAATCTGTGTCTTTTTTTTTGTTGCATCACTTGCTGCATCAGCTCTCCGTGTGTGCGGTGCCACTCCTGGGCAGGCTGCGCTTTTTGCACAGGGTGGCTGTCCTTGTGCATCGGGCTCCCTACACAGGGGACACCCCTGCGTGGCATGGCACTCCTTGCGCACAGCAGCACTGCGCGTGGGCCAGCTCAACACTTGGGCTAGGAGGCCCTGGGTTTGAACCCTGGACCTCCCATATGGTAGGCAGATGCTCTATCAGTTGAGCCACATATGTTTCTCCAGAGTTGGGTTTTTGATGAAGGCGTTGAATTCTCATCAAGTAGCTAGATTGTACATAGGAGAAAATGCCTTTATAGCTCATGTGCAGTATTAATTCACTAAGAAGGCCAAAGACAGGCATTTCATGAGGGTGGAGTTTTTGTTTGCCCTTTATTCCAGTGCAGACCTGGACTCAAGAAAGACATCTGTCCCTATGTTTGTTTTCTTTATTATTTGCTGGTAATAATGGCTGTCATTAGAAAGTGTAAGTTAACAGGAGCCCTTCAGATCTTTTGTTTAATGAGCCTTCTCTTGAAGAGAGGTTCTCCTGGCTTCAGTGGGAATAGGAAATGCGGAAGAAGTCACAAGTAAGAGGCATCAGTAGCAGAAATGAAGTTTGAGGTCAAAGTGAAGATGGGGGGAGATGGAAGCACTCTGCTACAGAAAGAGGCTGAATTGTGCCATTCTTTCAGTCAGTTTCACTTTCCTTGTGTTGACTATTCTCAGGTCAATTTGCCCGTTAGATAGCTGCTCCAGCCCAGGCTCACAACTTATAGCTAGCCATCCCACTGAAAAGAGCATGATGAATGATTCACTTTTTTAAAAGCACTCAGAGTGGAGTAGAATAAAAGTTATTCTGTAGTGTCATTCTCATTCAATGTCTTTTCATCAATTGAAATGTTCTTTGCTCATTGAGTGGTCTTGGTATCCCTGTCAAAACCAGTTGATGGGGAAGTGGATGTGGCTCAACCACTTGGGCCTCCACCTACCACATGGGAGGTCCAGTGCCTCCTAAAAGAAGATGGGCAGACACCATAATGAGCAGATGCCATAAGCCAGCAGATGCCACAGCCTGTGGGAAGCGGATGTGCGTCAGGCCATTGGGTACTCACTTCCCATGTGGGAGATCCCAGGTTCAGTTCCTGGTGCCTCCTGGAGAAGGCAAGCAAACAATGAGCAGACAGATGAGATAACCTTTGGGTTGGGGGAGGCAGTAAATAAAGAAAAATAAGATAAATAAATCTTTTAAAAATCAATTGACTGTAGATATATGTGTATGTATTGGGATTTTTTTTTTCTCTCCCCTTCCCCATCCTCCCCCCTCCCCCCGAGATGTCTGCTCTGTGTGTCCATTCGCTGTGTGTTCTTCTGTGTCTGCTTGTGTCAGCAGCACCCGGAATCTGTGTCTCATTTTATTGCATCATCTTGCTATGTCAGCTCTCTGTGTGTGCCACGCCATTCCTGGGCAAGCTGCACTTTTTTCGTGCTGGGCAGCTCTCCTTATGGGGCACACTCCTTGTGCATGGGGCACCCCTATGCGGGGGACACCCCTGCGTGGCATGGCACTCGTTGCGCGCATCAGCACTGCACATGGGCCAGCTCATCACACGGGTCAGGAGGCCTTGGGTTTGAACTTTGGACCTCCCATGTTGTAGGCGGACGCCCTATCTGTTGGGCCAAATCTGCTTCCCTGTTGGGATTTTCATTGATCTTATGTCTGTACTTAAACATCAGTATGGGGAAACGGATTTGGTCCAGTGGTTAGGGCGTCTGTCTACCACATGGGAGGTCTGCAGTTCAAACCCCAGGCCTCCTTGACCCGTGTGGAGCTGGCCCATGTGCAGTGCTGATGCGCACAAGGAGTGCCGTGCCATGCAGGGGTGTCCCCTGCGTAGGGAAGCCCCACGCGCAAGGAGTGCGCCGCGTAAGGAGAGCCGCCCAGCGTGAAAGAAAGTGCAGCCTGCCCAGGAATGGCGCTGCACACACTTCCCGTGCTGCTGACGACAACAGAAGCGGACAAAGAAACAAGACGCAGCAAATAGACACAGAAAACAGACAACCGGGAGAGGGGGGGAGTTAAATAAATAAATCTTAAAAAATAAAATAAAAAATAAACATCAGTATGATTTTAAATGCTGTCCTATCCTTTTTTTAAGATTTATTTTTAATTTATTTCTCTCCCCTTCCCTGCCCCCCATCCCCCATTGTCTGCTTTCTATGTCCATTCACTGTGTGTTCTTCTGTGTCCGCTTATATTCTTGTCAGCGGCACGGGGAATCTGTGTCTCTTTCTGTTACATCATCTTGCTGTGTCAGTTCTTCGTGTGTGCAGCGCCACCCTGGGCAGGCTGCACTTTCTCACGCTGGGCAGCTCTCCTTATGGGGCACACTTCTTGCACATGGGGCTCCCGTACGCGGGGGACACCCCTGTGTGGCAGGGCATTCCTTGCGCGCATCAGCACTGCACATTGGCCAGCTCATCACACGGGTCAGGAGGCCCTGGGTTTGAACCTTGGACCTCCCATGTGGTAGGCGGATGCTCTATCCATTGAGCCAAATCTGCTTCCCTTTATGACACTATCTTGATTATTGTAGCTTTATAGTAAGTTTTGAAATTGGAAAGTGTGAATCCTCCAACTATGTTCTTTTTCAAGATTGTTTTGGCTATTCTGATTCCGTTGCATTTCCATATGAATTTTTTTTTGTAGTTTTCTGTTGTTTTTTAACAAATCAGTTTTATTGATACACATTAATAAAGCATACAATTCATCCAAAGTGTACAATAAATGGTATTTGGTATAATCACATAGTTTATGTTCATTACCTCAATCATTATTAGAGCATTTTCATTATTTCAAGTATAATAATAATAAACAAAAAACAGACAAACAAGAAAATTCTTCATCTCTCAACTTCCCTGTTTCCCCTGCTGAACATAGCTACTTTATGAATTTTAGAATCAGCTTTTCAATATCTGCAAAGGAGCCAGCAGGGATTTTTACAGGGATTGCACTGAATCTGTAGCTCAAGTGGGGGATTATTTTCATGTTAACAATATTAAGTCTTCTGATTCATGAACATGGGTGTAGCAATTTGATATGATTATGAATTCCAAAAATAGGTATTGGATTATGTTTGTAATCTGATCTGTACTTGGACATGATTGAGTTATTATTAGGCCACCAAGGGGTGGGGACTCACAGATAAAAGGCATGGGAAAGAACAGAGTTGAGGGTTTGTTTTTTTTTTATTTTTAGCTTTATTTTTTTAAAGATTTATTTATTTCTCTCCTCTCCCCCCCCACCCCAGTCATCTGTTCTCTGTGTCTATTCACTTCGTCGTCCTCTCTGTCCACTTCTGTCATTGTCAGTGGCACAGGAATCTGTGTTTCCTTCTGTTGCGTCATCCTGCTGTGCCAGCTCTCCGTGTATGTGGCACCATTCTTGGGCAGGCTGCACTCTCTTTTGCACTGGGCGACTCTCCTTATGGGGCGCACTCCTTGCACGTGGGGCTCCCCTACACGGGGAACACCCCTGCGTGGCACGGCACTCCTTGCGCACATCAGCGCTGCCTATGGGCCAAGGAGGCCCGGGGTATGAACCGTGGACCCAGTTGAGGGTTTTTGATGTTGTAGTTTTGCTGTTGCTGAAGCCTTAAGCTGGAACCCTGGGAAGTAAGTTCACAGAAGAAAGAGAAGCTAGCCCCAGGAAGAAGCAAGCCCTGGAAAGAAAGGAACCTTGAACCCAGAAAGAAGCAAGACCCTGGAAGGGAGGAACCCAGGAAGCCTGAACCCTCACAGCCATCGGCAGCCATCTTACTCCACACATGGAAATAGTTTGGTGAAGGAAGTAACTTATGCTTTATGGCCTGGTATCTATAAGTTCCTATCCTAGATAAATACCCTTTATAAAAACCAGCCCATTTCTGGTATTTTGCATCAGCATCCCTTGCATTAGTCACCCCTTTGACTGACTAATACAATGGGATATCTTTACTTTTACTTAGGTCTTTAATTTCTTTCAACATTTTATAGTTTTCAGTATACAAGTCTTGTACTTCTTTTGTTAGATTTATTATAACAAATATTCTTTTTCAATCTATCAAATAGAATTGTTTCATTAATTTTGTTTTCAGATTATTCATTACTAGTGTATAGAAATACAGCTGATCCATTTTGAGTTAATTTTTGTGTAAGATGTGAGATAGGGGTCTCTTTCTTTCTATTGGATATGGATATCCTGTTCTCCCAGCACCATTTGTTGAATAGACTGTTCTGCCCCAGCTGGGTGGGTTTGACCGCCTTGTCAAAAATCACGTGCCCTTGGGAAGCAGATGTGGCTTAACCAGTTGGCCGCCTACCTCATGGGAGGTCCCGGATTTGGGTCCCTGTGCCTCCTAAAGAAGACAAACAGATGCCACACTCACTGCAAGGAGCAGACGCCTGAATGAGCAGATGCTACAACCCAGCAGACACTGCAGCCTATGGGGAATGGATGTGGCTCAGGCCACTGGGCACTTGCCTCCCATGTGCAAGGTTACAGGTTTGGTTCCCTGTGCCTCCTAGAGAAGGCAAGCAAACAATCAGCAGGTAGATGAGAGAATCATCTGGGGGAGGGGGACATAAATAAAAATAAATATACATAAATAAATCAAATAAATAAAACTTTTTAAAAAAATCATTTGCCCATAGATCTTAGGGTCTGTTTCTGAACCATCAGCTTGGTTCCATTGTTCGATGTGTCTGCCTTTATGCCAGTACCATGCTGTTTTTACCGCTGTAGCTAAGGAATATGATTTAAAGTCCAGAAGTTAGAGCACTTCAACTTCACTCTTCCTTTTTAAGATATTTCTGTCTATTCAGGGTCCCTTACCCTCCCAAACAAATTTGATAATTGTGTTTTCCATTTCTTTAAAAAATGCTGGTGGGATTTTATTGGGATTGCATTGAATCTCTATATCAATTTGGGTAGAATTGACATCTTAATATAAATGTTAAGCACAGAGTGTTCTTCCATTTATTTAGGTCTTTCAAAACTTCTTTTAGCAATGCATTGTAGTTTTCTGAATACAGGTCTTTTATGTCATTGGTTAGGTTTATTCCTAAATATTTGATTCTTTTACTTGCTATTGTAAATGAAATTTTTTCCTGACTTCTTTCTCAGATTATCCTTTACGAGTGTATAGAAACACCACTGATTTTTGCAAATTAATCTTGTATCCTGGAAAGTGGATGTGGCTCAAGTGATAGAGCTTCCACCTACCATATGGGAGGACCCGGGTTCAGTCCCTGGAGCCTCCTGGTGAAAAGGAAGAAGAGAAAGCATGCCCGCATGGCCAGCCAGTGCCCGCACAAGTGCCCGCATGGTGAGTGCAAGTGCCCGTGTGGTGAGCCAGTGCCCATGCAAGTGAGTCACGCAGCAAGATGATGATGCATCAAAAGAGGGACAAGGGGAGTGTCAAGGTGAAGCACAACAGAAACCAGGAACTGAGGTGACACAATTGACAGGGAACCTCTCTCCACATCAGGGGTCTTCAGGATCGAATCCCAGTGAATCCTAGAGGAGATAAATGAGAAGAAAAAACCAACACAGACAGCAAAAACAGCAGGGTGGGAGGAGGAGGAGGGGAAGGGGGAAAAAATAAATGAATCTTTTTTTTTTAAATCTTGTATCCTGCCACTCTGCTGAAATCATTTATTAGCTCTAACAACTCTGTTGTAGATATTTCAAGACTTTCTATAGGATCTTATCATCTGTGAATAGCAAAATTTTCACTTCTTCCTTTCCTATTTAGATGCCTTTTATTTCTTTTTCTTGCCTGATTGGTCTAGTTAGAACCTCTTACACTGTTTTGAACAATAATGGTGACTGAGGGCATCCTTGTTCTGCATCTCAATGGGAAAACTTTCAGTCTTTCTCCACTGAGTGCAATGTTAGCTGTGGGTTTTTCATATATGGCCTTTATCATGTTGAAAAAGTTTCCTTCAATTCCTATCTTTTGCAGTATTTTTATGAAGAAAGAATGGTGTATTTTGTCAAATGCCTTTTCTGCGTCAATTGATAGGATTGCTTGAGCCACCTCTGCTCCGTTTTTTGTCTCTCATTGTGTTTCCTTGTGTCTCTTCATTGCGTCATCTTGTTGCATCAACTTGCCATGCCAGTCTGTCTCATCACCTTGATGTCTTGCTCATTTTCCTTAGGAGGCACTAGGAACCGACCTCAGGACCCCCCCCCCCCATGTGGTAGGTGGGCACCCAACTGATTGAGCCACATCTACTTTCCTGCTACTGTGTTTTAAGTGCACAAACCTGTGTATATTCATGGCCTTCTATACCACTGGGAATATACAGGAACTTTCCAAAGCCTCCTATGGATTTCTTATTTCTCAGTTTTTCCTTTTAAGTATTTTGGTCAGCTTATTGTTTGCTTCCACCGGTTATCATTATTTCAGGCAGCTATAGTGTTGGACAATTGCCAATGATTGCTTTTGACAAATGCCCTTGGGAAAAATGCTGTTTGCACTGGGTAAGCCCTGAGGCAGAACAATAAAATCATACACCGCAAGTTGGGTTCTCCAGGGAACTGCCAGACAGGTCAAATAATATTATCTGGGAATAGGGATTTTTAAAAGTTTCAATTCTGTTCTGACCCCTCCAGTGGCTACTAGACTGCTGGCCTTCACCGTGATTGTGGGCCAGTCATTTTCAAGTCTCCTATGTAGCTAGGGAGAGGAAGATGAGAATAGGGCAAGTCCAAATACCACAAAATTCAGTCTTTTTTCCTGTCATATACTCCCTGGATTGTTACAACTTTTGGTTAATTACCAGAGTTCTGAAAAGTTGTTGGTTGGTTGATTTTGACAGTTTTGTCAGTGTTCTCATTGCTTTTATGGAGATTTTCAGAGATTCTTATTGCACCATTCCCACTGGCATCATTCTTACTGTATATTTCTTACAAACAAGAACATTTTCTCCCATACCCACAATTTAACTATCAAAATCAGGGAATTAACATTGATACATTACTAGCATATAAACCTCAGACCTCTTTCAAGTTTCAACAATTGTCCTCTATAGTAAAAGAATCCAATCCAAGATGCAGTTAAATGTCATATCTCTTTAGTCTCCTTCAATCGGGAACCGTTCCTCAGTCTTTTCATGACTCTTGTGACCTTGACAGTTTTGAAGATTACAGAGCACTTATTTTGTAAAATGTCCTTCAATTTAAGTTTATTTTATGTACCCTCATGATTGGGGTAGAAGTGATCACAGATGTAGTGCATGATAATACTTTTTTTGCCCAGAATATCACACTAGTGCACCCTCTCAGGGAATACATGGTTTTGATTTTTCTCCTTTCTGGTGAATGTTAACTTTATTTATTTTATTTTTTTTAAAAGATTTATTTATTTATTTAATTCCCCCCCTCCCCTGGTTGTCTGTTCTTGGTGTTTATTTGCTGTGTCTTGTTTCTTTGTCCGCTTCTGTTGTCCTCAGCGGCTCGGGAAGTGTGGGTGGCGCCATTCCTGGGCAGGCTGTTCTCTCTTTTCACGCTGGGCGGCTTTTCTCACGGGCGCACTCCTTGCGCATGGGGCTCCCCCACGCGGGGGACACCCTTGCGTGGCACGGCACTCCTTGCGTGCATCAGCACTGCGCATGGCCAGCTCCACACGGGTCAAGGAGGCCCGGGGTTTGAACCGCGGACCTCCCATGTGGTAGACGGACGCCCTAACCACTGGGCCAAAGTCCGTTTCCCGAATGTTAACTTTAAACACTTAATTAAGTTTCTTCACTGTAAAGTTAATCTTTATTTCTTTGTAATTAAAAGTTATTTGTGGGAGATATTTTGAAACAATAAATATCCTGTTTCTCATCAAACTTTTGCCCACTAGTTTTGTATTCATTTGTTTGTTGCCATGTGGGGTTTTCTTTCTTTCTTTCTTTTTTTAAAGATTTATTTATTTATTTTACTTTATTAATTTCTCTCCCCTTCCCCCCCCCCCAGTTGTCTGCTCTCTGTGTCCATTCGCTGTGTGTTCTTCTGTGTCCACTTCCATTCTTGTCAGCAGCTCAGGAATCTGTGTCTCTTTTTGTTGCATCATCTTGCTACGTCAGCTCTCCGTGTGTGTGGCGCCACTCCTGGACAGGCTGGACTTTCTTTCACACTGGGTGACTCTCCTTTCAGGTGCACTCCTTGCATGTGGGGCTCCCCTACGCGGGGGACACCCCTGTGTGGCATGGCACTCCTTACGTGCATCAGCACTATGCGTGGGCCAGCTCCACACGGGTCAAGGAGGTCCTGGGTTTGAACTACAGACCTCCCATGTGGTAGATGGACGCTCTATCCATTGAGCCAAGTTTGCTTCCCAGGATTTTCTAATTCCATCACTTCCTCTATATTCATTCTACTATAAGGTAATATTTCTTATTATATCTGTATGGACTTATGGATTCCTATTTTATTCAGTTATAATAAAGTGTTTTTTTTAAGATTTTTATTTTTATTTATTTCTCCCTGCCCCATTCCCCCTGTTGTCTGCTCTCTGTGTCCATTTGCTGTGTGTTCTTCTGTGTCTGCTTGTATTCTCATTAGGCAGCTCCAGGAACCTATCCTGGGACCTTCTGGAGTAGGAGAGAGACAATTACTTTCTCGTGCCACCTCAGCTCCCTGTTCTGCTGTGTCTTCTTATTTTCTCTGTGTCTCTTGTTGCGTCATCTTGCTGTGGCAGCGCTCTGCATTAGCTGGCTCTCTTGCGTAGGGAGGCTTTCCCATGCAGGGCAGCATTCCCACACAGGGTGGCACTCCTGCGTGGGGCAGCACTCCACATGGGCCAGATTGCTGCGTGGGCCAGCTTGCCCTCATCAGGAGACTCTGGGCATTGAACCCTAGACCTCCTATATGGTAGACAGGAGCCCAATTTGTTGAGCCACATCCATTTCCCTATACTAAAGTTTTAAAATATATATATGTGTACACACACACACACATATATACACACTTTTTATATACACACCCAAGCACATGAAAAACATTATTTCACACTGATACCTCAAATTCCACAGGTTTCATTCTAGCTTTCTCACTTTTCATATTTGTAACTCCTTTCTCTGACAATGAGAAACCTGGCTCCCATTATCCTCAACATATTTACTTATTTGAAAAACCCTCTGTAAGTAGTAAATATGCACACCTTATGCCTGGCCACCACTATCCCCATGTGAGCACCATCCCTACTCCTTTCAAACTCTGACTCTGGTCTGGACTAATGCTGCCTCTTCAACCACATGGTCTCCTACCTCTCTTGGATAGAATTATTCAGGAAGGGAAGAAAAAGGATGGAAGGAAAGAGGGAATATAATTTCAACTGTAAAATTATATGGTAGTAAAAAAAATACAGGGCATAAAATATATATGGTAGAACACTGAGACACCAATATATTTTTTAAAATTAACAGGATTATGATTTACATGTAAGAATTTACCACACTTTCCTAAGAGCTAAAAGGAACTTATAAATATTTGTCTCCTATATCCCTTGTTCCTGAATAGGATGACTCAATATTATAAAAATTTCAGTTGTTCTGGGTTAGTATATAAATTTAACATAATCCTAATAAAAATGCCAACTCTTTATTTTGTTGGAACTAAACACACTGATTCTAAAGTCCATATGGAAATAAACAAGCAAATATAGTTTGAAAGACTGACAAAAACAGTGAGAATTAGGTCTACCAGAAATTAATTTACACTGTAAAGCCTCTGTAATTAAAATAGTGTGACATGGTATCTTAAATAGACAGAAAGACCAATGAAACAGAACAGAGAGTCTAAAAATATTTCCAAGTATACTAGAAATCTCTTTTAGGATAAAGGTGGTGTGATGGTTAGGCTAATGTGTCAACTCGGCCAGATAATTGTGTCCAGTTGTTTTTCAAGCAAGCACTGGGCTAACTGTAATACAAGGACATTTATGGGCTTTAGTCATCAGTGAATTTACTGCATAGATGGCTGATTACATCTACATCCACCAGGGAGATTGCCATCAGCATTGAGTGATGCTTTATCCAATCAGTTGAATGCCTTAAAAGGGGGAGTGATTTCAGCATTCAGAGAGAATTTCTCAGCTTGTCTTTGGACAGCCAACATTTCCCAGAAACTCGTCAAGGAGTTTCATTGGACTTTCTTTGGAGCCCCTGGTTTCCAGCCTGCCTGTAGAACCTGGACTTGTGCATCCCCAGGGTCAAGTGAGAAACTCTTATAAAACTTCATAGTATTTACAAATATCTCCTCTTGATTCCATTCCTTAGAGAACCCTGACTAATACAGGTATAGATTTTTAAAATAAATAATGTTCATATAACTGGGTTTTCATTGGAAAAAATAAAGGTGGATCCCTATGTCATACTTCCCACCATGATAAGCTCCAGTTGAATCAGCTATTTACATGTGAAAAAGGAAACCATACCAGTGCTACAAGAAAACATGGATGGAAAATTAAAAGAAAAACAGGAAAGGATTCCATTAGAACCTTTCTGTGATGAAAGCCTTTTTTACTATGACTTAAAACCCAGAAGCAATAAAAGAAAAGATCAATAAGTTCCACTATATAAAATCAAAACAATTTTTACATAACAGTATTATTTGTAAAAAAGACATGACAAATTGAGAGAAAATGTTTACAGCTTATATTACAGGTAAAGGGTAAATTTATCCAATATGTAAGGAACTCTATAAAATTAAGGAGAAAAAAAAACAATTGAAAAATGAGCAAAAGTCATGAACAGATAGTTCCCAAAAGTCATGAACGGATAGTTCCCAGAAACAATTGAACCTAACTGTAAGTGATTGATTACACAGTCACACAGAAAATTTAAGTTAATTCAAGTAACTTTTGAATACAGTATGCCAAATGCACTCCTTAGGGGGATGTTTTCTAATGACAAAAAGAAATCTGTTCTATAGATAAATAGATAGATAGACAGAAGATAGATAAAATGATACAGCAAATGTGGCAAAATTTTAAAAGTTGGTGATTCTGGTTATCTGGGTAAGGGGCATGTTGGAGGTCTCTGTACAAGTTTTTATTGTTTTTACAACTGTCCTGTAAGTTTGAAAGTATTTCAAAATAAAGTGTTTAAAAAAAGAAAATATCATTTTAAAAAAAAGGAATCTCTTCTTTTTGAAAAGACGTCTTGAACTTAACTTACTAGGTTTATTGCTGATAGTGAATTGGGTTGGAATTATGAAACTATTTTATGTGTATTGTAGGACAGAACAAATGGTTAAACAGATTGATCTTATTAGGAACCAAAAACTTTATTCTGAGAAATGGGAGGTACAGATATAGACCAGGAAAGGTGAAGAATCTTGTGATTCTGAATTTGAATTGGAGATATCAATATCAACCTTTTGTTTTCTGTTTCTATGCAATTTTGTGTCATAAAACAAGCATTTTATTTTGCTCAAGGATCCTCTGGGTCAGGAACTTGGAAAGGGAATAGCAAGGATGCTTGTCTTTGCTCCACAGTGTCTGGATTCTCAATTGAGAATACTCAAATGACTGGGGGCTAGAAATATCAGCAAGATGATTAACTAATGTCACCAGGGTGATGTGATTCAAAGACTGGGTTCAGCTGAAACTGTCAACCTAAGCATCTATACATGCCCTCAAAGCATGAGGGGTGGGTCCCAATGAGGAACATGTGTTCCAAGAGAAGGAGGTAGAAGGTGCATTTCCTTGGATATTATATAGTGTCTCTTCCACCACACTCTATTGGCCAGAGCAGTCGCAAGCTCACCCAGTTTCAACACTCTTGATGAAAGGAATGACCGAGAATTTGTGACCATGTTTTAAATTCACTATGTGGTGCTCAATCCCGCAACTCATACGAGCATGCCTGAACTCCCATCCTGAGTGTGTACTTTCACTTTACATTAAATTCTCTTGCTACTAAAAAAAAATTGTTATCCAATCCATCATTTTTTTTCTTTACAAATATATGTCCTAGTACTGTTCACTGCAAAGGCATTGTATTAGTCAGCTAAAGGGGTACTGATGCAAAATACCAGAAATTGGTTGGTTTTTGTAAAGGGCATTTATTTGGGGTAGGAGCTTACAGATACCAGGCCATAAGGCATAAGTTACTTCCCTCACCAAAGTCTTATTTTCAGATGTTGGAGCAAGATGGCGGCCGGCGTCTGTGAGGGTTCAGGCTTCCTGGGTTCCTCTCTTCCCAGGTTTTGCTTCTCTCTGGGCTCAGGGTTCCTTTTTTCCTGGGGCTTGCTTCTTCCTTGGCTCAGGGTTCCTCTCTTCCTGGGGCTCCAGCATAAGGCTTCAGCATCAAACTCCAATATCAAAACTTCAACATCAAAAACCCTCAACTCTGTCCTTTGCCATGCCTTTTATTTGTGAGTCCCCACCCTTTGATGGGACTCAATGCCCTACTGACACAAGAGATTTACATAATTACTTAATCAAGTAAATCTATAAATCCAATGTAATCTAATATGCCCAGAGGGGAAGATCAGTTTACAAACATAATCCAATATTTTGTTTTGGAATTCATCAATAATATCAAACTAGTACAGGCATCTTGTTTTCTAACTACTATTCCCTATTTAAGGAGGAAAAAGGAACCAGAACACCTTGGAAAAATAACTAATTCCAGTTAGGTAAGGAAAGTATAAGATAATAAGCCAGAAACAATTTGTTGTACCAGGAGGTGCTCAAACACTAATGAGATCTTGTGAAAATAAGATGACTTGAAGGAGGTCCTGGTGTCCAAATTTTGCATAATTTGAGCATTAAAAAATAATGAAAGAAATACCAACTTAAAAATAAAATCCATGGATGGTGGTGATAGTAGCACAACATTGAGAATGTGATTAATTCCACTGAATTGTAGGCTTAGGAGTGGTTGAGATGGGCAAGCTCATTTTGTATATCTGTATCCACAATTGAAAAGAGAGAGAGAGACCAAAGATAATAGCAACTAAATGCAATACAATACCTGATCTTGGACTGGATTTAATAATGGAAGAGAAAATGCCAAAAAGGGCATTATGGGGACATATGAAAAATTGAATTATAGAATTTAAGCTTTGTATCAATGTTAAATATCTTTAACTTCGTAACTGCATTTAAGGTGGTTATATAAGTAAATATCCTAGTTCCAAGGAAACGTATATAGAGGTATTAAGTGTTCAAGGAGCATGATGTATACAATCTATTCTTAAATGTCTAGAAAATAGCTAACTAGATAACTTATGTGTGTGTCTGTAGAGGGGGAAGGGTGAGGAGGGAAGAAGAAAGTAAATGCGACAAAAATTTAGCAACTAGTGAATCTAGGTAAAGGGTATATAGTATTCATTGTCTATTCTTTCAACACACGTATAGTTTGAAAATTTTCAAAGTAAAATGTTGTGGGGGAGGCACAGTCCCCAGCTTCAGGGATGTCTTACCATCTCTTAAGCTGTTTTTTCCTTCCTTCCTTCCTTCCTTCCTTCCTTCCTTCCTTCCTTCCTTCCTTCCTTCCTTCCTTCCTTCCTCCCTCCCTCCCTCCCTCCCTCCCTTCCCCCCCTTCTCTCTTCCATCCTCTTTCTTCCCCTCTTTTTTCTTTCTTTTTTTAATGTAGATTCCTGTATCCAGCCTGAGAGACACAGTCTTGGAACTAGCAGTGTTTGATCAACACAGAAGAAAGTTTGATAATTTCAGTTCACTAATGCTAGAATGGAAATCCTCCAATGAAACATTAGCCCATTTTGAAGATTATAAATCAGTGGTGATGGTAGCAAAGGATGATGGCAGTGGGCAGACCCGACTGCATGGTATTGTGAAAATTTTCAGAATCCTTTCATATATTTGCTAAATGGCTTTGCACTAAGTATTTCTTTATGGGATTTAGGATTATTTCATATATCACCTTTTGTCTTTGAGCTTTGTATTTTTCAGAAAACTTTAAACTTTCTTGGTCAAAGATTTCTCACAAGATCATAAAATTAATTTTAAAAATATTTATAGACTATTATTTTTCTGGTATTATGGAAATGTTATTGATTTATTAATAAATATTTATTGAGTACTACAAGTAAGGTTTTCTGTGAGGCACAGGAGATGTAATGGTGAATGGGATAGGTACAGCCTCTGCCCTCATAGATTTACAGTCTATTTGGGGAAGTCAGACTTTAAACATTACAATTGTGTTAGATGCTTTGAAGGATAAATAGGGTATGCTTTGAGAGCACATAACAGGGAAACCTAACCTAGTCTAGAACGTGGAAGGCTACCCTGAGAAAGTAACATTTAAACTAGATCTGAAGGGAGTGGTAGGAAGGGGAAATAACAAGAATGAACTGAAAAAGAGTGAGTCTGGTTGAGAGAGGGGGCAGGAGGCACTAGATGAGCTTCTAAGAGAACAACGAGCCCTCAGATGCAAACACTTAGAAGCCTCTGCTTCTATCACATTTGCTCATTTCCCATTCACCCTGGCAAATCACCTGGCCAAAACCAGAGTCTAAGGCATGGAAAGCAGCAGGCATGATTCACTGCAGGCCATTAATATAACAATCCACTACAAATTGGTTGACTGAGGTAAAGAAAAAAGGGGTGATAATTGTTGTTTCTGATAATGAACATTTATGTGTGAATAGTGGAACCATTCAATGGAATAGGGAACAGTAGAGAAGGAGAAATAAAATATACCCTATTCTCTACCTTCAAAGAGCTTACAATTAAAACAGGCTAAGACCTCAACTAGAGGGGAGCCAATGTGGCTCAATGGCTGAGCCCTGGCTTCCCACATACAAGGCCTCAGGTTCTGGTCCTGGTACCTGGAAAAAAAAAAGCCCTTAACTAGAGAATATGTCAAGAGGTTAGAAAAGAAAGAGATTTTCCTTATTCCATACAACAACCAATCACCAAATAGCGTCAGTAATCACCTAAATATTTCCTGGCTTCATCCCTTCCTTTCCAACTCTATCACTAATGCCCTTATCACATTTTTAAAAAAGGTTTATTTATTTATTTATTTCTCTCCTCTTCCCCCCCACCCCCCACCCTGGTTGTCTGTTCTCTGTGTCTAATTGCTGCATCGTCTTCTTTGTCCACTTCTGTTGTTGTCAGCAGCACGGGAATCTGTGTTTCTTTTCTTGCGTCATCTTGTTGTGTCAGCTTTCCATGTGGGTGGCGCCACTCTTAGGCAAGCTGCATTTTCTTTTGTGCTGGGCGGCTCTCCCTATGGGGCGCACTCCTTGAGCATGGGGTTCCCCTACGTGGGGGACACCCCTGCATGGCAGGGCACTTCCCGTGCGCATCAGCACTGCACATGGGCCAGCTCCATATGGGTCATGGAGGCCCAGGGTTTGAACCACGGACCTCCCATGTGGTAGATGGACGCCCTAACCACTGGACCAAGTCTGCTTCCCCCCTCATCACATTTAACCTGGGTTACAACATTAGCATTCTAATTGACCTTTAAAAAAATTTTTTTATTGTAGTAATGTACATACAACATAAAATTTCTCTTTCAGTACAGACGTACCTCAGAGATATTACAGATTTGGTTCCAGACCACTGAAGCAAATATCAAAATAAAGCGAGTCACATGAATTTTTTTGGTTTCCCAGTGCATGTAAAAGTTATGTTTGTACTATACTGTAGTGCAAATCCTGCCACTTCTTTCTCAACTAAGTTTATGTGATATTCTAAATCCTTAATTGTCATTTCAACATTGTTCACAGCACCTTCACCAGTAGTAGATTCCAACTCACTAAAACATTTTCTTTGCTCATCCATAAGAAATAACTCCTCATTTGTTAAAGTTTTATCATGACATTGCAGCAATTCAGTCACATCTTCAGGCTCCACTTCTAATCCTGGTTCTCTTGCTGTTTCCACCACATCTGTAGTTACTTCCTCCACTGAAGTCTTGAACCCCTCAAAGTCAAACATGAGAGGTGGAATCAACTTCTCACAAACTCCTGTCACTGTTGATATTTTTATCTCCTCCCATAATCACAAATGTTCTTTTTTTTTTATTATTATTTTTTTATTGACTTTGTAATAATATTACATTGAAAATATATATGTGAGGTCCCATTCAACCCCACCCCCCCACCCCCCCTTCCTCCCCCCAACAACACTCGTTCCCATCATCATGACACATCCATTGGATTTGGTAAGTACATCTTTGGGCACCTCTGCACCTCATAGACAATGGTTCACATCATGGCCCATACTCTCCTCCATTCCATCCAGTGGGCCCTGTGAGGATTTACAATGTCCGGTGATTACCTCTGAAGCACCATCCAGGGCAGCTCCATGTCCCAAAGACGCCTCCACCTCTCATCTCTTCCTGCCTTTCCCCATACCCATCATCCACCATGTCCACTTTTCCCAATCCAATGCCACCTCTTCTATGTGGACATTGGATTGGTTGTGTCCATTGCACCTCTATGTCAAGAGGAGGCTCAGATTCCACATTGATGCTGGATGCAATCCTCCCATTTTCAGTTGTAATCACTCTAGGCTCCATGGTGTGGTGGTTGTCCTTCTTCAACTCCATCTTAGCTGAGTGTGGTAAGTCCAATAGATCAGATTGTAGGTGCTGGAGTCTGTTGAGGCTCAGGACCTGGCTATCACATTGTCAGTCCAGAGATTCAAATCCCCTAAATATATCTTAAACCCCAACATTAACTGCACCTCCAGCACATTAGCATGAAAGTCTTATGAAGGGAGATCCCATCTGAGTCCAGATTCATCACACATAAACACCATTTCCAAAGAGGGGCCATCTGCCCTGGTAGTTAACCCCATCGGCCATGACCATAACTCCCATGGTCTCTTTAGCCCTCAAAGGAACCAATATCTGGGGGTTGTATCTGCTTTATCTGTCTCTCTCACTCTGCTCAGTTGTGCATGAGGGCAATCCTTCTGCCAGCCTCCAGACTCTTTTTTAGAAACTCGTAGCCATATAAACTCATTTCTCCTTTCCATTTCCCACAAATGTTCTTAATGGGATCTAGAATGGTGAATCCTTTCCAGAAGGTTTTCAATTCACTTTGCCTAGTTCCATCAGAAGAATCACAGTCTGTGGAACTATAGCCTTATGAAATATATTTCTTAATAATAAGACTGGAAAGTCAAAATTACTCCTTGATCCATGGGCTGCAGAATGGATGTTGTCTTAGCAGGCATGAAAACAACATTAATTTCATTGTACTTCTACCTTGGGTGATCACATGCATTATCAATATGCAGTCATATTTTGAAATGAATCTTTTTTCAAGGGCTTAAAATAATCTTTTTTTTTTTTAAAGATTTATTTATTTATTTAATCCCCCCCCCCGGTTGTCTGTTCTCTGTGTCTATTTGCTGCGTCTTGTTTCTTTGTCCGCTTCTGTTGTCATCAGCAGCATGGGAAGTGTGGGTGGCACCATTCCTGGGCAGGCTGCACTTTCTTTTGCGCTGGGCGGCTCTCCTTCCGGGCTCACTCCTTGTGCGTGGGGCTCCCCTATGCGAGGGACACCCCTGCATGGCATGGCACTCCTTGCACGCATCAGCACTGCGCATGGGCCAGCTCCATACGGGTCAAGGAGGCCCGGAGTTTGAACCGCAGACCTCCCATGTGGTAGACGGATGCCCTAACCACTGGGCCAAGTCCGTTTCCCAATCTTTTTTTTAAGAGGGCTTAAAATATTCAATAAACCATGTTGTAAACAGATGTGCTGTTATCCAAGGTTTGCTGTTCCATTTATAGAGCACAGGCAGAGTAGATTTAGCATAATTCTTAAGGACCCTAGGATTTTCAGAATCGTAAATGAGCACTGATTTCTATTTAAAGTCACCAGCTGCCTTAGCCCATAACAAGAGTCCCTGTCCCTTGAAGCTTTGAAACCAGGCATTGCCTTTTCTTCTCTAGCTAGGAAAGTCCTAGATGGCATCTTCTTCCAATAGAAGGCTGTTTTGTCTACATTAAAAATCTGATGTTTAGTGTAACCACCTTCATCAAATATCTTGGCTAGATGCTTTTCCTTATAGTGTGGCCCTCCTAACAGTGAACCTGAACAGGAGCCCAAGGTGAAAGTGTATAGTCCTCTACAGTCTTTACTGAGCATGTGTCTTGTCTTGGGATGTACTCACAGCCTTAAGGATTCTGTCATTTACACGATTTCAATGCCTTCTCTTCTCCCAGTGAAATAGTCTCCTCCTGGTCTGGGCAAACTATTGATGTTTTTTTTCAAAAATATATATTCTATTTTTTTAAAAGATACTTAGATTACACAAAATGTTACACTAAAAATTATAAGGGATTCCCAGATGCCTAAATCCCCACACCTCCCCCCACTTCCCCACAGTAACAATTTCTTTCATTAGTGTGATAATTTGCAGTTGATTAACACATTTGGAGCATTGTACACATATACATTGTACACATTTACATTGTAGTTTACAGTCTCTCCCACTCAATTCTGTAGGTTATAGCAGGATAAATAATGGCCTGTATCTGTCATTGCAGTGTTACTCAGGACAATTCCAAATCCCAAAAATGCCCCCATATTACACCTCTTTTTCCCTCTCCCTGCTTTCAGCACCTCCAGTGGTCACTGTCCACACATCAATACTATAATTTCTTCTATTGCTAGAATCACAATAAGTCTGTAGTAGAATACCAGTAAGTCCACTCTAGTCCTTATTTCTATTGATGATTTTTTTAAAAAATTATTTATTTATTTACTCCTCCTTACTGCCCCCCCCCCATTGTCTGCTCTCTGTGTCTATTCACTGTGTGTTCTTCTGTGTCTGCTTGTATTCTCATTAGGCAGCTCTGGGAACCAGTCCTGGGACCTTCTGGAGTGGGAGAGAGGCGATCATTCTCTTGTGCCACCTCAGCTCCCTGATCTCTCCTCTGTGTCTCTTTTTGTTGTGTCATCTTGCTGTGCCAGCTCTCCACATGGGCCAGCACTCCTGTGTGGGGCAGCACTCCTACATGGGGCAGTACTATGTGCAAGCCAGCACTCCACATGGGCCAGCTTGCCTTCACCCGGAGGCCCTGGGCATTGAACCCTGGACCTCCTGTATGGTAGATGGGAGCCCAATTGCTTGAGCCACATCCATTTCCCTATTGATGTCTGAAAGCCTGTAATCCTTTTTTTTTTTTAAGATTTCTTTTTTATTTATTTCTCTCCCCTTCCCCTCCCCCAGATGTCTGCTCTCTGTGTCCATTCACTGTGCGTTCCTCTGTGACCACTTCTATCCTTATCAGCGGCACCAGGAATCTGTGTTTCTTTTTGTTGCGTCATCTTGTTGTATCAGTTCTCCGTGTGTGCGATGCCATTCTTGGGCAGGCTGCACTTTCTTTCGCGCTGGGCGGCTCTCCTTACGGGGTGCACTTATTGCACGTGGGGCTCCCCTATGCGGGGGACACCCCTCCATGGCATGGTACTCCTTGCATGCATCAGCACTGAGCATAGGCCAGCTCCATACAGATCAAGGAGGCCCAGGGTTTGAACCACAGACCTCCCATGTGGTAGGCAGATGCCCTATCTATTCAGCCAAGCCCGCTTCCGTGAAAGCTTGTAATCCTTTGACCCAGGTAGCTGCAATTTGATTGTTTCTTCACTGAATTAACTCCCACATGCTGCTTGGGGAAGTTCTAGGATGGCAAGCCAGAGAGTGTTCTGGTCTAGCTCAGTCCTTGCTGCACCAGAGGACTGTTACAGACATATGGGCACTGAAGTAAGTGCATAGGGGTTACTCTGCTCCTTCCGGACCTGGGACCAGGGACTTGCACTAAGAATACAGGCCAACTCCACCTCGAGCTGAGGAAAGGATGGAGTAATGGCCAACAATTTCCTATCATTTTTAAGTTTGCCTTTTTCTCAATTCAGTCCTTGCCTAGTTTACTGCACCCTTTAAGTGTTTTCCAGAGCTCTGAGAAGGATGGTTCTGCCAGTTTTTGCTAGTTTAGAGATTCTATGGGGGAACAGAACCCTGGAGTGACTCACTCTGCCATCTTGTTGATGTCACTCTTCTAACTGATCATGTTGTCTTTGTCACTCTCCAATTTATTCTCCACACTGCTTTCTAAATTGATCTTTCTGAATTAAAACTGAATATCTCCTAAGTCCTTTTTAAACTATTTTTTTTACTGAGGTCTCATGATATGTCAGACACTACACTAAGTTCCTTACGTACATTACTCATATAATCCTCATAACAACCATGAGGGATTTGCATTATTATCCCCATTTTGTAAATGGACTTATTGATAAAACATTAAATTATTACTATGTTCTAGGCACAGTTTTAGGCTCTGTGAATACAACAGTAAATAGATGAAGCAGCAAGCTTTCCAGGGCTAAAGCCCATACTCTTTTTTTTAAAAAAGATTTATTTTATTTATTTATTTCTCCCCACCCCCTCATTGTTTGCACTTGCTGTATCTGTTCATCTTCCTTGTCTCTTTAGGAGGACCCGGGAACCAAACCCAGGACCCATTATATGGGGGAAGTGCCTGATTGCTTGAGCCACCTCTGTTCCCTGCTGTGTTGTGTCTCTCATTGTGTTTTTCTTCTTGTGTCTCTTGTTGAGTCAGCTTGCTGCACCTGCCCATCATGCCAGCTTGCTGTCTTCTTCAGGAGGCACTGGGAACCGAATCAGGGACCTCCCATGTGGTAGGGGGGAGCTCAATCACTTGAGCCACATCTGCTTCCCTTTCCTTATTCCTCTTAAGACTCTGTGCACCCAGCTTCTTCCAGTCTCAGCTGTAGGCTGACAGAGGGCTCGTCTCTCTTCCCGGGGCTTTGGCTGTTTAAGCCTTCTTTCTGTTACATGGCAGGACCAAAATGACCAAGTTCTCTCCTCTTCCATATCTTACTCTGTGTGTCTTCTAGAGTAACTGTCTGTTTTTATCAGCCTATCAAAGGGTCAGGGACTCAACCCTGATTCATACCCTACTGATGTGGTCTAATCAAAGCCCTAATCTTGATTAATCAAGCAAACATGAAACCTTTGAATTTAATGCAATTTCATACAATCAAATCAATATCTTTTTTGGAATTCATAAATAATATCAAACTACTACAGTGAAAGAAAATGAAATGAATATTAGTCATCCAAAGGGATGCTGAAGCAAAGAACCAGAAATATGTTGGTTTTTATAAAGGGTAGAACTGTACAATCTCAAGTCCCTAAAGAGTCCAACTCAGGGTACCATAAGAGGTACTTTCTCACCCAGAGTCTGTTGTCACGTGTTGACACAAGATGGTGGATGATGTCTGTGAGGATTCAGCCTTCCTCTTTCCTCTTAAGGCTCTGTGGGTTCAGCTTCTTCCAATCTCAACTGTAGACTGGCATTAGGCTTGTGTCTCTTCCCCGGCGTTCATTTCTTTCCGGGCTCAGATGCTCTGTTCTCTTCACAAGATCAGTTGTAAACTATCAGGTGAATGGCTCAACTCTCCCCAAGGCTCCAGCATCAAAACCAAGTTCTCTTCTCTGCTGTGTCTTTTTCTGTGTTCTTTTACTTTGTGTATCTACTTCCTTGTGAGAGTCTGTTTTATCAGCCCACCAAGGGGTTGGAGACTGAGCCCTGCATGCCCTAATGATGTGGTCAAATCAAAGCCCTAATCTTAACCTAATTTAATCAAAGACATCTCAGGTGAATCCAATACAAAGAGTATCATACCCAGAGGAACAGGCTAGTTTACAAACATAATCAAATATCTTTTTTTGGAATTCATAAATAATATCAAACTGCTATACTGAGTAAAGTGTTTAGATTATGGAAGTCTTCTAATAAAGAGTTTGAATTTGATCTAATAAGGAATAGTTAGCCATTTAAAACGTTTGCATAAGGAACTGACATGACATTTACATATAAAGATCAGTGTAGAAGAATAAAAATTCCCAAAGGACTATCGCATTATTTCTCACTCCCACTTGTAAATCAAACAAAATTTTCTCCATACACCAGGGATCAGTCTATTTTTTCATTCACAGTCCATCAGTGTTATAAAGAATTTTTTATTGCCTGACCAAGTCCTTCATTTAATAAATACAGGAAGTGAAGAGATGACCCTGTTGCTCAGGGTCACAAGGGATATAATATTAATAGCAAAGGTAGTACAACCCAGTTTTATTTTTCTTCTGTATTTCTTCATTCATGTTTTTTATTCCCTACAATACAAAATAATTAGAAAAAATTTAGGGCAAAATTTGGTATTCTGGAGACACATTTGTATTCTACATGTTATTGTATGTTCCTAGGTCATCAGATCCTTAAAGTACATCAGATGAAAGGGACTGTACTCATTGGAGTCAATTTTGTAGGCTATTCAGAGAAGAAGAGTCCAAAGGTCAGTGAAGATTATTGTTTAATCAGGATTAAGAAATGTAAATTAGATATTGAAATTTAAGATTCTTTCTCCACAAGATGTTTTACAATTGATGTAAATATGAGAACTATGTACCTCTATGATTCTGTTATCTTGGTACCTGAGAAAGTACTGGAATCTTTCCTCACAGAGCTGAGAAGTTAGGTTATACTCACCTTTGTGTTTCTTATTACTTTCCTAGGAACTTTCCAACTTGCCGAGATCTGCAGCTGTGGAGCTGCTCCTGGTGGATGATGTAACTGTACTACCGGAGAATGCCACCATCTTCAACCATCATGATGTGAAGGTAGAAGGTGTTTGGGTCTAGTTAAATGGAATCATATTGGAGGGGAGGGCACTAGGTCATTAAAATTTATAGTATAAAAATCTTAGAAGTTCACTTATGTTAAAAATCACTGTTACACATATATAATACATATATAATAATTGGTTGCATTATCCTTGAGAGTTACACTTTAATAATCATATTTGTCTTTAGTTCATTGACCTTAATCTTTTAATCCTATACTTTTTCTTAAGTAAATAGACATTTTTTCACTCTGAATTATTTATAAACCAAAGGGAACAGAATATTATCTGATTTTTCCCTAGGAAATATTTAGCCTTGTGGAAGGATCTGGTTATTTTTTAGTCAACAGCAGTGAACAAGATATTGTTACCATCACTTACATAGAAACAGAAAGCTCTGTCCAGGTGAGTTCCAGAGATATTTCCAGATTGATGGTTTCAAGTCAAAGGTTATTCTTAGGAGAATAATTTAGAAAAATTCTTATGTGTCTGAAACTTCTTAAAAAATAATATTTTTCTCTCTCCTTTTAATTTTAATTTTGAAATAAATTCAGACTTACAGGACAGTTGCAAGGCAAACTTTCACCACCACCCCCAGATACCAAGATCCACCCATTTTAATATTTTGCAAACTTTGCTTTATCATCCTCTCTATCTACCATGCATCAATCTATTTTCTGAACCTTTTAGATCAGGTTGCATGTAACATACTCCTTGAACACATACTACTTCCAAGTACATTTTTCACGAACAAGGATATTCATTTATATAATCACCTTAAATACAGTTATCAAGTTCAGGATAGTTAATGTTGCTGTAAAGTTTACATTCTATATTCCAATTTTTTCTTATGTCCCAATAATGTCCTTTAAGTCTTTCCTCCTCTATAGATCCCATCTAGTATCATGTATTACATTAATTGTCTTTATCCCTCTAGTTTATCTTTTTGTGTGTGTGTGTGTGGAAACATATACAACATAAATCTTCTCATTCCAACCCTTCCTAAACATACCATCCAGTAGATTAATAACATTTACAATATTGCAATGCTGTCACCACCTTTCATTATTACCTTCACCCACAACAGAACTTCTACACTTATTTTGTAGTAACACCCCATTGCCCTTTCCTGGTAACCTGTACTCTACGTTTTATCTCTCTGAATTTGCATATTCACTAATATTTTCTTTGTGGTTAATATGGGGCTTGAACTTAACATCCTAAAATTATGACAATCTCATTTGCTTTGATACCAACTTAACATAACATATATAAATAATGTTCCTATACCCCTCTGTCCCATCTTTATGTAATTCTTGTCACAAATTATATATTTATATATTATCAGCCCAAAGCCACTGATTTATCATTACATTTTATGCATTTGCCTTTTAGATCCTGTAGGAAGTAAAAAGTGGACTTACAAACCAAAAATACAATAGCATGGGCATTAATATTTACCCCTGTCATTACCCTCACAGGAGATCTTTATTTCTTTATACAGTTGTTTTGAGTCAGTTATCTAGTGTCCTTTCCCTTCAACCTGTAGAACTCCCTTAAGGTTTTCTTGAAGGGTCAGACTAGTGGCAATGAAGCCCTTTTGTTTATCTGGGAATATCTTAATTCATCCCTCATTTTTGAAAGACAGCTTTGCCAGAAACAGAATTCTTGGTTGGCAATTATTTTCTTTCAGCACTTTAAATATGTCTTCCCACTTCCTTCTTGCCTTCACACTTTCCAATGAGAAATTGGCACTTAATCTTATTGAGGCTCCTTTACATGTGAAAAGTTGCTTGTCTTTTGCAACTTTCAGAATTCTCTCTTTATCTTTGTCATTTTACAGTTTGATAATAACTTGGTATGGTGTTGGTCTATTTGGGTTTATCCTGTTTGCATTTTGTTGAGTGTCTTAGATGTGAATATTCATGTCTTTCATTGAATTTAGGAAGTTTTCAGCAATTATTTCTTTGAATATTCTGTCTGCCCCTTTCTTTTTCTGATGGGACTCTCACAATGTGTATATTTGTATGCTTGATGATATTCCACAGGTTCCTCAGGCTTGGTTCAATTTTCTTCATTCTTTCTTCTCTCTGCTCCTCTGACTTGATGATTTCAATAGTCTTTTGGTTTTTTTTTTAAGATTTATTTATTTCTCTCCCCTTCCTCCCCCACCCTGGTTGTCTGTTCTCTGTGTCTATTTGCTGCGTCTTCTTTTGTCCACTTCTGTTGTTGGCTTCTGTTGTTGTCAGCGGCACAGGAATCTTTGTTTCTTTTTGTTGCGTCATCTTGTGTCAGCTCTCCGTGTGTGCAGCACCATTCCTGGGCAGGGTGCACTTTCTTTCATGCTGGGGCGGCTCTCCTTATGGGGCGCACTCCTTGCGCGAAGGGACTCCCCTATGCAGCGGACACCCCTGTGTGGCATGGCACTCCTTGTGTGCATCAGCACTGCACATGGGCCAGTTCCACACGGGTCAAGGAGGCCCAGGGTTTGAACCGCAGACCTCCCATGTGGTAGACAGACGCCTTAACCACTGGGCCAAGTCCGCCGCCCTCAATAGTCTTACCTTCAAGTTCACTGATTCTTTCTTTGCCAGATCCAATCTGCTGTTGCACTCCTCTAAGGAATTTTTTTTTTTAATTTTTTTATTTTTTATTGACTTTGTAATAATATTACATTAAAAATATATATGTGAGGTCCCATTCAACCCCATCCCCCCACCCCCCCTCTCCCCCCCCCAACAACACTCGTTCCCATCATCATGACACATCCATTGGATTTGGTAAGTACATCTTTGGGCACCTCTGCACCTCATATACATTGGTTCACATCATAGCCCATACTCTCCTCCATTCCATCCAGTGGGCCCTGTGAGGATTTACAATGTCCGGTGATTGCCTCTGAAGTACCATCCAGGGCAGCTCCATGTCCCAAAGACGCCTCCACCTCTCATCTCTTCCTGCCTTTCCACCCCATACCCTTCGTCCACTATGTCCACTTTTCCCATTCCAATGCCACCTCTTCTATGTGGACATTGGATTGGTTGTGTCCATTGCACCTCTATGTCAAGAGGAGGCTCAGATTCCACCTGGATGCTGGATGCAATCTTCCCATTTTCAGTTGTAATCACTCTAGGCTCCATGGTGTGGTGGTTGTCCTTCTTACTCCATCTTAGCTGAGTGTGGTAAGTCCAATAAATCAGATTGTAGGTGCTGGAGTCTGTTGAGGCTCAGGATCTGGCTATGACATTGTCAGTCCAGAGATTCAAATCCCCTAAATATATCTTAAACCCCAACATTAACTGCACCTCCAGCACATTGGCATGAAAGTCTTATGAAGGGAGATCCCATCTGAGTCCAGATTCATCACACATAAACACCATTTCCAAAGAGGGGCCATCTGCCCTGGTAGTTAACCCCATCGGCCATGACCATAACTCCCGTGGGTCTCTTTAGCCCTCAAAGGAACCAATATCTGGGGGTTGTATCTGCTTTATCTGTCTCTCTGACTCTGCTCAGTTGTGCTTGAGGGCAAACCTTCTGCCAGCCTCCAGACTCTTTTTTAGAAACTCGTAGCCATATAAACTCATTTCTCTCTAAGGAATTTTTGATTCCTGTTTAGTTCCTTTTCATAATTTCCATCTTGCAGAAGTAGAAGCATTGAATGAGTTGGAGAAGGTATTGCAGGAACAGTGGTGACAACAGTGTTCCAGCACTGGGGTGAGGCATAAATAATCATGCTGTCATGCTTCCAAGCTATAGTCTGAATCAACCTAAATTTTAAACAGAAAGTGCACCTCTGAGATAGAAAATCAAATATATTTAACAAGTCATGATGTATGATCAAGGAGGACAGCCTTGGCAGCAGTGGTCCTTGAATCAACAACAATGAATGGAGTCATTCCAGCACCAACGGGATCCAAGCCAGATTGACTGGACTGCATTGGCTCAAGCTTGGATTGCTCAAAGAAAAGCTTCAGGACAATAAAGCATGGTAGAACAACCACCAGGAATGAGGCCAAATGGACAAGATATGTCTACAATGGAATCTGATCCAAACAATCATGGGAATTTTCAAGGGAATTCAAACTTTAACAGAATGTGGCAACCACACTTGTTTATGTTTTCCACATTTTAGAACTTTGTTTTTAAAATAAAATAAAGATTGAAATAAAAAATTTCCATCTCTATATTGATTTTCTATTTGTGTTCATCTCTCATTTTCCTGATTTCCTTTAGTTCCTTGTTCATTTAGAACTTTTTTTTTAATGTACACCAATGTGTATAGCAGCACCATTCACAATAGCCAAAAGGTGGAAGTAACCCAAGTATCCATCAGAGGAATAGACAAACAAAATGCAGTATATACATAAAACAGAACATTATTCAACTGTAAATAAGAAATTAAGTTCTGATACATGTTACAACATGGTAGAACCTTGAAGACATCATGCCAAATGAAACAAGTCAAACACAAAAGTACCAATATTGCATAAATCACTTACATAAAATGATTAGAATATGTAAATTGATTGTGACAGAAAGTAGATTAAAATTACTAGTGGGAACGGATGTGGCTCAAACAGTTGAGCATTTACCTCCTACATGGAAGGTTCCTAGGTTTGATTCCTGGTTCTTCCTGATAAAAACATAAAGGTTCAATCCCTGGGCCCCAGTACCTAAAAAAAATTACTAGGGACCAGGGAAGGGGGAAAATGAGACTTATTGCTTAGTGGGTATAGAAACATTTTTTAAAAATCTTTGTCTGGAATGACCTAGGTCTGATCCTCTTTATTGGTGGTTTCTAATTTTTCATCTTCTTTTCCTGGGCCATTGCTTCCTGTTTCTTTGTATGCTTTGTAACCTTTTGTTGAAACCTGAACATTTTGATATTTTAGTATGTTATCATCACTAAAATTTATACTCTGAGGCATCTGTTCCTTAAGCTTGTATCAAGCTAGTATTATGACAGAGCTATCCTTGTATACAAAGAAGGAGGTGGGGGAGGTGGGGGAGGAGGAAGAGGAAAGGAAAGAGGAGGAGCAAAAAAAGAAAACACCTTTCTCAGTCTTTGAAGGTTGACTTATGCAAGTGCTCTCCTTCAGGGCTTATCCATAAAACGTATGGAGAATAGCTCCAGGACAAAAACTAAGGACCTCCCAGATCCTTTCTGTACAAACCTTTTGTCTTGGGCATGTGCCAGTAACAGTAGGAATTCTCCCATATACATGTATATAAATGTCCCCTCTTCCCTAGGAAGCCATTTCCTCATGGTCCGGGCACTGCACTTTATGTCCTGTGGCCAGCAATCCCTTGCTCCAGACAGCATGAGTGGACTGCTCCCCCCACCCCACCATTCTATAGGAGAACTCAGTGAGCTGCTGCAACATGTAAGGCCAGTTCTGGAACAGATGTCCCTCAGACCACCACCAGACAGATTGGACCAGAGATACATGCCCCCACTATGTGTATGAGGGTTACCTTTCTCCCTCCAGAACTGGGACCCAGGGACCCACTCTAGGAGCACAGGCTGGCTCTGCACCACCCAAATGAGGAGATGGAGGAGGGACCAGCTAGGGTGCCATGAGATCCTACCTCTTTTAAGTGGACTTTCTCTTGATTTTGTGCCCACCCCTGTACTGCAATCCTTTAACTGTTTTCTGGAGCTTTTAGAAAGATGTGTCTACCAGTTTTTCCTGGTTATTCAAAGTTCCCATGGGGAAGCAGATTTGGCCCAATGGATGGGGCATCCACCTACCACATGGGAGGTCCAGAGTTCAAATCCAGGACCTCCTTGACCCATGTTGAGCTGGCCCACGCACGGTGCTGATGCGCGCAAGGAGTGCCGTGCCACGCAGGGGTGTCCCCTGCGTAGGGGAGCCCCATGCGCAAAGAGTGTGCTCCATAAGGAGAGCCGCCCAGCGTGAAAAAAGTGCAGCCTGCCCAGGAATGGCGCCACATGCATGGAGGCCTGACACAGCAAGATGATGCAACAAAGTGAGACGCAGATTCTGGGTGCCGCTGACAAGAATGCAGGTGGACGTGGACACAGAGGATCAAGCAGTAAATGGACACAGAAAGTAGGCAATTGGGGGGAGGGTGGGAAGGGAAGAGAAATAAAAATAAATTAATAAATCTTTTTAAAAAATCAAATTTCCTATGGGGGAATGGAGCCCTGAAGCTCTCATTCCACTGTTTTGATCAGATTTATGACTCTCTCCCTTTTTTTAACCTACATAGATTTTTCATCCAAAGGTGAGGAGGTTTTTTTCTGTATCTAGCTATAATACTAGGCAACTGTTGCTTTTAATTCAACAAAGACAATAGAGGAACCATCTCATTTTTAAGATTTCCATCAAGGAGGGGGTGAGATATATGGAAATTTCCTGTATTTTCTTTGTAATTTTTCTGTAATCTAAAACTTCTTTAAAAAATAAAGACACAGAAAGACATTCCATGTTCATGGATTGGAAGATTAAATATTGTGAAGATGTCAATACTACCCAAACTGATTTATAGATTCAATGAAATACCAATCAAAATTCCAACAACCTACTTTACGGAAATAGAAAAGCCAATTGTCAAATTTATTTGGAAGGGAAAAGGGTCCTGAATAGCCAAAAATGCCCAAAAAAGGAACAAAGTCAGAGGACTCATGCTTCCTTATTTTGAATTGTATTATAAAGCTACAGTGGTTAAAACAACGAGGTATTGGCATAGAGATAGAAACATTTGTCAGTGGACTTGAATTGAGAGTTCAAAAATAGACCCTCACCTCTATGAATGAACTGATTTTTGAAAAGCCTACCAATCCCACTTTTCTGGAACAGAAAAGTCTCTTCAACAAATGATTCTAGAAGAACTGGATATTCATAACTAAAAGAATGAAAGAGGACCCCTGTCTGACTCCCTATAAGAATCAAATCAAATTCAATCAGGGGAGAAGATGTGCCTCAAGCTGTTGAGCTCCCACCTCCCACATGGGAGGTTGGGGTTCAGTTCCCAGTACCTCCTGAAAAATATAAAAATGAACAACAAACAAAAAAACAACTCAGGGAAGTTGATGTGGCTCAGTGGTTGAGCACTGGCTTCCCACATGCAAGGTCCCAGGTTCAATCCCTAGCACCCAGTACCTCAAAAAAAAAAAAAGAGCATAATAAAACTCCTAGAAGATAATGTGGGAAAACATCTTATAGTAGATGGATCTCTTAAACCTTATACCTAAAACACAAACAAAAAAATAAATGGAAATAGGACCTCCTCAAAGTTAAACACTTCTGCACCTCAAAGGTCTTTGTGAAGAGGGCAAAAAAGCAGCCTACTCAATGGGAGAAAATATTACAAAATCACACATCTGGAATACCTCTGGGAAGATGGTGGACTAGAAAGACATGGGACTCTCTTATCCTCCAAAATAGCTAGAGGACAGCCTGAAACAGCCTAGAAAAAGATATTCTAGAGTTTAGGACACTTGGCAAAGACTGGACACTGCCCAGAGGAGAGAGGGACAAAGGAGGGAAATCGCTATGAGTTGAAACTGGCGTTGGCTGCTACTGTGGGCACCATCTCCCACACTAAAGATACTTTAGAATTCTTGGGCCTCTGGGCCAGTGACTACAGACAAAGGGGGCTCCAGAGATCTACTACCCCAGGAAAGGGAAGAGAGAGGGACACAACCTAAGGCTGACTCAGCTTCTGACCCAAAACTTTGGTCTGCTGTGTCCCACAAGCACTTCCAGGGCAGGTGGCACCACACACTGGTTTGCCCTGGGAGCTGAGGAAGATGACTCAGTTTTTGACTCACAAACTTGGTCTGCTTTGTCCCAGAAACCCTTCCAGGCCAGGTAGCCATTGTTTGCCTTTGAGCAAGCAAGGGGATAAAGAAATACAACCCTCCCAATCTCCTCTACTAAGAGGGACTGATTGTTGAGAACTCAGAGGGGAGTGGAAATATTTCTGACCTGGAAAAGGGAGGGGACTGCCAGAGAAGGCTGAGGAACTGTCTCAAGAGAAAATTTGAATTACAAGGTTCATTGCCTCCAGACAGGAAGCTCTATCACGTTAATTCCCTCTATGTTGCAACAAATACACTCCAACCAGAAATTGAACTGAGAGCTGTCGAAGAGTGCAATCTGCTGGCAGACCGAGGAAGTACATGCAAGAAAATTAAAAATAAGTAGGAGAGGTATTTCCCCCCACCTCTACAGCCTCCTTCTCCATGGCCCTATGAGTGATTCTACAACCAATTACTGAGTCTGGTGCCCAGTTTTGAGGAACTAGCTGGACAATCTTAACAATCCATGTGGAGCCAAGAATCAAAGAGCAGTGGTAACACACAGCCTCCTGCCACTAAATCCCTACTAAAGAGAAAGAAATTGATCAGCTGAGTAAACTACATCCTAATCAGATGCCTAGATATTGACAAAAAATTATGAGCCATACTACAAAAATAGACGACATGGCCCAAGGTAAGGAATATATCAAAGCCCCAGAGGAGATGCAAAATTTGAGAGAACTAATCAGCAAGATGTGCACAAATTTCCAAAATCAAATGAATTGGAAGACAATATGGGGAAGTGGATTTGGCTTAACTGATAGAGCATCCATCTACCATATGGGAGGTCCAGTGTTCAATCCCAGGGCCTCCTGATTCATGTGGTGAGCTGGTCCACATGCAGTGCTGACATGCGCAAGGAGTGCCGTGACACACAGGGGTGTCCCTGCATAGGGGAGCCCCATGCACAAGGAGTGTGTCCTGCAAGGAGAGCCACCCCACACAAAAATAAAAGCACAGCCTGCTCAGGAGTGGCACTGCACATACGGAGAGCTGATGCAACAAGATGACACAACAAGAAGAGACACAGGGGAAGCAGATTTGGCCCAATGGATAGGGCATCCACCCACCACATGTGAGGTCCAAGATTCATACCAAGGGCCTCTGCCTTTTGGCCCATGTGATGAGCTGTCCCACACTCAGTGATGATGTGCAGTGATGATGTGCACAAGGAGTGGCGTGCCAAGCAGGGGTGTCCCCTGCATAGGGGAGCCCCATGCGCAAGGAGTGTGCCCAGTAAGGAGAGCCAGCCAGCATGAAAAAAAGTGCAGCCTGTCCAGGAATGGCACCACACACATGGAGAGCTGATGCAGCAAGATGATGCAACAAAAAACGAAACACAGATTCTGGGTGCCACTGACAAGAATACAAGTGGACACAGAAGAACACACAGTGAATGGACACAGAGAGCAGACAAATGGGGGCAGGGCAGGAAAGGGCAGAGAAATAAATAAAAAATAAATCTTAAAAAAAAAAAAGAGACACAGATTCCTGTTGCTGTTGACAAGAATGCAAGCAGACATAGAAGAATACAGACAGCAGACAACAGGGGTTAGGCAAAAGGGGGAGAGAAATAAATAAAAATAAATAAATCTTTAATTAAAAAAAGGAAATGTAAGGGGGAAGTTACAACAAGACCCCACAGAAATTTAAAAAAATCACAAGAGGACATTATGAGACTGTATGCCAATAAACTAGACAACCTAGATGAAATGGACAAATTCCTAGAAATGCACAAGCAAACTACACTGATAATATAAAAGATACAAGAACTTCACAAACCAATTGCATTTAAGGAGACTGAATCTGTCATTGAAAATCTCCCAGCAAAGAAAAGTCCAGGACCAGATGGCTTCATAGGTGAATTCTACCAAACATTTCAAAAAGAATTAACACCAATCCTGTTTAAACTCTTCTAAAATATTGAAAAAGAGTGAAAATACCCAACACATTTTATGAAGCCAACATCATCCTAATACCAAAGCCAGATAAATATACTACAAAAAAAGAAAATTACAGACCAACCTCTCTAATGAACATAGATGCAAAAATTCCCAACAAAATATTTGCAAATCAAATCCAACAGCATATCAAAAGACTTATACATCATGACTATATTAGTCAGGCAAAGGAATGCTGATGCAAAATACCAGAAATTGGTTGGTTTTTATAAAGGGTATTTATTTGGTTTTTATAAAGGATACAGATACCAGGCCATAAAGCGTAAGTTACTTCCCTCACCAAAGTCTATTTTCACATATTGGAGTAAAATGGCTGCCGACATCTGCCAGGGTTCAGGCTTCCTGAATTCCACTCTTTCCAGGGCTTCCTTCTCTTTACTCTGTGTGCTTACTTCCCAGGGCTCCAGCTTAAGACTTCAGGATCAAACTCCAGCATCAAAACTCTAACATCAAAATCCCCAACTCTATCCTTTGCCATGTCTTTTATCACCCTATTGACATGGCCCAATCAAAGCCCTAATCGTAATTTAATCATGCCCAGCTATGCACCAGTTTACAAACATAATCCAATATTTATTTTTTAAATTAATTTATTGAAGTATATCACTCATACATAAACAATAAGTGTATGATAATAGTTGTGAACTTACAAAACAAACATATGGGAAACGGACTTTGGCCCAGTGGTTAGGGCGTCCGTCTACCATATGGGAGGTCCGCAGTTCAAACCCCGGGCCTCCTTGACCCGTGTGGAGCTGGCCATGCGCAGTGCTGATGCACGCAAGGAGTGCCGTGCCACGCAAGGGTGTCCCCTGCGTGGGGGAGCCCCACGCGCAAGGAGTGCGCCCATGAGGAAAAGCCGCCCAGCGTGAAAAGAAAGAGCAGCCTGCCCAGGAATGGCGCCGCCCACACTTCCCATGCCGCTGACGACAACAGAAGCGGACAAAGAAACAAGACGCAGCAAATAGACACCAAGAACAGACAACCAGGGGAGGGGGGGAAATTAAATAAATAAATCTTTAAAAAAAAAAAAAAAGGAAAAATCCCAAAACCCTTTATAAAAACAAAACAAAACAAAACAAACATATATAACATCATACAGGACTCTCATAACTCACCTACCATGAAAAACTTGCATTGTTGTGAAACCTTTTTAACTAATGATTAAAGAGCATTGTCAAAATATTACTACTAATTCAAGTATTTTCCCCCAACCAACCCTATTTTATTATCTTTATATCATATATATATATATACACACACACATACATAAACAATTAAGTGTATATTAAAAGTTGTGATCTTACAAAGCAAACATGCATAACATGATACAGGGGTCCCATACATCAACCCTCCACCAACACCTTGCATTGTCGTGAGACATTTGTTCCAATGAAAGAATATTGTCAAATCTTACTACTAATCATTGTCCTTATCTTATATTTGGTGTGTTTTTCCCCCAACCCACACTATTATTATTTTTTAAATATATTTTTTATGACAGAAGTTGTAAACTTATAAAACAATCATGCACACATGCAGAACTCCCAAACAACACCCCTCCACCAACACACTGCACTGTGGTGGAATATTTGCTACAGATAAGACAATATCATCTGATTGTTATCATGTCCATGGTGTACATTTGGCTCACATTTTCCATACTGCTTCATTATCAACACAGTACATCTTTCGCATAGATGCAAGAATATTATATTATTACTGCTAACCACAGTCCATAGGACACTCCAGCTGTATTTTTCCCATGCTCCTCCACATTCCCAACACCCTGCAGTAGTGATGTACATTTGCTCTAGCTCACAAAGGACACTCTTGCATCTGTACCATCAACCAAAATTCTCATCCACCTCTTGGTTTACTGGGCTATTCAGTTCCTAGATTATTCTCTAGAATTCTGTCAATTGGCATTTACATACAGATACATCCCGATTTATAAACTAGCTGTTACTCACTGTGTGTCACCATCCACTCTATCCATTTCCACACTTTTACAGTAAAGCTAATTAAAACTTCTACCTATAATAAACATCAGTAGTCCATCTCAGTCCTCCTCTTATGTCCTTTAAGAATCCACCACCTACCACCAGATCTTGAGGCTATTTTCCTACAATTTCTTCAAGAAGTTTTATGGTTCTTGCTTTTATTTTTCAGTTTTTTATCCACTTTGAGTTAATTTTTGGAGAAGGTGTGAGATAGGGGTCCCCTTTTCTTCTTTTGGCTGTGGATATCCAAATCTTTCAGCACCATTTGTTGAATGGATTGCTCTGCCTGAGCTGTGTGAGTTTGACAGGCTAGTCAAAAATCACTTGACCATACATACATGTGAGGGTCTGTTTCTGAACCATCAATTTGGTTCCAATGGTCTATTGTGTCTGTCTTTAGGCAGTACCATGCTGTTTTCACCACCATAGCTAGGTAATATGATTTAAAGTTTGGAGATGAGGGTTTGATTTTCCTTTTTATGATGTTTCTTGGCTATTCAAATAGGACTGTTGGCCCTTCCAAATAAATTTGGTGATTGTGTTTTCAATTTTTTCTTTAATGCTGCTGGAATTATAACCAGGATTGCATTGAATCTATATATCAAATTGAGTAGAATTGACATCTTAATGATATTTAGTCTTCCAATTCATGAGCATGGAATGTTCTTCCAGTTATTTAGACTTTTTTGAATTCTTTTAACACTGAGCTGCAGTTTTCTGAATACAAGTGCTTTACATCATCGGTTAAGTTTATTCCTGACTATTTGTGTTTCATCTGTCATATTTTATTTTCACCAGTCTTTTGACACTTTTGGTTACTTTTTTGATATAATCTTCATTTCTAGACTCTCTTCCAGGCCTCTCCTGTCTTTTCTTTTCAGGCTCTGGCACACCTTTTAGTATTCCTGAAAATCTGGTCTCTTGCTTAGAAATTCTCTCAGTTTCTATTTATCTGTGAATATTCTAATCTCACATTTTTGAAAGACAGTCTTGCTGGATATTAGATTCTTGGCTGGAAGTTTTTCTCTTGTAGTATCTTAAATATGTCATAGCACTGTCTTCTTGCCTCCGTGGTTTCTGGTGAGAAATCAGCACTTAATCTTAATGGGTATCCCTTATATGTTATGCATTGCTTTTCTCTTGCTGTTCTCAGAATTCTTTCTTTGTCTTTGGCATTTGACATTCTGATGAGTATGTGTCTCAGAGTTAGGCTATTTATATTTTTTCAGATGAGAGTACATTGTGCTTCTTGGACATGGATATCTATGTCCTTCAATAGGGTGGGGAAATTTTCTACCATTATTTCTTCAAATATTCCTTCTGTCCATTTTCCCTTCTCTTCTCCTTCTGGGGGACCCAGGACATGTATGTTTGCATATCTTTCGCTTCATTTAGTTCCCCGAGACCTTGTTCAATTTTTTCCATTTTTCTTCATCTGTCCTTTTGTATGTTCACTTTCAGAGGCCATTTCTTCAAGCTCACCAATCCTTTCTTCTGCCTCTTCAAATCTGTTATTATATGATTCCAATGTTTTTTAAGTTCCATTTATTGCACTTTTCATTCCCATAAGATCTGCTATTTTTGTATGTATGCTTCTAAATTCTTCTTTGCGCTCATCCAGTGTCTTCTTAATATCCTTAATCTCTTCAGCCATCTCATTGAATTTATTAAGGAGATTTGTTTGACCATCTATGATTAGTTGTCTCAACTCCTTTATGTCATCTGGAGGCTTATCTTGTTCCTTGAACTGGGCCATAACTCCCTATTCCTTGGTATGGATTGCAATTTTTTGTTGGTGTCTTGGCACCTGGCTTACTAGAGTATTTATTCTGGGTGCAGTTTTTCTCTTTAGTTTAGGGCTTTTCTCCCTTTCTGGGTTGTGCAGTAGGAACCAAGGATGTAGTTGGTGCTATAAGCTATGGAGGCTCAAGCTGCCCTCATTACCCCAGGGACCAGTGAAGCTTCCTCCAGCTTTCTACTTTGCCAGGGGTAGGAACAGAGTCACAGCTGTGTGGAATAATCCAAGTCATGCAGGCCTAGACCATAGTTGCCCAGAGAGAATGATGAAGCTTCCTACCCCTTTCTCCCCTGCCTGGGGCAGGGATGGAGCTGCAGGTGTGAGCAGCAATCTATGCAGTGCGGGTCCAAGATGACCGCGATTGCCCTAGTAGATTTCCAATTTTCAGTCTGTGCCAAACAAAGTTACCTGCAGTTACCTGGATAGGCTGGTGCAGGGCCTGCCAGCATTTTCCTGGCCAGAGATGGGGCTGAAGCCTAGTCTAGGGCTGCAAGCCAATCTGGGTGAAAGAAATTGGTTCCTACCGTCACTGTGATTTTCAATACTGGCTTCCCCGCAGATTGAGGTGGAGTCAAAATGGCAGCCACCAGCCTCTTTCCAACTTGGATAATTCACACGCCAGTTGTTACCAGGGTTATATCTAAGCCAGCTGAGTCTATAAATCAGTAGCTGAAATCAGCAGCCAACCATCTCTTTCTCCTCTCTTTTTGGGAAATGGAGCTTCCAATTCCAGTCACAGAATAGCTCCTTGGGCAGCTCATGCCACCAAAGCAGGATAATCACTGGCCTCCACAGCTTGACCAGTAATTTCCCAGAGAGGCTGGATCAGGTCCCTGCAGCTTCCTCCCTGCCAGAAGAGGGATTGGGGCTTGGCTAGAGCTGCAATCTGATCTGGATGGAAAGAAGTCAGTCTCTACCAGCACTGTGATTTTCAGTCCTTCCTGCTTCCCCTTGTGCCAAGCACAGAGTTAAGATGGTGGCCACTGGCCTCTTTCTGACTTTGACAGGCTCAAACTTTAGCTGTTCTTAGAATTATACTTTAACCTGCTGAATTTACTCATCAGTAGCTGAAATTGGTGCCCAACCATCTCTTCCTCCCCCATTTTGGGAAGTGGAGCTTTCAATTCTAGCCACAGAACAGCTCCAGAGGCAGCTTGTGCCTCCAGTGGAGGATAGGCACTGGCCTCTGTGGCGTGGGGTGCTCTACTTACAAGTCTTCTCTGCAGATGGGCAGTCTCCTCCTTTCATTCCTTCAAGTATTTTGCAGGATGCTCTTCTGGTCTCCTGGAGCCCCTAAACAGGTGCTTCAGCTAGTTCCAGATAGTTCTGGGTACTTACTAACTGCCCTGTAGCAGGAGCTGATTCTAGGAACTCCTTACTCCACTGCCATCTTGTTGGTTGTCTCCAATATCTATTTATGAGATTCATAACTAATTGAAACTGCTACAGTGACCAAGTGGAATTTATTCCTAGTGTGCAAGGCTGGTTCAACATAAGAAAATCAATCAATGTAATACACCACATTAAAAAATTGAAGGGAAAAAAACACATGACAATCTCAATCGATGCAGAAAATGCATTTGACAAAACCTAGCATTCTTTTTTTTATTAAAACACTTCAAAATAGTGAAATAGAATTAAAATTCCTCAATATGATAAAAGGCATATATGAAAAACCCACAGCTAATATACTCAATGCAGAAAGGTTGAAACCTTTCTCTCTAAGATCAGGACCAGACAAGGATGCCCACTGCCACCTTTGTTATTCAATATTGTACTAGAAGTTCTAGCTAGGACAATTAGACCAGAAAAAAATAATAGTAAAGGCATCCAAATAGGAAAAAGGAAGTAAAATCTCGCTGTTTGTGGATAACATGATCCTGTACTTAGAAAATCCTGAAGTATCCACAACAAAGCTACTACAGTTAATAAATGAGTTCAGCAAAGTGGCAGGATACCAGATCAACATGCAAAAATTAGTCATGTTTTTTTACACTAGAACTGAACAAGCTGAGGAGGAAATGAGGGGGGAAATTCCATTTACAATAGCAACAAAAAGACTCAAATACCTAGGACTTAATTTAGCGAAAGAAGTACAGGACCTATATGCAGAAAACTACAAAACAATGCTAAAAGAAATTTTAAAAGACCTAAACAAATGGAAAGACATTCTGTGTTCATGGGTTGGAAGAATAAATATCATGAAGATGTTAATCTTACCCAAACTGATTTATAGATTCAATGCAATACCAATCAATATCCCAACAGCTTACTTTATAGAATAAGAAAAGGCAATTACCAAATTCATTTGGAAGAGATAGTGCACCCAAATAGCCAAAAGCATTAAAAAAAGAAGAGCGACATGGGAGGAATTTCACTGCTTGGCCTTGAAACATATTACAAAGGTACAGTGGTCAAAACAACATGGTACTGGCATAAAGATAGACACATTGATCAGTGGAATAGAATTGAGAACCCAGAAATAAACCCTCATTTATACAGTCACCTGGTTTCTGACAAAACTACCAAGTTAATGTTAATGGTACAAAACAGTCTCTTCAACAAATGGTATTTGGACAACTGGATATCTATAACCAAAAGAATGAAAGAGGACCCCTATCTTATTCCTTATACAAGAATCAACTCAAAATCGATCAAAGACCTAAATATAAAAGCCAGACCATAAAACTACTAAAAGAAAACATAGGGAAACATCTTCAAGATCTTGTAGTAAGTGGTGATTTCTTGGACCTTATGCCCAAAGCACGTGCAACAAAAGAAAAAATAGATAAATGGGACTTCCTCAAAATTAAACACTTTTGCACTTCACAGGACTTTGTCAAAAGGATGGAAAGGCAGCTGATTCACTGTGAGAAAATACTTGGAAATCACATATCTGATAAGGATTTAATATCCAGGATATATAAAGCGATGTTACAACTCAACAATAAAAGACAAACAACCCAATTAAAAAATGGGACTTGAATAGACATTTGTTCAAAGAGCAAATATGGGGAAGTGGATTTGCCTCAATGGATAGAGCATCTGCCTACCACATGGAAGGTGCAGGGCTCAAACCCAGGGCCTCCTGACCCATGTGGTGAGCTGGCCCATGTGCAGTGCTGATGCACACAAGGAGTGCCATGCCACGCAGGGGTGTCCCCGCGTAGGGGAACCCCACGCTCAAGGAGTGCACCCCGTAAGGAGAGCTGCCCCATGCAAAAAAAGCGCAGCCCGCCTAGGAGTGGCACTGCACACACGGAGAGCTGATGCAGCAAGATGATGCAACAGAAAGAGACACAGATTCCATGTGCAGCTGACAAGAACCCAAGTGGACACAGAACACACACAGTGAATGGACACAGCAGACAACAGGGGGAAGGGGAGAGAAATAAAAATTAAATCTTTTTTAAAAAAACCACATGAAGAAATGCTCAACATCACTAATGATTAGGAAAATGCAAATCAAAACTGCAATGAAATATCATTTCACACCTATCAGAATGGCCACTATTAAAAAGACAGAGAATTACAAGTGTTGGAGAGGATGTGGAGAGATATGAACCCTTATTCACTGTTGGTGGGAATGCAGAATGGTACAGCCACTGTGGAGGACTGTTTAGCAGTCCCTTAAGAAATTGAATATAGACTTGCCACATGACCCTGCAATACCACTACTGTATATATACCTAGAAGAACTAAGAGCCATGAAACAAACAGACATCTGCACACCAATGTTCACGGGGACATTATTCCTGATAGCCAAAAGTTGGAAACAACCTAGGTGTCCATCAATTGCTGAATGGAAACAAACTGTGGTATATTTGCATGATGGAATATTATGCAACTGTAAGAAGAAAAGATGTCATAAAGCATGTGACAACACGGATGAACCTGGAGGACATTATGTTGAGTGAAGCAAGCCAGACACAAAAGGACAAATACTGCATGATTGCATTACTATGAACCAAATATATTGTGTAACATATTGTATGAATCAAAAAAATTTATAGGTATCCAGTACATTTAATTGAGAAATGTACGTTTTTATTCAACTGTGTTTTCTTTTTTTTTAATCCAACCGCCACCCCCGCCCTGCCACCCCGTGGCTTGCTTGCTGTCTGCTCTTGTGTCCATTCACTTTGCATTCTCCTGTGTGTCTGTATTTTTATTTTTTTAATTTATCCCCTCCCCCCTTGAAGCTTGCTTGTTGTTTGCTCTCTGTGTCCATTCGCTGCACGCTCTTCTGTGTTTTTCCTTGTCTCCCTTTTTTGTTGCGTCACCTTGCTGAGTTGGCTCTCCATGGGGCTTGTAGGCTGGGTGGCACTCCGCAGCGCTTGTGGGCTGGTGGCTCTCTGCAGTGTGCGGGTGAGCCTGCCTTCACAAGGAGGCCCCGGGATGCGAACCCATATGTAAGCAGGAGCCTAACTGATTGAGCCACAGCTGCTTCCCAACTGTGTTTTCTTTTTAGTTTTTAATTGTTTATATTTTCAATTATTAAATGTACAAAATAAAGTTTTAAAAAAGCCACACACCTGACAAGGGTCTAATATCAACTATATATAAAAAGATACTACAACTCAAGTGTAAAAAGACAAATAACCCAATTTTAAATGGGCAAAAGACCTGAATAGACATTTTTCTAAGAAGAAATACAAATGGCCAAAGAAAAAAAAATTCATAAAAAAATGTTCAACATCACTGGTTATTAGGAAAAGTAAACCAAAGCTACAATGAGATATTTCACACCTACTGGAATGGCCACTACTAACAAAACAGAAAACTACAAGTGTTGGAGAGGATGGGAAGAGATAAGAACACTTATTCACTCTTAATGAGATTGTAGAATGATACAGCCACTGTGGAAGTCTGTTTGGCAGTTCCTGAGGAAGTTAGATAAGGATCTACCATATGACATGGCAATACACACTACTAGGTATGTACCCAGAAGCACTGAGAGCAGTGGTAAGAACAGACATCTGCACACTGATGTTCATAGCAACGTTAGTCACAATTGCCAAAAGATGGAAACAACTCAGGACTCCATCAGCTGAAAAATGGATTTTAAAAAACCCTGAGGCATGTACCTATGATGGAATATTATTCAGCTGTAAGAAGAAATGAAGTCATGACGCATATGATAACATGGATGAACCTGGAGAATATTATGTTGAGTGAAGCAAGCCAGGCACAAAAGGATGAATTTTGTATGATTTTGCTTTTCTGAACTAAATATAACGGGCAAACTCAAGGACTTAATAGAATATAAGTCACCAAAGAATAGAATGTGGTTAGAAAATGGAAAGCAGAGTTTAATTTGTGCAGAATTGGTAACATTGTTTGTTTGTTTGCTGTATAGAAGTGATTCCATTTTACTTTTATTTTTTACAAATCAATTTTATTGATACCTATTAATAAAGCATACAATTCATCCACAAGTGTGTAGTCAATGGTATTTGGTATAATCACATAGTTGTGCATTCATCACTTCAGTCATTGTTAGAGCATTCTCATTACTTCAATAATAGTAATAATAATAAACAAAAAAACAGACAAACAAGAAAATTCTTCAGCTTGCAATTTCTCTGTTTCCCCTACTGTACATAGCTGCTATTTCTGGCTATTCTTGCACAATTATTTATTTATTTATTAAGCAGTTTTATAGAGATATATTCATATACCTTACAATCTATCTAAATTGTAAAATCAGAGAGTGAATGTGCTCAAGCACCTGGACCCCCATCTACCATATAGGAGTCCAGGGGTCTATTCCTGGGTCTCCTGGTGAAAGTAAGTTGGCCTCACAGCAAGCTGGCCCATGCAGGAGTGCTGGCCCGCATGAAGACCTGGTGCAGCAAGATGACACAACAAAAAGAGACACAGAGGAGATACAATAAGAGATGCAGCAGACCAGGGAGATGAGGTGGCGCAAGAGCTTGAGCGCCTTTCTCCCACTCTGGAAGGGCCCAGGAATGGTTCCCGGTGCCGCTTAGAGAGAAGACAAACAGACACAGAAGAACACACAGCGAATGGACACAGAGAGCAGACAGTGAACACAAACAATGAGGGGAGGGATTAATAAACAAACATATCTTTAAAAATACAGTGTATAATCAATGACTTTTAGTATAATCACAATATTATGGATTCATCATTACAAATTAATTTAGAATTATTTCATTACTCCAAAACTAAAAACTCCACACCCCTTAGCATGCCTTATGTAACCCTATGTAGCCACTAATCAAATTTCATCTTTATAAGTTGATTCATACTTAAATTGTATATCAATGGAATCATACACTATGTTACACAATATATTTAGTACATAGTAACACAATCGTACAGTATTTGTCCTTTTGTGTCTTGCTTGCATCACTCAACATAATGTCCTTCAGGTTCATCCATGTTGACATATGCTTTATGACTTCATTTCTTCATACAAGCTGCTTAATATTCCATTGTGTGAATAAACCACAGTTTATCTGTTCATCAGTTGATGGACAACTGGGTTGTTTCCAACTTTTAGCAATCATGAATAACACTGCTTTGAACATTGGTGTGCAGATGTCTATTCGTGTCATAGGTCCCAGTTCTTCTGGGTATATACACATGCCCAGTCACATGGCAAATCTATATTCAACTTATTTAGGGACTGCCTAACAGTCCTCCACAGTGACTGTACCATTTTGCATTCCCATCAATAGTGAATAAGTGTTCTTATCTCCACATCCTCCCCAACACTTATAGTTCTCTGTCTTTTTAATAGTGACCATTCTGATAGATGTGAAATGATATCTCATTGTAATTTTGATTTGCATTTCCCTAATTATTAGTGATGTTGAGCATTTCTTCATGTGGTTTTTTGCCATTCGTATTTGTTCTTTGGGCAAATGTCTATTCAAGACTTTTGCCCTTTTTTTAAAAAAAGATTTATTTATTATTTTATTTCTCTCCCCTTCCCCACCTCCCCTCCCCAGTTGTCTTCTTTTGCTATATGTCCTTCTGTGTCCGCTTATATTCTTGTCAGCGGCACTGGAAATGTGTCTCTTTTTGTTGCGTCATCTTGCTGCATCAACTCTCCATGTGTGTGGCACCACACCTGGGCAGGCTGCACTTTTTTCGTACTGGGAGGCTCTCCTTACGGGGTGCGTTCCTTGCGCGTGGGGCTCCCCTACGCGGGGGACACCCCTGTACGGCACAGCACTCCTTGCGCGCATCAGCACTGCGTGTGGACTGGCTCATCACACCAGTCAGGAAGCCCTGGGTTTGAGCTCTGGACCTCCCATGTGGTAGGTGGACGCTCTATCTGTTGAGCCAAATCTGCTTCCCATTTGCCCATTTTTTAGTTGGGTTGTTTGTCTTTTTATTGTTGAGTTGTAACATCTCTTTATATAGCATGGATATTAAACCCTTATTGAACATGCGATTTCCAAATATTTTCTCTCATTTGGTCAGCTGCCTTTTCACCCAAAGTTCTGTGAGGTGCAAAAGTGTTTAATTTTGAAGAGGTCCCATTTATCTATCTTTGTTGTTATTTTGCATGCTTTGCGTATAAGGTCCAAGAAAACACCACCTCCCACAAGGTATTTAAAATGTTTCCCTACATTTTCTTCTAGTAATTTTATGGTCCTGGCTTTTATATTTAGGTCTTTGATCAATTTTGAATTGATTCTTATATAAGGAATGAGATAGGGTCCTCTTTCATTCTTTTGGTTATAGATATCCAGTTGTCCAAGTACCATTTGTTGAAGAGACTGTTTTGTTCCATTAACATTACTTGGTAGATTTGTCAAAAACTAGTTGACTGTATAGATGAGGGTTTATTTCCGAATTCTCAATTCTATTGCACAGATTGATGTGTCTATCTTTATGCCACAACCATGTTGTTTTGACCACCGTACCTTTGTAATATGTTTCAAGGCCAGGCAGTGAAATTCCTCCCATGTTGCTCTTCTTTTTTAGCATGCTTTTGTCTATCTGGGTGCAAACAGAATTTGATAATTGCCTTTTCTTTAAAGTAGACTTTTGGGATTTTGATTGATATTGCATTGAATCTATAAATTGGTTTGGGCAGGATTGACATCTTCACGATATTTAGTCCTCCGATCCATGAACACAGAGTGTATTTTCATTTGTTTAGGTCTTCATTTATTTCTTTTAGCATTGTTTTGTAGTTTTTTGCATATAGGTCCTGTACTTCTGTGATTAAATTACTTCCTAGGTATCTGACTCTTTTTGTTGCTATTATAAATAGAATTTTCCCCCTGATTTCCTCCTCAAATTGTTCAATACTAGTGTATAAAAAACATTACTGATTTTTGTATATTGAGCTTATATCCTGCCACTTTGCTGAACTCATTTGGTAGTTCAAGTAGCTTTGTTGTAGACATTTCAGAATTTTCTAAATATAAGATCACGTCATCCACAAGTACTGAGAGTTTTACTTTCTCTTTTTCTATTTGCATGCTTTTAAATTTTTTTTCTGTCTAATTGCCCTAGCTAGAACTTCTAGCACAATGTTGAATAACAATGCTGAGAGTGGGCATCCTTGTTTTGTTCCCAGTCTTAAAGGGAAAGCTTTCAACTTCTCTGCATTGAGTACAATATTGGCTGTGGGTTTTTCATATATCCCTTTTGTCATATTGGGGAATTTTCCTTCTATTTCTATCTTTAAAAAAAAAGATTTAATAATTTTTTAATTTTTCCTTTATTTACCCCCCCTCCCCCAGATAACTCTCTCATCTGTCTACTGACTGTTTGCTCACCTTCACCAGGAGACACCGGGAACCATACCCGGGACCTCCCCCAGAGAGGCAGGTGCCCCGTGACTTGAGCCACATCTGCTCCCCGCAGGCTGCTGCATCTGCTGGCTTGTGGCATCTAGCTCACTGTGGTAGGAGGCTGCATCTAACTTGTGACAGGAGGCAGTGTCTAGCTCGTTGTGGTGGGTGGTGGCATCTAGCTCATTGGGGTGGGAGACAGCCTCTGCTCATCTTCTTTTAGAAGGCAGCAGGACACAAACCTGGGACCTCCCATGTGATAGGTGAATGCCCAACTAGTAGAGCCACATCCGCTTCCCTATTCCTATTTTTTGGCTTGTTTTTATCAAGAAAGGATGCTGGATTTTGTTGAATGCTTCTTCTGCATTGAGATGCCATGTGTGTTTTTTTCCTTCAATTTGTTAATGTAGTGTATTACATTGATTTTCTTATTTTGAACAAGCCTTGCATTCCAAGAATTAATCCCTCTTGGTCGTGTTGTATAAATCTGTTGATATTCTGTTGGATTTGATTTGCAAGTATTTTGTTGAGAATTTTTAAATCTATATTCATTAGAGAGATTGGTCTATAATTTTCATTTCTTGTAGTATCTTTGTCTGTCTTTGGTAATAGGGTGATGTTGGCTTCATAAAATCTGTTGGGTATTTTCACTCCTCTTCAATTTTGTGAATTTGGTGTCAATTCTTTTTGAAATGCTTGATAGAATTCACCTGTGAAGCCACCTGCCCTGAACTTTTCTCTGTTGGGAGATTTTTGATGACAGACTCAATCCCATTAAATGTGATTGGTTTGTTAAGTTCTTGTATTTGTTGTAGCACCAGTGTAGGTTGTTTATGCATTTCTAGTATTTGGCCCGTTTCATCTAGGTTGTCTAGTTTGTTGGCCTACAGTTTCTCATAATATCCTCTTAAGATCCTTTTTATTTCTGTGGAGTCAGTCATAACTTCCCTCCTTTCATTTCTGATTGTATTTATTTGCATCTTTCTTTTTTTCTTTGTTTCTCTAGCTAGTGAACTGTCAATTTTATTGATCTTCTCAAAGAAACAGCTTTTGCTATTGTTGATTTTCTCTATTGTTTTTGTTGTTCTCCATTTCATTTATTTCTGTTCTAATCTTTATTATTTCTTTCCTTCTGTTTGCTTTGGCATTGGCTTGCTGTTCTTTTTCTAGTTTCTCTAGTTGTTCAGTTAAATCTTTGAGTTTAGTTCTTTCTTTTTTTTAATATAGGTATTCAGGGCTATAAATTTCCCTCTCAGAACTGCCTTCTCTCTATCCCCTAAGTTTTAATAAGTTGTGCTCTCATTTTTATTTGTTTCAATATTTTTCCTAATTGCACTTGCAATTTCTTCTTTGACTCACTGATCATTTAGCAGTGTGTTGTTCAGCCTCTGCATTTGCAAATTTACCTTTTTCCTGTCTATTATTGATTTGCAGTTTCATTCCATTATGATCTTAGAAGGTGCTTTGTATAATTTCAATCTTTTTATAGTTATTGAGAGCTGCATTGTGCCCTAATATGTTGCCTATCCTCGGGAAAGATCCATGAGCACTTGAGAAGAATGTATAACCTGCTGAGTTTTGATTCAACTCATTTATCATGTTTTTCAAGTTCTCTGTTTCCTTGTTGATCTTCTGTCTAATTGTTCTATCTAATGATGTGAGTGGTGTGTTGAAGTCTCCAGTGATTATTGTAGAGATTCCTGTTTCTCCCTTCAGTTTTGCCAGATATTGTCTCATGTATTTTGGGGCACCCTGGTTGGGTACATAGATATTTATGACTGCTATATCTTCCTGGTGGATTGTCTCTTTGATTAATATATAATGGCCTTCTGTATCTCTTATAACATTTTTGCATTTAAAGTGTGTTTTCTCCAACATTAGTATAGCTACCCCTGCTCTTTTTTGGTTACAGTTTGCATAGAGTGAGTTTTTCCAGCCTTTCCCTTTCAGCCAGTTTATATCCTGATCTAAGGTGACTCTCTTGTAGGCAGCATTGGATAGCTCATGTTTTTTTAATCCATTCTGTCAATCTATATATTCTTTCAAGATTTATTTTATTTATTTATCCTTCCCCATCATTTGCAGTTGCTGTCTGCTCTCTGTGTTCATTTGCTGCGTTCTCTCTGTGTCTGCTCGTCTTCTCTTTAAGAGGTACTGGGAACCAAACCCAGGACTTCACATGTGGAAGAGAGGTGTCCAATCACCTGAGCCACCTCAGCTCCCTAGTTCATTGTGTCTCTCATTGTCTTTCCTCTTTGTGTACTTTTGTTGCATCATCTTGTTGCATCAACTTGCCACGTCTGCCCACTGTGCTAGCTTGCCTTCTCCAGGAGGCACCGGGAACCAAACCTGGGACCTCCCATTTTGTAGGTGGAAGCCCAATTGCTTGAGCCACATCTGTTTCCCCCTATATTATTTTATTGGGGAGTTTAATCCATTCACAATCAATGATATTACTGTAAATGTATTATTTACTTCCACCATTTTATTCTTTGGTTTTCTTATATCATATTTTATTTTCAGCTGTCTCTTTACTCTTTTGGTTATCCTTTCTGCTATCCTTTCTTCTATACTCTCCTCCAAGCCTCTCTCTCCTGTCTTTCTCTTTCAGGCTCTAAGGCTTCCTTTAATATTTCCTGCAAAGATAGATTCTTTTTAACAAACTCTCAGTTTCTGTTTGTTTTTGAATATTTTATACTCACCTTCATATATGAAGGACAGTTTTTCTAGATAAAGAATTCTCAGTTGGCAGTTTTTCTCTTTCAGTATCAAAATTATATCATACAGGAAGCAGATTAGGCTCAAAGGATAGAGCATCTGCCTACCACATGGGAGATCCAGGGTTCAAACCCAGGGCCTCCTGACCCGTGTAGTGAGCTGGCCCATGCACAGTGCTGATGTGCACAAGGAGTGCCCTGCCATACAGGGGGGAGCCCCACGTTCAAGGAATGTTCCCCATAAGGAGAGCTGCCCTGTGCGAAGAAAGTGCAGCCTGCCTAGGAGTGGTGCCACACACACGGAGAGTGGACACAACAAAAAGAGACACAGATTCCCCGGTGTCACTGACAAGAATACAGGCAGACACAGAAGAACACACAGCAAATGGACACAGAGAGCAGAAAACTGGGGGCGGGGGGGGGGGAAGGGGGGAAGGGGAGAGAAATAAATAAAAAATAAATCTTTAAAAAAAAATACTGTATCATACCACTGTCTTCTCACCTCCAAGTTTTCTGAAGAGAAATCCACACTAAGTCTTATTGGGTGTCCCTTGTATGTAATTTGATTTTGGAAATTTGTGTGTATCTTGTTAATTAGTTCTCTCAAATCTGCATCTCTTCTGGGGCTTTGATGTATTCTTTTTCTTGGGCCATGTCTTCCATTTTCTTAATATGGCTCATAAATTTTTCATGATGTCTAGGTATCTAATTAGGATGGTAGTTTACTCAGATGCTCAATTTCTTTCTCTTTCATAGGAATTTAGCGGCAGAGGCTGTGTGTTCCTGCTGCTCTTAGACTGTTCTAATGTGTATTACTGGATCATTAGAATTGTTCTTTTATTTATTTATTTATTTATTTATTTCTAAGTTTCTAATGTGTGTTACTGGATCATTAGAATTGTCTTTTTTTATTTTTTATTTTTTATTTATTTCTTCTCCCCTTCCCCCCATTTGTCTGCTTTCTGTGTCCATTCGCTGTGTGTTCTCCTGTGTCTGCTTGCATTCTTGTCATGCAGCACTGGGAAACTATGTCGCTTTTTTTGTTACTGTTTCATCATCTTGCTGCATCAGCTCTCCATGTTTGTGGAACCACTCCTGGGTGGGCTGCGCTTTTTACATGGGGCACCCCTACATGGGGGACACCCCTGCATGGCACGGCACTCCTTGCATGTGGCAGCATTGCGTGTGGGCCACCTCACCACACAAGTCAGGAGGCCCTGGGTGCCGAACCCTGGACCTCCTATATAGTAGGAAGACACTCTTATCAGTTGAGGCACAACTGCTTCCCAGGATTGTTCTTGTTAGTTGCCCAAAACTGGGTTCAGGATCCAGCAATAGGTTGCAGACCCGCTTCCAAGGGCTTTGGGGAGGGAGGCTGTCAAGGTGGGGAAAAGCCTCTTACTTTAAATTTTCTCATATGTACTTCCTTGGTCTGCCAGCAGATGACACTCTTTGGCAGCCCTCTCAGTTCAGTGCCTGATTGGAGTGTGTTTGCTGCAACACAGACTGGATCAATGTGATAGAGATTCCTGCCTGGGGGCTAAGAGCCTTGTAACTCAAAACTTTCTCAGAGAGAGTTTTCCAGCCTTCTCTGGGAGCCCCCTCCCTTTTCACAGGTTGGAAATAATTCCACTGCTCTCTCTGTCCTCAAAAATCATTGTCTGTTAGTAGAGAAGGAGATTGGGAGGGTTGGCTCTCTTTAGTCCCTTGCCAGCTACCAAGGCAAACAATGGCATGATTCTACTAGGTCTGGAAGGGCTCGTGGGACATAGTGACCAAATTTGTGGGTCAGAAGTTGAGACAGGGCGGCAGACTTGGCCCAGTGGTTAGGGCGCCCGTCTACCACCATGGGAGGTCTGCGGTTCAAACCTCGGGCCTCCTTGACCCGTGTGGAGCTGGCCCATGCACAGTGCTGATGCACGCAAGGAGTGCCGTGCCACACAGGGGTGTCCCTCACGTAGGGGAGCCCCACGCACAAGGAGTGCGCCCCGTAAGGAGAGCCGCCCAGCACAAAAGAAAGTGCAGCCTGCCCAGGAATGGTGCTGCGCACACGGAGAGCTGACACAACAAGATCACACAACAAAAAGAAACACAGATTCCTGTGCTGCTGACAACAACAGAAGCGGACAAAGAAGATGCAGCAAATAGACACAAAGAACAGATAACCGGGGTGGGGGGTGGGGGAGAGAAATAAATAAATAAATAAATCTTAAAAAAAAAAGAAGTTGAGTCAGCCTTAGGCAGTGTCCCTCTCTCTCACCTTTCTTGGGGTGGTGGATCCCTGGAGCCCCCTTTGTAGCCAGCTCAGATGTCTGAGGATTCTAAAGTGTCTTTATTTTTTTAAGATTTTTATTTTATTTTTATTTTTTAAGATTTATTTATTTATTCATTTCTCTCCCCTTCCCTCCCCCACCCTTCACCCCCCCACACACCCCCCACCCAGGTTGTCTGTTCTCTGTGTCTATTCATTGCTTCTTCTTTGTCCGCTTCTGTTGTTGTCAGTGGCACAGGAATCTGTGTTTCTTTTTGTTGCATCATCTTGTGTCAGTTCTCCATGTGTGTGACACCATTCCTGGGCAGGCTGCACTTTCTTTTGCGCTGGGCGGCTCTCCTTATGGGTGCACTCCTTGCGCATGGGCTCCCCTACACAGGTATACCCCTGCGTGGCACGGCACTCCTTGTGCACATCAGCACTGCACATGGGCCAGCTCCACACGGGTCAAGGAGGCCCGGGGTTTGAACCGCAGACCTCCCATATGGTAGACGGACGCCCCAACCACTGGGCCAAGTCCGCCTCCTAAAGTGTCTTTAATGTGGAGGAAGGGTACCAGCACTAGTAGCCACTGGTTTCAACTCACTGTTTTGATGTTGCAATTCCACTCCTTTGTCCCTCTCTCTTCTGGGCGGTGTCCAGCTTTTTCCTGGTGTCCTAAATGCTAGAAGATCTTTTTCCAGGCCATTTCAGCCTGTCTTCTAGCTCTTTTTCTGGAGGAGAAGAAAGTCCCATTTCTTTCTAGTCTGCCATTTTCCTGAAAGTAACCTCTTCTATTTTTAAAGAAGCTTTAGATTACATAAATGTTACATCAATAATATAGGGGATTTCCATATACTCTCCCCGCTCTGCTGTCCACACTTTTTACCCATTAACAAGATCTTTCATTAGCGTGGTACATTTGCTACAATTAATGAACACATATTGAAGCACTGCTACTAAACATGGCCTATAGTTTACATTATGGTTTACACTTTGTACTGCACAGTTTTATAGGTTTTGGCAAAACGTATAATGGCCTGTATCCATCATTGCAATGTCATGCAGAACAGTTCCAGTGTCCCTGAAATGCCCATGTTACACCTATTCTTCTATCTTCCTCCCCTCAGTACCTCTTGTGACCACTGCCTTTATATTAATATTCCAAGTTCTTCCATTACTAGAATAACAATGTCTACTTTAGTCCATAGTTGCATTTTCCCCTTATGTTTGTTCATTCTTCAGTCTTGAGGATTTTAGGATAGTGATGTCCACTCTGCTTGAGAGGGAGCTTAAATCCCATGGGGCAGGTAGATGGAACTTCCTTACTTGTAGTTGTAGATACTCTGTTTTTTTGGGATGGGCATTGTCCATCATCATCCTTTTGTTATTTGTCCTGGGCAAGTATGATGAATGGAGAGTAGGTGTTTGCTGTAACTCTGCTGAGATTCAGTGCTCAACTGGCATATGAACAGCTGAAAGATTTAAGTCTCTGGGATACATATTTATATGTATATAGTGTATAGTATATAGTGTTAATTATAGGTTCAAATAAAAAAAGGTTTTTAAAATGTTTGTAAATGAATAGATTTCCTTTCCTCCTAAGAGTGCAAAGGAATTTAACTACCTCAGTCAAAAAGTTTGTTTTAAAAGAGGAGAGACTAAGGCATAATGTGCAGGTAAAGGAATTAAAAAACATGTTGCTTAGGAATGTATGTAAAAAAAATAAAAACATTAAGTATCACTCAGCCCAATGCTTTCTTCCCCTACTAGTGATTATAGCATAAATGCATTTGATTTTCTTTATGAAATCCTTTCCCTGTTTGTAATGAAGAAGCTGATAGAGGCGGCGGACTTGACCCAGTGGTTAGGGTGTCCGTCTACCACATGGGATGTCTGCAGTTCAAACACCGGGCTTCCTTGACCTGTGTGGAGCTGGCCCATGCGCAGTACTGATGCATGCAAGGAGTCCCGTGCCACGCAGGGGTGTCCCCCGCGTAGGGGAGCCCCACATGCAAGGAGTGCACCCCATAAGGAGAGCTGCCCAGCGCGAAAGAAAGTGCAGCCTGCCCAGGAATGGTGCCGCACACACGGAGAGCTGACACAAGATGACGCAACAAAAAGAAACACAGATTCCCGTGCTGCTGACAACAACAGAAATGGAAAAAGAAGATGCAGCAAATAGACACAGAGAACAGACAACGGGGTGGGGTGGGGGGGAGGGAAGAGAAATAAATAAATAAGTCTTAAAAAAAAAAAGAAGCTGATATACAGGGTGGGAGGAGGGAAAGGGGGGAAAATATATAAATAAATCTAAAAAAAAGAAGCTGATATATATGTTAAATTCTGCTTCAATTCAATCAATTTCAACTTTGTTCTTTATCAGTTAATATTGTTAAGGGTACATATTTTGCCATGACCTGAAGGAGCACATGTTATGGGTATATATTATGATATGCCTGAAACATGTAAGATGACATCTGAGAGTTTGCATCACAACGTAGTAAGATGCTATATTTTCAGTGAAAATAGTTGTTATGATTATGCTTGAAGCATGTTTGCTTCTTTACCCAGCTACCATCTTCTTCCTTCTAGTTAGTTCCAGTACATCCTGGATTTCTTACTTTGGAGGTCTATGATCTGTGTTTGGCTTTCTTGGGTCCAGCAATAGCCCACCTCAGGGTGTCAGACATACAAGAGCTGGAGCTCGATATGATTGATAAGGTGAGAGATGATTGCTTTATCTTATAAATGAAACAGGTCTCATTTTCACATCCCAGCATCACTTAATATAGTCTTTGCCCAGCTACTTTGTATGTGTATCAGGACTTTTGGTGGTGTTACTAGAAATACTGGTCCTTAAGAAAACATTCTAACATTAAACATGATAAAGATAGAAAGAGTGTTAAAGAACAACTTAAAAATAGTATGCATAAATTAGGCTTGTGTGATCAAAAGCCTGGCCAGGAATATGTAATGTAGACAGACTGTCCATGGTGAATGAGTCACTTCTATTTAAATCTTCCATTTTTTTAAACTACTAGGTTGAGATAGGTAAAACTGTGTTAGTGACTGTGAGAGTTCTTGACTCTTCCAAACGCCCATTCCAAAATAAATACTTCAAAAACATGGAGCTCAAACTGCAGTTGGCTTCTGCCATTGTCACCCTGATGTAAGTACCATTTCATTACTTCCTCCTTCCTAGACTTAGTATCATGAGAATCTCCCTACGGTGGTCTGATCCGCTTCCCCTTAGGTTTAACATTTTCTCCTTTCCTTTTTGCCCTGATACCTCTCAGCCCATACTGTTCCCACATTCAGTGTTTTTGTTAGAGGGTTGAAATCATGCATCGCATTTCCACTTTTTTTTGAAACTTTAGGGGTGCTTCAGGCTAGAGTACCTTCAGAAATAGGTAAACGAGCACAGATACTGCTTTTTCCCTCTTTGAAAGGGGAAATAAAGGAATTCCAAGGCAATTTAATACTTGCAGTTTTGCCAGATTATGCTTTTATTACCCTTATTCCTTCAAAAACTTAGAATGAACTTTTGCTCCCAGGAGCTTCCTTTCATTACCATGAAATTTATCTTGACTTCGGAAATTTATTTCTGGCAGCTCCCTCTAACAAGATAAATGAGAAATCTTGGAAAAATGCATAATTGTCTCTCTGAAAACCAATTTTTTTCACCTGAAAACACATGGTCTTTGCAGGCTAATGGAGGAACAGGATGAATACTCTGAAAATTATGTACTTCGAGGTGTCACCATTGGGCAAACCACACTTGTGGCTATTGCCAGGGACAGAATGGGGAGAAAATTTACATCAACTCCTCGTCAAATTGAAGTAAGGAAATTATCTCATCCAAAATTTGTACTTTGTTTTATTTGGCATAATTAAAATTATCTTTTTCTATTTAATTTTCCCAGGTTTAAAACCATTTGTCTCAAAAAGTGATAGTGTCTAACTCTTGCTATAATATTTTGGTTTTGGCTTTTGTTTTCTGTATAAAAATAATATACAATGAGCCTCCCTGGAGCCAAGGGATTACAACAAAGCACCAGCTCATAATGTAACTAGAAAAAGACCTTGAATAAAAGGGGGAAATGGTAAAGACAAATGAGTTTATATGGCTAAGAGACTTCAAAATGAGCTGGGAGGTCATCACAGGGGTCACACTTAACCACATCTCAGCAGGATCTCAGAGACAGCCAAAGTAGATACAACCCTAGGTAGTGGTGCTCCTGAAGGCTATGGAGACCCCCAGATCCTATGGTCATGACAGATGGCTCTGGAGTTCAGTGCCTTGCCAGTGGGCCCTACTTTGGGACTTGTGCTCCTGAGAGTGATGGAGTTGGACTCAGATTTGACCTCTCTATACTTGCCTCTTCTGTCACTTTTACTGAACCTGTGGTTGGCGCTGGGGTTAGTATATGCTCAGGAGACTTAAATCTCTGGACTGTCCATGTGCCAGCTGGGGCCTGAGCCTCAGCAGAGAACTCTCTGGTTCGTTAGACTTACCCAGGTCAGCAAACAGGGAGGTGAGGATGGTCAAACTCCACACCAGGGAACTGAGAGAGTCTGTAACTGCAAGCAGGAGAATCCCATCCATCAGCCATGTGGACTCTAAACCCCCTCTCAATTTAGAGGTGGAGTGGACATTGCCATCCCAGGATCCTCAGGATGGAGGAATAAAATATGGATTAGAGTGGACTTAATGGTATTCTACTATAGAATTATTGTGACTCTAGCAATGGAAGAAACTGTATCATTGATGTGGAGGCAGTGGCCACGGGAGTTGCTGAGGGCAGGGAGAGGGAAGAAGAGGTGTGATATGGGGGCATTTTCAGGACTTGGAGTTGTCCTGAATGATATTGCAGGAGACAGATGCAGGACATTATATATCCTGCCATAACCCACTGAATGGACTGTGAGAGAGTGTAAACTACAATATAAACTATAATCCATGCTGTATAACAGTGCTCCAAAATGTATTTATCAAATGCAATGAATGTGCCAACATTGATGAAAGAGGTTGAGTGCGGAAGGAGTGGGGGGTGGGGGTTGGAGAGTGGGGGTATATGGGAACTTCTTATTTTTTAATGTAACATTTTGTGTGATCTACGTATCTTTAAAAAAAGATAATAAAAAATAATAATACATACTTCTTACAGAAAAGTTCAAAACTACAAAGAAAGTATAAAGATGCCAAATGAAAATTACCTATGATTCCAATACTTAGAGACAACCATTATTAAGATTTTGGTGTATTTCCTTCACTTTTTTTCACATTGACATTTTATTTTTGATATAATTTTTTAATATTTTTAAAGATACTTATATTACATAAATGTTACATAAAAAATATAGGGGATTCCCATATGCCCCACTCCCTAGCCCTCCCACATTTTCCCACATTAACAACATCCTTCATTAGTGTGGTACTTTTGTTACAACTGATGAACACATTTTGGAGCATTGCTACTATGCGTGGATTATAGTTTACATTGTAGTTTACACTCTCTCCCACACGTTATTGTAAGGTATTACAAGATATATAATGGCCTGTATCTGTCATTACACTGTCATTCGGGACAATTCCCAAGTCCCAAAAATGCCCCCAAATTACACCTATTTTTCCCTCTCCCTCCCCTCAGAGCATCTGGTGGCCACTACTTCCACATCAATGATAAAAGTTCTTTCATTGCTAGAATCCCAATAAGTCTATAGCAGAATAATAGTAAGTCTACTCTAGTCCATTGTTCATTCCCCAACCCTGAGGTACTGGGATGGTGATGCCCACTCTGCCTCTAATCTAATGCTTAGATCCCATGGGGCAGATGGATGGGCCGATCTTGCTTGCAGTTGCAGACTCTCTCTGTTCCTTGGAATGGGCGTTGTCCTTCATCATCTCCTTGTTAGTTACCCTTGGTGAATCCAATGAATTAAAGAGTAGGTATCGCAACTCTTTTGAGATTCAGGGCCCAACTGGTACCTGGGCAGCCCAAAAATTTAAGTTCTCTTCGACATATACCTATCAACTCTAGTACTAACTATAGGTTCAAATAGAAGGGGCAGAAGAGCCATGTGCAGGGAAACCACAACTAAGTCCAACTCTGTCACACTGAGGAGCATAAATTCCAAAGTAGGGCCAACTGGATGGGTGCCAAATTCCTGAGCCATCTGTCCTGCATACCTTTTGGATATCTCCAGAGCCCTCAGGAGCCCCACTATTTTAGGCAATATTTACTGTGGCAGTCAATGAGATCCTTCTGAGACATGCATAAGCATAACCTCTGGAATGACCTTCTGACTCATTTTGAAGTCTCTCAGCTATATAAAGTCACTTGTCTTTACCCTTTCCCTCTTTGCGTTAAGGTTTTTTTCCAGGTGCATTGTTAATTAGTGGTTGGTAGCAATCCCTTGGTGCTGGAGGCTCATCCCTGGGAATCATGTCCCATGCTGGGGGGAGCTGGTGCATTTATATGCTGAGTTTGGCTTAGAGAGAGGCCACACTGAGCAACAAGGAGGGTCTCAGGAGGTAACCCTTAGGCACCCTATAACACAGGGCTAAGTTTCAGTTTCAAAAGTAAAGGTTCAGAAGTACAGTCATCAATATCAAATGCCCATCAATGGTCCATCCTCCTTCACAAGTCACTGCCCCTGTATTCAGGGGAGTTTTGATGTCCCATTAGAGAACATGCTTATTTTAACCTGGATGACTGCTACTGCTTTTTTTCACCTTAATCTTATATCAAAAGTATTTTCTTATGTCAATAAAAGGTATTTATTGCCCATGTGTGGATACTTCTTGAAGCTGGGTAATAAGTACTTGAGAGTTCATTAGACCATTCTCTCTACTTTTACATATATTTGGAAAAAAGTAAAAAAGAAAATTAATTGTAAACATAACTTCGATGGCCCCTTTTATTCCATTGAGTGAAAATAACTTATTTAAGCAGTCCTACTTAAATCACTTTTATTTTTTGCTATTATAAATAAAATATTTACTTATAAATAAAATCAAAATATATATATCTTTGTGTATAACTTCTTTTTGTACATCCTTAAAACTTTTCCTTAGGAAAAACTGCTTTATCATTTGTTACAAAATTGACTTCTATTAGTCACTGTTGTCCTTTTGTTTTGTCCTTCAAGGTATTCCTTCCATTCAGGCTTGTTCCAGAGAAAATGACACTGATCCCAACTAACATGATGCAGGTGATCTTAAAAGCAGAGAAATAAGGTTGACTCTTCTCATCTCGCCTCTACGCCCTTCCAACACACACATACACACACACACACACGTGTGTGCATGTCTCTCCCTATTGATCTCCTCTTGTCTGCTCCAAGTCAAATACAATAAGATCTGACCAGGAAGAAAATTAGAATCTTCCCTGATCTATGATGTACATGGTATAAACTACATTTTGGAATCCCATGGATAATTTGTGGCATTTCCATTTCCTCTGCATTTGATTTGATGTGGAGTATACTGGTCAGAAAATAGGGGAAGATGAAGAAGACAAGTTGTTTGGTCAAACTGTTGGGAAAAGATATGTGACTTCTCCCCATGATCCAGGCATTCACTGAAATGTTTAAATTCCAGGTAATGTCCGAAGGTGGCCCCCAGCCCCAGTCTATCATTCAGTTCTCCATTAGTAATCAAACTGTGGCTGTTGTTAATAGGAGAGGACAAGTTACAGGGAAGACGGTTGGCACAGCTGTGGTCTATGGCACTATCCAGACAGTAAATGAAGATACTGGCAAAGTCATTGTGTTTTCCCAGGTATTGGTTGTTTGCTCTGCACTGCTTCTATTCTTCCTTCTGGGAACCATATTGGAGGTGGGTGATCATAAGGGAGGGTAAGAGAAAGGTGTCATCAGCACAGGAAAACCCTTGTCATCTCCCTCCCCTGGCATTCTCTTAACCAGGCTTGGAAAATATGTAATCTTTAGTGAAAATCCCACAGAATACTTGGCATTGTTTTAGGACATAGTCCCTGACCTTAAGAAATTCTTTACAGAACAAAAACAAGAACATATCTAGTGTGTAAGTTTTTTGTTGAATGTCAAAAAACAATAGCAAACAAACTAGTTATCATAAGCTTCTCTGTCCAACCCACAGAAACTCTCTCTTAACTTAAGCTTGCTCTCCACCCTGTTGAGCAGGATGAAGTACAGATTGAAGTTATTCAGCTAAGGGCTGTTAGGATCCTCGCAGCTGCTACTCGACTCATCACAGCTACTGAAGTCAGTATGAGGGCTCTCTTCTGGGTTCATTGCTGTTATAACGCCTGCTGGGAATATAACACAATACCACTTTTTCTTTTCAGATGCCAGTTTATGTCATGGGAGTGACCAGTACCCAGACCCCTTTTTCCTTCAGCAATGCCAACCCTGGGCTCACATTCCATTGGTCCGTGAACAAACGGGATGTATTGGATCTAGTGCCCAGGCATTCAGAGGTATGAATTTATCTGTTTATTATACAATTCATTTATTTTTTAGTTGTTTTAAAATATACATAACACAAATCATTCTAACCATTTTAAGTGATCAATTCTTTGACGTTAAGTACATTGACAATACTGTGTAACTTTTACCACTATTTCCAGACAGTTTTCATTATCTGCAAACAAAACTCATACTCATTTAGCAATAACTCCCAATTCCCTAGTGGTCCAATCAAAAGCCCGAAAGAGATCTAATCAATCAAATGATCTAATCAAGGTCCCTTAACTAAATTTAATGCAATTAAAGGGCCCCACACCCACAGGAATGGACAATTCAACATAATCTTTTCTGGGGTTCACAAAATTCAAACTGTCACCCTTCACCCTCTGAATACCAAAAAGACATGTTCTTTCCATATGCAAAAGATATTCATTACTTCACAACATTTCAAAAAGTCAATTATTTCAGTAGCAATGCTTAGTACAAAATCTCATTTAAGTCAGTTATAGGCAAACAGTATGTCTTGGGGCAAAAATTTCCCTCTGGCTGTAAACCTATGAAACTTACAAAACAAGTTATCTGCTTCTGATATACAAAGGAGGAACAGTCATAGGATAAATATTTGCCTTTCCATAGGGAGAAATTGGAAGGAAAGCAGGTGTTAGGGGTCCAAACAGATCTGAAAACCTGCAGGGCATACCCCAATAGTGTTCAAAGTCTGATCATCATTTACAGAATGATAGTTTCTTCTCCTCAGGACCTCATGGGAGCCCACCCCTTCCACAGGCTTGTGCAATGGTTATCTTTTCAGTTCTCTCCTCACCTCTCCGCCACCAACCTGGGTGGCAGCCAAGTTCTAGGCCTCACCCTCCAAGAACACTGGGGTGACAGCCGCAGTCTCCCCAGTCCTTGGAGCACAGTCTCAACCCTCTTAATAGAGTGGGGTGGTGGCCACATTCTCCCTAATATCTGGCACACAGGTCCAACCCCCTCAGAAATGTGGGGTGGTGACCTAACTCTCCCCAACCTATGGGGCACAGGCCCAACCTTCTCAAAACCTAACTCTCTATAATCTCTGGGGAATGTGCCTACCTGAACAGGCTGGAAGGCCCACCCCTCTTCAAATGCCAGGGCAAACTCACCCTTTCCACAAACATGGGTGGACATCTCTTTTGGCCAGAGAAGATATCTTAAGTACAGACTTTAGCTTCCACAGTTTTGCCCTTGAAGTGGTTTCTCCTTCAATTTCTCCCTGTTCTATACCTTTTAGTCCGGGTTGACAATCGTTTGATTCATACAGATCTCACAAATAGCTCATTGGTTTTGCATGCAGTTCACAGGGATCCCAGCCATCAGACAATAGGACTTGACACAAATCCTTTCTGGAAAACCACATTTCCCAAACCATCAATTTCTGGTTTCTTTGTGCCCAGAAATTCAGTTCTCAGCCTATCCCTTTCCTCTCTTATTTTACTATAAGCTGCAAGGAGAAGCCAGTCTGCATTTTCCACATTTAGTTTGGAAGTTACCTCAGCTAAATGTTCAAGATCATCACTTTCAAATTCTGTCTTCCATCTAACATCAGGAGTCAATTTTGCCATGTTATCTGCAACTTTAAAACAAGGATCACCTTCCTTCCAGTCATCATTTCTGTCTACGGCCTCAGCGGAAGTGACTTTGGATCCATATTTTTACCAACAGTATCTTCAAAACAAGCTACATCTTTTCTATCAAGCACTTCACAGTTCCTCCAGAATCTTCCCCTTACCCACTTAAAAAACCATTCCAGGGAGGCAGTTGTAGCTCAGTGGTTGAGCACCTGCTTCCCATATACAAGGTCCTGGGTTCAATCCCTGGTACTTTGTAAAAAAAAAAGTTCCAATAATTTTGGTACTCGCATTTGCAGCACTTCACTTTCTTGGTACCAATTTCTATCTTGGTCTGCCAAAGGCTGCCTTTGCAAAAATACCAGAAATGGATTGGCTTTTATAAAGAGGATTTATTTGGGATAAAAGTTTACAGTTCTGCAGCTACAAAAATGTCCAAATCAAGGCAGCAGCAGAGCTGATTTCTCATCAAAGATTGTCTGCTAGAAGATCCTGTAGTCCTAGCATGTGGTGAGGTAAGATGGTAGGACTGCCAGTTTCTCTCTACTCTCTCCTGGAGCTCAGCTATGAGCAATCAGGCATCTTTCCCTGGGCCTCATCCCCCTTGAGCTTCTCGGGGCTTCTCTGTCTTTCTGCAGCTGTAGATAAACCTAGGATCATTTCTCTCACATGACAGGTCAAAATGGCAGAGCTCTCTTTTCTGTGTCTCTTTCTTTCTGTCTTTTCTCAGTTTTTATAAGACCCAGCAAGAGGACTGAGACCCAACCTGGGTTAGACCTCACTGACATAGTCCAATCAAAAGCCCTAAAGTGATCTAATCTAGTGATTTAATAAAACTCAACTGAATTTCATGCAATCAAAGTCCCCATACCCACAGGAATGGATTAATTCAACATAATCTTTTCTGTAATTCACAAAATTCAAACTGTCACACTCTCTTATCCCCACCCCTGGTAACCACTATTCTGCCTTCAGTCTCTATGAATTCGCTTACTTTAAGTATTTCATATAAGAGAAATCATACAATATTTGTTCTTTTGTGTCTGGCTTATTTAATTCAATATGATGTCTTCAAGGCCCATGTTATAGCACATAACCACTACTTCACTTCTTTTTCATGGCTGAATAATACTCCATTGTTTACCCATTCAGCTGTTGGTGAACACTTGGGCTGCTTCTGCCACTGGCTATTGTAAATAGTGCTGCAGTGAACACTGGTGTACAAGTATCTGTACACATTTGCACTTTCAATTCTTTTGGGTATTTACCTATGAGCAGAATTGCTGGGTCAGATGATGTAATTCTATTTTTAACTCTCTGTTTTCCACAGCTCCTGCACCAATTTACATCTCCACCATTAATATAGGAGGGTTTCTATTTCTCTGCATCCTCACTAACACTTGTTATATTCAATTTTTTAAAAATAATAGTCATCTGAGTGGATGTGAAGTAGTATCTTGTAATTTTAATTTACATTTCTTTAATGGTTTATGATGTTGAGGATCTTTTCATATACTTACCGGCCATTTAATATCTTATTTGGAGAAATATCTACTCAAATCATTGGCTAATTTTTTTTTTTAATTTATTTCCCCCCACCCCCTTGTGGCTTGCTTGTTGTCTGCTCTCTCTGTCCATTAGCTGCATGCTTTTCTGTGTTTTTACTTGTCTCCCTTTTTGTTGTGTCACATTGCTGATTGTTGCATCACATTGCTGAGTCAGCTCTCTGTGGCACTTGCGGGCCAGGCACATTGGCCGATTTTTTTTTAAAGATTTATTTTTTATTTATTACTCTCCCCTTCTCCCCACCCCTGATCCCCCATTGTCTGCTCTCTGTGTCCATTCACTGTGTGTTCTTCTTTGTCCACTTGTGTTCTTTGTCAGCAGCACCGGGAATCTGTGTCTCTTTTTGTTGTGTCATCTTGCTGCGTCAGCTCTCTGTGTAAATGTGGCACCACTCCTGGACAGCTGCACATTTTTGCACGGGGCGGCTCTCCTTGAAGGGTGCACTCCTTGCACGTGGGGCTCCCCTACGTGGGGGACACCCCTGAGTGGCACAGCACTCCTTGCACGCATCAGCACTGTGCATGGGCCAGCTCACCACATGGGTCAGGAGGCCCTGGATATGAACCTTGGACCTCTTCTATGTGATAAGCAGGACAGTCTATCAGTTGAGCCAAATCTGCTTCCCTAAATTTTTTTTTTTGCTTCCTTAATTTTTAATTGCAGTTTTTGTCATTTTGTTTTTAAGTTGTAGGACTTATTTATATATTCTGGATATTAAATCCTTATCAGATATATCGTTTCCAAATATTTCCTCCCATATTGTAGGTTGTCTTTTCATTTCGTGATAATGTCCTTTGATACACAAAAGTCTTTTTTTAAGGATTTATTTATTTATTCCTTCCCTCATTGTTTGTGCTTGCTATCTACTCTCTGTGTCATACATTATGTGCTCTCTCTGTCTGCTCATCTTCTCTTTAGGAGGCACTGGGAACTGAAACTAGGACCTCCCATGTGGGAAAGAGGCACTTAATCACTTGAGCCACCTCCACTACCTGCTTTGTTGTGCCTTTCATTGTGTTTCCTCTTTGTGTCTCCTTGTTCCTTCATGTTACTGCATCAGCTCGCTGTGCCAGCCTATCATGCTAGCTCACTGTCTTGCTCGTCTTCTCTAGGAGGCACTGGGAACCAAATTTGGGACCTCCCATGTGGTAGGCAGGCACCCAAATGCTTGAATCAAATCCACTTACCTGCACAAAAGTTTTTTTTAAGATTTTTTTTTTTATCTCTCCTACCCCCTCATTGTTCACACTTGCTCTGTCTGTTTTCTTTGTTTCTTTAGGAGATACCAGGAACCAAACCCTGTACCTCTGATGTGAGAGAGAGGCATCTAATTGCTTAAGCCACCTCTCTTCCCTTTTTTGTTGTGTCCCTTGTTTTTGCTTTCCCTCTTGTGTCTCTTGTTTAGTCATCCTGTCGTGTCAGCTCATTGAACCTACCCATTGCGCCAGCCTGCTGTCCTGCTCGTCTTCTTTAGGAGGCACTGGGAACCTCTACTCCCTGCTTTGTTTGTCTTTCATTATGTTTTTCTTCTTGTGTCTCTTGTTGCATCCTCTTATTGTGTCAACTTGTCACACCTACCCATTGCATCAGCTCACTGTCTTCTTCTTATGATTCTTTTTATTTCTGTGGGGTCAGTTGTAACATCCCCCCTTTGATTTCTGACACTGTCTTTAGGAGGCACTGGGAACCAAACAATGGACTTCCCATGTGGTAGGCAGGCACCCAAATGCTTGAATCACATTGATTTCCCTGCACAAAAGTTTTTAATATCTATTTGAAAATAGAGAGTGGATGTGACTCAAGTGGTTGAGTACCTGCTTGCCACATGGGTGGTCCCAGATTCTGTTCCCAGTGCCTCCAAAAAACAATACAAATAAACAAACAAACAAAAAACCGACAAGCAAACAGATGAAAAAAACAGCTCAGGGGAGCTATGTGGCTCAGTGGTTGAGCACCGGCTTCAATACCCAGTACCCAGTACCACACACACAAAAAGATAAAGTCCATTTTATCTGTTTTTTTCTTTTATTGTTCATGTTCTTGGTGCTAATCTGAAAAATCCATTGCCTCCAACAATGTCCTGAAGCTATTTCCCTATGTTTCCTTGTAAGAGTTTTATAGTATTAGTTCTTGTATTTAGGTTTTTTGCATGTGGATTTCCAGTTGCCCCAGCACCATTTTTTCAAGAGACTTCTTTCCCCGTCAGATGGACTTGGCACTCTCGTTGAAAATCTACTGGCCGTAGATGTGTGGATTTATATCTGGATTCACTTCACAATTCTATTCCATTGGTCTGTGTACCTATCCTTATGCCAGTACCACATTGTTAATACAGTAGCTTTGTAGTAAGTTTTGAAATCAGGAAGTGTTTAGTCTATTTGGGGCCCTTGTAATTCCATACACATTTTAGGATTACCTTTTCCATTTCCACAAAAAAGGCTGTGGGAATTTTTATAGGAATTGCATTGAATTTGTAGATTGCTTTAGATGGTATTGACATCTTCACAATATTAACAATTCCGATGTTTCCAGTGAACCCCAGATGTCTTTCCACTTATTTAGGTCTTCTTCAGTTTCTTTAGCAATGTTTTGTAGTCTTCAGTGTACAAGTCTTTCATCTCCTTACTTAATTTTTTCCTAGACATTTTGATCTTTTAGATGCTATTAGAAACAGAATTGTTTTCTTGATTTCCTTTTCAGATTGATCATTACTGGTGTATAAAATCCCAAACTGACTTTTTCATATTTACCTTCTATACTGAAATTTTGCTGAATTCATTTATTAGTTCTTGTAGATTCCATGGGATTTTCTGTATATAGGATCATATCATCTGCAAATAGGGATAATTGGATTTCTTCCTTTCCAGTTTGGATGCCTTTTATTTCTTTCTCTTGCCTGACTGCTCTGGCTAGAACTTAAGTGCAATGTTGAGTAACTGTGGTAACAGTGGGCATCCTTTTCTTGTTTCTGATCTTAGCGGGAAAGCTTTCAGTCGTTCACCACTGAGTATGATGTTGTGAAAGTACCCTTCTATTCCTAGTTTTCTGAGTGTTTTTATCATGAAACCATGTTTGATTTTGTCAAATGCCTTTTCTGTGTCCATTGAAATGATCATGTATTTTTTCTCCTTCATTCTATTAATGTGATGTATTATTGTGATGGTTAGGCTAATGTGTCAACTCAGTCAGGTTATTATACCCAGTTGTTTAGTCAAGCAAGCACTGGGCTAACTGTAATACAAGGTCATTTATGGACTTCAGTCACCAGTGACTTTACTACATAGATAGCTGATTACATTTACATCAGTCAGGGAGATTGCCATCAGCAATGAGTGACACTTTATCCAATCAGTTGAATGTCTTAAAAGGAGAAGGAATTTCAGCATTCAGAGAGAATTTCCTAGCTCGTGTTTGGACAGCCAGTGTCTCCCGGAAGCTCATCAAGGACTTTCAGTGGACCTTCATCGGACCCCTAGTTTTCAGCCTGCTTGCAGAACCTGGACTTGTGCATCCCCACGGTCACGTGAGAGACTCATAAAATTACATACTATTGACAGATACCTTCTGTTAATTATGTTTCCCTAGAGAACCCTGACTAATACAGCTTGGTACAAAGAGTAGGGTGATTCTTGAGGAACAGAGTCTTAAACATGTCTGAGGTGGTTCTGGGAGTTTTGCAATTGGCTCTCTACTCTAATTGAACTCAAGGGTACTAATGATTCCCTTTCCAATAACAAAGAGGCCGCTAACAGTCCATGACATGAGTTGGCCATAGAGATACACAAAATATCATCACTGGATTCTCCTACTTCCATACATATAAGAAGCAAGGATTGGGAAGTGGATTTGGCTCAGCAGATAGAGCATCTGCCTACCACAAGGGAGGTCCAGGGTTCAATATCCAGGGCCTCATGACCTGTGTGATGAGCTGGCCCACGCACAGTGCTGATGGGCGCAAGGAGTGCCGTGCCACACAAGGGTGTCCCCCACGTAGGGGAGCCCCACGCACAAGGAGTGTGCCCCACAAGGAAAGCCATCGCGCGCAAAAAAAAAGTACAGCCTGCCCAGGAGTGGTGCTGAACACACAGTGAGCTGACGCAGCAAGATGACGCAACAAAAAGAGATACATATTCCTGGTGCTGCTTATAAGAATATAAGCGGACAGAGAAGAACACACAGTGAACAAACACAGAAAGCAGACAACTGGGGAGGTGGAAGGGAAGAGAAATAAAATTAAATTTAAAAAAGAAGCAAGGATCTGGGTGAAAGTGTTTTCAACACCTTAACAGAGGTTTGTGGAGTCAAAAGGTATAATGATGGCTGGCTCTTCCTAGATACTCTGGATTCCGCATGAATGATGTGAAAGTTTCTGTGTGCTCTGAAAGAAAATCTTGTCTCCTATAGCCACAGGCTTGAAATATCTGAGAACCAAACTCAGACTCTCATTGTACAAATAGCAGAGTTACAAAGGAAACTAAAATCTCAATCTTGCAGGGTTTCTGCTTTTAAAATGAAGGCATTGATTGGAAAGGAGTAGAACCAAGAGGATTAGGATGGAGACATATAGGATGATGCTAATATTTGTGGGGACATTGGAACCCTAAGTTCTGCTGAGACTTTACCAGATAAGCCTGCGAGGGCCTGCCCTGTCCAGACCACACCTTGTCAACTTTGTATCACCCAGTCTCCAGCCTGCTGCAGGGAGTCTGGACCTCCTGCCAGCCCTGAGGTGGGTACCAGCCAAACTGAAGCCTGAACTGCCCAGCCTCTGGCCTGCCCCAGGGAGACTGAACCTCCTCCCAGCCCTGAGACAGGTACCAGCCAAACATCAGCATGCACTGCCTTTAGAGCCTCCAGTGTACCCTGAGGTCAGTAGCTTGCAAGGCATTTCTAAACCTTCTCTTTACCCACCCCACCACCTCTCTTGTCTTTGAGACCTATTACTAGACTAAAATCACAACAAGCCCCCAAAGGTGAAATACAAAGTGTGACCCATGAGAAAGTACTGTATACTCTGAAAGAACTGCATGAGTTTTCCCATTTATGTAGATAGAAATCAGGGGAATATGTGTGGGAATGAATACTAAGGGTATGGGATAATAGTGAAGAAATATTAAGTTAGAGCAGCCTGAATTTACTGATATGGGCCCACTAAGCAGAAATTCTAGATTCAACACTGTAGCTTGAGGGGTTAGAAAAGGCTCTAACAGTTTGTTTGGGTGGCTGACTGAAACATGGACCAAAAGATGGCCTAGCATGTCTGAGGTTGAGATGCCCAATTTGCCCTGGTATACAGTAGGAGAGGGAATTCAAAGACTTAGAGAGATTGGAATGCTAGAATGGATTTACCATTTGAGACTTACCCACCGACCCCAGGAGTGTCCAGTGGACACACTTTAACCAGGACTGTGAGGAATAAATTTGTAAAACTCCATTTTCCCTGAAGAGCTCTGTGGTTGCTCTCCTCTGTAGTCCAGATATTACCATAGGGAGAGCCATAATGGAAGTAGAATCCTTAAACATTATGGGGATGAACTGATCTTTGTCCAGTAAAAGTCAAGTATCAGCAGTTAATCACCAAAGACAAGGTAGGCGTGACTACCATAATGAAAGGCAGATTCAAAGCAGCACTCAAAATAGTCTGAGTTGCATAGAGTTATGGCATTGGTTAATACATCATGGGGTACCTAGAAGTGAAATAGATGGACAGTCTACGAAATTTCTTCTGGATCTGTATAAAAAGAAGAGTCCTAGGTCAAGTGAACAAAACCCTAACTGAAATTACAAATGCAGAGAATTACAGTTCTTTAATCAATTCCCAGACTTGAGACAGATTACAGATCCAGAGCCCCTTGAATGAGGAGAAGGCCAGGTCCCCTTTGGGAAGGATCCTGTTAAACTGGCAAAAATTTATACTGTTAATCTTCCTCCCAGCTTTTCCCAAGGAGACCAAAGGCCTTTTATAAGAGTAACTGTGCCTTGGGGAAAAGGAAATGATCAGACATTTCAGGGATTATTAGACACTGGCTCAGAAGTGACATTAATTCCAGGAGGCCCAAAACGTCACTGTGATCCACCTGTCAGAGTAGGGACTTAGGGAGTTCAGGTGATTAATGGAATTTTAGCTCACATTTGTCTCACACTTGGTCCAGTGTGTCCCTGAACCCATTTGGTGATTATTTCCTCAGTTCCAGAATGCTCAGTAACTGGCAGAATCCCCACATTGGATCCCTGACTTGTGGAGTGCAGGCTATTATGGTTGGAAAGGCCAAGTGCAAGCCATTAGAACTGCCCCTACCTAGCAAAATAGTAAGTCAAAAGCAATACTGGATTCCTGGAGGGACTGTAGAGATTACTGCCACCATCAAGGATTTGAAGGATGCAGGGGTGGTGATTCCCACCACATCCCCACTCAACTCTCCTATTTGGTCTATGCAGAAAACAGATGGATCTTGGAGGATGACAGTAGATTATTGTAAACTTAACCAGGCGGTGACTCCAGTTGCACCTGCTGTCCCCAGATGTGGTATCATTGCTTGAGCAAATCAACACATTTCCTGGTACCTGGTATGGAGCTCTTGATCTGACAAACACTTTTTTCCGGGAAACGGACTTTGGCCCAGTGGTTAGGGCGTCCGTCTACCACATGGGAGGTCTGCGGTTCAAACCCCGGGCCTCCTTGACCCGTGTGGAGCTGGCCATGCGCAGTGGTGATGCGCGCAAGGAGTGCCTTGCCACGCAAGGGTGTCCCCCGCGTGGGGGAGCCCCACGCGCAAGGAGTGCGCCCGTGAGGAAAGCCGCCCAGCGTGAAAGAAAGTGCAGCCTGCCCAGGAATGGCGCCGCCCACACTTCCCGTGCCGCTGACGACAACAGAAGCGGACAAAGAAACAAGACGCAGCAAATAGACACCAAGAACAGACAACCAGGGGAGGGGGGGAAATTAAATAAAATAAATAAATCTTTAAAAAAAAAAACAAAAAAAAAACAAAACACTTTTTTCCTAAATTGCCATTAATAAAGACCACCAGAAATAGTTTGCTTTCAGCTGGCAAGGCCAGCAGTATACCATCACTGTCCTGCCTCAGGGGTATATCAACTCTCCAGCCCTATGTCATAATATTGTCCACAGGGACCTTGATCATCTCTCTCCCTCCCACATGACACACTGGTCCATTATATTGATGATATCATGTTGATAGGACCTAGTGAGCAGGAAGTAGCAAAGACTCTAGACTTATTAATAAGGCATTTGTGTGAGAGAGAATGAGAGATACACTCAACAGAAATACAGGGTCCTTCCACCTCAGTGAAATTTCTAGGTGTTCAGTGGTGCAGGGCATGTTGAGATATCCCTTCTAAAGTGAAGGATACGCTGTTGCATCTCGTCCCTCCAATGACCAAAAAAGAGGCACAATGCTTAGCTGGTCTCTTCAAATTTTGGAGATAACACATTCCTCATTTAGGTGTGCTACTCCAGCCCATTTACCCAGTGACCAGAAAAGCTGTTAGTTTTGACTGGGGACCAGAACAAGAGGAGGCTCTGTGCTTCAGGTCCAGGTCCAGGCTGCTGTGCAAGCTGCACTACCACTTGGGCCATATAATCCAGCAGATCCAATGGTGCTGGAAGTTTCAGTAGCAAACAGAGATGCTGTCTGGAGTCTTTGGCAGGCCGCTATAGGAGAATCACAATGCAGACCCTTAGGATTTAAGAGCAAAACACTGCCATCCTCTGCAGGTAACTACTCTCCAATTGAGAAACAGTTTTTGGCCTGCCACTCAGCCTTAGTAGAAACTGAACACTTAACCATGGGCCATCAAGTTATCATATACCTGAGTTGCCTATCATGAGTTGGGTATTGTCTGACCCACTAAACCGTAAAGGTAGGCATGCACAGCAGCACTCCATAATAAAGTGGAAGTGGGATATATGAGATAGGGCTCGAGTGGGTCCTGAAGGCACAAGTACATTACATGAGGAAGTAGTCCAAATGCACATGGTCACCACCCCTGCCATGTTACCTTCTCTTTCCCAGCCCACAGCTTTGGCCTCTTGGGGAGTCCCTTACAATCAGTTGACTGAGGATACGAACACTCAGGCCTGGTTTACAGATGGATCTGCACAATATGCAGGTACCACCCAAAAGTGGACAACTGCAGCATTCTAGCCCTTTCCTGGGACTTCCCTGAAGGATAGTGGCGAGGGCAAACCCTCCCCATGGGCAGAACTTTGAGCAGTGCACCTGGTAGTTCATTTTGCTTGGAAGAAGAAATGGCCAGAGGTGCATTTGTACACTGATTCATGGACTGTTGCCAATGGTTTGGCTGGATGATCAGGGACTTGGAAGAAACATGATTGGAAAATTGGTGACAAAGAGGTCTGGGGAAGAAGTATGTGGATAGACCTTTCTGAGTGGGCAAAAAGCATGAAAATATTGATTTCCCACGTGAATGCTCATCAGAGGGTGACTTCAGCAGAAGAACAGTTTAATAACCAAGTAGTTAAAATGACCCGTTTTGTGGATACCAGTCTGCTTCTTTCCCTAGTCACTGCCCATTGGGCTCAGGAACAAAGTGGCCCTGGTGGTAGGGATGGAGGTTACGCATGGGCTCAGTAACATGGACTTCCACTCACCAAGAATGACTGGCTACAGTCAATGCTGAGGGCCCAGTTTACCAGCAGCAGAGACCAACACTCAGTACCCAATATGGCACCATTCCCTGAGGTGATTAGTCTGCTACCTGCTGGCAGGTTGATTACATTGGATCACTTCTATCTTGGAAGGGGCAGTGATTTGTTCTACCTGGAAGAGATTCATACTCAGGATATTGGTTTGCCTTCCCTGCACACAATGCTTCGGCCAAAACTACCATCTGTGAACTTACAGAATGCCTTATCCACCATCTTGGTATTCCACACAGCATTGCTTCTGATGAAGGAACCCACATCACAGCAAATGATGTGTGGTAATGGGCACACAAACTCATGGAATTCACTTGTCTTAATGTGTTTCCCATCATCCTGAAGCAGATGTATTAATAGAATGGTGGGATGGCCCTTTGAATTCTCAATTAAGGCACCAACTAGGTGGCAGTGACTTGCAGGGCTGGGGCAATGTTCTCCAGGAGACTGTGTATGCTCTAAATCAGTATCCACTCTATGGTGCTGCTCCTCTCATAACCAGGATCCATGGGTCCAGGAATCAAGGGGTGGAAATGGGAGTGGCACCACTCAGTATTAACCCTAGTGACCCACTAGGAAAATTTTTGCTTCCTATCCCTGCAGCCTCAAGCTCTACTGGTCTACAGGTTTTAGTCCCCAAAGGAGGAGTGCTGCCACCAGGGAACATAACAATGATTCCATTGAACTGGAAGTTTTTTTTTTTTTAAAGATTTATTTATTTATTTAATTTCCCCCCCTCCCCTGGTTGTCTGTTCTTGGTGTCTATTTGCTGCGTCTTGTTTCTTTGTCCGCTTCTGTTGTCGTCAGCGGCACAGGAAGTGTGGGCGGCGCCATTCCTGGGCAAGCTGCACTTTCTTTTCACGCTGGGCGGCTTTCCTCACGGGCACACTCCTTGCGCGTGGGGCTCCCCCACGCGGGGGACACCCTTGCGTGGCACGGCACTCCTTGCGCGCATCAGCACTGCGCATGGCCAGCTCCACACGGGTCAAGGAGGCCCGGGGTTTGAACCGCGGACCTCCCATATGGTAGACGGACGCCCTAACCACTGGGCCAAAGTCCGTTTCCCTGAACTGGAAGTTAAGACTGCCACCTGGCCACTTTGGGCTCCTCTTACCTCTGAATCAACAGGCAAAGAAGGGAATTACTGTCCTGGCTGGGGTGACTGATCCTGATTATAGGACTGCATCTACATAATAGGGGTAAAGAAGAGTTTGCTTGGAATATAGGAGATCCTCTAGGGCGTCTCCAAGTATTGCTATGCCCCACTATTAAAGTCAGTGGAAAATGGCAATAACCCAATCCAAGCAGGCCTAAAATGGCTCAGAATCTTCAGGAATGAAAGTTTGGATCATCCTGCCAAGCAAAGAACTATGGCCAGCTGAAGTTCTTGCTGAGGGTACCAGAAGCATAGAATGGGTAGTGGAAGAAGGTAGTGGTAAATAAGAGCTTCAACTACATGATCAGTTACAGAAATGAAGACTGTAATAGTGAATCTTTCTTCCTTTTTTATTAGTATGATTGTATATGTACAATATACAAAACGAACTTCTTTGTTTTCCTTTCCCCTATCATATGACAAGTTGTGTTAGCTTCATGCCATAATATTTAAGGATGTCAAGATTAAGAGTGAAGATTACTCAAGGACTTGCACCCTAAGAATTAATGTGTTTCTGGTTGTACATAGGAGAATCAAACATTGTTAGGTGAAAATGTGTTTATTTGCATGTCTGTTATTGTTTTTACGTAAAGACTAAGTATGGTTTAAGGTAATGTGTATGGTTGCTGAGTTCACAAGGGGTGGACTGGGATGGTTAGGCTAATGTGTCAACTAGGCCAAGTAATTATACCCAGTTGTTTGGTTAAGCAAGCATGGGCTAATTGTAGTACAAGGACATTTATGGACTTTAGTCACCAGTGACTTTATTGCGTAGATAGCTGATTACATCTACATCAACCAGGAAGATTGCCATCAACAATGAGTGATGCTTTATCCAATCAGTTGAATGTCTTAAAAGGGGAAGTGATTTCAGCATTCAGAGAGAATTTCCCAGCTTGTGTTTGCACAGCCAATTCCTCCCAGAAATTCATCAAGGACCTTCAGTAGACATTCATCGGACCCCTAGTTTTCAGCCTGCCTGCAGAACCTGGACTTGTGCATCCCCACAGTCAAGTGAGAGACTCATAAAATCATATCCTGTTGACAGACATCTGTTGATTCTGTTTCCCTAGAGAATACTGACTAATACAATTACGTTCATTGATTTTCTTCTGTTTAGCTATCCTTGCATTCCTGGAATAAATCCTATTTGGTCATGGTGTATAATCCTTTTAATAAACTGTTGGATTTGGTTTTCCAGTATTTTGTTGAGGATTTTGCATCTACATTCATAAGGGTTATTTGTCTGTAATTTTCTTTCCATGTACTGTCTTTTTTTTTTCAATGTTACATTCAAAAAATATGAGGTCCCCATATATCCCCTACCCCCCTCACCCCACTCCTCCCATAACAACAACCTCCTCCATCATCATGGGACATGCACTTTACTTGGTGAATACATCTCTGAGCACTGATGCACCACATGGTCAATGGTCCACATTGTAGTTTACACTCTCCCCCAGTCCACCCAGTGGGCAATGGGAGGACATACAATGTCCAGTAACTGTCCTGGGACAACTCCAAGTCCTGAAAATGCCCCCACATCACATCTCTTCTTCCCACTCCCTATCCTCAGCAGCTACCGTGACCACTTTCTCCACATCAATGCTACATTTACATCCATTACTAATCACAGTAGTTCCAGAATAGAATTATCAGTAAGTCCACTCTAATCCATACTCTCTTCCTCCATGTGCTGTCTTTTTTTTTTTTTAAAGATTTATTTATTTATTTAATTTCCCCCCCTCCCCTGGTTGTCTGTTCTTGGTGTCTATTCGCTGTGTCTTGTTTCTTTGTCCGCTTCTGTTGTCGTCAGCAGCTCGGGAAGTGTGGGCGGCGCCATTCCTGGGCAGGCTGCTCTTTCTTTTCACGCTGGGCGGCTCTCCTCACGGCGCACTCCTTGCGCGTGGGGCTCCCCCACGCGGGGGACACCCTTGCGTGGCACGGCACTCCTTGCGCGCATCGGCACTGCGCATGGCCAGCTCCACACGGGTCAAGGAGGCCCGGGGTTTGAACCGCAGACCTCCCATATGGTAGAGGGACGCCCTAACCACTGGGCCAAAGTCCGTTTCCCTATGTGCTGTCTTTATTTGACTTTGGTATCAGACTAATGCTGGCCTCATAGAATGAGTTAGAAAACAATCACTCTTCTATTTTTGGGAGACTTTTAGAAGAATTGTTAAATCTTCTTTGAATGTGTGGTAGAATTCAGCAGTAAAATCATCTGGTCCTGGACTTTTCTTTCTTGAGAACTTTTTTATAGCTGATTCAATCTGTTTATTTGTTATACTTCTATTGAGATTTTCTATTCCTTCTTGAATCAGATTAGATAATTTGTATGTTTCAAGAAATTTCTTTTTTTTAAGATTTATTTATTTACTTATTTTCCCCTCTCCCCCTCCTCCCGCCTCACTGTTTTTGTTTTTTGTGTTTTGTTTTCTTGCTGGTTGTGTTGTCCTCTCCTCTCACCCTCCCTCCTCTAGGATTCACTGGGATTCGATCCCAAAGACTTCTGATAGGGAGAGAGGTTCCCTGTCAATTGTGCCACCCCAGTTCCTGGCCTCTGCTGCACCCCACCTTGACTCTCCCCTCGTCTCTCCTCTGATGCATCATCATCTTGCTGCGTGACTCACCTGTGCGGGCACTGGCTCACCATGCTGGCACTCACTTGCCATGTGGGCATGCTTTATCTTCTTCTCTCTCACCAGAAGGCCCCAGGGATCAAACCCAGGTCCTCCCATATGGTTGGCAGAAGCTCCACCTCCCGAGCCACATCCACTTCCCTCAAGGAATTCTTTCACTTCATCCAGGATTTCTAATTTGTTGACATATACTTATTCATAATACCCTCATAATGCTTCTTATTTCTCTAAGGTAGGTATTAATGTTCCCACTTTCATTCCTGATTTTGGTTATTCGTGACCTCTCTCTCTCCTTTTTTTTCTTTGTCTGGCTAATGGTTTGTCAATTTTATTGATCTTCTCAAAGAACCAGCTTTTTTTTTTTAAAGGTTTATTTTTTATTTATTTCTCTCCCTTTCCCTCCCCCCCACCAGTTGTCTACTCTCTGCGTCCATTCGCTGTGTGTTCTTCTGTGACCACTTCTATCCTTATCAGTGGCATTGGGAATCTGTGTTTCTTTTTGTTGCATCATCTTGTTGTGTCAGCTCTCCGTGTGTGTGGCGCCATTCTTGGGCAGGCTGCGCTTTCTTTCGCGCTGGGTGGCTCTTCTTACAGAGTGTACTGCTTGCGTGTGGGATTCCCCTGTGCAGGGGACACCACTGCATGGCACAGCACTCCTTGCGCACATCAGCACTGCACATTGGCTAGCTCCACACGGGTCAAAAAGGCCCAGGGTTTGAATCACAGACCTCCCATGTGGTAGGTGGATGCCCTATCCATTGGGCCAAGTCTGCTTCCTTTTTTTTTTAAGACTTATTTATTTATTTATTCATGTATTTATTCCTTCCTGCCCCCTAGTTGTCTGTTCTCTGTGTCCATTTGCTGTGTATTTTTCTGTGTCTGCTTATATTCTCATTAGGCAGCTCCAGGAACCAATCCTGGGGCCTTCCTGAGTGGGAGAGAGGCAATCATTCTCTTGCGCCACCTCAGCTCCCTGATCTGCTGTGTCTCTTATTGTCTCTCCTCTGTGTTTTTGGGGTTTTTTTGTCATCTTGCTGTGCCACCTCTCCATGAGGGCCAGCACTCCTGCATGAGGCAGCAGTCCTGCACGGGGCAGTACTCTGCAAAGGCCAGCACTCTGTACAGGCCAGCGGTCCCTGTGGGCCAGCTCACCACACAAACCAGCTTGCCCTCACCAGGAGGCCCTGGGCATTGAACCCTGGACTTCCTATATGGCAGATGGGAGACCAATTGCTTGAGCCACATCCACTTCCCAGAACCAGTTTTTGGTTTTGTTGATTTTCTATTGTTTTTTCCCTCAATTTCATTTATTTCAGCTCTAATCATTGTTATTTCTTTCTTTCTGCTTGCTTTGTTATTGGATTGCTGTTCTTTTTCTAGTTCCTCCTAGTTCATTGATTTTAGCTCTTTTTTCTTTTTTAATATAGGCATTTAGGGTTATAAGTTTCCCTTTCACCATTGCCTTCACTATATCCTGTAAGTTTTAATAATCTGTGTACTCATTTTCAGTCATCGCAAGATATCTACTAATTTCTCTTGTGATTTTTCTTTGACCCACTGATTATTTAAGAGTGGGTTGTTTAATCTCCATATATTTGTGAATTTTCCCTTTTCCTTCAATTATTGATTTCCAGCTTCATTCCATTATGATCAGAGAAGTGCTTTGTATAATTTCAATATATTTATATTTATTGAGGCCTGTTTTGTGACCCAACATGAGTTCTATCTTAGTGAATGATCCATGAGCACTTGAGAGGAATGTATAATCTTCTGATTTGGGGTGGAATGTTCTGTAAATGTCTGTCAAGTCCAGCTTTTATCATATTGTTCAAGTTCTGTTTCCTTGTTGAGCTTCTGTCTAGTTTTTCTATCTATGTGAGCTGCATGTTGAAGTATCCAACTGTTATTGTAGAAACATCTGTTTCTCCTTTCAATTTTGGCAGTTTGCCTCATGTATTTTGGGGCACCCTGGTTAGATACATAGATATTTGTATTAGTCAGCCAAAGGGGTACTGATACAAAATACCAGAAATCTGTTGGCTTTTATAAAGGGTATTTATTTGAGGTAGAAGCTTACAATTTCCAGGCCATAAAGCATAAGTTACTTCCCTCACCAATGTTTGTTGCCACATGTTGGAGCAAGATGGCTGCCGAAGTCTGCAAGGGTTCAGGTTTCTTGGGTTCCTCTCTTCCCAGGGCTCATTTCTTTCCAGGCTCTGCTGCTCTGCTCTCTCCTCAAGGCCAACTGTAGACTATCAGGAGAATGGTTCATCTCTCTTCCTGGGGCCTCTGCCGTGTCTAATGGAACCTTCTCTTTTTTCTCACATATCTACTTCTCTGTGTGTTTACTTCCCAGGCTCCACGATCAAAACATTTACCTCCCTTCTCTGCAGTGCAGTTTCTCTGTGAGTTCCTGCTCACCAAGGGGGTGGGGACTCAGCACCCTCCTGATGTGGACCAATCAAAGTCTTAATTGTTATTTAATCAAGTAAAAGTGAAACTTCTGAATCCAATATAATCTAATATGCCCAGAGGGACAAACCAGTTTACAAACATAATCCAATATCTATTTTTGGAATTCATAAACAATATCAAACTGCTGCAATATTTATGACTGTTATTCCTTCCTGGTGGATTGTCCCTTTTATTAATATATGATGACCTTCTGCATCTCTTGTAACTTTTTTGCATTTAAAGCCTGTTTTGGCAGAATGAGTATAGCTCAGTGATTGAGTTCCTGCTTCACATGTATGAGGTCCCCGGTTCTATCCCCAATACATTCTAAAAAATAAAAAAATAAAGTCTGTTTTGTCTGACACCAGTATAGCCACTCCTGCTCTCTTTTGATTACTGTTAGCATGAAATATCTTTTTTTCAACCTTTCACTTTCAGTTGTTTACATCCTTGGGTCTAAGGCGAGTCTCCTGCAGAAAGCATATGAATGAGTCATGTTTTGTTTTGTTTTTTAAGATTATTTTATTTATTTCTCTCCCCTTCCCCCGTTGTCTGCTCTCTGTGTCCATTCACTGTGTGTTCTGCATCTGCTTGCATTATCCTACAGCATTGGGAAACTGCATCTCTTTTTTGTTTCATCATCTTGCTGAGTCAGCTCTCCATGTATGCAGCGCCATGCCTGGGCAGGCTGCACTTTTTTCACACAGGGCAACTCTCCTTGTGGGGCACACTCCTTGTGTGTGGGGCACCCCTATGCGTGGCACAGCACTCCTTGCATGCAGCAGCACTGTGCATGGGCCAGCTAACCACATGGGTCAGGAGGCCCTGGGGATTGAACCCTGGACCCTCCAAATGGTAGACAGACGCTCTATCAGTTGAGCCACATCTGCTTCCCAAGTCATGTTTTTTTATCCATTCTGTCAGCTATATCTTGATTGGGGAGTATAGCAGTTTGATATAGTTATGAATTCCAAAAATAAATAATGGATTATGTTTGTAATCTGGTCTGTACCTGGGTGTGATTGAGTTATGATTAGGGCTTTGATTGGGCCACATCATTAGGGCATTGAGTCCCCGCCCCTTGGTGGGTGGGGACTCATAGATAAAAGGCATGACAAAGGACAGAGTTGAGGGTTTTCTGATGTTGGAGTTTGATGCTGAAGTCTTAAGCTGGAGCCCCAGGAAGTAAGCATGCAGAGAAAAGAGAAGCAAGCCCCAGGAAGAGAGGACCTGAGCCAGGAGAAGAACACAGAGGAATAGAAATGGCTCCTTAGACACGGCAGGGAGGGAGAGACACAGAGCCGTTCACCTGATAGTCTACAGCTGACCTTGTGGAGAGAGGCAAAGTCTAGAGAGGCTCATAGTCTACAGCTGACCTGTGGAGAAAACAGAGGCACTGAGCTCAGAGGAACCCAGGAAGCCTGAACCCTCATAGGTACTGGCAGCCATCTTGTTCCAACATGTGGAAATAGACTTTGGTGAGGGAAATAACTTATGCTTTATGGCCTGGTATCTGTAAGCTCCTACCCTAAATAAATACCCTTTATAAAAACCAGCCAACTTCTGATATTTTGCATCAGCACCCCTTTGGCTGACTAACACAGGGAGTTTTATCCATTAACATCCAATATTACTGTAAAGGCATTATTACTTCAACCATTTTATCCTTTGGCTTTCATATGTCATATCTTACTTTTGTCTGTCTTTTTATCCTTTTGGTTACCCATTTTGCTAGTTTTGACTTCTACACTCTCCTCCAAGCCTCTCTCTTCTCTCATTTTTTTTTTGGCTGCAGAATTCCCTTTAGTGTTTCCTGCAGAGCCAGATTCTTATTTACTAATTCTCTTAATTTATGTTTATCCATGAGTATTTTAAACTCCCCATCATATTTGAAGGACAGTTTTGCCAGATAAAAATTCTTGGCTGGCAGTTTTTCTCTTTCAGTACATTAATTATATTATACCACTGCCTTCTTCCCTCCATGGTTTCTGATGAGAAGTTTGCGCTAAATCTTACTGGGCATCCTTTGTATGTGATGGTTTGCTTCTCCCTTGTTGCTTTCAGAATTTTCTCTTTACATTTGGCATGTGTCTTAGAGTACATCTATTTGGATTGATTCTGATTGAAATATACTGTGCTTCTTGGACATGTATATTCAGGTTTTTCATGAGAGTTCAGAAATTTTCAGCTGTTATTTCCTCAAATACTCTCTCTACCCCTTTTCCCTTCTCTTCTCCTCCTGGAACTCCCATAACATGGGTGTTGGTTTGTTGATGCTGTCATTCAATGCCCTGAGCCCTTGCTGCATCTCAGGGGTTGAACACTTATAGACACGGTGGGCTGCAACATTGTTTGCCCTGGGAGCAGCCAGAGACATAATGATAACCTGCCTTCTGAAATACTGTCCTTTCTGACTGGAACTGGTTGCTAACAATGCAAAGGGAAGTTGAGTGGAAAAATATTTCCTCCCTGGAAAAAAGGAGAGTACAGCTGGCCAAGGGAGGAGAGCAGATTCTGAGAAAGTGTGGTTTTGATTTCAGAGGCTTGGTTCTGAATAGCCTTCCCTGAGGGACATTACTTCTGCCTGCCTGCCCTGGTAGGGTTCCAGCAAATGTATTCCCCACCCAGGTTTTGGGGCCTGAGTGGAGAGATATGTCAAAGAGCATCCTCTGCTTGCAACGAAGGGAAAATAAATAAATAAATAAATAAGGCAATCTGGTGACTTTACTGCTCTCCTCACCAAGGCCCTTGGAAACTGGTCTGCACCCATTACTGATTCCATATCCCTGGTTTGAGCAGTTAAAGAGGAGTAATCCTAAAGACCTAGATCGAATTGAAACAAGAATGAAAGAACAGTGGTAATGTACAGCTACTCAACAGTAAATCCCTAGGCAAGAGAGAAAAACTGCCCATCGAAGTAAACTCACCATCATCATCATATGCCTAGACATCAGGAAAAATTACAAGCAATACTAAGGAAAATGAAGATATGGCTCAAGCAAAGGAGCAAATCAAAGTCCCAGACACAACACAGGATTTGAAACAACTAATCAATGATGTTCATACAAATCCCCTAAATCAAATCATGGAGTTGAAGGACAAAGTGGCTAAAGAAATAAAAGCCGTTAAGAAAAGAATGGGGGGAAATGGATGTGGCTTAACCAACTGGGCCCCCATCTACAAAATAGGAGGTCAAGGGTTTGATGCCCAGGGCATCCTGGTGAGGGCAAGCTGGCCTGCACAGTGAGCTGGACCACACGGAGTACTGCTCTGCACAGGAGTGCCAGCCGATGCTGAGAGCTGGTGCAGCAAGATGACCCAACAAGAGACACAGAGAGAAAATAAGAAGACGTAGCAGAACAGGGAGTTGAGGTGGCACAAGAGAGTAATTGTCTCTCTCCCACTCTGAAAGGTCCCAGGATCATTTCCTGGAGCCTTCTAATGAGGATACAAGCAGACACAGAACACATAGCAAATGGACACAGAGAGTAGACAATGAGGGGAATGGGGCAGGGGGGAGAAATAAATAAAATAAATATTTTTTTTAAAAAAAGGAAAAGACTGGAGGGAAGCATATGAGGCTCAAGTGATTGGGTTCCTGTCTACCATATAGGAAGTCCCAGGTAATATTTCCAGGGCCTCCTGGTAAAGGCAAGCTGGCCCATGTGGCAAGCTGGCCCGTGCAGAGAGCTGACCTGAGTGGGGAGCTGATGCAACAAGATGATGCAATGAGAAAGAGACATAGAGGAAAGACAATGAGAGACACAACAAACCAGGGAGATGAGGTGGCGCAAGTGATGGAGTGCTTCTCTCCCATGTCAGAAGGTCCCAGGTTTAGTTCCCAGTGTCTCCTAAGGAGAAGACAAGCAGACACAGAAGAATGCACAGCAAATGGACACAGAGAGCAGACAGTGAGCACAAGGGGCAAGGAGGGGGGGAGTAAATTTAAAAAAAAAAAAGACTGGGTGAGCACGAAGAAGAATTTGAAATCTTGAATAGAAAAATAACAGAGTTTATGGAAAGAAACAGTAGGTGAGATTATAAAAATGCAATAAAGAGGAGAACCAGCAAGATGGCAGCAGATTAAGGAACTCCTAGAATCAGCTCCTGCTACAGGGCAGTTAGTAAACACCCAGAGCTCTCTGGAGCGAGCTGAAGCACCTGTTTGAGGGCTCCAGGAGGCCAGAAAAGCATCCTGCAACATACTTGAAGGAATGAAAAAAGGAGACTGCCCACCTGCAGAGAAGACTTGTAAGTAGAGCACTTCATGCCACGGATGTCAGTACCCATCCTCCACTGAAAACACAAGCCATCTCCAGAGCTGTCCCGTGGCTAGAATTGAAAGCTCCACTTCCCAATAACAGGGGAGGAAGAGGAGGATGGGCACCAATTTTAGCTACTGACGAGTAAATTCAATGGACTAAACTATAATCCTGAGAATAGTTAAAGTTTGAGCCTGTCCAAGTCAGAAAAAGGCTGGTAGCCACCATCTTAACTCTGTGCCTGGCACAAGGGGAAGTGGGCAAACTGAAAATGCCACTGCTGGTGGGGACTGGCTTCTTTCTACCCAGGTCAGATTGCAGCTCCTGCCTAGGTCCAAGTGCCACCTCCAGCAGGAAGGAAACTGCAGGGACCTGCAACAGCCTCTCTGGAAATTACTGGCCAAGCCATGGAGGCTGGTGATTATCCTACTCTGGCAATACAAGCTGCCCCAGGAGCTATTCTGTGGGAAACGGGTGTGGCTCAACAGATAGAGCATCTGCCTACCATATAGGAGGTCCAAGGGTTCGATACCCAGGGCCTCCTGGCTCATGTGGTGAGCTGGCCCACATGCAGTGCTGCACACAAGGAGTGCCAGCCTATGCAGGGATGCCCCCATGTAAGGGTACCCCCTGTAAGGGTGCAAGAGTCAAGGAGAGCCACCCCATGTGAAACCACAGCCCACCCAGGAATGGTGCAACACACACGGAGAGCTGATGTAGCAAGATGACAACAAAAAGAGACACAGATCCCCGGTGCCACCTGATGCAATACAAGTGGACATAGAAGTACACACAGAGAATGGACACAGATAACAGACAATCGGGGAGGGGGGAGAGATATAAATAAGTAAATCTTTAAAAAAAACACTGGATGAGCACAAAGAAGAACTTGAAAGCATACATAGAAAAATAGCAGATCTTATGGGAATGAAAGGTGCAATAAATGGAACTTAAAAACACTGGAATCATATAATAGATTTGAGGAGGCAGAAGACAGGATTGGTGAGCTTGCAGAAATGACCTCTGAAAGTGAACATACAAAAGAACAGATGAAGAAAAGAATAGAAAAAAATTGAACAAGGTCTCAGGAAACTAAATGAAGCAAAAGATATGAAAACATACATGTCCTGGGTCTCCTAGAAGGAGAAGAGAAGGGAAAAGAGGCAGAAGGAATATATGAAGAAATAATGGTAGAAAATTTCCCCACCCTATTGAAAGACATGTATATCCATGTCCAAGAAGCACAACATACTCCCATCTGAAAAAATCTAAATAGCCTAACTCTGAGACACATATTCATCAGAATGTCAAATGCCAAAGACAAAGAAAGAATTCTGAGAACAGCAAGAGAAAAGCAATGCATAACATATAAGGGATACCCATTAAAATTAAGTGCTGATTTCTCACCAGAAACCATGGAGGCAAGAAGACAGTGCTATGACATATTTACGATACTACAAGAGAAAAACTTCCAGCCAAGAATCTAATATCCAGCAAGACTGTCTTTCAAAAATGAGAGTGAGATTAGAATATTCACAGATAAATAGAAACCGAGAGAATTTCTAAGCAAGAGACCAGATTTTCAGGAATACTAAAGGGCGTGCTAGAGCCTGAAAAGAAAAGACAGGAGAGAGAGACCTGGAAGAGAGTCTAGAAATGAAGATTATATCAAAAAAGTAACCAAAAGTGTCAAAAGACTGGTGAAAATAAAATATGACAGATAAAACTCAAATAGTCAGGAATAAACTTAACCGATGATGTAAAGCACTTGTATTCAGAAAACTGCAGCTCAGTGTTAAAAGAATTTTAAAAAGGCCTAAATAACTGAAAGAACATTCCATGCTCATGAATTGGAAGACTAAATATTGTTAAGATGTCAATTCTACTCAAATTGATATATAGATTCAATGCAATCCTGGTAATAATTCCAGCAGCATTAAAGAAAAAATTGAAAACACAATCATCAAATTTATTTGAAAGGGCAAGGGGACCTGAATAGCCAGAAACATCATAAAAAGGAAATGCAAACCCTCATCTCCAGACTTTAAATCATATTACCTAGCTATGGTGGTGAAAACAGCATGGTACTGCCTAAAGACAGACACAATAGACCATTGGAACCAAATTGATGGTTCAGAAACAGACCCTCACATGTATGGTCAAATGATTTTTGACTAGCCTGTCAAACTCACACAGCTCGGGCAGAGCAATCCATTCAACAAATGGTGCTGAAAGATTTGGATATCCACAGCCAAAAGAAGGAAAGGGGACCCCTATCTCACACCTTCTCCAAAAATTAACTCAAAGTGGATCAAAAACCGAAAAATAAAAGCAAGAACCATAAAATTTCTAGAAGAAATTGTAGGAAAATAGCTTCAAGACCTGGTGGTAGGTGGTAGATTCTTAAAGGACATAAGAGGAGGACTGAGATGGACTACTGATGTTTATTGTAGGTAGAAGTTTTAATTAGCTTTACTGTAAAAGTGTGGAAATGGATAGCGTGGATGGTAACACATAGTGATGGTAACACAGCTAATTTATAAATGGGGATGTATCTGAAAAATGGTAGTCCAGGTATGTAAATGCCAATTGACAGAATTCTAGAGAATAATCTAGGAACTGAATAGCCCAGTCAACCAAGAGAAGGATGAGATTTGTGGTTGATGGTACAGACGCAAGAGTGTCCTTTGTGAGCTAGAGCAAATGTACATCACTACTGCAGGGTGTTGGGAATGTGGAGACGCATGGGAAAAATACAGCTGGAGTGACCTATGGGCTGTGGTTAGTAGTAATAATATAATATTCTTGCATCTATGTGAAATTTGTACTGTGCTGATAATGAAGCAGTATGGAAAATGTGAGCCAAATAAACACCACAGACATGGTAACAATCAGACAATATTATCTTATCTGTAGCAAATGTTCCACCATAGTGTGGTGTGTTGGTGGAGGGGTGTTGTTTGGGAGTTCTGCACATGTGCATGATTGTTTTATAAGTTTACAACTTCTGTCATAAAAAATATATTTTAAAAATAATAATAGGGTGGGTTGGGGGAAAAATACACCAAATGTAAGATAAGGACTATAATTCGTAGTAAGATTTTGACAATATTCTTTCATAATTTGTAACAAATGTCTCATGACAATGCAAGGTCTTGGTGTAGGGTTGATGTATGGGACCCCTGTATGATGTTATGCATGTTTGCTTTGTAATTTCACAACTTTTACTATACACTTAATTGTTTATGTATGTTCATATATAAATGATTTAAAGATAATAACAATAGGATTTGTTGGGGGAAAATACTTTGGTTAGTAGTAATATTTTGACAATGCTCTTTAATCATTAATTAAAAAGATTTAACAACAATGCAAGTTATTGGCAGTAGGGTGAGTTATGAGAGTCCTGTATGATGTTATATATGTTTGTTTTGTAAGCTAACAACTATTATTATATACTTATTGTTTATGTATGTTTATGTATGAGTGATATAACTCAATAAATTATTATTTTTTAAATGCAACAAAGAGGACAGTGGATGTGTTTCAAGCAATTGGGCTCCCGCCTACCATATAGGAGGTCTCTGCTTTGGTTCCTGGTGCCTCCTAAAGAAGATGAGCAAGACAGCCAGGTAGGGTGACAAGTAGATGTGGCAAGCTGACACCACAAGATGATGCAACAGAAGACATAAGGAAAACAGGAGAGATACAACAAAGCAGGGAGCAGACCTGGCTCAAGAGGATTAAACACCTCTCTCCCACATTGGAGTTCCCAGGTTTGGTTCCCAGTGCCTCCTAAGGAAATAAGGAAGATGGACACAGCAAGTGCAAACAGGGAGTAGTTGGGGAGAAATAAATAAATCTTTTAAAAAATGCAATAAAGTCATACAACAGCATATTTGAAATCATAGATGAAAGAAGCAGCAATGTAGAGGATAGAACAGCTGAATGTGATAAGAAAGAAGACTAGAAAAGAATGGAAAGAATTAAGCAGGGTCTCAGGGAGTTGAATTGATTTTTTAATAACATGCTAATTTCCACCTGTTTGTAAATCTTCCAGTTTTCCTACTGTTGTTGATTTCTAGCTTTATACCATATGGCCTGAGAAGATACTTACATGGATTTCAAAATTTTCATGTTCATTAAGATTTGATTTATGGTCTAATGTGATCTCTCCTAGAAAATGTTCTATAGGCACTTGAGAAGAACATGTATTCTGCTGCTGTTAGTAGAGTGTTTATATATATATATATATATTCTTTATGTCTAAATGGTTAATAGGGTTGTTCAAGCCCTTCATTCCTTATTGATCTTCTGCTTAGATGTTCAATTATTGAAAGCATTGTCTTGAATTCTCCAACTTTTATTGAGCTAATGTCAATTTCTCCCTTCAATTCTGTCAATTTTTGCTTCATATATTTAAGAGCTCTGTTGTGAGGTGCATGTATGTTCATAATAATTTCTTCTTGCTAGATCACCTTTTATCAATATAATATCCTTCTTTGTTTCTTACAGTCTTTTTTGACTTAAATTCTATTTTGTCTGACAATAATATAGCTACTCTAGTTCTCTTTCATGGAATATTTTTCCACCTTTTTACTTTCCACTTCTTTGTGTCCTTGTACCTAAAGTAAATCTCTTGTAGACAGCATATAGATGGATCATGCGTTTTTATCCAATCTGCTAATCTCTGTCTTTTCATAGGGAAGTTTAATCTATTGACATTTAAGATAATAACTGAGGAAGAAGGATTTACTTCTGCCATTTAGCCTTTTGTTTTCTGTATATTGTGTTTGATTTTTTGTTCCTCAATTACTCCATAATTCCCTTTTCTTCTATTTTGTTTTTTGTGTGTGTGTGTGTTTTTTTGTTTTTTTTTTTTTGGTATTGTACCATTTTGATTCTCTTCTTCTTTTCTTTTCCCTATATGTTTTATTTACTTACTTAGTGGTTACGTTTATAATTACAATTAACATCTGAAACTAATAACAACCTAGATTGACTAGTACCAATCTAGTTGGTACTATATATATTTTTTCATCCCTCTCCCTTTATATTGTTATTGTCTTGATATCATCTTTATATTAACACATTGTATGCCCATTAAACATAGATTTTAATGATTATTTTACATATTTGCCTCAAATTATATGGGGGGAAGCAGTTACAAACCAAAAGTATAATAATACAGGATTTTATATTTACCTATATAGTTACCTTTACCAATGTTCTTTTTTTCTTCCTATGGTTTTGAGTTACTGTCTAGTGTCTTTTTATTTCAGCCTGAAGGACTTCCTTTAGTACTTAGCATTTCTTATAGTGCAAGTCTTCTGGTAATGAACTCTCAGCTTTTGTTTATCTGTAAATGTCAATTTCTCCTTCATTTTTGAAAGATATTCTTTGTCAGACATACAATTCTTGGTTGACAGGTTTTTTTTCTCTCTAATGATTTTAAATATGCCATCTACTGTCTTCTGGCCTCCATGGTTTCTGATGAGAAATCAACTGATAGTCTTATTGGGGATCCTGTGTATATGACAAATTATTTCTCTTATGATGCTTTCAATATCCCCTTTGTCTCAATTTGACAATTTGCTCTAATGTGTCTTGGTATGTATCTCTTAGAAACTATCCTGCTTGGAGTTCATTGAGCTTTCTGGATGTGTATAATATGTCTTTCATCAGCTTTGGAAAGTTTTCTGCCGTTATTTCTTCAAATACTTTTTTTGTCCCTTTCTCTCTCTTGTCCTTCTGGGACTCCAATAATGTGTATATTGGTACACTTGATGGTGTCCTACAGGTTCCTCAGACTCTGTTCATTTTTCTTCTTCTTTTTTTCTTCTGCTGCTCACACTGGATTTGAATTGCCTTGTGTTCAAGTTCACCGATCCTTTTTTATGCCTATTCAAATATTCTGTTGAATTCATCCAATAAGTTTTTCATTTCAGTTACTGTAATTACTGTTTGGTACCTTTTAATAATTTCTTAATAATTTCTCTCTCTTTACATTGTTCTGAAAATGTTTTCCTAATTCCCTTTAGTTCTTTGTATATGATGAGTTCATTGAAAATATATAAGACAACTGATTTAAATAAAGTCTTTGACTTGGGGAGTAGATGTAGCTCAAGTGGTTGAGTGCCTGCTTCTCACATACAAGGTCCTGGGTTCGATCCCCAGTACCTCTTAAAAACAAACAAATGAAAAAACCAACTCTCACTGGAGAGTGGATGTAGCTCAGTGGTTGAGTACCTGCTTCCCAAGTATAAGGTCCTGGGTTCAATCCCCAGTACCTCCTAAAAAAACAAAAACAAAAAATTATTTAAGTCTTTGACTAATAGTTCTAACATATGAGCTTCCTAAGGGATGGATTCTAATAAAGCCTTTTTCCCCCTATAAATTGTCCATACTTTCCTGTTTGTTTGTTTGTTTTGCAATGTTATGTTGTTATTATTCTGGAAATACAGTTCTACTCCTCTGGGATTGCTAGTTTTTGTTGTTGTTGAGCCATCAATTTATGACTTTTCCCAACTATTTTTGCTCCCACGGGAAATGTAAAGAGAAAAGAGAACTTTTTTAAGTTGCTGCCTCCTTAGGACTCTTCTGCCACTTTTCCCTGAGGGGGACTGGAACAGGGCCACCCTCAGATCTCTGCCCACCCCCACCCCCTGCCAGCAATCTGAAGTAGCTGACCCAAAGCAGTGATAGGCAAGTAGACCACAAACATTCAGATCTTGGAACACTAGATCGTTACAGCCTACCCCACCAGCAAGTTGCACCAGGAGCCTGGACTGCAGTCCCCACAGCTGCCTGCCATGTGGTTGGGGGTGGAGGGTAGGGGATGGTAGCCACTACAGGAAAGGTGAAGTTCACTGGTATTTCTTGAAATTTTACAACCTCTTCCTTCATCTCTTCCCTGGATACTGCACAGTGTTTCACTGGACTCCAGAGTTCCAAAATAGTTGATTCAGACAGTTGCTGCCAGTTCAATAATGGTTTTGGTAGAGGAACTGATTCCTGGTGCTTCCCACTCCACCACTTCCCACAATCATCCTCCCTTAGGGATCTTTTTTTTTTTTTTTTTAAGATTTATTTCCATTCATTTCTCTCCCCTTCCCCCCAACCCCCCACCATTGTCTGCTCTCTCATGTCCATTCACTGTGTGTTTTTTTGTGTCCACTTGCATTCTCAGTGGCACCAGGAATCTGTGTCTCTTTTTGTTGCATCACCTCTCCATATGTGCGGTGCCACTCCTAGGCAGGCTGCGCTTTCTGCGCGTGGGGCGGCTCTCCTTGCACATGGGGCTACCCTACGTGGGGGTGCCCCTGCATGGCACGGCACTCCTTGTGCGCAGCAGCTCTGTGCATGGGCCAGCTCACCGCAAGGGCCAGGAGGTCCTGGATTCAAACCCTGGACCTCCCATATGGTAAGCAGACGCTCTTTCAGTTGAGCCACATCTGTTTCCCAGGGATCTTGACATTAAATTTATTTCAGTTCATCATGAGTTTAAGACTGACTGACTCACTTTCTAAACTATTGTTTTTCTATTGTTCTGTGAACTCTGGAAACCCACAAATCATATGAATAGTCCAAATCTGAATACTCAGGTAATACAACATAATTTTGAATATACTTTGCTAAAAATAGCTCTCAAAAGCAATGTTTTCTTTAATATGATTGTATTTGTGAGTAAATGACTGTTACACAAGTAACACATTATGAAGATAATGTATATGTGTACAGAGTTTAAATATATAATATAATCTTTTAACATATTCAGATAATATATTTAATTATAATAATCATGTTTGTGCTTAATGATGGGCAGTTGACATTAACAGTAAGAAATGTGGCAGCTACAGCCCAATTTTACACAGCTTTGTTACCTTTGATCATCAGTTTGATGGAACCCACTCAAGGTGATCTGGGCACAATGGCAGGCACCTAAGTCTGGGTTTTATTTTAGAAAGAAGCAACCTGGGGTCAATGTACCCAGTAAGTCACAGCTCAGTACCCCAAAAAACAAAGAGTTAGAGTTAGATCTTGGGAGAAAACAGTGAGGCCACTAAAGCTAGAATTAAAAGGTTATTTCTGGAGTCAGATAAAAAGAAAAGAATAGGTACCTGGAAAAAGCAAATATCTGTATGAAATCTTTCTTAAAAATCCTGGATCTAGGGCAACGCTTGTGGGTTGGCTTTTCCCGCTTATCTGGCCAGAACTTAGTTATATCTTGAATTGAGGAGCGATGGAACTGTACTTAGTTTGGTACAGGTCTGCGAAGGGATTTGGTTGTTTTCATTAAATATCAAATAGGGTTGTATGAAAGCAGATGCGTTAGGCCTTAGTCTCTGTTCTACTTCTCTCTTCCTCCAATTTTCTCACCTAGAGCACCATTCCCTCCTCTAGCAGAGGAAATGACTGAGAGCCATACAGAGGTTTTCTTTTCCTACCTTATACCCAGCATAGGCAAGCTGGGTATTGAAATGGACAACCAAAAAGTCTCCATGCCCACAAAATAGATTTCCTACACTATGGAAATGACACCATCCAAAGCATCTACAGATTCACTTGGATTAAATTACTATAAATCACTGATTCTTTAGCAGGAGACTTTCTTCCAGACAACTGATCAAGAGCTACACAAAGAAGTTTTCGTAGGGGGGGAGAAGGGAAATAGGATTTTGGAACTTGCAACTATATGCAAGTTTAAAAATTCTGAAAGGATGGTCTGGTCTTGAGGGTGTGGCTAGTGAGAAGGCAGGGAAAAGAAGACATGAAATAAGTACCAAAGAGGTAAGCAGGAGTCTGCTTCAATGTTTTGCCTTATTGTTGGTCCTACCTTCCCTATTACCAGAAATCTGTCAAATTCTAATCCTCATTATCCAATCTAGACTGGAATGTTGAGTAAGGCAAGTGGGGAGATAATCATCCTTCTTTAGCATAATCCCAAAATAAGAAGTTCCTTTCCTTGTCCTCTTTCTTTCTCTACTCCAGGAGTTGATTGTCTCACTTCTATCTTAGGTTCTATTGTCTGAATCCATTTTAGAAACTTCTTCCATCATTTCCATTCTTCTATCAATGAATTGATTTAGAAATAACATGAGAATCTTAGGGAGGCTTGCAAGAATTAGTTAAAGGGAGCAGATGTGGCTCAAGTGGTTGAGCACCTGCTTACCACATGGGAGGTCCGGGGTTCGGTTCCAGGTGCATCCTAAAAACAAAAACAAACAAAAACAAACTCAGGGGAGCTGATGTGGCACAGTGGTTGAGTGCCAGCTTCCCACATACAGGGATCAATCTCTGGCCTCAGTACCTCAAAAAAAAAAATGTTGAACACTGCAAACAGAGGTTCAAACTTTAGAGGTGACTATGCTTCTAGGAATATGAAGGGAAAAAAACAACACTATGAAAATAAGCTCTCATATTCTAGCTCTTCTAGATAGGCATTTCCAAGACACATTTTCCTTATTGTTAAAACAAAGAAGAAATGAGAGAATGTTTACTCATGAATATTTCTTAATCCATCCCCTCACTGTCTAGGTTTTTCTACAGCTCCCAATAGAGAATAACTTTGCCATGGTTGTCCACACAAAAGCAGCTGGTCGGACCAGTATCAAAGTCACTGTCCGTTGTATGAACAATTCCTTTGGGCAGTTTGAGGGGAATTTGTTGGAACTATCTGATGAAGTTCAGATCCTGGTAAGCTCTCAAACCTCAGTCTTGTTTGTGTATATCAAGAAGAAAGTTATATTTTGTCATTATCCAAAAGAACTTATCTGGATAGAGAGAAAAATTGCTAGAGGGATCCCCAGACAGGTTTAATGTTCCTAGTTCTTTGCCATTCTTGTGCTGCTTCTACATATGTATTGACATCAGAAACTATAGTACATGCACTCCCCTCACCTTCTCACACTATGAATGCAAAGATGTAAACACCATAATACCTAGAAAGGGATTAATTTCAGAGTCATCCTGCCTAACAGAGTTATTATGATAAAGTCCATTTAGATATATTCACAGGTAAAATGAAATATAATCCTACTTATGGTAAGGTATAAGAATATGAAATGGGGAAGGGAGGTGGCTCAAGCAATTATGCTCCCACCTACCACATGGGAGGTTACAGGTTCAGTTTTCAGTGCCTCCTGGAGAAGATGATCAAGAAAGCGAGCTGGCATGACAGGTAAGTGTGGCAAGCTGACGCAACAAGATGATGCAACAAAAGAGACACAAAGAGGGAAGACAATAAAAGACACAACAAACCAGGGAGCTGAGGTGGCTCAAGCGATTGAGCGCCTCTCTCCACATGGGAAGTCCCAGGTTCATTTCCCGGTGCCTCCTAAAGAGAAGACGAGCAGATACAGAGAGCACATGACAAGTGGAAACAGAGAGCAGACAGTGCATACAAACCACTTGGCGGGGCGGGGGCTGGGAGGGGAGTAAATAAAATAAATCTTTTTAAAAAAAAGTATATGAAACAGTTGGCCCAATAATTCTCAGGTTAAAAGCTAAATGCCCCTGTTATTATTAGAATTCAAAAGAAAACTACCATTTGTATGGGGCAAATAACTTTCTCTACCTTTGAATTTGGGACTGATTTTTTTCTTCTTTATTTTGGCTTTGGTTCTCTGATTGCATATAGGGTAGAGAAAAGAGCACTAACCTAGGAGGTGGAAGACCTGGATTGTTTTTTTTTTTGTTTTGTTTTTTTAAAGATTTATTTATTTATTTAATTCCCCCCCTCCCCTGGTTGTCTGTTCTTGGTGTCTATTTGCTGCGTCTTGTTTCTTTGTCCGCTTCTGTTGTCGTCAGCGGCACGGGAAGTGTGGGCGGCGCCATTCCTGGGCAGGCTGCTCTTTCTTTTCACGCTGGGCGGCTTTCCTCACGGGCGCACTCCTTGCGCGTGGGGCTCCCCTATGCAGGGGACACCCTTGCGTGGCACGGCACTCCTGCGTGCATCAGCACTGCGCATGGCCAGCTCCACACGAATACCTGGATTGTTAATGTAATATTATAGATTCTTTGTTCACAAATCTCTTTTCAGGTTACCAGAATTAATTCAGAAACTTCACAACATTTTGTACCCAATTTCTAAGTAATACAGAGAATATGTAAACTTTGCCACATGGTCAGTCCCTGGTAGTCACAGGTGTGCCTAATGCCAGGTTATATATTCTAGAATACCTAGATACATTTTAAGTGCCTCGTTCATTTTGGAAAGAGTTGTGGAAGTTTTTAAGTTAATTAGAATTTAGGCAGACTACAGATTTGTAGTTGTCACAATCCCTTTGGGATTATACCAAAGTCAATATGTGAGTAAAGATAATTTTCTTATTATAGGTGTTTGAAAAACTCCAACTTTTCTATCCAGAGTGCCAGGCTGAGCAGATTCTGATGCCTATGAATTCTCAGCTCAAACTCCATACCAACAGGTAAGGAGAAGAGAGGAGAAGGAAGGACCAGCTTCTAACTTTAAGCACCTTCATTAAAGCCCTGCGCATGGAAAGAAATATCCTAGATTTTTCTAGGCCCCAAATAATTTTTAAATTGAGGTGAAATTTACGTAACATAAAATTAACCATTTTAAAGTGTACAGTTCAGTGGCAGGTACTACATTCACAATACTGTGCAAGCATCACCTCTATCTAATCCAAAACATTTTCATCTCCACCAAAGGAGACCCCAAACCTATTAGGCAGTCATTCCCTATTTTCTCCTCCCCGCTGGCTCTGGCAACCAATAATCTGGTTGCTGTCTCTATGGATTTAACTGTTCTGGGTATTTTAAATAAATGGAACCATACAATATATGACCTTTGCATCTGGCTTTCCATTTAGCACGTTTTCAAGGTTCATCCACATTGTAGTGTATACTTCATTACTTTTTATGACTGAATAATATTCCATTGTTAATCCATTCATCCATTGATAGACACTTAGGTTGTTTCCACCTTTTGGCTACTGTGAATAGTGCTGTTATGAATATTGTGTACAAGTATTAATTTGAATACCTGTTTTCAATTACTTTGGCTGAATACTTTTTAAATGATAAATATCTAATAGGGTTTGATTTTTAAAGAGGTAAGCATAATCCACAGGCTTATTTTTACCTGAGGAACAAATAAGCATATAACCTGGAAAATGGCAAGCAGTTTCCTCAGTGTATGGCCTCTAACAGTGACCCTTTCTCTCTGGTCAAACAGAACTCCCAAGAAATTCCACTTGTTGCATTTGTTCCTTAGGGAAGGAGCTGCCTTTGTGAGTTCACGTGTTCTCAAGTGTTTCCCTAATTCATCTGTAATCGAGGAGGATGGTGAAGGGCTCCTGAAAGCTGGTTCCATTGCAGGTACTGCTGTATTGGAAGTCACTTCTATAGAACCTTTTGGAGTAAACCAAACAGCCATAACCGGAGTTCAGGTGAGTTTCACAGACCTACTCTAAAATAAAAAGAATACCATTGTCTTAAGGAGCAAATTTGTTTTTTTAAAAACTAGAAACTTCTCTGATAGAAATGAACCTTTAAGAGACCAGTTTTGACATGGTTATAAACCATCAAATTAAAGTAGACATTAGTTTGTGATCTGTTAACTTTAATTCAAAAAAAAATTTTTTTAATGACCTTAGAATTTAGGGAAAATAGGTTATATAAATAGGTACTTAAGTACTTGTATTTTAAATTATTGAAATAATCTATATTCATTAAAATAGTAATTGGCAAAAAAAAAAAGACATTAGAGTCCATTATAAAAGGGATTAGCCTCAAATTGGTATGTCTTCTGAGAAGCTTTGGCAAAAGGATTAATATGGGAGAACTGTATAACTATTGCTATCAAAATTAGGCTTTATTATTAGAATTGCAAAGGGTCTTAGAGATAAGTTAGTCCAATTAAAAAAATTTTTTAGGCATTAGGTATCTACTATACTCAAGCCACTATGTTGGTCCTTTTCTGTACATTATCTCTTTTAACAATCAGAAAATCCCTGAGAAGTAGGCATTATTACTACTATTTAACTGGTAAGAAATCTGAGACCCAGAACAGCTGAATGAAGCTATGAAATGATAATGCTAGGATTCAAACCATCTTTTGAACGTCTGTTACTCTATCACAATTATTTTTTACAGTGCAAAAACAATCTATAGTATTCCTGAAAAATGATCATTTACTCAAGAATATTGAATACTCTGCACAGAATGGTAGTCCTTTCCTCAAAAAGCTCTAGCTTCTTTTTACATTCTCACAGCTTTAATAATTAAAATTCTATTTCCTGTACTATCATATTTTTCCCTCTACTGTTAAGTCATCTCAAATTAAGAGCTAACTATTTCAAATCGAAGAGGAATACCACTCCGTATTTATCACTGATGATAAATCTCAGAATATGGTCACGTGTATGGTCCTCCAACACAGCCTTCTCAGTATGTTTTGTCTCCCACAGGTAGCACCAGTGACATACCTGCGAATGAGCAGCCAACCCAAGCTGTACACAGCCCAAGGAAGGACCCTATCAGCCTTTCCCTTGGGCATGTCTCTCACCTTCATTGTTCAGTTTTACAATAGCATTGGAGAGAAATTCCACACACACAATACCCAGCTTTATCTGGCTCTGAACAGGTATGGGAGTGGAGGGAATGGTGTTGACACTGTGGTAAAAATCTTGTAGATCAGGCTAGTATATTCCTTTGACGTTCTGTACTTGGCATCTCATTTTTATTTCTTCCATTAAGATAGGAAAAAAGACCAGACTCAGTTAAAGAATGGTATTACTTGTTTAATGAAAAAAATTTCATGTTTTAAATCCCAGTTTTACAGAAGGACATATAGGGAGGTAACCTGAGTGTTATCATCAAAAAACTTTACTGGGCACTATACAAATAAAGGTAATAGACCTGATCTCTGGCCTTGCTTACTCTCCATTATGGAATTCCTTCTGAACTTTTGAACTGTTAAATGTAAAATGTTGTGATAGGTTCTGCCCCCAGAATAGTTTCTTGACTATTGTCCCTTTTCAGAGATTTCTACCTTTCATATCTACTTTCAGAGATGACCTACTGCTTATTGGACCAGGGAATAGGAACTACACTTACACGGCCCAGGCTGTGAACAGAGGGGTGACATTGGTAGGACTCTGGGACCGGAGACATCCAGGCATGGCAGATTACATTCCTGTTGCAGTAGAGCATGCCATTGAGCCAGACACTAAGCTTACCTTTGTTGGAGATGTCATCTGCTTCAGTACTCACCTCGTCAACCAGCATGGTCTGTGCACCTTCTCTTTCTTAACCTTACACACTGACAGTTCTGAGGATTAGAAAGTAACTTATCCCTTAGAGCTGGTTTTTTTTCCCCAATTATTCAAAATCTGAGGGCCTCTCTGAGGAAGAAAATTCCTTTGTGTGTTTTATCATTTAAACATGCACCTGACTTTTTTTTTATCTCTCTCCCGCCCCTCCTCCCCCCCCCCCCCCCGTTGTCTGTTCTCTGTGTTCATTTGCTGAGCGTTCTTCTTTGTCCGCTTCTGTTGTTGTCAGTGGCACGGGAATCTGTGTTTCTTTTTGTTGCGTCATCTTGTTGTGTCAGTTCTCCGTGTGTGCGGCGCCATTCCTGGGCAGGCTGCTCTTTCTTTCGCGCTGGGCGGCTCTCCTTACGGGGCGCACTCCTTGCACGTGGGACTCCCCTACACGGGGGACACCCCTGCATGGCAGGACACTCCTCGCGCGCATCAGCACTGCGTGTGGGCCAGCTCCACACGGGTCAAGGAGGCCCGGGGTTTGAACTGCGGACCCCCCATGTGGTAGACGGACGCCCTATCCGCTGGGCCAAGTTCTCTTCCCGTGACATTTCTGTATAATGCTCATTTCTCTCAATAGCCAGTCAAGTGGAAGTCAGCCAGTAACTTCTCAAGTGCCTACTGAATGCGCAGCTCTATGCTGTATTGTGTAGACAATGCAGAGCACTATGCCTTCAACTCTGTTCCCAGCCTCTGAAGGAGGATAACCGCTAAACTGAAGAGCAGGACGGATGGAATAAAATGAAGGAAAGGGCTACAAGGCTTTAGTTCTAAGAACCAGTTGCATGTACATTGTTTTGTAAGGTATATGTGAAGGTCTGTCCTAACACATCACACTAATAAAGTTTGGTCTTCAACTGGGCTGATCTGTGCTTTTGATCAGCAAAACACTTCTGTTCTATGAAGTACTACTGAGTTAAATAAAATCACATGCACAAAAAAATCAGTCCTCAGAAAGTGGGCTTACAGACAGTATATCTCAAAGGGGTGTGCTCTGCTTGAGTGTATATATCCAAATAATATATCCAAGTAAGACTGGCTGATGTGGTGTGCAGTTTTAGCTTTGCAACCTCTTCTGGGAACTATGGATATATATATATTTAGGTAAAGTGATGTAGTGTTGGGCCTGACTTTAACATTAACTATATATGTTGGCATTGATACAAATGGAGTTCTATTTAACTTATGTCAAATCCTCCAATCATGTAAGAACCAACTTGCAAGCAATCACTACTAACATGGAATCAAGGGCCAGTGAGCTAAACCTACTTTAAGGTTAGCAGAGTTACAATCCCAAAATTCTAAGTCTCCTTTCAGTAAAGCAAGGGCTTTTTAATTCTCTTTTCCTAGGATTTTGTCAGGATTGTTACTCAGTCTTGCATTCTACAATTTGGGGGGTGGGGAAAGGCATCTTAAATCCATACCACTTGGTAAGAAAGCATAAGGGCCACATGCCAGAATCAGTCATCTAACCTAATCTTTGGCCTTCCTTCTGTCACCTTAAGACTTAAGCCAAAGTAAACAAACTCACTTACCTGCCAGTTGTCACTTTCTTGCAGTTTTCTGCTGGCATCATCACTAGCTCAAAGCATACTAAATTTTTTTTTTAAGATTTTATTTATCTCTCTCCCCTTCCCCCCTCAGCCCCAGTTGTCTGTTCTCTGTGTCTATTTGCTGCGTGTTCTTTGTCCACTTCTGTTGTTGTCAGCAGCACAGTAATCTGTGTTTCTTTTTGTTGTGTCATCTCTCCATGTGTGTGGCGCCACTCCTGGGCAGGCTGCACTCTCTTTCACGCTGGGTGGCTCTCCTTACGGGGTGCGCTCCTTGCGCGTAGGACTCCCCTACGCGGGGGACACCCCTGCGTGGCATGGCACTCCTTGCACACATCAGCACTGTGCATGGGCCAGCTCCACACGGGTCAAGGAAGCCCGGGGTTTGAACCATGGACCTCCCATGTGGTAGACAGACACCCTAACCACTGGGCTAAGTCCACGTCCCTAGACTCAATCTTAACAGGGTCTGAACAAAGCTTAATTAGAGTTATCCCTGTATATAAAAAGGGTTTTTCTTTTTCCTAAGGAGAACAGGTACATTCTCCAAATAAGTAGTTCCTCATATGATCCTGAAGGTCAGTAGATCTTATTGTACTTTGCTGACATATACTTGCTGATACATATAGAGGCACCTGACATTCAGAAAACAAAAGTCATCCTCAAAGCTGAGTATTCCTCCTGGGAAAAGATACCTTTATGCTTGAATGGTCTACTGATTTGGAATCTGATTAAAGTTAAGAGTGAGCATCAACTTATATCGGAGGTGGCAGTCAAGTGCTTTTATTGTGTTTTCCTAGGTGAACCCGGCATATGGATGACTTCCACTGACAATATTCTACAGACAGACATTGTCACTGGGGTAGGAGTGGCCAGGAGTCCAGGAATAGCAACAATCTTCTATGACATACCAGGAGTAGTGAAAACATATCGAGAGGTAAACTTAATTATACTAGGGTTGAAGAGACTAATTATTCTATGTATCAGGATATGAACATAGAAAACACATACGAGGTGTTTTAGTTTCTTAGCTGCTCAAGCAAATACCATGCAATGGGATAGCTTAAACAATGGAAATTTATTAGTTCACAGTTTTGAGGCTAAAAGAAAGTCCAAATCAAGTTGTCATCAAGGTGATGCTTTCTTTCCAAAGACTGGAGTCCTGGGGCTGGCTGCTGGTGATCCTTGGGCCTTGACTCCTCTGTCACAAGGCAGTGTGCATGGTGGCCTCTACTGAGTGCTCCCTTCTCTTCCTGGTTTCAACGAATTTCAGCATCTTTCTGCTCCCTCTATTTGTCTGAGTTTCTTTCTGCTTATGAAGGACTCCAGTAATACGATTAAGACACATCCTGATTGATGTGGGCCACAGCTTAACTGAAGTAACCTTATCAAAAAGTCCTACTAACAATGGGTTCATACCCACAGGAATGGATTAAGTTTAAGAACATGTTTTTCTTGGGAACATACAGCTCCAAACCACCACACTATGAAAAGAAAAACACTCAAATAATAGATAGAAAACCAGCCAGCAACTTTATTGGAACATAAAGCTAAACAGGGATAAGGATTCTTAACCATTTGAAGTAAAATGGAAAGCAATTTATCAAGTATAAGTAGAACTTTTTTACTACAGTTCTTTGACATTTGTTAGCATTACTTTTGTTATAATCTCTTTGGCAGTTTAAGCATTGATTAAGTTCAGCCTCTGTCTGCCATATGGAATACAGCCATGAAGTATAGTGAAGAGAGAATGAGACCCTCAAAAAATAAGGTGTTAGCCCCAGATTTGTCATTGTTAAGTTCTATACTCAATAATTGGAATGTTACTGTTTTCTAGCTAAACTTCCCTTCTCTATGTCAATACATTTGTTTCGAAAAGACTTAAATGATCTACTGTCTTCATCTCTACCTAATGAAGTTTTACTTATCCTTCATAACCCATCACAAATGCCACTTTCTTTATTCTTCATTCAAAAAATATTTATTGAGCATTCACTCTGTACCAGATTCTGTTTTAGGCACTGGAGATACTGCAGTGATCAAAAGAAACAAATAAAATCCCCTGCTTTTGTGGAACTTCATTTTTGGTGGGGAAGAAAGATATTAAAACAATAAAAATAGGTGAATTGTATTGTATGTGAAAGATGATAAGAAAAGAAAAACAAGAGTAGCAGGATAAAGAGGATCAGAGTTTGGCAGAGTTGTGGGGGTGACCCTTTTTTTTTTTAAGATTTATTTTTTATTTATTTCTCCCCCCCTCCCCGCTGCTCTCTGCTCTTTTGTGTCCATTTGCTGTGTGTTCTTCTGTGTCTGCATGCATCCTCGGCCTCAGCAGCACCAGGAATCTGTGTCTCTTTCTGTTGCGTCATCGTGCTGTGTCAGATCTCTGTGCATGTGACGCCACTCCTGGGCAGGCCATGCTTTTTTTGCACAGGGTGGTTCTCCTTGTGGGGCTCACTCCTTGGGCATGGGGCTACCCTACACAGGGGACACCACTGCATGGCATGGCACTCCTTGTGTGCGGCAGCACTGCACATGGGCCAGCTCACCACACGGGCCAGGAGGCCCTGGGTTTGAACTCTGGAACTTCCATATGGTAGGCAGACGCTCGATCAGTTGAGCCACATCCACTTCCCAGGTGACCATTTTAAAAACTTAAAGAAAATTAAGGGAAGCGGATGTGGCTCAAGCAATTGAGCTCCTGCCTACCACCAGGGAGGTCCCTGGTTTGGTTCCCGGTGCCTCCTACAGAAAACAGTAAGCTGGCACAACAAGATGACGCAATAAGAGACACAAGAGGAAAAACGTAACAGACACAAAAAAGCAGGGAATGGAAGTAGGGTAAGCGATTAGGCACTTGCCTCCCACATCGGAGGTCCCAGGTTCAGTTCCCAATGCCTCCTAAAGAAACAAAGAAGACGAAGAGACACGGCAAGTGCAAACAATGAGGGGGTGGGGAGAGAGAAATTAATTTAAAAAAAAATTAGAGGCATACAACAGCAGACTCAAAATGATAGAAAAAATTTTAAGTATTGCAGAAAGCAGAACAGCTGAAATTGAAAAGAAAGAACAGAGAGAAAAGAATGGGAAAAATTGAGTTCAGGTAGTTGAATGATAACTGAAAGTACAATAACATATGTGCCATGGGAGTTCCAGGAGGAGAAAGAAGGGAAAAGGGGGAGAAAAAGTATTTGAGGAAATAATGGCTGAAAATATCCCAAGTCTCATGAAAAAAATGAATTTATATGCCCAAGAAGCACAGCATACCCTAATTAGAATAAATGTGAATAGATCTACTCCAGGACACATACTACTCAGGATGTCAAAGGCCAAATATAAAGAGAAAATTCTAAAAGCAGCAAGAGAAGCAAACCATCACATACAAAGGACAAGCAGTAAGACTCAATGCAGATTTCTCACCAGAAATCATGGAGATGAGAAGACAGTGGTTTGATATAATTAGCATACTAAAAGAGAAAAACTGCTTACCAAGAATTCTTTATATGGCAAAACTGTTCTTAAAATATGAAGGTGAGGGAAGCAGACTTGGCCCAATGGATAGGGTGTCTGCCTACCACATGGGAGGTCCACGGTTCAACCCCAGGCCTCCTTGATCCATGTGGAGCTGGCCCATGCGCAGTGCTGATGCGCGCAAGGAGAGCCGTGCCACGCAGGGGTGTTCCCTGCGTAGGGGAACCCCACGCACAAGGAGTGTGCCCCATAAGGAGAGCTGCCCAGCACAAAAGAAAGTGCAGCCTGCCCAAGAATGGCGCTGCACACACACAGAGCTGACAAAACAAGATGACGCAACAAAAAAAGGGACACAGATTCCTGTGCCGCTGACAACAGAAGCGGACAAAGACGACACAGCAAATAGACACAGAGAACAGACAACTGGGGTGGGGGGGAGGGGAGAGAAATAAATAAATAAATCTTAAAAAAAAAAACTTTTAAAACCTATTAAAAAAAAAAAAGAGCTAAAATCAAAGACCTAATTCAACATCTGGAGGAAATAGAGAAAGAAGAGCAAACCAAGCCCAAAGCAAGCATAAGGAAAGAAATGATAAAACAAGAGCAGAAATTGAGATTTGAAATGAAATTGAGAACAAAAAAACAATAGAGAAAATCAACAAAACCAAAAACTGGTTCTTGAGAAGATCAATAAAATTGACAAATCCATAGCTAGACTAACAAAGGAAAAAAAGATGCAAATAAATGCAATCAGAAATAAAAGGGGGGGCCGTTACAACTGACCCCACAGAAATAAAAAGGATTATAAGAGGATATTATGAGAAACGACATACCAACAAATTAGACAACCTAGCTGAAATGAACAAATTCCTAGAAACGCAGAAGAGTAGAATGCCCACTATCAAAAAGACAGAAAACTACAAGTGTTGGAGAGAATGTGAAGCAATAGGAATGCTTATTCACTGTAGGTAGGACTGCAGAGTTGAACCGCCACTGTGGAGGACCATTTGGTACTTACTAAAGAAGTTGAATATAGATTTGCCACATGACATGGCAATACCATTACTGAGTATATACCCAGAAGAACTGAGAGCAGTGACACAAACAGATAGCTGCACAATGATGTTCACTGTGGCGTTACTGACAGTTGTCAAAAGATGGAAACAACCCAGTTGTCCGTAACACATGATGGAATATTATGGCTTAAGAAGAAATGAAGTTGTGAAGCATATGACAACGTGGATGAACCTGGAGGACATTATGTTGAGTGAAGAAAGCCAGACACAAAGGGACAAGTACTGTATGACTGCACTATTATGAAATATATTATGTAAACTTACTGAGTTAATAACTAGAATATTAATCACCAGAAAATACTAATGAAAGAGGTTGTTGATGTGGGAAGAGTGGGGAATGTGGGGAGTGGGGTACATGGGAACCTTTTATATTTTTTAATGTAACATTGTGTGTGATCTATGTAACTTTTTTAAAAAAGATAATAAAAAATAAAAATAATTACCAGAAAATAGAATGAGGTTAGAGAATGGAAATCTGAGGGTTAATCTGTGCAGAACTGGTAAAAAGGTTGTTTGTAAATCTTTGAAAATGAATAGAAAAGGTGAAAGCGCATCATACTGTTTGTAACCAGCAGTGCTAATGTATAACACTGGTTGAAAGGGAAAGTCTCTAAGGTCATGTACATTACTAGAAGGAAAACTAAAAGTATGTAACATAGGACTATATAGCATAGCAAAATCTCATATGAAATATGAGTATGGGTAATATTGCATATATGTTCGTTTTTCTTTGAAACTGAACAACTGAATGTTAATATTTCAAGATGTTATTATCAGGCAAAAATACAGCCCAAACAATTTATGGACAGTAATGTATAGTAATATATTAATCATCTTCCACTAAGGGTTAAAAAAAAAAAAGGAAATACAGTAAGTGAAATAGTAAGTGAAAGAAACTAGACAAAGGGTACTACTTACTGAGGTACCAGGTTCGTTCCGTTGACTCCTAAAAGGAAGATGAGCAGTCACAGTGAGCAGAGACAAGCAGACAATGGACAGAAAAGGGAGCCATCGCGGGGGGGGGGGGGATTTAAAAAAAACAAACTTGTATTTTAAAAAAGAGAGAAAAGAGACCACTGTGGCTACTGGTTGATAGACTGTAGGGCCATGGGTAGAAGCTGAGAGACAAGTTGGGAAGCTATAGCAGTTTGATATATTTATGAATTCCAAAAATAGATATTGGATGTTTGCAAACTGGTGTGTACCTGGCCATGATTAAATTAGGATTAGGGCTTTGAATGGGCCACTTCAGAAGGGTGCTGAGTTCCCACCTTTTGGTGGGGACTCACAGATTAAAGGCATGGTAAAGGACAGAGTAGGACGGTTTTTAATGCTGGAGTTTTGATGTTGGAGTTTGATGCTGAAGTCTTAAGGTGAAGCCCTGGGAAGTAATCACAAAGGGAAAAGGAGCCCCGGGAAGAGAAGAACCCTGAGCCCAGAAAGAAGCAAGACCTGGGAAAAAAGGAACCCTGAGCCCAGAGAGATGGAAGACCTGGGAAGAGAGGAACCCAGGAAGCCTGAAGCCTAAACCCTGACAGACATCGGCAGACATCTTGCTCCAAAAAATGGAAAGACTTTAGTGAGGGAAGTAACCAATGCTTTATGACCTGGTATCTGTAAGCTCCTAACCGAAGTAAATACCCTTTATAAAAGCCAACAGACTTCTGGTAGTTTGCATCAGCACCCCTTTGACTGACTAATACAGAAGCTACTACAGTAATCTAGGTAAGATATGATAGTGGGCCAGAGTGGTAACACAGGAGGTGGAGAGTTGATTACATTCTAGGTTTATTTTTTAGGCAGAGCGAACTGAATTTCCTGACAGATTATATGTGGAGTGTGACAGAATCAGGAGAGAATCAAGAATGACTGCAGGTTTTAGGCAGAGCAACTAGGATAGAGTTACCATCAATTGAAATGGAGAAAACTGTAAATGAACAGTTTTAGATGCAAGATTGATTAGTTTTGGACCTTTAAAACTGGATATGTCTGTTTGATATAAAAATGGGTATGCTGAGGTAGTTGGATATAAAATCCTGGGAGTCACTTTTATAGATGATAGTTAAAGCTGCTAGATCACCAGAAAATGAATGTAAATAGAGAAAATGTGCAAGGATTAAGCTCTTGGATACTCCATATTAAGAGGCCTGAGAGTAAAGAAACCAACAAGAGACATAAGAAACAACTTGAAGTGAGAAGAAAACCCAGAGAGACTGATGTCCTGGAAGCCAAGCAAAGAAGGACTTTAAGGAATAGCTTCAGGGGGGTGGTGGGAGGAAAAGCTTGAATGAAGAGTTGGAGAAGAGGACTTGGAGACGGCAAATACAGACTACTCTTTCAAGGAGTTTTGCTGTAAAGAAGAGAAAAAAAAAATGGAACTATTGCTGGATGAGTTGGGATGAAGTTTTGTATGTTCTTTTTTAGCTAGGATAAATAGCTTGCAAATGAATTAGCAAAGAGGGAAAATTTGATGGAGAGTGGAGAGGATTGCTTAAGTAGTATCTTTGAGAGGTGAGATTGGTAAACAGGTAAAAGGAGTTGGCTTTATGAAACCTTTCCTATTTCCCCCTTAAATACATGTAACCTCTCCTTCTCCTGAGCCCAAAGTACTCATTTGTTCTTTTCATTCCTCAAACATAATAGCTGACATTTTTTGAGTGTCTACTATGGACATAGCACTTTGCTTTTTTTTTTTTTTTTTTTTTTTTCCCATTTTACAGCCAGTACATCTTTTGTGTTTATAATTCTCACAACCACCCTGCAAAGTAACTCTTATCCCATTTTACAAATCAGTAAATTGCCAATGTGCCAGAAAAGGTGACTTCTTTTAAAATGCTCACAGCCTGGTGGTGACATAAATTACAACATAATTGATCACTGCTGTACTAATGGTATGATAAAAATGCTCTGAGAACACAGAAAAATCCTGCCTGGGGGAAAGTTAAGGCTAGATTTTTTCAGAGAAAACTGAGTCTTGAGAAGGCTTAGGAGTTTGCCTGGCAGGAAAAAGAGGAGAAGGAATTTTGCACTAAAGGAATATAGGCACTAAGGCAAATAAAAGTACAGGATGTAGTTGAAAACTAACGAATAAATCAGGTGACTTCAGCAAAAGTTCATGAGGATAAAGAGTAAGATAGGATAATATCAAAAGAGAATGTGAGGAAGCGGATTTGGCTCAACAGATAGAGCGTCTGTCTATCACATGGGAGGTCCAGGGTTCAAACCCAGGGCCTCCTGACCTGTGTTGAGCCGGCCCACGCACAGTGCTGATGTGCGCAGGGGGGGATGCCGTGCCATGCAGGGGTGTCCCCCACGTAGGGGAGCCCCATGCACAAGAAGTACGCCCCATAAGGAGAACCGCCCAGTGCAAAAAAAAGCGCAGCCTGCCCAGGAGTGGCACCACACACAAAGCCGACGCAGCAAGATGATGCAACAACAACAAAAAAGAGGTTCCCTGTGCCGCTGACAAGAATACAAGCAGACACAGAAGAACATACGGCAAATGGACACAGAAAGTAGACAACTGGGGGGGATAAAAAAAAAAAATCTTAAAAAAAGAGAATGTGCATTATGAGAAGATAAGAGTGTCAAGGACAGAGATGGCATGAGGGGAAAACTAGAAAAAGGGATTGATAAGGTCACTAGGTACTAGAAGAGCAAAGGGGATGTCAAAGGCGAAGGAGGGAATGGACGATGGCCAGAGGCTAGAGTCAAAAAATCACCTATATTCTAGTTTATGTACTTTGTAACATCCCCATTTAATTATTAACAAGCAGACACTTTCTGGAGGCCTGTTATGTGCCAGGCATTATGCTGGGCTCTGGAAATACAAAGCTGAAAAAAGAAAAATTCCTGTCTTCACCGAGCTCTAATGCAACTAATTCAGGTTGTAAGGTCCTTTCACGTTTAAAAAAATAAGGCTGTGGTAGTACTGAGTTGTCTGGACAGTTTAATGCATTTAAATTGAAAATATCTGAAAAAAATGACCATCATTAACATCATCTCTCATTATAATCATTAAGTACTTGCTTTACATACAAAGCACAGAACAGGAAGTAAAAAGATAAATTAGGGTCAGTTTATAGTCTTTAGGACTTAGAATCTAATAGGGATTTTTTTTTTTTTATTCCCCCCAACTCCCCCCGGTTGTCTGTTCTCTGTGTCTATTTGCTGCGTCTTATTTCTTTGTCCGCTTCTGTTGTCGTCAGCGGCACGGGAAGTGTGGGCGGCGCCATTCCTCTGCAGGCTGCTCCCTCCTTCACGCTGGGCGGCTCTCCTTACCAGTGCACTCCTTGCGCGTGGGGCTCCCCTACGCTGGGGACACCCCTGTGTGGCACAGCACTCCTTGCGCGCATCAGCACTGCACATGGGCCAGCTCCACACGGGTCAAGGAGGCCCGGGGCTTGAACCACGGACCTCCCATGTGGTAGACGGACGCCCTAACCACTGGGCCAAAGTCCGTTTCCCCAAAGGCATTTTAATAGGGAATCGTACAAGGGAAGATATGTCAGAAGGAACAATGCACAAAGAACTTCTGGAAGAAGTGAACAGACTTTAAGGTTCTCAGATGTGGGATTCCCAGAAAAGGCAATGTGTACTTGTGTGAAACAGATGCTTTTGGTTAAATAAGTTATCAGGGATGGAGAAAGGGGGAACCAAATTCTCTAACACCTCAGGTACAGATTTTCCTTTGGTTTGCTGACAGGTGGTGGTCAATGCATCAAGATTAACTCTCAGTTATGACCTCAAGACTTATCTCACCAATACCCCCAATTCAACTGTGTTCAAGCTTTTCATCACCACTGGCAGAAATGGTGTCAATCTTAAAGGTCAGGAATTTCCTTATAGATGAGGATGATTGCTCCCATCTTCCCTCATTTACCTCTGGATTAGCAATCCAATTTTATCAAATACATCAAAGGGAGATATGAAACATCATTAAGTTATAAATGGATTGAGGTTTTTAAATAGACTCAATTTAGTCACTATTGTCCTTCTAGCTGTAACCCTGCCTGAGAATAGAAGGTGGTCTAGACCAGGGATTGCCAAACATGGCTAATTATTAAGATCACTCGAGAAAACTTTTTAAAAATAGATTCTTAGATTCCATCCAGGCATTTACTAAGTTGGAGTAGGGTCTGGGCATCAATTCTTTTAAAAGCTTCCCCAGATTTAGGAATTCTGAAAGAATTTTAATGAATATGCTTTGTGTGTTTTCTTTTCTTGTTCTGTTAGACCACGATATACTGTCAAAGGAGAGAAAAGTAAATTAGGAGAAGCCCCAAATAGGTTCCAGATATTTTTATACGTCCTCATTTAACCATCTCATGTAGTTATTATACTCATTTTAAAGATGAGAATATCGAGTTTAAGAGCAAGTAACTTGCAGAAGGTAACAACAGCCAGTTAATGGCAGAAGTCGTAGATATGTCCTATTCTAAAGTCTTTTATTCTTTTAAGAACAAACTCCAATGCCAGCTCTTTGTGACTGAAACCATTTTAAAATGTGACTTTCTGAGGAAACCGCTGGCTTAAATGTTGTGAAACTTGATGGTGCTTTCAAAAGATGCCACCCCAAACTTAAAGGTAGCTAAATCACTTTCTTTTTTAAATATCCAATGGCTTGCTTTTTCATCTTCCTGATGTAGCTCTTGATGTACACTTTGCACTGGAGTGTCTGAAACTGTCATGGTCCTGATTTACAGGATTTCTTAAAACATCTGAATAAATTTTTTTGTTTTTGAAAAAAAAAAATTCCAGGTTTTTTTTCTCTGACCAAGAGAACACTCAAAACCAAGCAGAGTTCGTGTCATTATTGTCCATAAGACTTAGATAAGCTTCACTCTATTTGCCCTGATGTTCAACTTTAGAGCACTTTTCATGTTATTAGATATCTAATTTTATTATAAATATAACCTATATATAAAGAATATTCTATATTTAAAATATTCAGGTTCTTTTACAGAGAAAAACCTTTCTTCATAGTAAAACCTCATACAACAGTCCCTTTGATATTGCTGATACTCTCTAACAGATGAGGATGGTCATGGACCACAGGCAACTGGAAAAAAACTTCAAGGGACACCACTGAGAAAATGTGCAGGGGCAAAGAGGACACAGATTCCTATTCAATCTAGAAGAATGCTACTCATTGCAGCAGATCCAAACATGGTGCTAGTCCATTTCTTAATGGTTATGGGACTCCTTTTAAGGCAACACTCGTGATGAAATTCCAGAAATCTTTGACTTGAATCATACGTTAATCCATTATGGAAAACAAACCTTCCTGGACTTAAAAGCTACCTCCCAACCATAGTGCTTCATTTTTGAGAGCTATCCAATTTCCCTGAAGTTGGTTTTATTCCCCTGAAGAGTTCTAAAATAATCTTCAAAAGGGGCCATTAACCATATTGATTATGGAAATCCCACTACCATTCACAAACTAGCAGAGGCAAGGGTCTTAAACTATTCTTTCACCTGGGTTGTAGTGAGACAACAGAGCTGGGCAAATCAGACAGAACCTGACCCTCTTTCTTGCTTATGTTCTTTTTATACCAAACTGCCTCCATATAATTGTCTCTCCTTTTACAAATTCTTGTAACATAGTTATTTACCTTTCTTCTGTTTAATAGGGTCCTGTACCCCAGGTCAGGCTTTAGCCATTACAACAACACTTCTTCCAGAGACCCTCATGCTATGCCATGTACAGTTCAGTAATACCTTGCTAGACACTCCGGCAAGTAAAATTTTTCACATCCATTCAGATTTCAACATCGAGAAAGGTAGGTTCTGCCAGTTACTTCTGGTTTCCCCCTTCAGTTTTTTTTTTTAATATTTATTTTTAAAGATACATAAATCACAAAAAATGTTAATGAGGTTCCCACATACCCCATTTCCCATCCCCCCCTTCAGTTTTCCTGTGTACAACTGTCACTATCTTACTGAACTGCATTTATACTTCCTAGTTTCATCTGATGTATAACTGTCGAATCTTTCAACATTCACTAATCCATTCAGTGAACGTTTAAACATGTCAAGTGTTTTTCTATGGTAAAATGTTTACCATACTATTATAATTTTCTTCTGTTGTCCCTACTGTCTCTAAAGGTTTGGATTATGTCTCATTCCATCTTTTATTTCCCAGCATCTAGTACAGTATTTGAGTGTTTACTGTTGACTAAAGGATATTCCAAGCAGAAAAACAGCATTAACAATGTTGGAAAGTGGAACTAGGCATAAAGTTGGAATAATCATAAATCAACTAACCTAAAATGAGGATAAATGTCAAATGTAAGGCATTTGGGCTACACATCATGGGACAGCCTCTTAAGTTTGAATGGTTCAGATAATAAGCAACCATTCAACAGAAGTATTGACCACCAAGTGTATGCCTGATCCCACGACTGGAACTAGAGGTACAAAGAGGAGTAACACAAGTATATACATGGATACCAGGACAGTAAGAGAAAGGTGTTATCTATATCAAACCTGGAAGCACAAGTAAAGTTTTACAGAGGAAATGACTTAGGATGACTAGGAGTGAGCTAGATGAGAAGGGAATAGGAATATTCCAGGCAATTTAGAGCCTTGCAGAAGTTTTTACAAGAGTTGGAGAATGAATATAGGGTTGAGGGAATAAGATGTCAAAAGATAGCTGAGGTTTGACAGTAACTAGAAAAACAATTCCATTGACATCAAGAGGTGCAGCTGGTTTGAGAAGTGATTAAACCATACTCACAAACCATTCCTAATCTTACCAACTCCTTCATTCTATATCCCCTTAGTAATTGCCCTTTTTGTACTATATTAACACTCCCCAATATGTTGGTTTATCAGTAATGGTACCCTTAGGCAACAAATTCAGTTGTGGGTTCCCTGGGATTACTTTCTTCCCCTCTGGTACTTCTCTATAGTGGCCAGTAGTGGACAGACTCAGAATACTGAAAAAACTGAGTGCACTACATTTTCCCTTTCAGTTTGCATGTCACCATTTTTTCTTTCTATCCTAATTCAGTTAGTTCAACCGAGCCTGGGAAATTTCCTGCTTTTTCTTTTCTTCAGGAGTTTACGTCTGCCTAATCCAAGTTCGACCCCAGTCAGAGGAGCTGCTCCAGGGCCTCAGCAGGGCTGACACCTCGGTCTACGGGTGGGCCACACTTGTCAGTGAACGTAGCAAGAATGGAATGCAAAGAATTCTCATTCCTTTCATCCCAGCTTTTTACATCAACCAGTCAGAACTGGTTTTTAGCCACAAACAAGACATCAGGGAGATAAGAGTACTGGGAGTGGACAGAGTTCTTGAGAAGTTAGAGGTATGTTAACAACTGAATCAAAACAAAACTGGAGATCAGGAATTTCAAGAGGTTTTTCTCAGTCCAAGGGTCAAGGAAGTTAGAGTAACGGAAGGAAAATTACCATAGGCAATTTTAAACTTAAGAAAATCCTCTTCACTCTGCCAGGTTTCTAAAAAGTCTGAAATCTAGGTCCTGAGTTTGTCAGTCTGGAAGACTAGTACTATAGAACAATTCTTTCAAAACATTTTTTAAACCTTTTCTTGAAGCTCATTTTTTCCCCTTTGTCCTTCAACACATCTAAGGGGATGACATAGTAAATGACTTTAACTTCAGACAGCTAGCAAGAAATAGAAATCGAGGTCTTTTGACAGTTCTTTTAGTGTTGAGACTGGAAACATGAACACAAATCTGATTTTCCCTCCTTCCAACAAGTGTCATTTTTTCTTTTCTCCAAGGTCTTCCCCAGCTCCCCAGTTCTGATGGTCTCTGGCCATAGGCACTCTCCCCTCACGCCTGGCCTGGCCATCTACCCTGTGAAAGTTGTCAACTTCACTTCCCTCCAGCAAATGGCATCACCTGTTTTCATCAACATTTCCTGCATGCTCACCAGTCAAAGTGAGGCTGTGCTAGTGAGAGCTAAGGATAAGGCTGGTACAGGTGAGCATTAGTAGCTTGATTTTAATCTAGAGGGGAAGAAAATAAAATGTATTCATACTTTAGTTAACTATAATTATCCAGCCATTTGACCAAGGTTATTCACACTAGCTGGGGCAGAAATCTCCTAAACCTTCCCAAAATATAAAAGTTCAGGTAGCTTTCTTATCACACTAAAGTTATGGCAGTTTGGAATGAGTCTGCAAGCTTTTTAAAGTGTAAATTTCCCCCTTGACATTGCATTTTCTTCAGATCCTTCCACATCAGGAAATGGGCAAATAGTGATAATCCTAGAACCAAGACTTCACACTCCCCAGGCAGTATCCAGTTTAGAAATGATGCCAAGTTTGGTTGGGACAGGAATATAGGTTTGGAAAGATGTGTTAGGCAAGCCAGAGAACAGTTCTCCTTACATTCTATTTGTGACCTCCACCTGCCCCCTACTCCAACTCTGGGTGGCAGATGTTTTTCTCCTAAGAGCTGACAAAACTAAGATGTTTAGGAGTCCACTACCAGAGAAAGTTCAACTCCAATTTTTTGGCCTTAATGCTTTCAAGTTTTTAACCTAGTCTATGGATTCCCACAAAGATCAATTAACTTCTAATTGAAAGTTAGCATTTCCATCAATTATGAATATAGACAACAAGCCAGAGTAAAACCAGCAGCTTTGTCCCCAACAGGCCTGAATAGTTTCATGTTGTCATATCTCAAAGTATTCCTCATCCCTTTAAAATCAGTGGTAATCAGACCTGCTGGTAGATGTCTAGGCTTTTTAACGTTTTTCATATTGGTAACTTCAATGTAAATGCCAAAAACTATGTCTTTGTATTTTTATTAACTGTACACTTTGATATAATTGGCTTCCTTCATATTCCTACATATTTTATGCACTTTAAAATAACTCTTAGGTTCCACAGGCTTCAGAAGGCTGCCATAGTTGTCCACGGCACGAAAAGTGGTTAAGAATCCCTCTGTATTTTTGGGGGGACTTCCATGGAAACAGCGCAATCACGGTGAAAAGGAATAGATACAACCATCCAACCCAACCAGAGATAGGAGGTTGGGGACTATAGTAAGGATTCAAAATAAGATCCAAGTTTAAGGACCTGAAAACCAATTTACATGGTTAAACCTGGAAATTCAGGTGGTTTGGCAGGACGGTATGCACATTTGACATGGGGTGCAAGGAAATAAGTGAAATGTCGATGCTTTTTGAAGTATGCTTCAAAAACAGACAAGTGTAAAGTTTTATTGAGGACAAGGTTATATACATCTAGAACACTCCCCTAGAAGCTGCATAAAATAACAAAGGGCACATGGATTTAAGAGGTCACTATTATCTACAATTATTTTCAAGTAAAAACTTAAAAAAAAAATAGGATGGAGAAAATGGGTGAATCTGGGTAAAGGATATGTATCAAAGTTTCCTAGAAACTTTTCTGTAAGTTTGAAGTTATTTCAAAATTTAAAAAAAGGTCACTGGTGTGGCCAAAATGTTTCAGATTGGACAAAAATTAAAAGTTAAATCAGTATGGAGTCTCTTAAGTTTGGTAAAGGAACTAAGTAATATAAGAAAGATTAACAAGAATTTTAAGGTGTCAGAGGATTTTATTACTTTGGTGATAGGAAAAAGCCAAGAAGTTTTTACCTGAAATCCTCTTCTCTGGTAAGAAGGAAAAACAATTTCATTAGAAAGCTGGGTTTTGAGTACTTCTGCTATTCTTATGCATTTTGTAAATGCAGCACCTGCCCTGGAAGTCCGATTAAATAACCATCTTGTTTTGTTCAGGCCAATCTATAGATCCATGTGAAGATTCAGGTGTCCTCCAGCAGCTTACTGGTTCTTACCAGATCCTCCTCTTTACGCTCTTTGCAGTGTTAGCGTCAACAGCTTTCATCTTTCTGGGTAAGGAGTCCTTAATATTCAGCACCACGGACCTGAAAATTACTACTTCACAAACTAGATGAGGATGAAATTGTTTATCACATCTAATTTGTCACAAGCAGTTGAAACTATTTTAGCATGCCATACCCTAGTCACCTAGTAGATAAAAAGATCCTATTCAAACTGACTTTATTACTACTGAGAAAATAATGATGGCTAGTATGGCTTCAATTCATATGGTGATCTGAGTTCATATATATAACAGCACCAGACCTGCACTTCCCCCACCCCATCTTTCAGCTACAAGTTGAAAATACCTCAAATCACTGGACTAAACGAAAGAAAAATTTGCTTTATTACTATTAATTTGAATTAATATTACTATTTTTCTAGCAAAACTTATAAATTTGAAGTTGACTTTAAAAAACTTCCTCCAATTGAATCATATAAATCATTTTTGTGATACCTCTCATCCTTTCTCCAGCATACAATGCCTTCCTAAACAAGATACAGACAGTTCCAGTTGTTTATGTACCAACCCTAGGAACATCTCAACCAGGTAAAGCAGCGCTGTCCTCCTCTTTGGAAAGCTCCTATATACATGTTTTATTCACCTGAACCTTCATCATCTGTCTTTCCCCTTTACCTTTAGGTTCTTATTACTCTACACACTCTCCCCCCCCTCCCTTCATGAGTCCACAACCCCCACCAGCCCAGAGTCGGCTACAATATTGGTTATGGAGTATAAGACACTAATCTGTGCTTGGACACATCACTTTAACTGGAAAATGGATATTTCTAACGCAAGAGCAGCACTTTCTACACTCACAAGCCCCCAAACATGGCTTCTGAAAACTATAAATAAAGCTTTTTTTGTTTAAGTGGTGGGTTGTTTCTTTTAACTGTTAGTTCTTAATTCAAGAAAACGTAACAGCCAAAGTAAATATTCCATTAAAACAGTATCCCAGTTGATCATGCTCTAAAAGATTTATCCAGTCCTATCAGGTGGATAAAAATGTCCCATAGACTTTTAAGTACTTAGTCACTTACTTGCCCCAAATGACTCTAGTATTCCACTCTTCTGATTGCCCCTGAATACTTGAGGCAGGAACTTCCTAGCAGTAAAACAAGACAATAAACAGGATGTATCCAAAATGTTTATTGGGATGGTATCCCACTCATCTTCCTTCAGGGTGCTTTCAGTGCTGCTTCCGTCTGAAGGAGCATCCTACAATGCATGGATTAAAAAAGGTTAACTGAGAACACTGTGTTCAACCCTATGCACCCCCCATCCCCTCACAACAGAAGACTCCCTGTGATGCAAGATCACAGTATGGCTTTATCTTTGCTTTCCTCTACTCCTTCAGCTACTACCCACTCACTTAAGGATACTTACATGATAAAGGCACTTTCATCACCTACCCACCCCATGTTTAGACAATAGTATTTTGAAATTAACACATGGGGTTTCTGACAATATCTATTTTTGAAAAAAATTAAAACAAAAAACTACTGAATCCAACCTTCCTAACAAGACAGTCTGAGAATTTTACATTACACATGGTTCTCATCGTTCAGACTCAAATCCCAAAATTACATTAAGCCATTGTACCTTCTGTAAGCCTTGCTTTTCCTCCTGTAGGTTGGCAGAGGACAGTGGAGCAACCCACACACAAAACTACTGTTTGTGCATGGCTAAAGACCGTGGTGATTTTATAGCATCCTAAAAAAAAAAAAAAAAAAGGTGCATTAAATTTTTTTCCTATATTACTTCCACACCTTTCTTCACTTCAACATGCTGTTCACACATTACTATTATATTATGTGAGCTTGAAATTTACTATCCTACTCTAAACTTCTGCTTACATGGCAATAAGGCTGCATTAAAGCCACCTCACAATCTAGACTACCTGACCTTGCCTATGAATTTGTTGTTTATCTTGAAAGATAAGAGTGGAAACAACAATTATTCAATGGTCAAAAAACTGGCCTGCACTGGGGGTGGGTGTCAGCAACGGTTCAACATATTCACTCCTTGTCTCCAGTTATTAAGTGCATAAATGACCAAAGCAGCTCGATACATCATCCCATTAACAGTGCTTCCTAAGGAAAACAAATCTTGGGTTTATGTATTTTTAATGGGAAATCATTGAAACTTTAGAACCCTCCTCCTAAATTGCAAAGTTGTGCCACTTTCTCATACATTAGTATTTTAAGAAAGGCACAGCAATACTACCTCCATTTTACAGACTAAGAAACTGAAGCTGCGTAATTTCAAGAAAAGGGCACAGTTTACACACAACTTTTCCCACGACTCGGGGTCCAGTGCTTTCCCTGCTACTGCAAACTAGTTCGCCTCACCTGGGCATTTTACATCCATGAAGTAGGAATTGGGGCTCTGCACCAGGCGCTTCTTCTTGTGTTTCCTCTTTTCCTCTTCTGGAGAGGGATGGAGGAGGTCCTTTGCGAGCTAAGGGGGGGGCAGAAATGCAAATATTTAGAAACCAACGGCGAAAACTGGATCATCCAAAACAGCCCCCACTGTCACACACCGGGGAGAGCTCGCCCCTCGCCGCCCCTGGTGTCTGCGTAGCTGGGCCGCCATCTTATATCCTGTACGCTCCCGTCAATACAGGTGGCCCAGTGGCCATCTGCGGTCCCTGTGGTTAACGTCTTAAGCGCGGAGGATAACTGAGGACATTCTACGATCCGATATCAGCGTGAGAGGGGCGTGGGGACAGAAGAGCGACATCTCCGCCGAAACCTGGACCAAAGAACTCACAGGCATGTTCTCGTGAGGAGGTCGTCACCGCCGGAAAGGAGCGAAAGCGGAAATCCTGCTCATTATATTAGGCATTCCACCGGAAGTGACGCCTAGCGCTTCTACCGCCATCTTGTGAAGGTCTTTCTCTTTAGTTGTATCTGTGATGGAGCGAGAAGGGAGCTGCCATTTTCAGATGGTGTCTAAATGACACAACACAGATCTGTCGCCATGTTGAGAAGGTTAATTTGCTATCAAGGATGTCACCGTTTCATCTCTAGGAAGGGATAAACTGACACCTTTTAAATTTCTTGCTTCACCTTGCGATTAGGAGCGTAATCAAAACCAAGTGCTGAGGAAAACAACAGCGAGACCGAGCTATATCCGAGTTTTAAAACTTTTCTTCACTATTTTTCATGTGGTTTCATTTACGCATTTTAGTTTGCTTGTTTGTTTGATTAGAGAAATTGCAAATTTACAGGAGAATCATGCATAAAGTGCAGAGTTCCCACATATAACTTTGGAATGCTTCATGAATTTGCAGGTTCTAGTGCAGGGGCCATGCTAATAATCTTCTCTGTGTTGTTACAATTTTAGTATATGTGCTTCCTAAGTCCCCACAAATGTACCCATCTTTAACAACTCATAAATGTAAATACAAAAAAGAAAGTCCTCCCCTTGTCTCCATCACTCCCAAGCTACACCTAGGGTAAACCATAGTTAAAATTAATTATATCTCCTTGCAATCCTTTCCTTCTGTGTAATAGTAATAATTACATCAAATGCATATATAATGCTTATTAGGTACGTTGTTCTAACTGCTTTACATACATTAATTACAATTCTATGAGGCTGGTACTATTATTATCCACATTATACAGATTAGGAAACTTATGTCCAAAGAAGTTAAATAAATTATCCAAGTTTAACAGAATATATATCTATGTGGCTATGCACATCTTTACATGTATTCACACACCTATGTAAAGATACATGTACCCAAGAAAGAAAAGATACATGTAGCATGTAAAGATATGTGCACGTATGTGTGTGTTCTTTTCAACAGTGTAGCTATATTTGTAGGTAAATCCCCAAAAGTGAAATTGTACATTGAAATGTACATTGAGAGAAACTAAGTTGTCTTCCAAAAGGAGTGTGCCAATTTACATTCCCACATCCTTTTACCCACATTCTCACCACCACTATCTCTCCAAAACTTTTAATCTTGGCAACACTAACACCCTTGACAAGGAATGAGAAGAAAGAAACGATGAAGACAGAAGCATCATCTCAATAATCAGCAAAAGTTTAAAATGTCCATTTGTCATAAAGAAGGAATGAAGATTACCCAGGTGACATCTTAAATCTTAAGACCTGGTTAATTCTAATAGAAATGGATGAGACAAAGTGTGTGAGTTCCAGTCAGGCATGTGCTGGTAAAGTTTAACAATCACCTCTCTGGAGGAAATCCTTGACTTGTGGTGTTTGCTGACTTCAGTGGCATAAATACTTCCACCTTGGCTGATTTCACTCTACCAAGACGATGTCACTGAACACAGAGGTTTGAAGAGATGTCTCAGTCTGTTTTTGTGAGCCAGTAAAAGCTGGCTACTTACTGGTAGGCAGGAAGAGCTTCTGAGGAGGTGGCATTTGAGCTAAAATCTGAAACACAAGGAAGCAACCATGCAAAGAGAATTCCAAGTTGAGGGAAGAGCTTGTGAATGCAAAACCCCAAAACTGGAATGATCCTGGCATATTTGAGGGGAGAAAAGGCAGTGTAGTCAAAGCTCTGGCAGCTAAGGGGAGAGTACTCTTAGATGAGGTTCCAGGCAAAGCATGTACACACCATCATAATGTAATTTAGGGAGGTGAGCAAGAATAATACATCACTGGGGATGAAAAGTCCAGATACAAGCAAAATTAGATAAAAAGAAGAATACCTGATGAATTTTTACGAGAACAATGCACAAAAATTAAAGAGTAATTTAAAGAACAGGTGAGAGAATGTTTGGTCAGTGAGAAAAACAAATGGACAAAGAATTATCACATGCTCTAGTAATTTCACTTCTAGGTATATACCCCAAAGAATTCAAAGGAGGGACTCAGATATTTATACACAGATATTCACAGCAGCATTATTCACAATAGCCAAAAGGTGGAAACAACCTTTGTTGTTCATCAACGGATGAAAAGATAAACAAAATGGGGTATATACATGCAATGTATATTAGCCTCAAAAAAAAAAAGATTGAAACTCTGATACATGCTACACCATGGATGCACTTTGAAAGCTTGTGAGTGAAATAAGTCAAACATAAAAGGACAAATATTGTATGATTCCATTTATATGAAAAACTTAGAATATGCAAATTTATAGAGACAGAAAGTAGATAAGAGGTTACCAGGGCAAATGGGAGGGGGAAACCGGGAGGTATTGCTTAACAGAATCTTTTTGAGGTCATGAAAAAGTCTTGGTAATAAATGGTGGTGATGTTAACACAATATTGTGAATGTAATCAATACCACTGAAGTGTACAATTAAAAATTGCTAAAATGGGAAGCTTTGTGTTACATTTATGTTACCATAATTTTTAAAAAAACTTATTGGAAGGTGAGAGAATGGGCAAAAGGGAATTGAATATGTGTTTGAGACAGAACATATAGGGAGACAGAAATTGAAAAGGATAAGTGACAAAAGATGCCTTTTCACTAGTATACTATGATTATACAAGGACAATTCTGACTGTTAGAACTGCAGATATTTTGAGTAATTTTTTCCAAAGGCAAAGATAAACTTTGTTTCTTTATAGCCATGCTCATCATACTTCAGCTTCCCGGTTGGTATTCAGTGGGAGTGTCAGGGGAGTACATAACAAAGAGTACAAGGCCATGTTAAGAGGTCCATGTGAAGAATGAAACCAGACCTTTATTAGTCCAGTCTCTTGTCTTCCTGGGTTGGCTGATCAGAGAAATCACACAGAGTCCCAAAAGGAAGACTATTCTAATTTGTCCCAGAACATATCAAGGTGTGCTCTGTGTGTGTGGTGGGGAAGGGGAGCAGTTTCCTTCTGCATTAATTTTTTATTTTTATTTTTAGGAGATAACTGGGGATTGAACCTTGGACCTCTTCAGCGGGCAGCACTTTAAATAATTTAAATTTTCATTCTGTCCCACCAGGGGGCAGACTGACCCAACAAATAACCACCTTCTGGGGGACTCCGCTTCTTTTAAAGGGAGTTGGAATTCATAGAACTAAGGGTTTGGAACACCAGAATTCTAGCACTGCCCTTTGCTCGGCCCCAGAAGACTTCTATTTTCTTTGAGCAGCCCCTCCAAAAATCAGCCCCCAAATTTTGTCAATTCCGGGTGCCATCCCTGCCCTCACTTCTATTCCCCCAAACTCTTTTTCCTTCAATTAATTCCTCTGAGAGTCTTCCCTCGGCTGTCTTGGTTAAGCCTCTACTTCCCTCCACCCCAGACTGCCTGGCCTCAGAGTGGAAGAGGGGACGGGGTCCAGAGAGGACCGGCAGCTGGCCAGCGGCCTGGGGAGCGGCGAGGGCCCGGGCCAGCCCGCGCCGGGGAAGCAGGGCCCGGGGCACGGCCGGCCGGACTGGCTTCCCTCGCCAGCCGCCAGGGGTGGGCGGTCAGGGGGTGGGGCCCGGAGGAGTGCCGCCTCTCGTCTTTCCCGGAGCCTGGGCGGAGAGGGAGGAAAACTTCTTCCTGGCCTGGGCTCCGGGGCCGCTCTGCTGCCAGCCCTCCAGTCCCGCCTGCCGGTGCCCGGCGCTGCCCCACCCCTCCCCCGGCCCCCACTGTCCGCCATGGCCAAAGCCTACGACCACCTCTTCAAGTTGCTGCTGATCGGGGACTCAGGGGTGGGCAAGACTTGCCTGATCATTCGCTTTGCAGAGGACAACTTCAACAACACTTACATCTCCACCATCGGTGAGCCCACTTGGCCAAACCCCAGAGCCCCAGTCCCGCGGTGCCCTCATCCTCAGGCTCCCGGATTACCAGTGGCCCCACTTTTCAGTCCCCCAGAATGAAGCTCCTAAACTCCTGTCTTTCAACCCGTCTCAGACCCATCCCCCACACCCCGCACGGTGTCTCTGGGATGATACCCAAACCTCTAACCTCTCTGAGGCCTCCAGGTAACCTTCAGTTGCTGCTGGCCCCTCTTCTCTAGGTATCATCTTCCTAGTCTCCCCAGATGCACCAGGACATTTCTCTATTTGCCTATCAGCTCCTCTTCCCCCACCCCCATCCACCAGAACTCTCTTGATCGACTCTCCACATTTCCTGTATCCCCTCTCCTCTTACATCTGTCTGCCAATTCTAGCCCCCTTTCTGTCCCACTGGGCTTCAAACAGTGATTGCATCCCACCTTCCCATCTACTTCCCAGTCTCCCTGCCCTTCAACTTAATAGGGGGTGAGGAGGGGGATGGGGAGGCTGGGTGTGCTGGAGGGTGGCCCTCTGACGATGATTATGCATATGCAGGCAGGCTGGTGAGGAAAGTGGGAGTAAGGGAACTTTTGAGGGTGGGTGACTCAGACACCTCCCTGGGGGCCAGGCCCCAGCAGTCTCGGGGGAGGTGCCCAAGTTTCCACTGAAAAGAACATTGTCTCCCCACCTCCCCTTTCATTTTTGTTCAAACCCTATGGTCTGGGAAATATGACAGAATCTCAGGACAATTCTGGTTAGAATGGGGAAGGAAAAATGTCCCTCTTTCCTAATTCAGTCTCAGGAGGAATCCAGTTTAGCCCCAGGCTTTCTTGGTTCCCAGCCTGTCCCCTTAGTGAATTCACATAGACTGGCACCAGTGACCATTTCCCTCACAATTTATCCTGTAGGGCCAGAAGGATGGGTGGAGTATGAGAGTAGAAATTTCTCTGGAAAAAAAAAAACACACAACAAACCAGAAGGGAAGAGGAATCTGTAATAGTTTGGGGGAAGACAGAGACTGGATTGAGAGAGCTGTCAGCTGGCATGGCTGCGTGGACTCAAGAGGCGGGACTTCAAGGCCTTAAGCCTCCCTACAGAAATTTCATCATCTTTTCCCCCACCCCCCAAATTTCATAAAATTTAAGTACAAAACAGTATACTTGCTATGCAAAAATAGCTTCAAGAAAATTCTCTTACTTCCATGCTCCCAATCAGATTTCTCTCCAGATGCCTCCCCTGCAGAATTTCTGAAGCTGCCACTGCTCCATTCCTGCCCTTCCCACCACACACTTTTACATACAAGCACATATCTGTCTCAACTTCATTGTATACCCTCCACCCCTAGGAATTGATTTCAAGATCCGCACTGTGGATATAGAAGGGAAGAAGATCAAACTGCAAGTCTGGTGAGTGAATCCCCCAAGACTCTGAACTGGATGTCCCCATTTACCTCCTATTTTGCTTCATTTCTTTCCTTCCCTGGTAGCTCCTTCCAGCACTTCTCCTAATCCACTTCTATCTCTCACCTTCACTCAGTTGTCCTTCCATCTCTCCTTCTGCTTGCCCAATTATTTTCAATTTTTTGTAATTCTCTTGCCTCCCCCAGCTCCAGAGCATTCTCTGAATTTCACAACAGATGTCTGTTGAGCTGCAATGTGGAAAAGGTCTCTGAGCAGTTAAATGGCAGGTAGCAGAATTAAGTTTTGACTCCAAGTGGAGTGCTCTCCCTAAATTATGGAGGGCCCAGAAAGCCAAGTATAGAGGTTTGACTTGATTTTCATAAAAGCATCTGAAACCTCTGATGATATTTAAGTGGTACAAGGCTTAATGGAGGCATTGTGATATGACAGATAAGAGCAGACAGGGCTTCAAGACTGGCTTCTGTTACTTACCTGCTATATCATCTATGTTAGTTATTCAGCCTCTCCAAATCCGCTTCCTTGTTTGTGAAATGAAATCTCACAAAGTTAAACCTAAGGAGTAAACAAAATGAGACATACACATAAAATGATCAATGCACAGTGCTTGGCATAGACTGAGCACTCATTGAATATACAAGAGAGATCTTGTTTCTTGAGCTTCTACCATTTCTCAACATCAGCCCAAAGGTCTTTCCTCCCTTTTCTCCCTTACTGTTTCCTGATTCTGTCCCTTTCTGCTCCACCCTATTGGAAAAGCTAAATTCTTAGAGGGAATTCTCTCCTTGGAGAGTCCTTCACTCTATCCACCCTCTATTCTGCCTCTTCAGGGACACGGCTGGCCAAGAGCGATTCAAGACAATAACTACCGCCTATTACCGTGGAGCCATGGTACAGAGTGTGGGTCTGGACAAGGGATGAGGGCATAGGATGTACGTTTATGAGTGCAGAGGGGCAGGGAAACATGGCAGAGGACACAGTGTGGGGTACAGTAGGTTCCACATGGCCTGGTATTTAGGCCTGAGGATGGGACTTTCAAGGTCACTTAGACGGCAGTGGCGGGATGGGAAGTAGAAGCCTAAACAGGGGAATATGGTCCAAGGCTCCATAGTGAACGCCACCATCTTCCAGGGCATTATCCTAGTATACGACATCACAGATGAAAAGTCCTTTGAGAATATTCAGAACTGGATGAAGAGCATCAAAGAGGTGAGAACCCTCCAAAAAATAGGAGGCTTTGGGGAAGGAAAGAGGGTGGAACATGGAGGGAGAAAGAGGCTGTGAGGATGAATAGGACCCAGCTTTTCCTTGTCCTACCCTTGTCCTCCAGAATGCCTCAGCTGGGGTGGAGCGTCTCTTGCTGGGGAACAAATGTGACATGGAGGCCAAGAGGAAGGTGCAGAAGGAGCAGGCCAATAAGGTGGGGGCCAGGCTGGGCAATGTTCTAGAACTCGGGTGGGAGGGCCAGGATCAGATCAGATTGCAGAGGAGGTGGCTGTTGCCCTATATTCAGCTACTCTCCTTCTTCCCACTTCAACATCCACCCCTGCCCCCCTGCTACCTCCTCCCACCCCACCCCCACCCTTCCCACAGTTGGCTCAGGAGCACGGAATCCGATTTTTCGAGACAAGTGCCAAATCCAGTGTGAATGTGGATGAGGTGAGACCCTCCCCCCACAAAAAATGGAATATTTGAAGATGGATTTTTATTCCTCTCCATCTGTTCTGATCATTTACTCTTTTCTCACCTTCAGGCCTTCAGTTCCTTGGCCCGGGACATCTTGCTCAAGTCAGGAGGGCGGAGATCAGTGAGTTGGTTCTGCAGGATTAGATACAATGATGTTTGTGTGTTCAGAGTAAAAACTGAGGAGGAGAGCAATGCTAAAGCTTCCCATAAGGGTGGGTCCTCTTGGACCAGCTTAAAGCCCCATATCCCAGCCAGCCATTCACATCCACCCTTATCTCTTGGTCCCACTTCAACATTTATTCCTTTCTTCCTCCAGGGAAACAGCAATAAGCCTCCCAGCACTGACCTGCAGACCTGTGACAAGAAGAACACCAACAAATGCTCCCTGGGTTGAGGACCCCTTCCTGCCTCCCCACCCTGAGCCTGGAGGCTGGACCTGAGGGAGACGGGACTACAGGGCTGGGCAGGGGAGAAATAGTAGGTAGGGCTTGGAGGAGTAGATGGGTAGATGGTAGGAAGAATGAGGAGAAAACTGGAGAAGGACAAAGAAAAAGGATAGAAGGTAGCATAGAGGGGGAAGGAGAGGCTGAGAGACGAGAGGGTAAAGAACTGAGGAAGTGAAAGGAGGTAAGGAGGAGACAGGGTGAAGGGAAGCGGGAAGGCAGGCTTGATGATCCCAGGCCCCGGATCTCCCAGGGCTTCCAGGACAAATCTAAGTGTAGATAAATTGGTTTATTCTGTTACTGGATCAGGTTTTAGGGTCCTGTGAAAGATGCTCAGCACCATCCTCTGAAGCTTGGATCCTATCCTGTCACTTTACATGGTCTTTCTCAATATTAAAGACCACCATTTGCACAAACGTCCCTGGTTTGTATAACTTCCATTATTGTCAGAACTACTCTTCCCTCATATCTCCCCTTTCTGGCTCTCCAGGGTGGTTGGGCTTCCTGAATCTGTGGCACCAGGACTAGTCCTACAGTTCTCTTAACTCCAGTGAGGAATGGGAGGTGGAAGAACCTGAAGGTCTGGACATCCTCTTCCCACTAGGATGTCCAGAGGACCACGGCAGGCAGAGCTTTGTCCTGAGTTCAGGAGAGTCCAAGATAGGAGAAGGAATACTCTGTGGGTCTCCCCAGGGGAGTAACAACTTTAGCTTCAAGGAGATAACATTATTATCACTTACTGATTCCTGCAAGCTTCCTGGCAGCAATCCCTCTAGGCAAGCCACTAGAGACCATTATCTGCTTTTATAGATGAGGAAAATGAGACCCTGGAAAGGTTTATTTATTCATTAAATATCCGAGCTTCTATTATGTGGCTCTGCAACAGTAGGTTAACATAACCTTTGGGTGGTGCTTACAAGCAGAGGGACAAGCAAATTTTAACACAGTTCCTAACTACTGAATAACAAACATGGCATAACTATTGGCATGCAAAATAACCAACACCAAAAAAAGTCAGGCTTAATACATCGCCCCTTTTCACTTATACATATTTTTCTAAAGATTTATTTCTCACCCTCCAGCTCTGTCTGCTCATCTTTTTTTTTTAGAGGCACTGGGAACCAAACCCAGGACCTCCCATGTGGGAGGAAGGTGCACAATCACTTCAGCCACTTCTGCTCCCTGCTCGTTGTGTCTCCTTGTTGCGTCATCTTGTTGTGTCATTTTGCCATGCCAGCCTGTAGCATCAGCTCACTGTCATGCTCATCTTCTTTAGGAAACATTGGGACCTTCCATGTGGTAGGCAGGCACCCAACTGCTTGAGCCACATCCACTTCCCCCTTACACATTATTTTTTAAGCAGCAGAACTATCTCACGGACTTGATCTTTTATTGGGATCAATGAAAATGTCAGATTTGGTTTGGACAAATGCACTGTTAGAGGTTTTATGCATGGAGACCATGTTGAAAATATTTAAGAAATCCCCAGCCCTGCAGTACAGAAATGGGTGGCACAACCCCTGGGATCAGCAGCAAAATCTTTTTTTTATTTTATTTTACTTTCATACAAGATTTTTCTTGTGCTGCTGTTTCTGTTGGTAAGAGACAACACTCAGAAAAAAGTGTGACAGTGCTGGAAGAAAGACTTGCAAAATAATTTGATAAATGTATTAAGTGTCCAAGCCTTGATTTAGCAATGAGAAACCTTATCTGTAGCTTATGTTTGAGCTATGTCTGAAGTCAACTGCCTATCTGGTTTAATTTGCTCCAGAGATGGTTTAAATTTGCATTTTTGTGAATCCCAGGAAGCAGATTGACACCTTCATCATACCTCAGAGCAGCTAATTTAAAAAACAGTTTCAGGGTAGAGACCCTATTCAGTTGCTTACTACAATAAGTGAGCTCTCTACTTGACATGAGATAAGGTAGGATTTGGTAAGGAGTAACAATACTATTAATAGAGTTCAGCCAAAATCTTTATTATAGCTAAAAACTACTAGAAAAAGCCCACAATCTACTTTCTGTAATATACATGCTATTTTTACACAGACACACATAATAACTTAAAGAGACAAAGTTAAAATTAAAGCTCAGTCTTTGCCAGGATCCCCCCTTCCTCACCCCCCTCACCCCCAAATTCTCATCCAGTGATTCCACAGTCTGATCCTGCTCTTGAGAAACCAGCTTTAAGTATGATGGGAAAAACAAAAGTAATGGGTCATACCACTAGATAGACTGTTATTCCCCAAAAAGTGCTTTGGCCCTTAGGGCTGAGGGAGAGCCATAGCAGTGGTCTTCAAGCTAGAAAGAACTTCTTGGGAGAGAATATGGAACAGGGTTATTAACATGAAGAAAAAAGTATGGGGACAAGCGCTTTAATCTTGAGAGTTGAGTCCAGTTTATCAGCCCCCAATTTTTATTTTAAAGATTTATTTATTTCCCCTCCCCCCCACCCCTGTTGTCTGTTCTCTGTGTCTATTTGCTGCATGTTCTTCTTTGTCTGCTTCTGTTGTTGTCAGTGGCATGGGAATCTGTGTTTCTTTTTGTTGTGTCATCTTGTTGTGTCAGCTCTCCCTGTGTGCGGCACCATTCCTGGGCAGGCTGCACTTTCTTTCGCGCTGGGCGGCTCTCCTTACAGGGCGCACTCCTTGTGCATGGGGGTCCCCTACGCGGGGACACCCCTGTGTGGCAGGGCACTCCTTGCGCGCATCAGCACTGTGCCATGTGTTTGAACCGCGGACCTCCCATGTGGTAGATGGACGCCCTAACCAACCACTGCAGCCCCCAATTTTTATGACGCTTATTTTAAATATCTCCTTTCCTATCTACTAAGCATCTAAGAAAACTAAAATCACATGTCCAGTTATGCAGGAGGCTGCAGACAAACATACATGTGTATCTAAGAGGAAAATTATGGCAGAATTAGAATAGTTACTAATACATTACCAGGTGGTGAAGCATGAACTGCCTCATGTGGAAGTGATGTCACTGCAGTTCTGAGTAGTTATCAAGGTTTACCTTCATGTGGCTGGAAAGCACGTAAAAATCTCTGGCCTGGGAGTTGAAAGTTTGGGCTCTATCCTCGGTTTGTCCACTAACTAGCTGCGTAAGCTTGAAAAGTCACTTACATTCTGAGTTTACTCATAAATTGGAGATAATATCAACTCTGCCTCCTCAGGATTATTGAGGACCAAAATAAGTTAAATGTTGTCTTCAGAGTATAATAGAAATGTGAAGCAACATTATAGGGAGAGAATAAAGAGAAAGTATTTGCATACACATTTCATTTGAACTTCTCAAAAAAACCCTGGAAATTGCATATTAGCATTTCCATTTTATCAAGAACACTTGAGAGCCAGGGATTGTCCTAAGATCACGTAGTCAATAAGCCCCTGAATCTAGAACCAACATTTATTGGGACTTAATCTCTTCCTGTGCACTAATTATTCCATTATACAGTAGGAAGGGATAGTTGAGAACGTTTGGAGAGGTGATTCAAAGGACTGGCTCAGGGAAGTAGTTTAGCAATTATCACGAGAGGAGGTGACTTCATCTATTGAACAGAGAGGGACCCCAGAGACAGGAAAATGTTTCATGTCTCACTCCGGAGAAGAAAGCCCTTTCGCTTCCATCCCTGGCCAGCCAACCCAGCTTATCTTTTGACTTTCGGGGACAGGAAGATGAGGAATGGGGAAGAGTGTTGAGGGACTGAAACTTAATGGTGACTCCCAGGGTTTCGAGTTAGGAGCAAGGCCTGGGAAGGCGACAAGGTGGTCCTTTTTCGTCTCCCCGCTCATCTAATCCAACATGGGCAAAATGAGTTGACAGCCCAAGTAGCTACGAACCGAGAATGCAGACAAGCCTCAACCGCCATTTCCTCCATTCCGGCTCCAAACTACCAGGACCATAATGCAATGGTATGCCGAGTCAACGGGCTGTAGCTCGTTGAACAAACGCTGTGAAACCGAATTTCCAGTGAGCAGCGGGCGAAGCGCCATCAACCACGCAAGACTACAACACCCAGCAGGCTACAGCTCCCGCGCAGCCGCCTCGGACAACCGGCCCTGCTGGGGAAACCTGGTTCCCTCCGTCAGACTCGAAGCCCCAGAATCCTTCGCGGGGCAAGATGGCGGTGCTGGTAGCGGAAGTGTAGGTGAGGGGGCGCTAAGTCCCTGCGCCCCCTCCCGCCTTTCCTCCAAGACCTTGCGGGCCTAAGAAAGAACTCACGCTGCTGGTCGGCAAATGCATACTGAGTTTTCTCACTGTGGCCATGAGGTCGTCGCGATAGAGTCTTTGCCCAGATAAGCAACCCCAGCATTGCTTAGCCTTGACCTGGAACCTCCCGGAGAGCTTCAGAATAAGCACCGCCTCTGCGCTCCGACGGAGGCACGAAGCCAGTCAGGCAGGTCCCTCTGTCCCAATAGGTGCGACACTGAGCACCCCATGCCGGCTGGAGTGGGGAGGCGTGGCCTCCCTCAGGGCCGCCGCCTCTGCTGGTTGTTCTGCGCGTTCGCCTTAAAGCTCTGGTAAGGGGGAATTCCGAGGGGCCGGAAGGACCGCAGCGTCCCCGCCCGCCTGCGGGGATGGAGAAAATGCGGGGGTGGGAACTCCCTGTTTTCTGGCTTCTGACATTTGTTCCTTTCTCTCACCTACCGGGATGAAGCCAAGCAGAGGCAACCGTGCCAGAAGAGAAGCAATCAGGTGGGTGATGGTCTGGGAACTGGACACCCCACCATTTGTTTTGCTTTCCAAAAAAATAATCTCCCACTTTTCAAGAACATTGGTGGAAAAGGGCGGTATCTCGAGGAATGAGGGCAATCGCTGTGCCAAGGAGGTTGGATGGGCAGAGCCTTTGGGAGAAATGTTCTCCAAATGGCCCGGGGCTGGCATTTCTCTCCCCCTTTTAGTGAGCACCTCAAACTTGCCATGCTGGATGGTGGAAGAGTTTGTAGTGGCAGAAGAGTGTGTTCCGTGTTCTAATTTCCAGAAAGTGAGTACCTTTTTCTTTCCTTTATTTCTCACATCCAGCCAATCCCCAGGTCTTACTAGGTGTATCATTGCATTGTCTTCTTCGTTTTCTTGCAGTCTGAGTTTATGTCTAAATCCGAACTTTTTTCCTCCCTGAAACCGTGAATCCTTTCTTTCCAAGTTAACGGCAGTATTCAGACGATAATCATGCTCTGTTCGTTTTTAATCCCTCAGGCTCAGCAATGAGTCCCTATGACTCCTTGACTACCGCCTCTGAAGCTTTCTTTCTAAAGCACATTCCTAATCATGCAACTACCACTTCCACCATCCCCATCAGAACTCATTAGTTCTCTGTTGCTTACCACCTTGAGTCATAGCACCCATTCTACATGGCAGCCTTTCCGCTTCTCCTGCTCCTTGGTAACAGGTCCTTTGGTTCTTTTCTTCTGGCAGAAAACCACTCCTGAGTGTGGTTCCACAGGGTATGTGGAGAAAATCACATGCAGCTCATCTAAGAGAAATGAGTTCAAAAGGCAAGTGCTGTTTTTCTTCCTTTGAAATCTCTGAGATCCCTTTCTCTGCTACTATAACTTTAGGCAGATGGACTGACCTCTTTCTCCTGGTCTGGGGGTAGCAAGACATTTTGGAAAGGGGGGTTTGGAGACAAATTCCTTGAGCTCAGCATTCTGTTCCAGCCCTACTCCCTAGCATTATGATATTGGTTATAGTTTCTCATCAGTGAAGTTAATATCAGCTCTGCCTGCCTCACTAGAGAATAAATTAAATAAATTTATTGAGTCGAGAGAGCTTTATGCATTATAAACTCATTAGCAGGCCTACTGATTTCCTATTTTCTTCTTGGATGTATCTTTGTTAGGCTGAAGTAGAAAGGAGGTAAGAGGCTGGCTGGCCTTCTCTGGGAATAACTCTGTCTTCCTGCCCTCAGCTGCCGCTCCGCACTGATGGAACAACACTTATTCTGGAAATTCGAAGGGGCTGTTATAGGTGTGGCCTTGGTTTTTGCTTGCCTTGTCATCGTTCGTCAGCGGCTACTGGACAGAAAGGCTCTGGAAAAGGTCCGGAAACAAATTGAGTCCATATAACTACATTCTACCGTTTTATCCTGGGTCTTAGAGACCTCAACTCAGAGAAGGTGGAATGGACTGATTTACACCCCTGGCTCTTTGGCCTTGTGGTGGTACCCTCTTCCCCGCCCCTTCTCTTCTTCCAAATCATTAATGGGCAGAATAAAAATAGTGAAACAGTTTTCTTTCCTTTTGCAATTTGGTTTTGGGAAGGAGGTCATGGGAGCAGAGAGGGAAAGGTGTGGCAACTTTAAGCCCCAGTTTACCAAGTATCATCTCCTCTTTTACCACTTACTTTATAGAACTTCCTCAATACAATTTCAGCTAAAAAGTTTATTTCTCAACTGAAACTTTCCCTCAAAGAAGAAATAACATCACAGATACATAACAATAGTATTTGAGATACCCCCTCACATAGGCAGACTGGGCCTTGGGATAGACATCTCCAATGGTGTCCTGAAGTGATTCAGATGCCTAAGGGCAAAGACTACTGAGTGGGAATTGTACAGGGAAGGCAGAGCCATAAGGGAGCTCTGCAGATTTTATTGTGATTGGAAAGTGGGTCAGAAAGGTGGAAAGGTGGCTGCTCCCAGCTCACATCTCATCTGCATGCAGCACAGTTCTGATGTGCCGACTGGGGCCTGTCTTCTCTCCCATCTTCTCAAGCAATTTCCTTGTTGAACCATTTGCGACCTTGGCCCCAGGTGGCTTCTCCAGTCGGGACTCTACCACTGGGGACTCCGTATTTTCAGGCATGTCCTTGTGGGTCAGGATATTTCTAGAAATCACTGTGGGGTGAAGGAGAAAGGGCAGTGGTAGTGTGCTCCCCTGGGTGGGATCCCTAGCCAGAACAGGACCTCCTTCTTGCCTGTTGACTACAGCAGAGAGCAGAGCCCCCATTTGTTCACCAGGAGCCCTCCTGCTCTTGCCTCTCACCTCCATGAGGCTGGTAATCCTCAGGCCCATCTTCTGGTAGACGCTGAAAAGGGCTGAGACTGGGCAGGATGATGAGAGCCAGGGAAAAAAGAAGGATCTGGGAGGAAGCAAGAGGACACATGGGCTGTGGGGATATTAAAGGAAGGGAGCAGAGGCAGAGTGAATAGAGTGGGTTGAGGTCATCAGGGATGGAAAGGGTACTGTAATAGGAGTGTGGTGGAAAGTGGTGGGGGTGGGAGAGGTGGGAAGTGCATAGACTGATGGTACCAGAACACAAGTGCTCGTCTGAGCAGCTTTGTTGGAGGTTTGAGCAATGAGAGTCTGCAGCTGGCGGAGCTGAGCTACCAGGGAGCTGGGGAAAGATGAAAGAATAGTCAGTACTCCCAGGAACTAAGGCCCAAGAATGGTGCCCCTGTGTACTGCATCCTCCCCCCGCACAACACACATTCATACACACTATACTTCCACTCACATATTGTGCCTCTCCAGCTCCTGAACTTTTTTCTGTAGTTCCTGGTTCTGTGCAGAACAGGCAGCCACCCTAGGGAGTACGGAAAGAAAGGACTAGGCTCGGCAACCATGTGAGACCCTGACTTCCGTGCCTTGGTGAGGAAGGGGGCCCAGACATGGCTCACAGGAAGCCAGAAATATGAGCCCAAACATACCTGTTCTCTAGTCCATCAATGTACTCTTTCTTCCGCCGTCGACTGTCCTGAGCTGACTGCTTGTTACGGATTTTCCTCCTGACCTTCTTGAGGACCCTCTCCTCTGCCTGGGGGACCAGGGTGTGTCATTCTGGGCACTTAACCTCCTCAAACTCTCCAATCTTTCCATGGGATACTGGCTACTTAGAGGTCACAGTGGGGCCCTAGATTGGGATGCCCTTTGGGAAAGCATATTACCTTCGTGAGGGGCAGGTGCGAGGGCAGTGAGACCCCTTCCTGCCCCAGCAGACGCTTCTCCTCATCTGTCAGGAACAGGGTTTGACACGGCAGCTGGTAGGGGAATGGATGCAGATGAGATGGAAATGGGGAGAGGGTCATCCCATTTCCAGAATCCTGGCTGCTCCCTGTGCCTGCCTTCTGGAGTGTTGCCCATTTGTACTGGGGAATATCTCCAGCCTAGAGGTGAGGTGAGGGGCCAAGACCTTAATTCAGACCCAGAGGTCATGAATGGCTCTGGATCTTCCTCGCCACCTCATGCCAAAGACATCTTCAGAGGTGGAGAGAGGAGAGAGGAGGTAGTTTTGTCATATCCTTTGCCCACAGACTTAGGACTTTGGTACTCTGAGCAAACTAGGGAGTCCTGTTCTAGTCCACATCTCCCCAGACCTTAAGGTCAGCTGAAGAGGACCTGGAGGAACTCACTATGGTGGGATTTGCTTAATCTTACAGCAGGCAAATGATTCACTTTCAGCCATTAACTCCCATTTTGCAGTGTCAAATCCCGTCAACCACAGGGAACTCCCCTAGGGAAACAGCCCATAGTCACCTCAGGTCTGAGCCCCACTTTTCAGATTGAGGGTCTGTCTCCTCTCAGACAAGGAGCTCCCAAGGGCAGCCAGACTGAACTTCTCTTCTCACAACAAGGCAAGAGGGAGGTTAGATGGCATTTGGTTAGTCAGAACCCATCAACTGAGTAGTTTGCCTTTAGAACTAATACTCCTTTTTGAAAGATTTATGCTTTACTTTGTAACTTAAGTTTGCCTCCCAATGGTCCATTTTAGCTAAACCATTCCTTCTATTTCCAACTTTTCCTGGTGCTCCCTTTTTGCTCCTGTGGCTGTTTGGTGGAAGTATTAGAGGGGTGTTCCTCCTAATTCCCTAGTATAATCTCTAAGAATGAGGCCTAGAGGGTTTACTTAACAAAGCAAAACAACAACAAACTCCCAGGTGTTTCTAAATGCACATCCAAGTTTAGGAGCACCACTTTTTAAGGTCCCTCAGTCAGATTCGAAGATTCTAAGATGTTTGGCTTGGCTTCTGGCCCCAGCTGAACCACCAGAGCTCTGTGGAGAGGCTAGAACCTGTTTCCTGCCTTTTGGACACAAGGAGTACTTTACAGGATAGAAGGAGGAACAGTAACCTGGCACAGGCCCACCCCCGCTGCAGAAACCGGTAACTAAAGCAGTCAGCTCTGATCACCCTGCTACACTGTAACCCTGGCCAGTAGTGCCTCCTGGGACAATTGTCCAGTGGAAACATTATTGTACTCTCCACTTGTACCCTGTGCCCAGCAGCCAGTTGGATTCCCAGGCGGCCTGTCCCATTTTGTAACTTGACCCAAAGCAGAGACAATGGGTCTGGCTGAGCACACAGTGCACACCAGCTCTGGGCCTTCTCTTGAGCCCTGTCCCCAGATTGCCTCACCCCACTTTCTCCTGAACTGAGTTATCACCACCTTACCTCCAAAAGCTTCTTTTTCCCTTGTCCTTTCCTGCTTCTAAAGTTGCCCTTGCCTTCCTGGCCTTCAAGCTCAGTGCCACAAAAACTGTGGCAAAGACAGAGTTCATCGGTTTCCCCTCCTGTGTTGTCCTCTTCCAGGATGTGTGTCAGTGAATGTGTGTATCAGGGAGCACTCTATCCAGCTGACACTGAGACTCACCAGGGATACGGGAGGCCCTGGGGTTACGGTGCCAGCTCTGGGCAGAATGTGGGCATGAGCATCACAGGGCAGCTCGCTGACTGTGCAGGCATCAGGTACCATAAGTGGGGGACGCCAGTGACCTGCAGGAGACACAGGTGGCTGGGAGAATGGAGATGGAGGGTACACCCTGATGGCAGCAGGGCGTGACTAGTGGCTCAGGGTTGGGGAAGCCCTCTTAACCCCAGACAGGGCTGGGACTGAAGGGCCATTGTCCCCTTCCCACCAAGATCACCGACCTAGCTGGATGGAGATGAGCCCTACAGCTGGCCCAGCTTCCCCCTGCATGTTCTCCAGGGCCCCTGTCTCATAAACAACCTCATAGAGGGCAGGGGAACCAGGGGCCCTGAGGGCAGGGGGACTGTCTGAACGACCAGGATCCTCGGAGATGCCACTGTCACTGCCAGGAGATGCTTCTGAGCAGTACACCTCATTGGGGTCAATGAAAAGCTTCAGGAAATCTTCAGGCTCACTCTCTTGAAGGCCCTACAATAGGAGAGAGTATATGTGCATGTAGGGAACAACTGTGGAAATCCTACCTGACATTAAACCTGTATTTTTTTGTTTCAGTTTCAGTCCCTTCTCTCTTTGGGCATGGGCATAGTACAGTACAACCATCTATTTAGGGTGGGATGAGGGTTCTCTTTTTCAGACCTTTCTCCAAGTGGAGGCTGAAGCCTCTTGGGGCTTATCAACAGAGCTATGTCTCAACCATACCCACATCTCCAGCCATCTCACTCACACAGACATGGTCCCCACTGGACTCCCAGCCTTGCAGCCCCTGTTCTTGTAGCCTAGTCCCTGGGACAGCTGGAGGTGGACAGTGGAGTCCCAGCTCCAGGAAGGATCCTGTTGAGAAGACATCTTCTGGGGGTTCCAGCCACACGTCCAGCAGTTCAGGGGTTCCAAAGTCCATTTTTCTGTTGAGAGGATGTGCGTGGAGGGGGGGAGGGGAGTTGCAGAAGGAGGTCCTGTCTTTCCCACCTCCCCAGCTCCTGGGTTTCTCATGCTCCCTCTTCCATTTCCCCCCTTCCTAACCTTCGCAGCCCCTCTCACCTGTTACCTGGAGATCTCACCTCCGGTCTTATCTCTCTGGTTTAGACGAACGGGCCCCCTGGCAATTACCTGTTATGAAGAGCCCAGCCCTGCCAAGCCAGCCCAACCTGCTGACTGCCCCAAACACTACACCTTTTCTTTCCTCCAGGATCTTGCATCCTGGACCTGCCCAGCCAAACCCCGCCCCTAGCCTTCCATCAAGAAAGCGGGTGCACTAAGCCGGCAGCCGCAGTAGAGGCGCTGTATCTCTGAGCAAGGGATTAAAAGGCTGAGGGTCCACAAACCTGGTTTAAGGAAAACTTAGGTAGCTACACCCTCCCAGTCTTCGTTTCCCCTAACGATAGTCAATCTTCCTCTTGAGGGTTCGGTGGCTCTTCAGGGAAGGGGAGACGTGGCTGTGGCTGAAGCACAGGACGCTTGACTACTTGTTCTCCAGCCATCGCTTGTATAAGAAAGAGACCACGGCAGGGTTGAAAATAAAGGAGGAAGGCGTCAAGGGGCTTGCTTAAGATTTGCGGAGGTTTTCCCTCCCCCGCCCCGTACAGCTCGTCCTCAGTTGAGGCCTGGTTGGAAGCTGAAGATTTAGGATTTTGAAAGGCAGGGCATCGAGCCAATGGAATTACGCTCTCAAGGCAGGCTCCGCTCTAACTGGTCAGGCTGTCAGAGGAGTCAGGCCAATGGGGCGGGAGCACTTATTTGTTAGGCGGGGACTGGGTTCCACTGGACCAAAAAGGTGGGATAGAGTCAGAAAATAAATTAATTGTAGGAAGATGGGGAAAAGTTCTGAGAATGTAGGTAGGGGCCACCAAGTTTGGGTTCGCTTGACACGTGACTCCAGAGCCCAGGTTGTTATGCTTTCATTTAATCCGCAATAACTCTGAGGCAGACAGGGCTGGTAATATTTTATCTGTTTTGCCCGTGAGAGAGGAAAGATCCATGACTAGAAAGTAGTAATGCCAAAACTCAGGGTTTGTATTATTTTTGCTGCTGTCTAGGGGCTGATGGGTCAGGAATTTACTTCAAATAAAATAATGGAGCTATACTGACATGGGTATGATTTTCATCTACCTGCCTCCCCAGTAGTAACCGAGGTAAAGCAAAAAGTTTGGAATGTGGATGCAGAATTTAAACTGATATTAATTCTCCTGTGAAGATTTGAATGAGTCCCAAGGTTTTGGGAATTAGTAACGTTAACAACAGTCACGGACTGGGAGTCAGGACACCTAGACTCCAGTTTCAGCTATGGCTTAATTTGGTGTACATAACCTGTTAACCTAAGATGTGAGAGAGCATGGACTCAGCGGACAGGAAGTCACTCAATCGTGGGTTGGGACCGTCATCCATACATTATGCTCCTGATAAAGAGCAGCAGTTACACATACACACTTCTGATGTGTCTGTTAGCTAACGAAGGGACAAGGGTCTGGAAAACTGCAAAAGGTTAAAAAAAAATCATTTGGGTTTGGTCTGAGAATTTTTCTTACTCTTTGCATTTGATTACCAACAATGCTAATAATGTTCTTCATTTGTACAGTTTGCAAAATGTTTTCATAAGCATTACTCTTTCATTTAATCTGCAATAACTGAGGCAGACAGGGCTGGTAATATTTTATGTATTTTGCCCATGAGATAGGAGAGATCCATTACTAGAAAATAGTAACGCCAAAACTCAGGTTTTGTATTGTTTTTGCCTCTGTCTAGGGGCTGATGGTTCAAGAATTTACTTCAAATAACATAATAGAGTTATAATGACATGGGTATGATTTTCATCCACCTGCCTCTCTAGTAGTACCCCAGATAGAGGGTAAAGCAAAAAAAAATTGGAGTGTGGATGCAGAATTTAAACTGATATTAATTTCCTTGTGAAGATTTGAATGAGTTGAGGGTAAAGATGAAAACAGGGTCTAACATTCATGGAACAACTATTATATGAAAGGCAGTATCCTATGATAGTTACTTGTATAATCCTCACAGCAACTCAAAGCTGGCAGAGGAAAGTACCTGTCTGAAGATTACTCTGTATGTAGGTGAATCAAGATTTGGATATCCAAGCCCATGTTCTTTGCACTACACCAAACTCCCTTGCTGGGGCTTTCTCACGTTGGCCAACATGTCTTTCGTCTCCATCCTCTCCTGGCATCCTGCTCAAGCAGTGAAAAGACAAAGAAGTTTTCCTAGATTGGTGCAAAGTTGTAAGGAAAGCAGAACTCTCCTTGCTTAAGTCTTTCTTGCAGCAATAAAGGTGGTTAAATGTTTGAGTTTCCAAGGACATCCCCACAGGGTGCATGCACAGAGATGATTGAATGGGAAAAAAATTCCATTAATGTTAGAACTGGAAGGAACCTCTGCCATCAGCTAATCTAACCTCCTTTTCCCTGATTTATCAAGTTCCACAGAGGGAAAATGACTTGCTTAAGATCATACATCAAATTAAGATACAGCTGGGACTAGAATCTAAGTGTCCTGACTCCCAGTCCATGATTGTTACTAATTCCTAGTAACCTTGGAAACATAATTTGCCACAGATAAACCATAGTACATATAATATTCCCTTGAATAATCTGGAGTTGCCTTTAATAGTGTGTGTGTGTATATATAATTAGAAGCTCGGAACAGTCATGCATATTATTGAATGATGGGGCATCAAAACCCCATTTCACTTACCTTCTGATCTTAGAATCCTATGATTTTTCTTAGACACCCTTCCCCAAGAAGTCTTCACTTTCCCCCTTAAGGAAGTTACTGGCCTCCATTTCCAGGACTGTATCAGGGGCATCATCCCTCAGTCCTTTAGGAAGACTGCTTTCTCCGCCTTTGCAAAAAATAATAGGAGCATAGGCTGAGCCCCTTGCTTTCTTTTTTCTTTTTTTTTTTGTGTCCTTCCTCGCCAGAGGCTAAAGGTCCTAAAGTGAAAATAACAGAAAACAGAAAGGAAGCCAGCAAGGCCAGAGAGGAGTGGGAGAATGTGGGATGAGGTTGGCCGGTTTAGGCGCGTGTTAAAGATGGTAAATTGGTGGCAGGTGCTGAGAGAGGCTCTTCACTTAGGGTTTCAGCAACTCCTGAACTCATCCCCACCACTTCGCTACACATCTAGAAAAGGCAGAAGGCTAAGACAGCCAGGAAGGGATGATTTTCAAGAAATCCCCTCTTTCGTAGTACTGCCATGCCTTTTTCTTTGAAGGTGCTGGCGAGGGAAGGAGGCGAAGGAAGTCTGACCTAGGAAGGGAATGCCTTCCCTTTGGCGCTTCGGTGCCGCGAAGCGGTTTTAGTGTCTTTTAAGAGATAAGGAGATTTTGGCCAAAGTCCAGGCCTATATCCTGAGTAGAAGCCAGGCGGAAGACTTGGGAATGTGGGGATGGGGATGGAGGAAACGGTGCCAGGGCAAGCGAAAGAGCGCCAGCCTTGAACGCCAGGTTTCTAGCTCCGTCTTTCAAAAATCTCCCAAATGATCTACGCCTTCGTTGACCGGTCAGCTCTGGCCCAAGATACCTCCACAGCTGCGCCCCAACCCCCAGCCCCAGGTCCTCTCTTTCACCCCCTTCCGAGTCCCCCTCACTTCCCCTTCGCCCCTCCTCCGCGCGTCTCTTGCTGCGGGTTTCTGATTGGCCCTAGCTCACGTCACTCGCAGTCGGGCCCCGCCCTCCCAGCGCCGTCATTGGCAGCCGGGGGAGGGTACGCAGGGGCTGGGGGAGGGGGCAAAGCTTGGGGAGGGGGCGGGAATTCCCGACTCCAGGCCGGAACCCAGCGGCTATCATGTAGTGAGACCCTCTGGAGGTGAGTGCGGGCTCCCGGGCGCCGCAGCGGGGTTTACCGCCCAGGCCCCCTGGGGCCTAGGAGCCGAAGTCCCAGCTCTCACATTCTTCATCTGCTTCCCGGCACCCTGGCGGCCTCGGACCCCGCCTCCCGGAGCCGGGACGTGCGGATTCCGCCCTCCGCTCTGCCCGCCCCGGGACCCCAGACTCCTAGTGCCCCTCTCCATTGGCTGGCTGCCTCGGCGTCCCAGCCTGTGGCGTGCTGCGGTCGCTTTCTGCTTTTGGGGGAGTGGCGCTGGGGAAAGGGGAGCGGAAGGGTGATCCAACTCCCAAACTCGCCGTCTGCTGGCGACATCCCTCCCGGCCGCGAACCTTCTTCGCTTCATGCATTCCTTCCTGTGGTGGGGGTTTAGCCTCTATTTTCCTCAGCGATTCCCGGCCCTGGGACTTATTAGGAGGCGGCCCCTAGTTCATTGGGTACTCCAGGTGAAAGATTGTTAAGATATCCACACGAGCCTTCTCATAACTCAGTTTACCCTTTGCCGGGTCCCTGAGTAAGTCAGCCGGGAGGGATAAAGCCTGAGGGGAAAGAGGACTGTTCCCGGCACTGGAGTGGATGAGTCACCCTGGGTTGGGGAAGGTCAGAAAGTGGCAGGAAGGAAAAGCTGTACTCTGCTCACCAGCCTTCCCCCTTTCTTGCCCCATCTTTCCTCGCGTGACCATTCCCCACCCACTGTAGTCTATCTTCCTAGGTCTGAGAGTCATTGGGCCTACCAAAGCCACCATGGGGCCCTGGGGAGAGCCAGAGTTCCTGGTGTGGCGCCCCGAGGCGGTGGCCTCGGAGTCTCTAGTGCCCGTGGGCCTAGAGGTGAAGTTGGGGGCTCTGGTGCTGCTGCTGGTGCTCACCCTCGTCTGCAGTCTGGTGCCTATCTGTGTGCTGCGCCGGCCTGGAGCTAACCAGGAAGGCTCAAGTAAGCCATCTCCCCTTGCTGCCATGGACACTGGGAGTCTTAGCTTATAGGGAGGGCTCTGGAATTGGGGGAGGCCGCTGAAGGACAGGAAGATGAGTAGCCATTGGTTGGGTTGGGTTAGTGGGAGCTGGAGGAAGTTCACCTGCTCATTTCCCTCTGTGCTCCTCTCCTGTCCAGCCTCCCGCCAGAAAGCCCTGAGCCTCATAAGCTGCTTCGCAGGGGGTGTCTTTCTGGCCACCTGTCTCTTGGACCTGCTGCCTGACTACCTGGCTGCTATAGATGAGGCCCTTGCAGCCCTGCATGTGACGGTGAGCACTGACTGGGCTGCATGTGACCCCAGTATGTGGGACTGTCCAATACCACACCTCTAGGAGAGGGGGTTTGTTTGGATCTCTCCATGTGTCACTCCATGACAAGGTAGAAGGCTCTTGGTGTATGACCCTGTGAATTGTGGTTTTTGTTCCAGCCTCCAGGAAGTTAACAGTGCTCCAAGAATTATCTTCATCCTCCCACCACTCTCCTGAAGGGCTTGGGGTGGAGAGCCTGCAGGCCTGGGAAGGGTAGAAGGCAATCTCAGGAGTCTGGTATTGCCGACTCTAAAAGCTATAGGCCAAGGAAATGGGATTTGGGGAAGGGTCAACTCCAAGGCACATGAAAGGCTCATTATGGGAAAAACTGAGGTAGTTGGGTGGCATCCTGGGTTGTTAGCTGTCTTTCTTCCTCTCAGACTGAGGAAGTAACAATGGGTGTAACCCTGTGTGTGTCTCACACTGAGTGACCCTGTGTATAAGCCTGAATGTCTCTGTGACAGTATCGGCTCTATGTGTAAATGTTTGTGGAGGAAGAGCAAGTGTGTGACCCTGTGTTTGTGTGCCTACATGTGATAATTTGTGTATGTCTACACCACATGCTCTCAACTAAGGGCAATTTTGCCCCCCAGAGAACATTTGGCAATGTCTGGAGACTGATTTTCACAGCCTGGGATAGGGGAGGAGGCTGTGTTGCCAACATCTATTGGGTAGAGTTCAGGGATGCTGCTAGACATCCTACAGTGCACAGGTCAGCCCCTCCACAACAAAACTTATCCAGGCCAAAATGTCAATAGTGCAGAAGTTCAGTAACCCTGGTCTACATATAACATCGTGATATCATAATCTGTGTGATTGTGCATCATTTTGTGTCACTAAATGATTATCTTTTTTTTTTTAAAGATTATTTATTTAATCCCCCCCTTCCCCCGGTTGTCTGTTCTCTGTGTCTGTTTGCTGCGTCTTGTTTCTTTGTCTGCTTCTGTTGTCAGCAGCGGCACAGGAAGTGTGGGCGGCGCCATTCCTGGGCAGGCTGCACTTTCTTTCGCGCTGGGCGCCTCTCATTACGGGTGCACTCATTGCGCGTGGGGCTCCCCTACGTGGGGGACACCCCTGCGTGGCAGGGCACTCCTTCCGCGCATCAGCACTGTGCATGGGCCAGCTCCACATGGGTCACGGAGGCCCGGGGTTTGAACCGCGGACCTCCCATGTGGTAGACGGATGCCCTAACCACTGGGCCAAGTCCGTTTCCCATAAATGATTATCTTTGTGCGACCGAGAGTGGCCCTGTGTCTGTAGGACCCCCAGTCTGTGTAACTGGGCCTCTAGCAGACTCTCTATCTGATTTCTTCTCCTCAATCTTGTCCCCTCTACCCTCAGCTCCAGTTCCCCCTGCAGGAATTCATCCTGGCCATGGGTTTCTTCTTGGTCCTGGTGATGGAGCAGATCACACTGGCTTACAAGGAGCAGTCGGGACCACCACCGCGGGAGGAGACAAGGGCTCTGCTGGGAACAGCAAATGGTGGGCCACAGCACTGGCATGATGGGTCTGGGTTCCCACAGGCAAGCGGAGTCCCTGCAGCGCCCTCGGCCCTGCGTGCCTGTGTCCTGGTCTTTTCTCTGGCCCTGCACTCAGTGTTCGAGGGGCTGGCAGTGGGGCTGCAACGAGACCGTGCTCGGGCCATGGAGCTGTGTCTAGCTCTGCTCCTCCACAAGGGTATCCTGGCAGTAAGCCTGTCCCTACGGCTACTGCAGAGCCACCTGCGAGCACAGGTGGTAGCGGGCTGTGGGATCCTCTTCTCATGCATGACACCTCTGGGCATTGGGCTGGGTGCAGCTCTGGCAGAATCGGCCGGGCCACTGCACCAGCTGGCCCAGTCTGTGTTAGAGGGCATGGCAGCTGGTACCTTCCTTTATATCACTTTCCTGGAGATCCTACCCCAGGAGCTGGCCACTTCCGAGCAGAGAATTCTCAAGGTCATTCTGCTCCTAGCAGGCTTTGCCCTGCTTACTGGCCTGCTCTTCATCCAAGTCTAGGGGCCTCCAGAGAGGGGCAGGGGAGGTTGGGTATCAGGTTCCCCTGTGCTCCCTCTCTCCCTCTGTTTGTGAGGAATAGGCAGGAGGGGGAACAGAGGCACTGAGGACCAGAGAGTTCTCCAAGAGCTAGGGATGGAGCCTTTGGGACTGTCCAACCAATGAGAGGGAAACTGGCAAATAAGAGCCTTGCCCCAGGCCCAAGAGACAAGAGATGGTCACATCACTAGAGACATGATCAAGGGATATTAGGATTGGGGATGACACTGACTGCTAGAATCAGGGGTTGGACACTACACATAGGGGCAGGCAGCTACTGGGCCTGCTGGGGTTGGGCGCCCAGCTGCTATGAGGTAGAAAGATGAAGAGGGGATAGGCCAGGAGCCTGCAGTCCTGTTGGTTCTAGCCATTTCAGCACTCTGCCATTTGGAGTGACCCCTCCTAGTTTTCTTAGCTCCTCCTCTCGTATCTCCCATTTTCCTTCTCCCAGGGGCTAGTGCCAAATGGTTCTTCCGGCAAGTTTGGTACCTTCTCTGGTCTCTCAAATCCTGCTCACTCCTCTATTTGTAAAGTGCCAAATAAATCCCCTCCCTCTTTCTCAAAGCACAGTGATGGCACTGAGCCCTGCCCAGCACCTCAATGGAGGGGCCTGCTTGCTCTTGATTTGGGTCACAGATCCTGGGATAGGGCAGAAGTGTTTGCTGGGCTGGGGGGAGGGGAAGGTTAGCAGAAATGCAGCCTCCTGCTGATCCCACACCCCAGGGATACAGGACATGGACATGGTGCCCATTGCCCAGATGATAAACACTGAGCTGCCAAAACATTTTTTATATATACTAGAAGAGCCCTAGGGGAAAGGGAGGCCCACCCCAGGGTTATTTTTGGGGAGGGAGGGCTGTGCATAAGGGCCATGCTATCTAGAATCTATTTTACTAACTGACTTGTTTTGGGACATATTACTTAAATAAAAGATGTTTCTATAAATCTGTACAGTATTTGATTCATTTGACTTGGCAAGGGGTCGGGCATGTGGCTAGCCTGAGAGGGCCTGAGTCCCAGATGTTTACAGCTGTTTTTAAGATCCCTGGTCTGTTTTTATTCAGGCTCCTCTGGTTCCCTTCCCTGAAGATGACCAGATTTTTCCCTTCCATCCCTGTCTCCACCCTTTTCACTCCCTCCAGGTTTCCTTTCCTCTCTCTCCGTAATCCCTCTCCCCTTCCAGTTTGTAGTCTTGGGGCGAATTTAAGAACTACTTTCCCCAGCTTGCCCTGCGCAAGGAGTATCCCCGAGAGGGAGGGGCAAAGTCCCCAGTTCCTGGAGTTAACGGGGCTCCTGGGAAATGGTGTCCGTTTCCCCTCCATGCTGCGTGGTTTAGGGCGGGAAGGCGCCACGTAAACAAACTACAATTCCCGGCGGCCCCTGCGCGTAATAGGTCAGGGCTAGGCTGGGGCCGGGTTCGCGGTGCTCTCTGAGGCGGCGACGGCGGCTACGGCTGGAAGAGCCGGGCCGGAGCCGGCGGCGGAGGCCGTGGCTTGTACTAGGAGGGTGGCGGGGAGGGACGCGGGAGGAAGATGGCGACGTCGGGGGCGAACGGGCCCGGCTCCGCCACGGCTTCCAATCCGCGCAAATTTAGTGAGAAGATCGCGCTGCAGAAGCAGCGTCAGGCCGAGGAGACTGCGGCCTTCGAGGAGGTGATGATGGACATCGGCTCCACCCGGGTGAGGGGCCGCGCCGGGAAGCGGGAGCAGAACCGAGCAATTACCGAGCGGAGAGCGGAGAGGCGGGGCGGGGGCGGGAGCCGCAGCTAAGGAGGCGGAACGGGGCAGGGGCCGCGGGAACCGCGGTCTGGGAGGCGCGGGTGGAGGGCGGAGGGCAGGAAGACGGATTTTGCTGGGGGTGTTCGAAACACCGGAGAGACTGGCGGTGTGGGAGCGACCGGGGGCCGAGGACGTGAGGCGGGAGGAGCCGGAGGGCGGAGATGGTCCCCTGAGGCCGCGCGGAAGGAGGAGGTGGGTGGCCCTCGTGCATCCTTGACTGCGTCCGTTCGGGGACGCTACTGAAGCATCCCCGGTGCTGGGTATGCCTGGGGGGATGGTCTGCTTGCCCTTACTTTGTCTCCTGTGAATTGGTGATCTCGTCCACACTGGTCCGTCTGCCCTGTTGTGCCATTCTTGGCACTTTGGTACCTCCGGGAAAGGGCTCCTTGAGTGGTTTGAAAGAGCAGCGCTGGGTATATAGTGGGGCAGGAAGTCCCCTCCTGCGTCCCGTCCCTTTGCTTCCTTTTTCAAATACTTCTTGTGGTTTCCTGACGTGAATGAAGGTGAGGTCCACTGCTCACAGACTGGTGCTTGGTGTTCTGCCCTGGCCGCCTTGGACTAGAGGTAGAGTTTTGAATCCTGAAATCTAGGGTAACCAATTTATCTATAGGTTGTTAGGAACCCTATGGTTTGCCGGGCTTCCTAGAGCGATGGCTACTTTGTGAGTCATTATGTGGGGCGCCTTGGAGAGTCCTCTTTGAGTAGGAAATATTCATTCCTGGGAAGTTCCAGAAAGAGGGCAGCCTGGCAGAGCTCCCTCTGAAGCCCCTTTGGCCCAGGTTTCTTGCGTCCATGGGCTGGATGTCAGAGGGAGCAAGGAATGGGAGTTTGTCCGGCTGATATGCAGTCCTAATTTAGGGATACGTTATTCCCAAAACAGCAGGTGAGGATATTGTAGTCATCCCTCAAGAAAGCAAGCTAGAAAGAATTTAAGGGAAGATAGTAGAGCATAAATACCACATTTCAAGGCTCTTTTCTGCTGGTCTGGCTGTCTGTGATTGCATCTGCCTAAGGATCTTGACTCTGATTGTATTTGTGTGTGTGTCTCCCTTGACTCTCTTAGTCTTTTTTGTATTTTTTCCCCTTCAAGTCTCTAGGGACCATGTGCCCCAGTTTGTGGGGAGTGCAAACAGTGAGGTGGGGAGGCAAATCTGGTATTTGTGAGGGTGTGTGTATGCATGTAACCCACTTTAGCCACCATGAGGATCGTGATCTAACTCTTTGATTCTTCCCCTTTAGGAGCTTTTCATCATGATGGGGGCAGAGGCAAGAGGGTGGGAGAGAGGCTGATCTGACAGCTTGAGGCCCTGATGTGTCTCCAACAGAGGCTTGGTAGTGTCTTAGGGCTTATTTGTGCAAACAAAAAAGGCCATGGGAAACTCAAAGCTGGGACTTCTGTCTTTATGGTCCTTGGTCTGTCAAAAGGCCTGTTCCACCTACCTTCCCCCTGCTAGGCGACTTCTCTGCTGCACGGAAAAGTCTAGTGGGCACACATGGCCGGACCTGCATACCCAAGAGTCCAGGGCTAAAGATAAGAAACCTGGGGTTTACCCTGTTATCTGGCAAGGGCAAGCTGAGGCAGCTTATTTGAGACAGATATGGCCTTGGGGGCCTGTCCTCCCAAAAGGCTGGGGTTGCCACGTGTATTAATAGGAGTCTTCAAGTGGCCCAGAGGTCAGCATAGTGCCTGCTGAACTCACTGGACTGACCTGGAGCAGAAAGACAGTTTTGATGTTGGCCTGTGTATAACATTGTGCCTTGGAAGCTCTTGGAATTTACCCTTCCTCGGCTATCCTCCTCCCATGGCCTTGCCCTGGGTCTATTTATTTGGCTGGCAGCATTGGCAGAGCCTCAGAAGTAGGTGCTCACTTCTCACATAGGGACATGAGATGTGTACACAAACTAGAACCGTGTTAGAATGAGGGCTGTGGTGTCTTTCCGCTGTTCCAGGCAAATCTCCCCAACGTGGGAGTGGGGCCAGGGCCATGGCTTTGGCCCAGGTTGGCCTTGGTGGCCCACTGCTCCCTCTCTGATCCCCGTTCTCCAGCCTTCCCTGCCAATTTGGGATGCAGTGGAAGAATAAAGTCATACTCCTTGGTTTTGACACTGTTTTTCCCACGAGGAGAGCATCATTTCTTGGGTGTTCTAGCTCTGGAGATGTAGGCACTGTGTAGTCTTTTAGGGCTGGGCAAATGGCAGGGTCTGGAAGCCTGTGCCCATCCCGAGTGAAAAGAAAAGAGCCTGGCAGTAATGACTCTGTTGCATCCACCTGAGTCCTTCCTAGCAGCTTCCAATTTGTCTTGGATACATCTGGAAGGAGAAACAGGTGTCTAATAGGCACCCCTCCCCGTAAGTTAACCCATGTGACTAGCCTGGGCGCTTCTAGCAGTCTCTCAGGGACTCGACTTAGATTGGTACCAATTGGGACAGGCCTGCCTGTTGGGTGTTGATGAGGGTAGGCTGGGGTAGATTGTTTGCACCTGGTCTCAGTGGCCCTTTCTCCCAGCACTGGCTTTTTTTTTTTCTGGCAGATCTTCGAAAAGTGGCAACAGCATATCCTGGTGACAGGAGTGGTAAGGGTGGCCATGGGGAACAGTGTTTGGGCCCCTCCATAACATTCCCATTTGTTCCCTATGTCTCAGTTACAGGCCCAAAAACTGCGCCTGGCATACACAAGGAGCTCCCATTATGGTGGTTCTCTGCCCAACGTTAACCAGATTGGCTGTGGTCTGGCTGAGTTCCAGGTGAGTAGACACCAGCCAGGGAGTAATGGAGGCTCTTCGACAGCTTCCCCTCTGACTCACCTGTCCCTTTTGGCAGAGCCCTCTCCACTCACCTCTGGATTCCTCCCGGAACACTCGACACCATGGGCTGGTGGAACGAGTGCAGCGAGATCCCCGCAGAATGGTGTCCCCACTCCGCCGCTACCCCCGCCACATATCCTTCACAGTGGGTTTGGGGGTTCTGAGTGATGGTGGGACAAGGTTCCTTAGGAACTCATGGTAGGAAGGGACTTTAAATGTTGTCAGTCCCGTCCTTCTCTAGGAACCCCCCTCTACCCAGCCTCCCTGAAAAGTGACCATGCAGCCCATAGGTCAGCGCTGGCTCCTGTGACAGGGAGTTGCTGCTCCTGAGGCTGTACCCTCTGTTTCTGGCCGGCTGTGACTGTCCTCACTTCAGCTTACTTTTTGCTGCCAGAAGCAGAGGTCCCTGTTAATGGCTCCCACCCTAGCACTCAATCTCAGAGATTTCTACAGACCTATTTTCCCCAAGCCCTGCCCAGATAGTCTATATTTTTCCAGTTTCCTGAGGCCTGTTTTTCCGCTCTTCCATTCTTTGATCCTACTGTTGCTCCTTGTAGAGGAGGAGAAAGGTGTATGTTTCTTGACACAACTCATCTGCTATCTCCGTTGTTCTTATCTGACCCCTGTTCCATACATCCCCTCCATTCTCACACTCTCCCCTTTCATCCCCTTCCCATTTTTTCTTTAATTGGGCTATTCACATCGACAGCTCTCCCTACAGTCCTGCCTACTTATCTCCTCCCCCGGAGTCCAGTTGGCGAAGGTAAGTGCCATGGACAGGCAGGAGCTTCTGCGTACTCTCAGACATGTCTGTGGAAGGAGCTTGGGTTGGGGCTGGAATTGCTAGGTTAGGGTTTTGGTAGTATCTCCTTCCATGATGGCAGAGCTGGGACGGGTGGGGGCAGGTGGAGTAGGTGGGTCAGAGTCCAGTCTCAGCCATGTTGACACGAGTGGCCAAGCCTCTCAGTCCAGCCAGGGCAGGACCAATGGGAACTGTGGCCAGGCTGGGGTGTGTGTAAGGGGGAGGGGGCAGTAACTGAGAGGCAGATGAACACGGTTACCTCCTGCCAAGAGTGGGTGCCACATGTAGTGTTCTGGCATTCCTAGATTTCTGAGCCCTGCCCCTTGTCCATCTAACCCCCAGCCCCAATACCCAGCAAAGTTGCTTTACTCAAAGATTCCCATTCACCTTGCCCTGAGAGAAGTTGAGATGTTTCCAGATCTCTGATATTGATGGAGGGAGGGGACTAATGAGTCAACGTTCTCTCCACCCCCATTTAGGCTACCCTGCATTTTCCAACCTTCATGCCTACCCTCTTGCCCATTGCTGACATTTGTCCTCTTGACTTCCTTTTCCCCCTCCCAGGACGATGCCCTGGGGCAATTTCCCTGCAGAGAAGGGGCAACTGTTTCGACTGCCATCTGCACTTAACAGGTGATGGCCCTTGCCTTCTTTAGGCCACATCCTCTTCTTGTCTCTAGTTCCTGGGGCCCTACTCTCTCACCTTCACCCTGTCCTAGCCCAGCTAGTGTTTTCCCCTGCTGGGCAGGGCTTGGAGACCAGGAAGAACTGTCACTGGTGCCAGCTCCTCTCCACTGCCCCTGCAGGACAAGCTCTGACTCTGCCCTTCACACAAGCGTGATGAACCCCAGCCCCCAGGACACATACCCATGCCCCACACCTCCCAGCATCCTGCCCAGCCGCCGCGGGGGTAAGTGGCTAATGTCCCAGAGCGGGGAGTAGCCTTGGAGCTTTTGTTTTAATCAACTAGGCCAGTGAACACTGCAACCACCTCCACTGTCTCTCTTACAGATTTTGTGGGTGGCGAAATGGACTCCAAAGGTATGTTTTCCTCACCACTTGTGGGCACTGAATGCCAAAGAATTTCTGGCCTAGTGTTGGGGGCTTCGTACAGGGCAGGAAATGGAAACGTGACTCCCTCCTGCCTGCTTCTGCCTTCTGTCTTGCCTTACTGGTGCCTCCAAATGCCCCCTGTCAACCTGTCTTTCTCTTTCAAGTCCCTGCAATTGAGGAGAACTTGGTAGATGACAAGCATTTGCTGAAGCCATGGGATGCTAAGAAGGTAGGCCTGAGTCACTGAGTATTACCCACTCCTCCTTTCTATGGGGTAGGCCTCTCAGGGTCCTCCACTGAGCATGTTTTCCACCTTCTTCCTTCTCTCCCCAGCTGTCCTCATCCTCCTCCAGACCTCGGTCCTGTGAAGTCCCTGGAATTAAGTAAGTCCCTCTGAGAGGTGGGCTAGGGGTGAGGGGAAGTACAGGGAAATATGGGAGACTGATCTCTGCTTTTCCCTGACGACTGCCCCCATTTATGTCTTTCTTTTCCTTTTCTTCCTCCAGCATCTTTCCATCCCCTGACCAGCCTGCCAATGTACCTGTCCTCCCACCTGCCATGAACACAGGGGGCTCCCTACCTGACCTCACCAACCTGCACTTTCCCCCACCACTGCCCACCCCCCTGGACCCTGAGGAGACAGTCTACCCCAACCTGAGTGGGGGCAACAGTACCTCCAATTTGACCCACACCATGACCCACCTGGGCATCAGTGGGGGCCTGGGCCTGGGCCCGGGCTATGATACGCCAGGTGAGTGGCTGTCCTGGCCCTGTGCCCGTGGGGTGCTGCCTGACTGGGGGGATGAAGTGGGGGGGCGAGACTTGAGCACTTGAAATTCTAGTGTGACTGCCCACACCAGCCCATCACCTGTCTACCCCAGGATTCCCTCACTGCAGTTTTCAACCAGTAAGAACTGGTAGGTGTGGCTATTCCTTGAAAGAAGATGGACAGCAGTCCCCAGGTGGGCAGTGCCAACCTCACAGTCAGGAACAGAGTAGGGAGGACATTGTGTTGCCACCTCCATAGTCTGGTCACTGCTACCCATTCCAGGCGGAAAGGGGCCCAGTGCCCATCAGTAATGTTGGCGTCTCTGGTTTTTTGTCTGTGCCTGCAGGACTTCATTCACCTCTCAGCCACCCATCCCTGCAGTCCTCCCTAAGCAATCCCAACCTCCAGGCTTCCCTGAGCAGTCCTCAGCCCCAGCTCCAGGGCTCCCACAGTCACCCCTCCCTGCCCGCCTCCTCCTTGGCCCGCCACGCACTGCCCACCACCTCCCTGGGCCACCCCTCACTCAGTGCCCCAGCCCTTTCCTCCTCTTCCTCCTCCTCCACTTCATCCCCTGTGCTGGGTGCCCCCCCTTACCCAGCTTCTACCCCTGGGACCTCCCCCCGCCATCGCCGTGTACCCCTCAGCCCCCTGAGTTTGCCCGCGGGCCCAGCCGACGTCAGAAGGTCCCAACAGCAGCTGCCCAAACAGTTTTCGCCAACAATGTCACCCACCTTGTCTTCCATCACTCAGGTATGCGTGGCTGCCTTCCCTACATGTCTGTCTCTTTTCCCTCTCTCTTCTCCTGCCAAGTTCCTTCTCTCCCACCTTTCTTTCCTCAAATACCTCTTTTCCTTACTTCCTGTTTTCCCTTATCTTACCCTTCTCCTTCCATTCCTCTGTCCTTCGCCTGCCCTGTCTTTTATCTATCTTAACTCCTTTTTTATTAAGAGTACATACTCCATGCTTAAGCCTTTTGGTTTCAAATCATGGCTCCACCTCTTAGTAGCAGTCTCCTTGGACAAATTATTTAACTTCTATGAGCCTCAAGATCTTCATCTGCAAAACAAGAATGGTATTGTGAGGATCAAATGAAATAATATACGTGAAGTAATTAGCCTAGCCCCAGTACATGACCAACAAATGATAGCTTAATAGCTTGTCCTCTGCTTTTCCTCCCTTTTTTCCTTCTATCCTTTTTTTGCTTTTTTCCTCTCTGTTTTCTCATGCCCTGTCCTTGTCCATCCCTTTCCCATTTCTGTTCCTTCTTTCATAGAACTGATACAATCAGAGAATCTCAAATCATGGAGTGAGCCCAATCCCTTCATTTTACAGATGAAGAAACTGGGACCCAGGGGGAAAGTGGCTTTCCTAAGTTTTACACAGCAATTTAGGAGGAGTTGGACCAGAACACAAAACTTTTACTTGAGAATTTTTTCCTAGTGCTAAAATTCTTAGCTCTTCCTTCCCTCCCTCATCCTTCTCTTCTTTTTTGCTCTCTCTTCCCCTTTTTCCCTTTGAACACAATGTCCTTCTTTTCCCTGTCGTCTATCCTACTTTCTCCTCCTCTTTCATTGCTCTTCCCTGGAATGTGTGTTCTATGTTCCATCTTTACCCAGGTCCCCTCTCCTGTAAGAAGGACCAAGGCCAAGCCAACAAGGGCTCTCTGTACTCTCTTCGAGTCTGGAGTGAGCCTAACTTCCCTCCCTCCCTTCCTCCTCTTTTTCCTCCTTCCTTCCTTCATTCCTCCCTCCCTCCCTCCATCTGCCCTCTTCAAAGCTTTAGAACAGCAATTCTCAACTTCACTGTTGTGTTTTTGATCACTTGTGAGGTATGTCACAAGTACTTGATTATTAACACTAGTTAAGGTACTAAAGTTTAAGAATGGTTTACTTCTGGAGTGGATTCAAAATGATCCTTTTGTCACTTGGTCACGTTAATTCTGATACACATTTTTGAGTAACTTTATCCAGCCCATGGGACACCCATGGGAACGTTGTCATGTTTGTATTGAGAATGGCTGCATCCTAAGAGGGTGGGGGACACTGACTAAGCGTTCCTCTTGAGGGAGCACACAGAGGGGTAAACTTCCCCCTTTTCCTTTGCTTTTCTTCAGGGCGTCCCCCTGGACACCAGTAAGCTGCCCACTGACCATCGGCTGCCCCCGTATCCCTACAGCCCCCCGAGTCTGGTTCTGCCTACTCAGCCACCCATCCCAAAACCTCTACAGCAGCCAGGGCTGCCCTCTCAGGCCTGCTCAGTGCAGCCCTCAGGTGGGCAGCCTCCAGGCAGGCAGCCACACTATGGGACACTGTACCCACCCACCTCCAGCGGGCACGGGCAACAATCTTACCACCGGCCGATGAGTGACTTCAGCCTGGGGAATGTGAGTACCCAGGCTTCTGGCTCAGAAGCAGGGGATTGGTCAGGAAGGACTAAGTAGTGTCTCTAGTGCACTCTGAATTGGGAGCTCTAGGCCCAGGGAGAGACCCCAGGTAAACAGCACTGCTAGCTTGGGTCTTCTCTCTTCCTGCATTGACTCCTACTCCCATATGCTTGCCCCTCTCCCCCCAGCTGTCTCCGCTCAGCTTGCTCTTTGATGACTGCTGCTTTGACCTGTTCTCTTCCTGGCACGCATGTGGTCTGTCCTAGCAGGTACAGCACCCATACCCTTTTTGGGGCCCATGGTTGCTTTGCTACTGTCACTCTGCTTGCTGCCTCTTCCCTCCATGTCTGCCTTGTCCCTGGAGGGTATGAAGATAGCTGAGCAAAGGGGATGTGTTAGCAGGGCTAGGCAGGGAACACCCTGATCTGAAGCCCGCATCCTCAAGGTCTGTTTGTGTGTCCATAGCTGGAGCAGTTCAGCATGGAGAGCCCATCAGCCAGCCTGGCTCTGGATCCGTCTGGCTTTTCCGAAGGGCCTGGATTTTTAGGGGGTGAGGGATCAGTCGGTGGTCCCCAGGACCCCCATGCTCTCAACCACCAGAACTTGACCCACTGTTCCCGCCATGGCTCAGGGCCTAACATCATCCTCACAGGTGAGGGGGCGGGCATGGGGTTCGGGATGGAAGGAGAGAGTGATGCATGCACCTGAGCAGCAGGAGTTTGAGGGGTCTTGGAAGGAGTTTGCAGGGCACAGTGTCCTCAATCACATCCTCTATCCACACAGGAAACTCCTCCCCAGGTTTCTCTAAGGAAATTGCAGCAGCCCTGGCTGGAGTGCCTGGCTTTGAGGTGTCAACAGCTGGGTTGGAGCTGGGGCTGGGACTGGAGGATGAGCTGCGCATGGAGCCGCTGGGCCTAGAAGGCCTAAACATGCTGAGTGACCCTTGTGCCCTGCTGCCTGATCCTGCTGTGGAGGATTCGTTTCGCAGTGACCGGCTGCAGTGAGGGGACCTCATCACCACCCTTCTTGGCCCCATCCCCTATCACTGTCCTTTTCCTCCCTTCCCCCTGGCCAGTAGAGACTCACTCTCTGCCCCCAGATCCTCTTTCTAACATGAATGAGGGAGCCTGATAATGAAAGAAAGCAAGGGGTGTGTCCAGGTGGCCCCTGAATTCTGCACTAGGGGTGGGCCTGGGGGATCTCAAGGGAGGGCCTAAAGCACTTGTAACTTTGAACCGTCTGTCTGGAGGTCAGAGCCTGTTGGAAAGCTGGGGGTAGAGGGGAGCCCCCGAGGCAGGGTTTGTCCAGATGCCTGGAGGTGGGCAGTGCCAGCCCCTCCTCACCACTCTTCCCCTTGCAATGGAGGAGAGAGCCAGAGTGGATATTATTTTTTATTAAATATATTATATGTTAATAAAAAAACATATCAAACCCCCAGTGTGTTTGTCTTCTATTTGGGGTGGGACTGGGGCTCTAGGGAATTACTGGGGACACAGGCCTTTTCATCTGCCATGCTTTTTGCATTTTCTTAGCACCATTGTATGCTGTGAAGGGCTTCCCAGCCTCAGAATGTGTACACAGTATTGGACATGGGGGCCCAGGCTGGATATAGGCTCCCATCACAACAGGAGATAACCTTGTGTGCCCTCCTGTCTGTCCTGCAGTGTCAGGCAGTGGGGGCTCTGACTGACATGTTCCTGCTATTCCTAAACCCTGAGGCCTGGCAGTGAGTCGCAGTAATGGGGCTACTGGCTGAGCTCACAGGTATAATGTCTCCTGGGTAGCTGACCTCAGTGCGAAGGCTCCTAAGGAGAGCGGGTTTAACAACAACTATGGGCTCCAGGTAGGTCTCTGGCTGGCTCCCTTGTCTTTAAAGTAAACTTTGGCAGCAGACTTGGCCCAGTGGTTAGGGCATCTGTTTACCACATGGGAGGTCTGCGGTTCAAATCCTGGGTTACCTTGACCCGTGTGGAGCTGTCCTCTGTGCAGTGCTGATGCGTGTGCCATGCAGGGGTGTCCCCCATGTAGGGGAGCCCCATGCGCAAGGAGTGTGCCCTGTAAGGAGGGCCGCCCAGGGCGAAAGAAAGTGCAGCCTGCCCAGGAATGGCGCCACCCACACGGAGAGCTGACACAACAAGATGATGCAACAAAAAGAAACACAGATTCCAGTGCCTCTGACAACAACAGAAGCAGACAAAGACGCGGCAAATAGACACAGAGAACAGACGACCGGGGTGGGGTGGGGGAGGGGAGAAAAATAAATAAATCTTAAAAAAAAACAACTTTATTTCAACTTCAAAAAATAAAGTAACAGACAAAAGGCATTGTAACAAAGTATGGAAGCATTACTCTGTTGTCAGCAGCATGGGAATTTGTGTTTCTTTTTGTTGCATCACCTTGTTGTGTCAGCTCTCCGTGTGTGTGGCACCATTCCTGGGCAGGCTGCACTTTCTTTCGCCCTGGGCGGCTCTCCTTATGGGGTGCAATCCTTGCACGTGGGGCTCCCCTACGCAGCACAGCAGTCCTTGCGCACATCAGCACTGCACATGGGCCAGCTCCACCCAGGTCAAGGAGGCCCAGGGTTTGAACCACAGACCTCCCATGTGGTAGATGGACGCCCTAACCACTGGGCCAAGTCTGCTGTCAGCATTACTCTTTTAACAAATTCTGTCCAGGCACATTTACCTCATTTAATCCTAAAAACATAGTTGTTTCTCCAGTGTTCAGAAAGATGGAATCAGATTGGTTAAATGACATGATCCTTTAAGACAAGAGGACAGAAAAGTTAGACAAGTGGTACCTGGCCAGCCTCTGAGCCTACTCATTCCTGTTTTTTTTTTTTAAGATTTATTTTTTATTTATTTCCCCTCTTCCCCCTCCCCCCCACTGTCTGCTCTCTGTCCATTAGCTGTATGTTCTGTGTCTGCTTGCATTTTTGTCAGAGGCACCAGGAATCTGTGTCTCTTCTTGTTGCATCATCTTGCTGCTTCAGCTCTCCATGTGTGTGGGGCCACTCCTGGGCAGGCTGTGCTTTTTTCATGTGGGCTGGCACTCCTTGTGTGTGGGGCTCCCCTACAGGGGGACACCCTGCGTGGCAGGGCACTCCTTGCGCGCATCAGCACTGCACATGGGCCAGCTCCACACGGGTCAGGAGGCCCAGGGTTTGAACCATGGACCTCCCATGTGGTAGGCAGATGATCTATCAGTTGAACCAAATGCGCTTCCCCATTCCTGTTTTAATGCAACAGATGTGTGAAAGTCAACCACGTTCTGAAGAGGTCTCATTTTTCTGAGTTGGATCCCTAGCTCTCTGATCACCTGGGCTTCTGCCTCTTTTCCCCATCCAGCATAGTGAGAAGAGTAGTGCCCCGCTTCAGTTACCCCATCTCCACTACTCTATTCTACACCCTAAAGTCTGAGCCTCTCCTCTTCCTCTTTCCAAAGCTCTTGTCATTTTCAGAAAAGAGAACTGAGAGCTTCTGGCTCTAGTCGGAAGGGAATGCAGTGTTCCCCTAAACCTCGAAGTGAGGGTAGCTACCTGGGTCCCTGCCGCCGAGGCCTTCTGGGCCTTCACTCTGGCGGCCCGCCGGAAAGGCTCACCACATCTTCTAACTCTAGGACCCAGGGTGGGAAGGGTGCTCGCCTTGGATTTCACCGGCCGCCTGGGGTCAGTGTCCAGCAGCCTCAGCTAAGCGCAGGGAAGCTGCCTGGGTGCAGGGGGCCCTCCCAGCCGCCAGAGGTCGCGCTGCAGGAGGCCGGGCACTGGGCCGCTACTGCCAGGGTCACTGCCGCCGGCCGGGGAGTGGGGGGCGGGTAGCAGCGGCGCCCGCGGCCCTGGGGCCAGGGTGGGGGGGGGAGAATGGGGGGAACAGAGGAAGCGGGGCGCACAGAGGAGCGTGGGGTCCCCAGCGCTACCGGAGCCGAGAGGCTCGCGCGGCCCGAGTGAGCGGCGCGGCAGCACGGTCCCCGTGTGGCGCAGCGCGGCGGGGACGGGGGCACCGCCGGGCTCCCCCTCCACGGCGCCCCGCGCCCGGGCGCCCTCGGCCGTCTCTTCTTGCTTCACTCGCCGCCCGGGCGGGAGCGGCGCCCGAGTCGGGTGCGCCATGTCCGGGGCCGGGTAGCCCCGCCGCCCGCCGGCCCGCCCGCGCGCCCTCCGAGCCCCCCGCCAGCGGGCCGGCCGGCCGGGGAGCCACTGGACAGACAGGTAGGGGCAGCACCCGGCGGGACGCGGCGGCGCAGGCAGGAAGGGCGGGCGCGCCGGCCGGGCGCGGGGATAGCCCCAGCTGTGCCGCGGCGCTGCACATCTGGTTCCGGTTCCTCTCTTCTGGGGAAGTGAAAGTGGAGGGGAGGGCACAGCCGGGAGTCAGCCGTGCCCCGGCCGCGTGCACCCTCTTGCTCCCAGGGGTGCGGGAGTCGGAGCTCCCCTCCCGCCCGGGTCACGCGGCGGCCCGCGCTGCTGCCGTCACGTCCTCGGCCGCCCGCGCGCCGGCTCCTCTCTGCTCTCCCGCTTCTCCTTTACCTCCTCCCTGTCGGCGCGCCCTCTGCCCCAACCCGAACTTCCCGCCGCCGGGTATGTGGGCATTGGGCCCCGGAGTGGCGTCCGTGCCCGTTGCCTTCCCTAGGGAGAAAGGGCTGCCTTCTGCAGGACTCTTCCCGGGAAGGTCCTGTGGATGGGGGCCACCCCCTCACCCTCCAGCAAGTCCCACCCAAGGGCCTCTGCCTGTTGCCTTGGGCAGAAGGCTCCCTGTTCGCCTGAGGTGGGTGAGGGACGGGGCTGTGCCCCAGAGCTAAATCGGGAGAGTGACGACGTTTCCTCGCTTCACCTCCCTGAAGTGGAGGCTAAATTTAGCCGGGGTTGGGGTGTGCATGTGCCTGTGTGTGTGTATGTGTGTGTGTGTGGCCAGGGTCCAGGCTAGGTCCCTTGCTCCTTGCTCTCTGGGGAAGGGTGGGGGATAAAGTAGAACTGCACATCCTGGAGTGGCTCTGAGACGCCTCTGCCGTGGTTTGGCATGATGCTGTGCTGGCCCCTTCAGCAGCACCCCCACCACCGCCACCCCACACACACCCTCCAAGCTGACTTCCGCTGAGCTGCAGCTTCCCCTCCACTGTTTCAGGAAGTCGCCTCCCTTCCCCTCCGAAGCACCCCCAGGCCTCCCGGCCCCTGCTGCAAACCACCCACCAAGCTCTTTCCCAGCTTCTGCACCCTGGGGCTCCCCAGGACCCTCGGGGTTCCTACTCCCTGGGGTTGGGCCATGGAGGCAGGTGAGAATACATGTGTGGAAGGTCCATTGTGGACCTGTTTCTGTTACTGGGCTCTAGGGGAGGGAGGGTATGGGGATGGCGGGAACTGTCTCCCACAACTGCTTTGGACTTAATTGGGGAGATCTAGGGATCTGGAAAGTGGGAAGACACTGGCTGTTTGGCATGGTTGGTGGTGCTAGGTTGGGGAAAAGGATACTTGAGTCTGGTGGAAAAGACACTAAAGTTTGGGTTTTATGGACTTTCCCAGAAACCTGTGGAGTCCTTATGAAAATCTAGGGGTGAATTCTTTAAGAACACCATCGGAATCATGGGGTTCTCATGATGTCATAACTCGGTAGGAGGGTCAGAAACTCTTAAAAAGATGGTAAGTTTGGTCTGATGTCATGGCCAGAACCAATGATGTCACCGTAGGCCTTTGCAGAAGAGATTGTGATCTATGTGGTTTTAACTGTGGATACAGAGAGAGTGAGGAGGAAGGGGGCCTTTAAAAGGGTACGTGAGCAATATGATGTCAGAGTCCAGCTGTGTGCAGTGGAATCGAGCTGGGTCCTTTGGGGACAGGGCTGGTACCGCTAAGTGGGAGGAGCCTGGTCTCTTTAAGGAGCTGGGGTGGGCTGCGAGGACCTGGTGATGTCACAGGTGGGAAAGTTCAGGATTGGCTGACCACTTCTCCTGCTTTTCCTTGGGTAGACTAGGAAGAAGCGGGAAGCTAGAGAGACATCTTGGTTGTCATGGCAACACTCTTCCTTGCTTTATCTCTCCCCCTCTCCCCACCCTGACCATTCCAGATGCAGTGAGTGAGGGGGGGGCCATGGCGGAGGAGCGGCCCCCCCGGTTGGTGGATTACTTCGTGGTAGCTGGGCTCGCGGGGAACGGAGCACCCATCCCTGAGGAAACGTGGATTCCTGAACCCAGTGGGCCTCTGCGCCCTCCCCGGCCAGCTGAACCCATCACAGATGTGGCAGTCATCGCTAGGGCACTGGGCGAGGAGGTGCCCCAGGGCTATACATGCATCCAGACTTCTGCTGGGGGCCACCCCTTGGAACTCAGCGCTGGGCTCCTGGGTGGAACTCAGCCCGTCATCTGCTACCGCAGGGGCCGTGACAAGCCCCCCCTCGTTGAGCTGGGGTGTGTGCCCCTATCCATGCTGGCAACAGGGGAGGCCTGGAGGGGTCTGGAGTGGGATAGGGAGAAGTAGGGGTCTGGGATGGGGGAAGGGCAATGGGAGAGAACTGAGTGGGCTAGAGGCTAGGGAGGAGGGACCAAAATCGTCTGTGCTTAGTCTCCACACAGATCTGGGTTCGTGTACTGGCATTGCTACTTGCTAGCTGGGTGATCTTGGCCAGGTTATTGAGCCCCTCTGGGCTTGTTTCCTCTTCTGTAAAATGAGGATAATACCTCTTCATTGGGTAGTTGAGAAGATTAAACGAGCTATTCATGTAAAGGACTTAGCGCAAAGTTCATAAGTGGTAGCTTCAATTATTCCTAGTATTTATTAATGAGCATGGGCCTTGGAAGGCATGCAGGGTTCTTACTGCTCAGGAAGTAGAGCCAGGGGCAGAAGAGGGGATATAGGATTCTGGAGGACAGAGTTCAGCAAAGAAGAGATGGGCCTTGGTGTCAGGGTTTGATGAGGCCAAGGGAACAAGGCAGGTTTGGGGAACTGGGGAGACAGATCTGCCAGGTTGGATGTCTTTCTCCTCTGCCCTGGACTCCTGACATCTCTCTGCTTTCTGCACCAAGGGTGTTGTATGAGGGGAAGGAACGGCCCAAGCCTGGCTTCCATGTGCTAGACACGACACCCTACAGCCATTCAGCCAACCTGGCCCCTCCAGGCCCTGGGCACCCCCGCACCTACCTCACTTTCCGGCGGGCAGCGGAGGGGGCAGGGCTGCATGCCCTGGGCATCACTGACCTCTGCCTGGTCCTGCCCAGCAAGGGCGAGGGCACTCCTCACACTTACTGCCGCCTGTCCCGCAACCTCAACCCTGGCATGGTGAGTGGGGCCACCCTGGGCCATCTTAGTGTGAGGGGGTGGACCGCAGGGACAGGCCCTGAGGGGTGACTCTGGTTGTAGGGGAGAGGGATTAGTGGGGAGGGGAAGGGAATGCCAGCTCGGGGTGGTGGCGAGAAAATGGACCTAGAAACCTTTGTTAGCTCTGTATTTGCCTGTCTCTTGCCACCCCTGGGGCAGTGGGGCCCAGCAGTGTACCTGTGCTACAAGGTGGGCCTGGCCAAGGCCAACATGCTGGTGTATGAGGCAGGTGAGTACCCTGTTTGTCCCCCTCACCCTTTGGCTCCCCCTGTTCCTCAGCCCTAGTACCTTTTGGCTAGCACCTTTAGTATTCCCAGTACCCCCTTTCTCTTTGCCACGTGGCCCTTCTCTGGTACTCCCGGGTTCCTTCCCCTGGAGTTTGATGGATTCTCCTCCTCTTGGGTACCCCCCATTCTGCCCGGGATGCAGAGCTGCTGGGCCGCTACCCGGAAGAGGACAATGAGACGTTCCCGCTGCCTGAGTCAGTGCCCGTCTTCTGCTTGCCAATGGGGGCCACTGTCGAGTGCTGGCCTGCCCAGACCAAGTACCCTGTGCCCGTCTTCTCCACCTTTGTGCTCACGGGTGCAGCTGGTGATAAGGTGGGTGTTTGGAGTGTGGGCAGGGGCTCTGGCTATGGGCCTGCCTGACCACCCTCTGCCCCCTGCCAGGTGTACGGTGCCGCTCTGCAATTCTACGAGGCGTTCCCGAGGGCCAGGCTGTCGGAGCGGCAGGCACGGGCCCTAGGCCTCCTGAGTGCTGTGGAGCGGGGTCGGGCGCTGGGGGGCCGTGCTGTGCGCAGCCGCCGTGCCATTGCGGTGCTGTCCCGCTGGCCTGCCTTCCCGGCCTTCCGCGCCTTCCTCACCTTCCTTTACCGCTACTCCGTCTCAGGCCCTCATCGCCTGCCCTTGGAAGCGTGAGCAAGGCTTCTCTGACCCTGGGAGGCCGGGAGAGATGGGGGAGACAGAGGGCTGGGGAACAGGGCTGCCATGTGTGGTGGTATAGTTTGTCAATTGCAAAAAAAAAGCCATACCCCTGGTGAGGGGCTGAGTGGGGCCTGATGGCCAGTCCCCACTGGCTGGCTAAGGCCTAGTGAGGGGCTGTCTGTGCCCAGAGGGGTCTCTTTTCCCACTTGCTCACATTCTGTATGTAACTGAGTCTCTGACGGCCGATACGGGTCTGGAGGTGGGATTCAGGGAGGAATAAGGCTCTTGAGGGAACGTAAAGGAGACAGGAAAATGTAGGGGAGGGGACACGGACAGACTGGGGAGTCTGCCTCTGACCTATTTCGCTCTGTTCCCCAGGCACATCTCCCACTTCATTCACAGCGTCCCCTTCCCCTCCCCACAGAGACCCCGCATCCTAGTGCAGGTGAGAGCCGGGGCAGGGCTGGGTGTGAGGAGGGCATTCTGCAGGCACAAGGCTTATCCACCTGACCACAGGCTCTTCTGTCCCCCCCAGATGTCTCCCTATGACAACCTACTCCTTTGTCAACCTGTCTCCTCACCCCTGCCCCTCAGGTATGTGCCCAGGTTCAGGAGACATTAATGAGCAAGGATGTGGTAGGTGCGAAGCAGGTGGGCGCAGCTGTGGAGGTCTGCGCAGGCTGGGCCCACGTGGCATCCATGCCCCGTAACTTGGGAAGGGGTCCCTGGGGTCCTGGTGACTGTTCCCCCACCTTGGCCTTGCCCGCAGTGGCGCCAGCTTCCTGCAGCTGCTGCAGAGCCTGGGCCCTGAGCTGGCTGTCACACTGCTGCTGGCTGTGCTCACAGAGCACAAACTGCTCGTCCACTCACTGCGGCCGGACCTGCTCACCAGTGTCTGCGAGGCCCTCGTCTCTGTGAGTGCTGCCCTGCCCAGTCCACCTGCCCCAGAACCATCATTCTTTCTGGTGCCCCCCATCCTCATCCCTGCCTTGACCCTTCTTCTTACTTCTCCTTCCTTGGTGAGGGTCTCAGCCCTTCTCCCTGAGCACAGCCTACAGGGATGTACAGCTTCCATTGGGGCCTCTTCTTGGGGGCCCAAGCCCCCACCCCCAGCAAGTATCTCCTCTCTTCCTGTGCACCCCACACACACACACACACACTGCTGCCCAACCCCTTGCTCACTGGCCCTCCCTCCCTGGTACTTCAGATGATCTTCCCGCTGCACTGGCAGTGCCCCTACATTCCGCTGTGCCCGCTGGTGCTGGCAGATGTGCTGAGTGCCCCTGTGCCCTTCATCGTGGGCATCCACTCCAGCTACTTCGATCTGCATGACCCTCCTGCTGATGTCATCTGTGTTGATCTGGACACCAACACGCTCTTCCAGTAAGAGGGCTGGGTCTCATGCAGGGAGCAGTGGGGAGGGGCCATGAGAAGGCTGCTGTGTAGGGTGCCACCTGCTCAAAAGGAGCCTCAGGCAAGAAGTGGGGAAGAATGGGCAGAAGGCAGGTGTGACTTACAGCCCTCACCTTCTTCCTGATGCCTGTCTCACAGAACTGAGGAAAAGAAGCCCCTCTCCCCTCGGACCCTGCCCCGCAGACCCTACAAGGTTCTTCTGGCCACGCTGACAAACCTGTACCAGCAGCTGGACCAGAGTGAGAAGCTGGGGTGGGGGGGATGGGAGAATGGAAACCGCCATTGACCTTAAACTTCCAGTGTGGGGAGGCCTGTGGGGAGCTAGACCTTACTTAAGGAGGTTAGAGGAGTTAGGATTTCATCTGGTGGAAGTGAGGGGAGTTCACCTTCCAATCTAAGTGAGGGAGGGGCAGGCAGGAGTCCTGGAGCATGTTGAGAAGGTCGAGTTCATCACTGGGGAGTCTCAAAACTGTTACCTTGAGGTGATTTTTCAGGTGATAGTGGTGCGAAGTCTGTTAGAGGCAGTGAGGGAGACTTGGGAGGAGCAGGGTTGAAATAAGCACTGCAGGTGCCAGCCCTGATGCTCAGGCTCTGCTGGTTCCCCAGCATATACTGGACCCGAGGAGGAGGCATCCCTGGAATTCCTGCTGACGGACTATGAGGCAGTGTGTGGCCGCCGGGCCCGTCTGGAACGCGAAGTGCAGGGCGCCTTCCTCCGCTTCATGGCCTGCCTGCTCAAAGGCTACCGGGACTTCCTACGCCCACTCACCCAGGCCCCCTCTGAGGGGGCTCGTGATGTCGATAACCTCTTTTTCCTACAGGGTAAAGTGGGCCTGTCTCTGTTTGGGGAGGGCGTCAGTGGGAGGGGGTGCCAGGGGCTGGACTCCATGGGGCAGACGGGGAGTGGGGGGATACTGGGAGCTGCTCCGTTGCTTGGACCTTTAGGTGGCAAATGTTTTTATGGGCACCTCCTTTGAGCAGATACTTCCAGGCTTGGAGGGAGTAAAGGTACAAAGATGAACTGGATGTGGCCCTACCTTCTGGGAGCCCTGGGCTTGGGGTAGGCACAGACAGTGAACCCTGTGGTAAACAGCCCCTATGGACAAAGCTCTGTTCAGGGACCCTCAGAGAACCCCCAGACTGAGGCAATGGGTGCAGACAGACAAAGGGAGGGATCCTTTGGGACCATGAGGCTGGGAAAGCTGAGCTGACCAGTGGGTTGTGTGGCAAGACCTGCCAGAGGGGCCAAAGTGCTGATGACTTTGATGATCTTGTGTCTTGCCAGGATCCTCAGCAGGCAGGGACCCAAGAAAGGGGTTCAGGAAGGGTGTGGCTGTGGTGGGGAGCCCTGGTAACCCCCTCTGGTGCCCCATTCCTGTCTTCCTCAGGCTTCCTCAAATCCCGGGAACGCTCCAGTCACAAGCTGTACTCTCAGCTGCTGCACACACAGATGTTCTCCCAGTTCATTGAAGAATGCTCTTTTGGCTCAGCTCGGCATGCTGCCCTTGAATTCTTTGATTCCTGCGTTGACAAGGTATTGGGCATTATCCCTTCTCTACCTGCCCAATGGCCTCTGCCCTCCTCTCGGCCATCTCTTTTGCCCTAGGGCCACTGCGTAACACAACAGCTCCATCCCAACTGAGAAGGAACGGAACCCTGGAGTTGTATGGTGCACCTCCTGTGCAGCCATTCATAGCTGGCTGCACATACAGACCATCTTCCCATCCCTGACTTTATCTCCCTTGCTGTCTCCAGATCCCTGGTAGTCTGGGCTCCCTTGCTCCTTCCTTAAAGATGTGCTCTTTTGGGAGATGCCATCTTCTGGACACATGGCCCCTGCTTCCTGCTTGCCATCTTTTTTTTTTTTTTTTTTTTTTTAAAGATTTATTTATTTATTTAATTTCCCCCCCTCCCCTGGTTGTCTGTTCTTGGTGTCTATTTGCTGCGTCTTGTTTCTTTATCCGCTTCTGTTGTCGTCAGCGGCACGGGAAGTGTGGGCGGCGCCATTCCTGGGCAGGCTGCACTTTCTTTTCACGCTGGGCGGCATTCCTCACGGGCGCACTCCTTGCGCGTGGGGCTCCCCCACGCGGGGGACACCCTTGCGTGGCAAGGCACTCCTTGCGCGCATCAGCACTGCGCATGGCCCCTGCTTGCCATCTTGACACTCACTCCCTTACCATCCTGTTCCAGGTCCATCCAGAGCAGGAGAAGCCTGAGCCGACACCCCTGGTGGAGCTGGAAGAGCTGTCGGGAAGTGAGCTCACTGTCTTTATCACACCTCCTGAGGAGCCTCCAGTGCCGGAGGGCAGTGAATCCACTCTCCTGTATTGGTGAGAGCCTCTCGCCACCCCCCAATTGTCCTAAGGCCCTGTAGGCTGGCGTACAAAGCTTGTTTGGCCCTGTGCTGACTGCCCCTCTCTGCCCTTTCAGCTATGATGGGTTCCCAGAGCTACGGGCTGAGCTCTTTGAGTCTCCTCAAGAGCAACCCGGGACCCTACCTGTGCCGGGCCCATCCCGTAGCGCCCCCAGCAGTCCTGCTCCTCGTCGTACCAAACAGGTAAACAGCAGGGCAGTATAGAGGGGCCTGGCTCAGGCTGTGAGAACTGCCTCGGTTTCCTCATCTATAAAATGAGAATAAAAGTACTTATCCCATAAGTTAGAAGGCTCCCATGTGCCAGCCACATAAAAAGCACTATTTATACATTAATTGTTGTTTGCACTGTCGTCCTCGTCATCGTCTGAGCACTCCAGGAATCAAGGACACCTGCCTGTGCTCAGGGCGAGACCTCTCCACTTAGGGCTCCAGGGCCTATGCCTGGTGGTACACCATCATTCCTGCTTTCTGAGAGCACAGACCCTTCCTCCCCACACCATTTTAAGACCTGAGTCCCCCTGCCCTGCCCTGGGATCGTACTCACCCTGGTGTGTCTCCTGCCCCACCTAGGAAATGAAGGTTGCGCAGCTCATGGCGCAGAAATCAGCAGCTATGCCTGATCTGTGGGGCCGGTGCCTGCTGGGGCACTGCTATGGGCTGTGGTTCCTGTGTCTGCCGGCTTACGTGCGGTCGGCGCCCTCGCGGGTGCGGGCACTGCACACAGCCTACCACGTGCTGCGCCAGATGGAGAACCGCAAGGTGGTGCTCCCGGACGAGGTAGGCAGCCACGTGCCTATCTGGCCATGCCCATGGCAGATCCCAGTGAGGCCTTGGTGGCTGTGGGGCATGTGAGAGGAAAACTGTGGAGACCAGACAAAAAGCTGTGGGATTGAGGTGGCTGGGGAGCACGGGCACAGGCCCAAGGGAGCATGTGCAGGCTAGAGCAGTGGGGACTTCTGGGATCAGCAGGGAGGCTGGGTGGCTCTGAGGCAGCCCCAAGTGTGCCAGGGACTAGTGCAGCCTATGAGAATTGGGGAGGTTGGAAGAGGGTGCTGGCTGAGCCTGGAGGATTTGGGTTGGGGGGTGAGTCCCCTTTATCCTGCACCTCTTCTGGTGCAGGTATGTTATCGGGTGCTGATGCAGCTCTGCTCCCACTACGGGCAACCAGTGCTGTCTGTGCGAGTCATGCTGGAGATGCGGCGGGCGGGCATCGTGCCCAATACCATCACCTACGGCTACTACAATAAGGTAGCTAACCAGGGGCAGGCAGGTGGGCTGGCAGCCGGCACCAGGTATGTGCATGTGCCTGGGGATGAGGCTGCCTGACACCTGCTGCTCTCCTCTCTCCTTGGGACTGGGCCTCTACACTTCAAGTAGGTCCTGTGACCCCTTGTCAGCCGTGGTGCTCGTACAGTGCCTTAGTGCCTGCAGAGGTTTTCTCCTATGTGGCTGCTTGAATTCTCACTCATAGCAGCCCTGACAAGGAGATGGCAAGTATTGCTGCCTCCCAATCATAGTTAGTAGTACTAGCCACATGCCAGGTACCCTTCCAAATATATCACACATTTTAAATCTTTTTGTCCTCACAAAACCCCACTAGGAGAGATGTTATGATCTCCATCCTATAGATGAGATGAGGTTGCAGAGAGGTTAGTAACTAGGTCAAAGTCCTACGTGACAGTGAATAAGTCAGGGAGTTAGGAAATGAGCACATGCAGCATGTCTTCCAAATTCAGGCTCTAAAACATGATCCTGAACTGCCTCCCTCTGTTTTGTTTTGGTTTTTTTCCTATCTGGTCACATCATCATCTTTTAGTGTGCCTCTCCATGCTGCACAGGTCTGGGACACCTTTTTTCTTTTTTCACCAGGAGGTCCCGGGGCTCAAACGCGGGTCCTCCATATGGTAAACAGGAGCCCAGTTGCTTGCGCCAAAGCTGCCTCTGCTCCCTCTGTTTTTCTTTTTTCAAGATTTACTTATTTATTTATTTCCCCGTCCCCCTGCCAGGGTTGTCTCTTCTGTGTCTATTTTGCTGGGTCTTCTTTGTTTGCTTCTGTTGTTGTCAGCTGTACAGCGAATCTGTGTTTCTTTTTGTTGCGTCATGTTGTTGTGTCAGCTCTCCATGTGGGCAGCGCCATTCTTAGGCAGGCTGCACTTTCTTTTGCGCTGGGTGGCTCTGCACTCCTTGCACGCATCAGCACTGCAAGTGGGCCAGCTCCACATGGGTCAAGGGGGCCCGGGGTTTGAACTGCGGACCTCCCATGTGGTAGGCGGACACCCTAACCACTGGGCCAAGTCCACTTCCCCCTCTGTTTTTCTGAGGACAAAACTAATGACCAAAAAAGTGAAATGATTTCTTCAAAGCCATAGAGTTTATAAGTAGCCATGTGTAGATACAAATTTTCTCCACTGTTTCTGGCTTCCTTATAAGTAACCATGTGTGGATACAAATTTTCTCTACTCTTTCTGGCTTCCTTTAGGTCCCCTCAGAGGCATCTGCTGCCAACTGCTTTTATTTTATTTTTTTTTTGGCGGGGGAGTCCTTGTTCCTGGCTGAGCCACTGACTGGACAGTCCTAGGCTGTCCAGAGGAGAAGGTGGTCAGTCCCTGGGGCCCCAGGACAGGTGGGGAGGGAGTCAGTTGGGCTGGGTCAGGATGTGGAAGTAGACCATCCTGATAGGCCCTGTGCTTGCAGGCTGTGTTGGAAAGCAAGTGGCCTTCTGGCACACCAGGTGGACGCCTGCGTTGGGCCAAGCTCCGGAATGTCGTCTTGGGGGCTGCTCAGTTCCGCCAGCCCCTGAGAGAACAGCGGCAGCAGCAGCAGCAGCGGCAGCAGCAGCAGCAGGCAGCACTTCAAGAGGGAGGCAGCTCCCAGACAGGTGGGTAGGGGCTGGTGAGCTGAGCTTGGGGATGGAGTAGCCGGGTTCTCAGAGAGGGCCATGAAGAGCTGGGGCTAGCCCAGTGGCTGGCATTGGTGTTCTGGGGATGGATCAGTTACACTTCGCTGATGACAAAAGGGATATAGTTCTGCCTGGCAGGACCCCCAACAAACACAGATCCATCCAAGGAGCTTTGTTTTGGAACAGGGGCATGGGTCGCTAGCTGGCTGCCTCTAACCCTCCTTCCTGTCTTTTACAGGCCAGCCGGAGCGCCCTTCCCCCACACGCCCCCTTCAGCGCCAGACTACTTGGGCTGGGCGCAGCCTGCGGGACCCGGCCTCACCCATGGGGCGCTTGGTGAAGAGTGGCAGCCTAGGCAGTGCCCGAGGGGCCCAGCCCACTGTGGAGGCTGGGGTGGCCCACAGTGAGTGCCCTTGTTCGACAACCCCCCTCACCCCCAGCTAGTGAGAGAGACTAGAGCCAGGTTGCGGGGTGGCCCTCTGTGGTGGGCACTACAGATTCTTAGGGCTGTGTAGCCAGGAATTGTGTTTCTTCTGGAAAGGGGCAGCTGGAGGTGGGTTCCGGCTTCATCTTCCCTGATTCTTTTCTGCCCTGCAGTGATTGAGGCCTTGGGGGTCCTGGAACCCCGGGGATCACCTGTGCCCTGGCACGATGGAAGCCTCTCAGACCTGAGCCTGACAGGAGAGGAACCAGCACCTGGAGGCAGTCCAGGGGACTCAGGCTCAGCCCTGAGTGCTCAGTCCACTGAGACCCTGGAAGGGTCAAGTGGGCGGGTGCCCAAGGCTAGTGGGCGACAGGACGAGGCAGGCACTCCCCGCCGAGGGCTGGGGGCTCGCCTTCAACAGCTGCTCACTCCTTCCCGCCGCTCCCCTGCCACTCGTGTTACCGTACCTGAGCTGCCTCCTGACCTGCCTCCCCCAGCCCACCGCAGCCCCATGGACAGCCTTCTACGACCCCGGGAGCGCCCTGGATCCACTGCCTCTGAGGTAGCCAGTGAGGGAAAGGTCCAGATGCCTTAGCCCGAGGAAGCTTGGGGAGGGCTGCCAACTGGGAGAGTGCACAGAGAGGGTGGTACTCCAGGGTGGTTGAAGCACACATCCTGGCTGAGATGGAGCGTGGGGTTGACTGACCATCCTCTCTCATGTAATGGCAGAGCTCAGCCTCTTTGGGCAGTGAGTGGGACCTCTCAGAGTCTTCTCTCAGCAGCCTGAGCCTTCGCCGTTCCTCAGAGCGCCTCAGTGACGCGCCTGGATCCTTCCAGCCACCTTCCTTGGAAGTGAGGATAACCCCTCAGCACAGACGATTGCAAACACACACACATGCACATTCACCCTGTCAAAGGCAGAGGACAGGGAGGTGGTGGAAGAAGCCTGGCCTGAGATTTGGAGGTGGGAGGGGATGGGGAAGGAGCATGGCATGGCTCCAGGGTGCTGGGGCCAAGCAGGGCCTACTGCCTGGGCTCCTCTTGCCTACAGATTCTGCTGTCTAGCTGCTCCCTATGCCGTGCTTGTGACTCGTTGGTGTATGATGAGGAGATCATGGCTGGCTGGGCACCTGATGACTCCAACCTCAATACAACCTGCCCCTTCTGCGCCTGCCCCTTTGTGCCCCTGCTCAGTGTTCAGACCCTTGATTCCCGACCCAGGTGCCCAAGGCAGGGCAGGTGCTGTGGGTGGGACAGGAAGGGGAGGTCCATGAGCTGACCCCTCCTATCCCCCTGCAGTGCCCCCAGCCCCAAGCCTGTCCCTGCTGGTGCCAGTGGCAGCAAAGATGCTCCTGTCCCTGGGGGCCCTGGCCCTGTGCTCAGTAACCGCAGGCTCTGCCTTGCCCTGGATGAGCCTCAGCTCTGCAATGGACATGTAGGGGTAAGGGCTGGGCCAAAGGGGCGTGAGGAATGGGGGTGCAGCATCCTGTGGGGAAGCCTCAGGGGTACAGGGGAAAGATGGGCAAAGATGGGCATTGAGGGCAAGAGGCATCCCAGAAGCTGTGGGAAATAATAGCTCAGTGAGAGGCAAGCCTCTGGGCAAGAGGTTATGGCCCTGTCCTCCACTGCCCTCTCCCCCTTGTTCTGGACAGGGTGCCTCTCGGCGGGTCGAGGGTGGAGCATGGGCATACCTGAGTCCCCTGGTGCTGCGTAAGGAGCTGGAGTCGCTGGTAGAGAATGAGGGCAGTGAGGTGCTGGCTTTGCCTGAATTGCCCTCCGCCCACCCCATCATATTCTGGAACCTTCTGTGGTATTTCCAGCGATTGCGCCTGCCCAGTATTCTACCAGGCCTGGTGCTGGCCTCCTGTGATGGGCCCCCGCCCCCCCAGGTCAGTGGCTTCATTTGGTTCCTGCTTCCTGAATGCTCCCTCTTCACCCCTAGCTCTCTGTCCTCTTAGTCCTCTGAGTCCACAGCACTGTACGAAGAGCACCTGTTTTAGCATCTGTTGTACATGGTTTGAATCTGGCCCTTTCACTTCATCACTCTGAGCCTCAGTTTTCTCACCTGTAAAATGGCATGCATACCTACCTCATAGGGCTCTTGTGTAGATACCTTGTATAGTGCCTAGTACCTAGAAAATGATTTATTAATGTTCTCTATTCATTGCACAAATACTTATTAAGCATGTTTAGGTTCCAGGCACAGTGTTTTTGGCATTAGGATGTAGCAGTTTACAAAACAAAGTTCTTCCTCCCAAAGACCTTACATACTAGTGAAGATGATAATTCCTTTCCTTCTTCTCTTTAGCTGTGTCCCTTCTGTCTTTTTGAATATCAGCTGCATATTTCCTGTCATTTGCCTCCTACTCTATGAGCCTAACTATCTTCTCTACCTCCCCCTCCTCAGGCCCCAGCTCCTTGGCTAACCCCTGATCCAGCCTCTGTGCAGGTACGGCTGCTGTGGGATGTCCTGACACCGGACCCCAATAGTTGCCCACCTCTCTATGCGCTCTGGAGGGTCCACAGTAAGTCTGGGAGTTGGTCTAAAGGGGAGGACTGGGTCACACACCCAGAGGGCTCCGTGATCTCAGCTAACTTCCTTCCTTTCATCCAGGTCAGATCCCCCAGCGGGTGGTATGGCCAGGCCCAGTACCTGCATCTCTTAGTCTGGCATTGCTTGAATCTGTGCTGCGTCATGTTGGACTCAATGAGGTACATAAGGCTGTGGGGCTCCTACTGGACACACTAGGGACCCCGCCCACTGGCCTGCACCTACAGAGGTATGGCATTCCTATTTTGGAAGGTCCCTGGCCTGTCTCAGGCTCCACACCCCCTACCACTCATTCACACCTTCTGTCCCAACTCCAGGGGCATCTACCGTGAGATCTTATTCCTGAAAATGGCTGCTCTGGGCAAGGACCATGTGGACATAGGTGAGGCAGTAGGTAGGGGGCTGAGGAGTTTAGGGACCTGGGGCCACATGTGGGAGGCTGGGGTCCTAATGCATTGACCTCCACCCTCTTCCCTAGCGGCCTTCGACAAGAAGTACAAATCTGCCTTTAACAAGTTGGCCAACAGCATGGGCAAGGAGGAGCTGAGGCAGCGTCGGGCACAGATGCCCACCCCTAAGGCCATCGACTGCCGCAAATGTTTTGGAGCACCTCTGGAATGCTAGAGACCCTTAAGTTTCTCCCTCCATCCTGGGGTGGGGGGAAGTGGGGAAGAAAGGATTCAAGAGATAACCTGCTTCCCTGTTCCCCTCGTAGAGGAGTTGGGAACAGCCTGGAAAGCATGCCCAGTCATAGGCTCCGAGTGGGGGCCAGAGGAAGAGGGACCTGTTGTTAACAAAAGTCACAATTCCTCTATCTTCAACCTGCCCAATTTGCTTGTGCTGGTGTTAGGGGAGGTTGGAGGGGTGGGATGGGGGGAGTTGGCACAGCTCTGTTCCTCACCCCCTGTCCTATACCAGGAACCTCCTTCCAGGGTACCCAAACGTCAGCACTGCCCTGGTAATTTTAGAAGTTTTTGTTTTAAAAAACTACTGGAAAGATACAGAGCTACTGAGCCTTTTCCCAAGATGGGAGGGATGGATGTCATTCCCCACCAAGGATGGCCCCTCTTCCCTAGCATTGCTGAAAGAGCCCATGGCTCCCCATGCCTGCCTACCTTAGTGTTTATATTTTATTTTAAGTTATTTATTTTGGAGCTACAGCCCTTTCCTTATGAGGTTCTTATGGAGGGTGAGGAAGAGAAGGGAAACGGGGCACCATGGTTCAGTGGTTTGTAGCTCCTTGGAAGTCAGGTGGTAGGAGCTAGAGATATCCCAAGCTCCCTTCGGAAGAACTGCTGCCCCCTCCAGTCCTAATCCTTCTGGGGAATGCCTCACCCACCCAGAGCCCTGACCTGTGCAATAAGGATTGTTCCTTGCAAAGTTTTGTTGGATGTAAATACAGTAAAAGCTGCTTCCATCTTTTTCCTGCTGCCTCCTATTCATTGAATCTGGGATAATGGCGGGGGATACTTTTCTTTTTCCTCTGGCTGCATACCCTCTTTTTTACCTCTCCATCTCTACAGCCTTCTGGCATACCCTGCTTCCTCTGACCAGGTCTGGTACTGGCCCCTTGGGGATACAGGGAGTTCTTGGAGCAAGAGAATGGTGAACCTGGTGCTGGCTATGGTGGTGCCAGTCTGTGTGGCACTTCCGGCTCTCCCACACAATCTTCCCTTGTCCCTCATCTGTAGCCCACACAAAGGCTCCATTCTCTAGGGGCCCTGAGCTCATCTCTGCCTTCTTTCCTCTGCTCCAGCTTCCCCCTCCACCCCAATTCTCCAGTGCCTCCACAGGGATGATAACCCTGTCATCAGCAGCAGCCGGTGTTGGCGGCCCGTGTGCATCCTAGGGGCCCTGGCAGACATCCTCAGCCTCCTTAGCTGCTCTAGCGAAAGGATGAACTCCTCTAACCAGGATCTCAGCCTGGGGACAGCATAGGGAAGGGATAAGGATTAAGGGGCTCACCGCATCTGTGCATCAGGGAGACAGGCATCATTTTCTAATAACTTCAGCCCACTTGGAGTTTTCCTTCCTCCCTTTGTTTCCTGTATAATGAAATAAACACAGGAAACAACTCCTAACAGAGCTGTAAAACCAATTACCAAAGGGAATTAGCCAACAGAAATGCCTTGGGGAAGGAGGGCAGTAGTGTCAATGGAGGAAATAACTTACGTGAACATTTACTGCAAAATCCTGGGGCCAGGAGTAAGTAGAAGAAGAGAGAGATACTACTTTTTTGAATGCTGGGACTTTCAAGCCAGAGGACTCTTCCTCATCGTGTGTTGAGCGTTGCAGGATGCTTTTCAAGTGTCCTAAAGAAGCTACAAAGGAGAGAAGCAGGGTCTTAGGAAGTGTCATCTGTCTTGTCAGGAACTAGAGATGCCCTTCTTGGAAGGGAACCCTTATGTTACTGAGGTTCTGTTCAGATTATTCTCCCCAGAATCATCCCAATGACAGTTTTCAAATCATAAGTGTCCTAAAATCGTACATTTCTTTTGACTGCAGTGTACCCAGCACTGTAGGATTTTAGGAACCGTAGAATTTTAGAGTTCAGTCCCTACTCTAATAGATCACACAATTGTATTGGTCTTAGAGCAGGGGCTCTTAATCTTTTTGTTCCGTGGACCCCATTGCCACTCAGGTGAAAACCACGGACCCCTTACTAAGTCCACACTATACTGTATTATTTAATAAATATATCACACCAACACATCCCCACAAGAATAATGTTTTTGTTTTTATTTTCAATTTAAATCCAAGCTCACGGACCCCTTGTTAAGAACCCCTGGTCTAGAGTGCTCCTGGTCCACAATCACCCTGCCTTCCAGCTTATGGTTCTTGTCTGAGCTACCTTCTGGAGCCTCCTGCAGTCAAATAGCAAGAGCTACAGAACGCTTTTTTTTTTTTTACCTTTTTTTCCCTTTTCTTTATTATTATTATTATTATTATTAATTTTTGGTCTTTTTTGTTTTGTTATTACTACAGAATTTTTAACCATGAGAATATCTAGGAATTTCAATAGCTAAATATTCACGTTGGCATCTGACATTTCTTTCCTGTGGTCTAAGGAGTTGTATGGGGGGGCAGGGGGAGGGCGGGAAGATGGGCCCTATTTCTCTTCCTAACTGTTAGTGTCAAATCTGGTCTCTGTTGCTTCCTAATATTATTGTGTCATTATTGCTTACTAGTACTATCATGTCAGATAAGTTATTTAACTGCCGCACCTCAGTTTTTCCTCATCTGCAAATTGGAGGTCATTTAAAGATTAAATTCTATCATCCATGTGCCATGCTAAGCACACTAATAAATGTCAGCTTCAAAAAGAAAAAACAGAGCCTGCATAGGGCTAGGGTCATGTCCAGCATAACAATGACCTCACTTATGTGTCTCCCTTAGAGCCTGATCCTTTCAGATGAAAGGCCCCATCCACAGCCTCACTGGTATCTTCCTCAAGCTGGCATCTTTCACCACCATGTTTCTCATGTGTCTCCTCACAGCCCTTGAAATGGCCCTTAAGACAGCAGAGAACTTATTGGACTGGAGATGGACAAAGTAGTAGGTTAGCAAAAGAGGAATGTACCCTCCATGAGGGCAGTAACTTTGTCTCATTCATTGCTTTACCTCCCCAGCACACAGAAGAATGCCTGATAATGTAACAGGTTTTCCATAATGTATGTTCAATGACTGAAAGGAGTCAGTGAAAGCATTAAAATAATGGGTTTAGGAGAGGAATAATTTTTAGTGCAGTTCAAAACAGGTGTCAGGTAAAATACCAACAGAAACTGGATTTAGAGCTAAGAGGGTGAAATTGTTGGAAAAACAAGGACAATTCTCTTAACTGTCACTATCATGTTTATAAAGTACTTTTACTATATCCTTGGCACTGCCTTGAGCATTTTAAAGGTACCACTTTATAATTTTCACAAACACCATATGAGTAGGCACTGTCATTCCTGTTCTACAGATGGGGAAACAGAGAATAAAGCTTAAATAATTTGCCAGACTCCAGGGACCATGTTCTTTACTGTAACACTGGACTGGAGTGGAAACAAAAGGGTTTTTATCTGCTTATAATAAGAATTGGGGACTTAGCTGTGTGTACATTTTTTTTAACATGGCCACGTTCTTCATTGCACAGTGTGACTTCTAAATGAATTGAAAAACATGTTCTGGTACCTCTGGAATCAGTTATTTCTGAGTTCAGACCACCGTCTGTTCACTAGCTGTTTGACCTCTGACAAGTTACTTAATCTCTTTGAGCCTCAGGTTTTTTTTATCTTCTTGAGTTTAAATTTCAGCTTAGCCACTTGTGTAACTTTGGGCAAGTCATTTGATCTGTGCCCCACTTTTCTCATTTGTAAAATGGGGATAACAGTACCTATCTTACAAAATTATGAGAATAATATAATCCATGTAATGCACTTAGCACAGGCACTTCCCTCAAACACACTGATTCTGTGATACTTGGTCTCTATCCTCAAGCTACTTAATAGCAATACCTTGTGGTAAGTGCCTGAAAAACTTTAAGAATTTGGATCCGCCTAACTGCTTCGGGGAAGTAGGGAGGCTAGCAAGAGTTGTTGGGCCTTGAATTGATTAGGTGGAGTTGATGGGGTGGAAGTCTGTTTTCTCACGGTGAACCTAACCAGACGTGGACATCCAGAGAGAAAGGCCTGAGAGGGTTCGGCACACCGTATTTCCTCACTAATTTGGCTAGCTGCTTTTTCTTCTGTCGTGGTTTAATCACGACAGGACCGAGCTGAGGCATGATGAAAAACTGGAAATACAAGGCCTCTGGCAGACCAATACAGGCCACGCCCCAACTAGACAACCAGGCCCAAGGGCCTAAAGCTAGTTCTATCGTGAAATTCCTGGATTCTGTCGCGATGAAACACCACACATGGCAGAGCCCAGAGCCGACCACCTGGCTCCATCTTTAGAATTGGAAGAATGGGTGCCGGCCAAAGGGGAATCCCGGTTTTGGGAGACTGGGGTACGGCGGCTGCCTGGGGACCAAAACGTCTCTAAGGTAAAGTTGCAGCCTGAAGCGATTTTTTGACCCCCGACACTTAATGGGCTGCTAAAGACCCGGATGTGTCTGGGACTGGCCGAGGTACCCATTAACGCGCCCCCGCTAGACCATCCCCCTCCTCCGACTTGGATTGGGTCCTATGCATGCCAATCATCAGCTCTCCAGCCACTCACCCCTCAAGGGTGGGGTGTAGTCCTGGCATCCTGTCTCCGATTGGCATGGCGGAGAAGAAGAGGGTGGAGAGGCCGGCTTAGGTCGCCCAATGGGCGTCGTGGCGTGTGGGAAAGGCGGAGCCGAGGCGCTTGGCAGCTGCCCAATCAGCGTCCTTGTTTGTGTGGTGCCGCCGCCGCCGGTGCAGCCGCCGCCGCCGCCGCTGTCCCCGTCTGTACCGCAGTGTCTGCTCCGCCCGCCTGCCCCGGTCCGGCCCGCCCCCCTCCCCCACCCCCGCCCCCGGTCCCGTCAGGGAGTCCGGAGCCCACTGTTCCGTCGCCTCTTCCTTTTTCGACGCCTCCGCCGCCGCTTGAAGAGGAGAGCTAGCCGGGAGTTACACCGCCACCGCCAGGTGAGGAGCCTTGGCCTAGGCGAGCGTGGCCGCCCGCCCGCCCGGGGGCGGTGAGGAGCGAGGGAGGGAGGGAGGGAGGTTGGGAGGAGGCGGTGGTGGCGGAGGTGGGGGAAGGGAAAGGTGGAGGGGCGGGGGGAGGGGAAGCGCCCGCGAGCCGACGCCCGCCCGCGCGCCCCCGCCTTGCGTCCCCCTCCCCCCACCTCGGCACCGCGCGCCCCCGCCTCGCGCGCCCCTTCACCTCGTCCCCTCCCCCCTCCGCGCGCGCGCCCCGGTCTTTCACTTCGGCCTCGCGCGCCCCCAGCTCGTGTCCCTTCATTTCTAATCCCTTTCCTCTTTCTCCCCTCCCTCGCGCCCCGTTTCCCCCGCCATCCCCGTTTTCACTCACCGCCTCATGCCCGCCATGCTCCCCTCCTTTCCTCTCAAGCGCGCCCCCCTCTTTTTTTTTTTTTTTTTTTTTAACTCTCCACTCCCACTGGTGCCCTCAGGGTGCGGGGGCCCGCTCCCTCTTCTCAATCTTGTGTTTGCGGGCGGATGGGCTAATGGGAGATCCTTAAGGGTGGAGGAAGCACGGGATAATTATCTTTATTTAAGGAAAGGGACCAGGAGCGTAGAACCTTAACCCCTTTATTTCGTCGTCCACCGTTCCCTCGCCCTCCCGTAGGAGAATGGAATTGACTCAGCCTGAGTGGATACTTACTTCTATCGCTACAAAGTATCCTTTTCCTCAGGTGGGCTTCTGGGATACTCCAGCTCTGTCTCCTAGTTCAGTGCCCGAGGGTTGATGGAGCTAGAACTTATCCTTTCCTAACCACGCCGGGACTTAGAGTACTTTTTTGCCTTTTTGCTTTACACTAAAGAGCTAGCCACTCCTTCACGGCAGAGGTTTGGGTGCCGTTTGCAGGCTCGGGGCAGCTTTCTCCCTTCCTAAAGGTATGGTAGCCTCTTTGAACTCTTCCCTAGCATCAACTTCCTCCATGCGCTAGATATTCGCTCATAGTGTTGGCCCCGACAAGATGACGGAGGCATTGGTGGAGGGTGGCATGTGGATGCTAACTGAACCGTCAGCCTTCCCCTCTGCTGACATCTGGAGAATCACGTAGCCTCCTGAGAACCAGCTTTCTCATTTCGGATAAAGGATTATTTGAAGGGCTGTATGTTTGCGAATGAGAAAGATGGGGGATACCTAATATTTATCAGCAAAGGAAGAGAGCCAGGCTTTCAGGCCAGAATACAACAGAGATTTGGGTTTGCAGTAGCTAAAGTAAATGCAGGTTTAACAGATGTGTGTTGGAGAAAAACTGATGGTTTTGTAGTTTTAAAAACACTTTCTTTAAAAAAAAATAATAGATAATGCATGCATGTGGTACAAAGTGAAAAGTAATCTTCCCTACCACCTCTGTACTCCAGTCTGTTAGTCCTCTTGCCAGTGCAGATATTTTCAGGCAGCAGCATGGAATCTGTGTGTTTTTGAGGATTAATCTGTTTGGGAATTGAGAACTAACTCTAACTTTATTGCTTTCTTTGATACGCTGATCTAAACTCTCTCCTGAAGTCTGACAACCATTTGTATTCATATTTTGGTGCCAGAGCATACTTGATAGCATTTCTGTGGGTATTTGATTGGGAAGAAAGCTCCTTTGGGGGTGCTAAAGGTGGTGCAATGAAGAGCTCAGTATATTTTGAGAAAAGGCCCTCACCTGTTGAAAATGGTGCTTTTTCTTTCCTTTTCACTACTGCTTTTCAGTCCCTGAATATTTTGGGATAGTCTGGATCAAGATAATCATTCCTTGGGCTTTTCAAGCACATAAGTTGTACGAATTAGTTAATGGGTTTGCTGATCTGGTAGGGCTGTCTTCAGTTTTTAGAGGAATATAGTTTTTAGTCTGGTGGCAGTGATAATCATCATGGTTTAGAATGAGGTAGGTAAGTATTAATCAGCAGAAATCGGAAGGCTGGACCTCTAGGCTTACTGATCTTGTCTGAGCAGAGGTGAGGCTTATAGATGTCCTGCTTTTTATTCCTTCTCATTTTCAATGAAGTGAGAGTGATTTCTAGCTGATAGCAGCATCCATCTTTGTGACGCTGTGGTTTGCCTACCCTGACTGATATCTCTTAACTTCCTGTTTAGAGCCAGTACCAGTAGGGTTAGAATAGAGGCTGCATTCAGATACTTGTCTAGAAACAATGTTAACCTGATTCCCTGATCAGCCCATCAAATCTAAGCTCTAGCAATGTAACTCCTACCCCCTTGTTTAGCATAGGGCTACAGGGTGGTGGGGGAGGGAGGTGTGAGGAATTTGTTCTAAACCTCACAGCCGTTAAGTATATTTGGAAGCTTATATGCTGCTCTTTTTTTCTTTCTTTCCTTCCTTTTTTGGGGGCGGGGGACAAACCTTATCCCCTCCCCTTATTTTCTTTTTTGCTGTCAGATAGACTGGTCTGGGGTCTTTAGATTCATCCTAGCTTTATGCAGGGAATTTTATGTATATGTATATAATTTGGAGAGGCCTCTTGTTTTAATTTACTGATTCTTCCTTCCTTATCTCACCCACCCACCGAGCTGGAGGTTTCTGTGTAGGGGAACAGCAGCTGTGCTGTCCTGCTTTCTAGGCTCTAGAGTATATTCCATGTTAGCCACTCCACTGGAAGTCATGCTGACAAGCAGCCTCTCTGCACTCAGCTTAGAAGGCTCATGTTGCTAGGCTCATTGAGAAAACCCAAACCAGCTTTGGTTGATTAAAACAACTGCTAGAGAAATCATAAGATTTGAGCCATAACTGGAACTGAGGGATTTTCTTTTCTAGACCCTTTGCAGTACTTAATGCCCTGCATCATTCCATACCAGTGCACAATAGCCAGGCATTTTCTGAGGCAATTTGAGGGAAAGAGAGGGAAAAAAAACAAAACTCCCCCACCCCCTAATCCTAGTGCAAAACTGTCCACCTCTTGCTTGGAGAAATTCCAACTTCTCAGACAATGTGGCACAAAGTTGCAGTTGGGCTTTAGTTAAGCCTGGGAAAAGATAAGTAAAGAAGTTCCTTTTCTGTTGAAAAAGACTGCTTTTTTAAATTAACACCTTTTCATGGTCCATCTTTTCTCTGTGGATTTATGAAATATTCTAACATTTTGCGTTCAATCAGGAGAAGAGTGAACCCAGGGTAATTATGGTTTAAACTATCAGAGATATTTCTTAGGTGATGCCTTTGGTAATGTTTGGTGTCTCTCAAAATCCCCCTAACTTCTGGCTTTGTCTTAAATTGCCATCAACTCTCTCAAGACACTTGAATTAAAGTATCAAAAGGAGCCGATGAATGATATAAATGTTCTGTTACTTTTGAAGTATGAAACGGTTAAATCCCAAAGCTCAAAGTGTCACAGTAATTGTAGAAACTGCTTTGACAAGATATGAACTTAATTGTTACTAATATTAACCAGTAAACTAGTAAGGAAAATGACAATGTTTCCAGTATTCCTGAGCCATTCTCTTGTTGCTTTTCACACCTGGCTAGTATATATTTTTACAGTAATTCAAGTTACTGTTACTTGAACCTGAATATCATGCTTTAAGCCCCCGATCAAAGCTTTCTAGATCTTGCATTATTTTGGGGGAAAGTAGAATCTGTAATCTCCCAAAATATAGGCTGGAGTGTTAGTAGGATTTAGGTAAGCCATCAAGATTAATAAATTACTTATGGTTGTGAAAGATTGGAAGAGTTAACTGGAGAGCTTGGGCATCTTTTAGCCAGAAGGTATTTATGATGTTAGCTTTTTGAGAGTAATTAAATTTGGACTTTCTGGAAGGGACGGGGTTGGCTAACAAGTGGCAGTTATATACGGAGCACATGTATAGAAAGTCTCTTAGAAGTCCTGGGTCAAATCCTAGCCTTGCCATTTATTAGCTGTGTGACTTTAGCTAAGGCTCCTAACTTGTTTGAGTTCCCATTTCTCTTAGAGAAAAAACCTGTGCTTATGGTGGGAATATAAGGCCTTACATTGTCTGCCCTTCCTCACAGCTTCTCTTTTTGATCTGTTAGCCTCCGTTTTGCTTGCTCCATTCCAGCCACACTGTCTTGTTCCTTGAACACATCAGTCGCACTCTTAGTTTTGCACTTGCTATTCACTCTAAGTGGGAAAATAGCTAATGTTTCTCTTAAGAAAATACAAATGGCTAATTCATTCACTTCCTTCAGATCTTTGCTTAAATGTCATCTTTTCAATAAGATATCCTACCCCTTTTTAAAATTACACTCCTCAGCCCTAATCCTCCGATCTTCATGCATATTTTTTTCAATAAGCCTTAAAATTTTCCAGCATACTATAATATTAGAAACCTCATATTTGTTTATTTCAAAAGCATAAAATGTGGTAAGCATTATATGGGATCTTAAAATGTTTGTGAACTTAAAGCATTTTACAAATTATAGTGATAAAATTATTTCTTTCCTACTGAAATGGTAAATACTTGAAATTGAAAAAAAATCATGTATAGTAACATATTATCACGTCTAAACTTCATACCCTTATTTCTGTTTGTCTGTTGTATGCTAGACATATCCACCTCTGTATCCCATTGGAACCTCAAACTCAGCATTTCCAATATCATCTGTTTCTTTTCTAGTATTTGATATCTTGGTGAGTGAGTGTCAGATTCATTGAGTCATCTAAGCCAGTATTTTGGACTTCATTGTCAGTTCCCTCTCCCTTATCTGGTAGTTCCTAAATATTTCTAAATCTATACCTCCTGTATCTCCACAGCCATTCTCTGAATTCAGTTCCCACAAAAACTCTTATTTGGAATATTGCAGTGATCTCTTACACTTCTCCATTTTTAATCTGTCGCCTTTAAACTCTATCATAGTGTCTTCAAAGTAGCCTAACACAGACATCTGATTCTTCTATTTACCCTGCTCAAAATTTTTCAATGATTTCTAATCATTAGAAGGTAAAATTAGTATTCATAGTCCTTCGTGATTTAGGCCCTGGCTTCCTATCTAGCCATGGGTCTTTCCTTATAGTTTATGTATCAGCAGATACAGCGCTTATAGTTCTGAGATCAGCTTCCAAGTCTCATTTAAATACTCCTTCCTTCCTCTGGAAAGCATTCCCTGACTTCCCTAAAGGGGCTTATATATACACCACCTTCTTTGAACTCACTATATTTTGCAAATATTGCTTGTCTCTCCCAGTGGTCTATAAGCATTCTGAAAGAAAATGATACCATGTCTTTTTGCCATTATATTTCCAGCACCTAGCATGGTGCCTGTCACTTAAAAGATATTCAGAAATATTTGTTGAATAAAAGAAGCCTGTGGGTAAGAAAGACGGCTCTTCTATTCTATTCTGGGGGTAGAACAAGGTTGGAGTCCTGGTTCTGCCATTTAACATCTATGTGACCTTGGTAAAGTCATTTGAAGTCTCTGAGTGTTAGCTTCCTCATCTTAGAAATGAGAATCAGTAGTTGCTTTATCTATTTAACTAGGTTTTTGTGTGAATGAAACGAAATTTTGCATGTAATCTGTACAATTGTTAATCTCTATGTGCTGACACAAGCTGAGCTTTCCTCACAACTTTGTTTTTCAAATTAAAAATAAAATTTTGTGTTAACTTGTATAAAGCATAAAACTTCTAATTTTAACCACTTACAACTATACAATTCAGGGGTGTTAATTAACAATTTATGTTACCATCAGCACCATCCATTACCCAGATTTTTTCATCACCCCAAACAGAAATTCTGTACCCAGTAAGCATTAAATTCCCTCACCTCTACCTCAACCCCTGGTACTCTGTAGTCTACTTACTGTCTCTGAATGTTCTAATTACTTCATGTGAAATCCTACAATATCTGTCTTTTTGAGCCTGTCTTATTTCATTTAACATTATATTTTTAAGGTTCATCTATGTTGTACCATGTACCAGAACATCATTCCTTTTTACAAATGAAAAATAATATTTCTGTGTGTGCATGTGTTGTTTATCCATTCATTTGTTGATGGATACTTGGGATGCTGCTTTCTTTTGACTATTGTGAAAAATGCTTCTGTGAAGATTGGTGTTCAGATAGAAGTGAAATTGCTGGGTCAGATGGTAATTCTGTACTTAACTTTCTGAGGAATCACCAAACTGTTTAACACAGCAACTGCACTGTTTTATTTTTTTAAGATTTTTTTTTATTCTCCCCCCGCCCCCCCTGCAATTGTTTGCTCTCTGTTCCATTTGTTGTGTCTCTTTTGTATCTGCTTTCATTCTTGTCAGGCAGCCCGGGAATCTGTGTCTCTCTTTGTTGCGTCATCTTGCTGTGTCAGCTCTCCATGTGTGCGGTGCCACTCCGGACAGGCTGCACTTTTTTTCATGCGGGGCAGCTCTCCTTTTGGGGCGCACTCCTTGTGCATGGGGTTCTCCTACGTGGGGGACACCCCTGCGTGGCACAGCACTCCTTACGTGTATCAGCACTGCACGTGGGCCAGCTCACCACATGGGCCAGGAGGCCCTGGGTTTGAACCCTAGACCTCCCATATGGTAGGTGGACACTCTGTCACTTGAGCCAAATCCGTTTCCCTGCACTGTTTTATATTCCCACCAACAGTGCACAGCATTTATTGTGTTTTTTAATAATAGTCATTCTAATGGAATTGTATCTTATTTTGATTTTTATGTACTTTTCCTTAATGGCTAACTCTTTTGAGTGTCTTCTCTTGTGCTTTTTGGCCATCTGTATATCTTTTTTGGAGAAATGTGTATTTAAGTCCTTGGCCCAGTTTTTAATGTGTTTGTCTTTTTGTTGAGTTGTAGGAGTGCTTTATATATTCTGGATTTTAAACCCTTAATGGATATTTTGTTTCCCAATATTTTCTCCCATTCTGTAGGTTGTTTTTTCACTTTCTTGCTAATGTCCTGTGCACAAGATATTTTAGTTTTTATGAAGTCTAATTTGTCTTCTTTTTCTTTCTTCTGTTGCCCTTGGTTTTGGTTTAAAGACTTAAGACTCCATTGCCTAATAAAAGGTCCTGAAGATGTTCCTTTATGTTGTCTTCTAGGGGTTTTGTAGTTTTAATTCTTATATTTAGGTCTTTGATCCATGTTGAATTAATTTTGCATATGATATGAGGTAAGGGGCCACCTTTAATCTTTCATATGTGGATATCCAGTTCTCCCAGTACCATTTGTTGAAGAGACTGTTCTTTCCCCATTGAGTGGACTTGGCAATCTTATAAAGAAAAATTCAACTGACAGTTCAGGATGGTGGACTGAGATGCTTCAGGGTGCTCTCTCTCCAGAGAAGCTTTGAAAAATGAGAAGGAACTGGCAGAAACATTTTTTGTTCTCCAAAACAGTTAAAGGATAGAAGTAACAAAGTGGGCACTAAATCAAGAAAAAGGCTATTGAAGTGGCAAGATCTCAGAGGAACCCGACAGGCCCTGTCATGTCCCCACCTTTATGTATTTCTTGTCACAAATTACACATTTATGTAAGTTACAAACCACTGATATATCATTACATTTTATGCATTTGCCTTTTAGATCCTGTGGGAAGTAAAAAACTGAATTATAAACCAAAAATGCACTAGTGCTGGCATTTGTATTTACACATGTCATTACCTTCACTGGAGATTTTTATTTCTTCATGTGGCTTACATCTATTGTCCTTTCAAACCACAGAACTCTAGCATCTTTTATGGGGCTTGTTTAGTTTTAGTGGTGATGAAGTCCATCAGCTTTTGTTTTATCTGGAATGTGTTAATCTCTCCATGACTTTTTTTTTTTTTGAAAGGCGGTACCAGGGATTGAGCCCAGGACCTTGTACATGGGAAGCAGGTGTTCACTGAGTTTCATCCACTCCTCAGTGAGAGCTGGCCTTTTATGTTTTTTTGTTTTGTTTTCAGGAGGTACCAGGGATTGAACCCAGGACCGCATACATGGGAAGCAGGTGCTCAACAGCTTGAACTAAATCTGCTCCCCTCTCCTTGATTTTTTTTTTTTAAAGATTTATTTATTTATTTAATTCCCCCCCCCCCCCCCCCCCCCCCCCGGTTGTCTGTTCTTGGTGTCTATTTGCTGCGTCTTGTTTCTTTGTCCGCTTCTGTTGTCGTCAGCGGTACAGGAAGTGTGGGCGGCGCCATTCCTGGGCAGGCTGCACTTTCTTTTCACGCTGGGCGGCTTTCCTCACGGGCGCACTCCTTGCGCGTGGGGCTCCCCCACGCGGGGTACACCCTTGCATGGCACGGCACTCCTTGCGCGCATCAGCACTGCGCATGGGCCAGCTCCACACGGGTCAAGGAGGCCCGGGGTTTGAACCGCGGACCTCCCATATGGTAGACGGACGCCCTAACCACTGGGCCAAAGTCCGTTTCCCTTGATTTTTTTAAATTTCTTTTTTTCTTCCATGATTTTTATTTTTATTTTCTTCATATATATATTTTTTATTTTTTTAATTTCTCTCCCCTTCCCCCGCCCCCAGTTGTTTGTTCTCCGTGTCCATTGACTGCGTGTTCTTCTGTGACCACTTCTATCCTTATATCAGTGGCATCGGGAATCTGTGTTTCATTTTGTTGTGTCATCTTGTTGCGTCAGCTCTCTGTGTGTGCGGTGCTATTCCTGGACAGGCTGCACTTTCTTTTGCACTGGGCGGCTCTCCTTATGGGGTGCACTCCTTGCGCATGGGGCTCCCCTACACGGGGGACACCCCTGCGTGGCAGGGCACTCCTTGCGCGCATCAGCACTGCGCGTGGGCCAGCTCCACACGCGTCATAGAGGCCTATGACCCGGGGGTTTGAACTGCGGACCTCCCATGTGGTAGGCAGATGCCTATCCATTGGCCCAAGTCTGCTTCCCATCTTCCATGATTTTTAAAGACAGTTTTGCAGAATATAGACTTCTTGGTTGAAATTTTTTTGCTTTCAGCACTTTAAATATGTCACCCACAAGCTTTCGTGCCTTTGTAGTTTCCGATGAGATATTGGGACTTTATTTTATTGAGGCTACCTTATATATGACATGTTGTTTTTTTCTTGGGGATTTCAGAATTATCTTTGTCTTTGGCATTCAACAGTTTGAGTATAATATGCTTTGTCATGGGTCTGTTTGGGCTTATCCTATTTGGAGTTTGTTGAGTGTCTTGGATATGTATATTCACAACTTTCATTAAATTTTTGAAGCTTTCAGCCACTATTTTCTTGAATCCTTTCTCAGGGACCCCCACAATATATATATTGGTATCCTTAATGATGTTCCACAGCTTCCTCAGGCTCTGTTCACTTTTTCTTCATTTTTTCCTCCTACTCAGTTGGATGACCCCAATTGTCTTATCTTCAGGTTTGCTGACTCTTTTCTTCTCTTAGCTCCAGGGAGTTTTCCATTTCTTTCACTTTGGCTTTCAGCTCTGTTTGGTTCCTTTTTATAATTTTCATCTCTCCATTGAAACTCTTTTTGTTTTCATCTCTCATTTTCCTGATTTCCTTTAGTTTTTTGTCCAAGTTTTCCTTTAGCTCTTTGATATATTTAGGGCTATTTTTTGAAAAGTCTTTGTCAGGAATATCCCAGGTCTGACTGTCCTTATTGGTGGTTTCTAATGCTTTAATCTTTTTCTTTGCCTGAACCAATGCTTCCTATTTCTGTGTAGATTTTATAACCTTTTGTTGAAACCTGGACATTTTGGTATTTTAATGTTTTATCACTGGAATTTAGATCTGAGGCATCTTTTCCTTAAACTTATATTTATATAGTGTTATGACAGAATTTTCTTGAAAGCCAGGGGCTAACAAACAAACCAAAAAAAAAAGGGTGGGGGGGGCAGTCAGAAAGCACCTTTCTCATCTTTGCAGATTGACCTGTGCAGGTATTCGTCTTCAGAGCTTATCTATAAGTGAGTCTAGAGAATAGTTTCAAGCCAAAGCTAGGGGTCTCCCTGATTCTTTCTGCACATGTATGTGTCTTATCTTAGGCATGTGTTATTTTCTCTGATGTCTTTCCAGGTTTGCTTGGGTATAAATGTCCTGTCTTCCTTAGGAAACACTTCTCTCATTGTTCTGAGCACTGCATTGTATACTCTGTAGTCTATAATCCCTTGCCCCAATCAACCACTTGACTGCTCTCCCACAGGATTCTCTGGGGAGGGTTCCATGAGCTGCTGTGTACATACAAGGTATAAGTTCTGGAATGGTGAGTATCCCTGGCTGCCAACCAGACATGTCTATTGTACCAGACACACATTTTTTCGGTGTGTACAGCACAGTTACTCTGCTCACTCAAGATCTGGGACTAGGGATTTGCACCTGCTGGTCCAATGTTGAGATGGTTAGGTTGGGGGAGGAGCCAGCCAGGGTGCCACAAGAGCCTACTGTTTTCAGTAGCCTTTTTCTCCCCCCCCCCCCACCGGTTGTCTGTTCTTGGTGTCTGTTTGCTGCGTCTTGTTTCTTTGTCCGCTTCTGTTGTCGTCAGCGGCACGGGAAGTGTGGGCGGCGCCATTCCTGGGCAGGCTGCTCTTTCTTTTCACACTGGGCGGCTTTCCTCACGGGCGCACTCCTTGCGCGTGGGGCTCCCTCACGCGGGGGACACCCTTGCGTGGCACGGCACTCCTTGCGCGCATCAGCACTGCACATGGCCAGCTCCACACGTCAGGGAGGCCCAGGGTTTGAACCGCGGACCTCCCATATGGTAGACGGACGCCCTAACCACTGGGCCAAAGTCCGTTTCCCTCTTTTTTTTTTTAAAGATTTATTTATTTCTCTCCCCTTCTCCCCCTGCCTGGGTTGTCTGTTCTCTGTGTCTATTTGCTGCATCTCTTTGTCCACTTCTGTTGTCAGCGGCACGGGAATCTGTGTTTCTTCTTGTTACATCATCTTGTTGTGTCAGCTCTCCGTGTGTGCGGCGCCATTCCTGGACAGGCTGCACTTTCTTTCGTGCTGGGTGGCTCTCCTTACGGGGCACACTCCTTGCGCGTGGGGCTCCCCTATGTGGGGGACAGCCCTGCGTGGCAGGGCACTCCTTGAGCGCATCAGCACTGCGCATGGGCCAGCTCCACACGGGTCAAGGAGTCCCGGGGTTTGAACCGCGGACTTCCCATGTGGTAGATGGATGCCCTAACCACTGGGCCAAGTCCACTTCCCAGTAGGCTTTTTCTTGATTCTCCTTGTTACTATGTCTTTTTGTTTTTTCTATTTGGTTGTGTCTTCGTCTTTTTGGTGCGTCACTTCACTGTGCAGGGGCCTGTGCCTCACCGCACAGGTCTGGGATGCCTTTTTTCCCTTTTTTACCAGGAGGTCTCAGGGTTGGGACCTGGGTCCTTCATATGGTAAACAGAAGCTCAATTGCTTGAGCCATAGCCACTTCCCATGCAGTTTTTTTTGAGGTACTGGGGGCCAGGAATTGACTCTGGCACCTCATATGTGGGAAGCTTGCACTCAGCCACTGAGCCATATCAGTTTGCCTGAGTTGTTTGGTTGTTTTGCTTCTTGATTGTCTTCGTTTTTTTTAGGAGACACCGAAACCAAACCTGGGACCTCCCGTGTGGGAGATGGACACTCAACTGCTTGAGCCACATCTGCTGCCTGCTGTAGTCTTTTAACTGTTTTATGGAGCTTTGAGAAAGGTGTTTTTGTCAGTTCTTACTTCATCATCATGACTGGGGTGGAACCCCATCCTTAATTGGTTTTTTGTTTACTGCATTAATACGAAACTGAATATGAATGAATGGGAAAACATCTTTTACAGCCTTTTTATTTTTTCTTTTGCCGTGGATAGGAACATCTTAGAAATAAAAAATGCGTCTCTGAAAAACCTTGAAGATTGAAAGGCGTATGACCTCTCTGGTTTAATGTTATAAAAATTTCTTTGCGCTCTAATTTCTATACATATATAGGTACCACCTGTTTGATTGTTGCATGACTCTATTTCCAAGACCTTGAAGTTTTATCTGTTATTAATCATAAAGTAGCATTTTTGTCAACAGTAGAGTGTAGATGTCACAGGATATTACCAAGATTAGAATCTGAGCAGTCTTTTTTTTTAATATTTATTTTTTATTTATTTCTCCCCCCCTCCCCCAGTTGTCTGCTCTCCGTGTCCATTCACTGTGCTTTTTTGTGTCCGCTTGTATTCTTGTCAGCAGCACCGGCAATCCGTATGGTCTTTTTGTTGCATCATCTTGCTGCAACAGCTCTCTGTGTGTACGGCACCACTCTGGGCAGGCTGCGCTTTTTTCAAGCTGGGCGGCTCTCCTTACTGGGTGCACTCCTTGCGCGTGGGGCTCCCTTACGTGGGGGACACCCCTGCGTGACATGGCACTCCTTGCATGCATCAGCCCTGCGCATGGGCCAGCTCATCACATGGGTCAGGAGGCCCTGGGCTTGAACCTTGGACCGCCCATGTGGTAGACGGACCCTCTACCCGTTGAGTCAAATACACTTCCTTCTGAGCAGTCTTAATTTCCAAACTGTATCTTCTACTTGGCTGATATATTTACAAGAGGGAGTAAAATACAATTGTATCAAAAATAAAAGGTAAAGTATCTGAAGTTAGTGTGTGACTTCTATGCTATCTTCTGGATTCAATTGGGTTGAGGGTGTGAAATGCCTGGATAGGGTTACTGTAACTGCAGGGAGGTATTAGATGAGGTGTGTGAGGTTTTTACCCTTTGTTTTATAGCTTTATGAATTAACTCAAGAAGCATCGTGAACTTGGCGTTTTAATTTCGTTGTTACCAGGGGTGTCTTAGCGCATCTTCCACAAGCTGCCTAGCCTGTGCTACTTTAGCTCTCTCTCTTGTGGTTATTCTGAAAGGCTTTGGGTTTTTCCTTCTTTCTCTTTAATGAACCATACATTTTCAGTGTTGTGTATAAATTGAATTCTTGTAGCTGGATATAAGAAAATTGCCTAGTATTTGGTACTTGTCTTATTGGAAATTTTTCAACTAATTATTTGATAGCTTTCCTCCTTTGGTTAAACTAGAATAACTTTTGGTATTTTTTCACTTTCATCCTTGCTCTAGGTAATATGCCTCTACTTCCCACCGAGACGCTTCCATCTAAAGCAGGGGCTCTTAACTTATTTTGCTCCATGAACCTCTTTGCTAGTCAGGTGAAAACCACAGACCCCTTACTAAATCCACACTATATACTGTGTATTCTTTAATAAATATGTCACACCTGCACCAATATGTCCCCACAAAAGTAATGGTTTTTTGAATTTCAATTCACACTCACAGACACTTTGTTAAGAACTCCTGACTTAAAGGCTCTGTGAAGCAAAGTATTTTGGAGAAGTATTGGTCAACCTGCTCCCCTTTAGGAAAGACTTCCACTGTACTATATATTCTTGCCAAGTGGTCATTTAACCTCTGTGTAAGAATCACCAGTGACTACTAGCTTACATACTTACCATGAAGCCCTTGTCCATTTTCAGCAGGTAGTATTTTATTACACTTATATGATCTAGACGTGTGTAATGTTTTTATAACTATGAAAGTAATAGCTGTTTTGTAAAATTTGGAAAAAATAGAAAAAATCAAATAGCTGTAATAGCACTGTAATGATTAAAAGTATAGTTCTGTAGTCAGAAAGTTCTGGATTTAAATTTCTACTCTACTACTTATTAGCTGGAAGATCTTGGACAACGTCTTTGTGCTTGATCGATAGTAACTATTGAGGAAACATTAGTCAATTCTTAGTAAAAGACAATGATAAACCCGCCACGTTTTTATTTTATTAGAGAACTTGTAGTTTACCGAAACACCATGCAGAAAATAGAGTTCCCATGTACCCCTCCCCCATTATTAATACTTTGCATTAGTATAGTACCCTTGTTGCAACTGATGAAAGAATTTCTGTTATAATTGTACTGTTAACTGTGGTCTGTAGTTTACATTGGGACTCACCGTTAGTAGTATACAGTCTCATTGCCATATAGTTTTTTATATTCGGACAGAAATCTGTGACCAAATGAGATGCCTTTGTTGCAATATAGCAGTTTGAGACAACTGACTCTAGTCACCAGTTATAGAGAGGGTTTGTTGTTGTTGTTTTGTGTTTTTTTAAGATTTATTTTATTTTATTTCTCTCCCCTCCCTCTGTGCCCCTTGTCTGCTCTCTTGTTTCCATTCACTGTGTGTTCTGTGTCACTTGCATGCTCGGCAGTACTGCGAATCTGTGTCACTTTTTTGTTGTGTCACCTTGCTTTGCCAGCTCTCTGTGCGGCCCGACTCCTGGGCTGGCTGTGCTTTTTTCATGTGGGGCAGCTCTCCTTGTAGGGTGCACTCCTTTGGCATGGGGCTCCCCTACACTGGGGACACCCCAGCATGGCACAGCACTCCTTGCATGCAGCATCACTTTGAGTGAGCATCACCACATGGACCAGGAGGCCCTGGGTTTGAACCCTGGACCTCATATATGGTAGGTGGACACTCTTATCAGTTTCCTGAAAGAAAGTGAGAATTTTTTTTTTTAAGATTTATTTATTTTTCCCCTCCCCCTCATTGCTTGCACTCGATGTCTGCTCTCTGTTGTCCATTAATTGTGTGCTCTCTGTGTCTGCTCATTTTCTCTTTAGAAGGCATTGGGAACTGAACCAGACCTCCGATGTGGGCGAGAGGCGCTCAGTTGCTTGAGCCACTTGAGCTCCTGCTTTATTAACTCTCTCATTGTCTTTCCTCATTGTGTCTCTTGGCCATCCTTGCCGTGCCTGCCCATTGCACCAACTTGCTGTCTTGCTCATCTTCTTCTGGAGGTACTGGGAACCAAAACCAGGACCTCCTGTGTGGTAGGTGGGAGCGCAATCACTTGAGCCACATCCGCTTCCCTAGAGTTTTTATTTCACCTAGCTCCTTGGATCACTGTATTTTCTTTATGGTATCAGAAGTATGGTGAAATCAAACATCTTTGCTTTTATAAAGAAATTATTTCATTGTAGTTGGGATCCTTTATTTTTATTTTTTTTAAAACTGGCTCAAGTTAAAATTGAAAAGTTCAATGTTGAAAAGTTTCTTAACATTGTCTCTCAACTGCCTAGTTTTAAACCCTCATCACTGTTATTAGTTTCTTTACTTTCAGAGTCTCTGTATACATTTACATTTATAAGCAAATATGAATATATTCTTTGTTTTCTTCTTTTTATACAAAAGTTAGTATACTTTCTTTCCCATGTCTTGTTTTTTTTTCCCCCACCTAAAAATGTAACTTGGAGATTTTCTTAAAATCTGTACATAGAGAATTTACTTCTTCTTTAAGTGGAAATTTTAAGGGTGAAAATTACTTCATGGATATCAGAACCTCTTTGGGGGGTAGGGCGTGAGTGCATGTAACTTAAAAAAACTTCATTGGGAAAGAATATTTGGCTTTATGGTAAAATGTGCTGTCATGTAATTTGTGTAACTTTTCTATTATCTACAATTTTCATTGGTATTAGTCTCCTCTTCAGTCTGCATTGAACAAACATAATTTGAGTGCTACTAGGTTACTTATCTTAATTTAGAAATCCTGATTGCTTATTTAACAGTCTGTTCTGTAATTGGCAACTGTAGTCCTACATTCCAGATTGTGTCAGAAAATCCAAAGTTCTGATCAGTGATAGGGACTTACTTTTGCATTTCCTAGAGTGTATACTCCAGATGCTTTCTCTGTCCTAGACTGAGTTCAGTTTCGGAAAATGAGAGTTATTCATCTGATGAAAAGAAAACTTGGGTCTCTTTCTTGTCCCATCTGCCAGAGCTCTGTTTATTTTATAACTACTTAAATCTACAGGTTGTAGGAAACTGAAATGACCTGGCCATTCATATATTCACAGAAAATTTGTTGTACACCTTCATGTAAAAGACATGTACAGAGGTGTTGTAGAGAGATTGGGAAGTGGACTTGGCCCAATGGATAGGGCGTCCGCCTACCACATGAGAGGTCCGTGGTTCAAACCCCAGGCCTCCTTGACCTGTGTGAAGCTGGCCCATGTGTGGTGCTGATGCGTGCAAGGAGTGCCCTGCCATGCAGGGGTGCCCACTGTCCCCCCCACATGCAAGGAGTGTGCCCATAAGGAAAGCCGCCCAGTGCAAAAGAAAGTGCAACCTGCCCAAGAATGGTGCTGCCCACACGGAGAGCTGACACAACAAGATGACACAACAAAAAGAAACACAGATTCCCCGTGCCGCTGATAAGGATGGAAGTGGTCACAGAAGAACACACAGCGAAGGGACACAGAGAGCAGGCAGTGGGGAGGGGAGAGAAATAAATACAAAAATAAATCTTTAAAAAAAAAGAGGTGGTGTAGAGAGATATAAAGGTAAATGATACAACCTCAGTCTTGAAGAGGGTATAGTATAGTAGTGGAGAGAAGAGGAACAGGTGTAACTCAATGTAAAAGCACCTACCTACTTCCCATGTATGAGGTCCAGGTTCAATCCTCAGTACCTCCTTAAAAAAGAAAAAAAGAAAAAAAGAAAAGGCATCCAGTAACGGAGAGAAGACATATATTGAAATAATTATAATGATACCATGAGCTTATAAATTAAGTAATCAGCATATCAGGAAAAAGTATCTTGTAAGTAGAAACTGTATCTTTATTTATCAGCTTTTACAACTTCAGTCTCAGTGTGAGATCTGCTTGCCAAATCCTGAAAATTCTACTTTCAGAATCTCTCCCTGTTCCATCTGTTTGTGTCTGTCCCCAGTTTATTTTGCCTTAGTTCTTCCATTGTGATTACTTGTCCCCTTATCCACCTACATCTTGGATATTTTTCTATATAATAGCATTTTTTGAACTTTGCACTGTTTGAAGTTCTTTACATTAATTAACTTGTTTAATCATCAGAATACTTTAAAGGTAGGTACTATTATTATTTCCATTTTACAAATGAAGAAACTGAGGCCACAGAGATTAAGTAATTAGCCAAAGGTCACACATTCAGTAAATGCCAGAGCTGGGATACAGAATCAGGAAATGACTCTTAAGCTCAAGCTTTTAAGCATAACACTGTATGTATGCTTTTCTATGTGTGTGTGACATATGACATATATGTCATTGTTTTAGCATGTGATATACATTAATTAATCTGTCCCTTTCCGAGGAATATTTAGGGTGATACCAGTTTGTGTATGTCTGTGTCTATGTGTGCTATCGTAACCAGTGTTCCAGTGAAACCACTTACCTACATCTTTTACATTTTTAGTATAGTTGTAATAAAAATCTTAGAGCTGTAATTACTGGGCCAAAGGATATGCACATTTAAAAATTTTGTTAGATATTTTAAGTTCTCCAAAACTATGTGCCAATTTATATTCACACCAGCAGGTTATGAGAATTTCTAAAACAACTCATTTAAATCTAAACATGAGGCTAAGTAGAGTGGTTGGACAGTAAGAACCGTCTTCACTTGCCTGTGGAAACACTTACGTACCTGCTAGTATTTCCTCTCTAAAAAGCAGCAGCCTTTGGGTTTTGATTATTGTCTATGTGACTTGGCCTGATTGTTGGAAAGAAGACTGGGCATTTTTAAAGACATTTTTTCCTATTTCTTAAAGTCTTTCAAACCTCTCAACTGCCCCTCTAAATGTAAAAGTGTTAATAAATTGATTTCTTGTTACTGTAGTCACTATAGGGGACAATTTCAGGAGTAAGGAGCATATGCAGTGCCCAGTTGACTGCTTATTTGGAAACTCCACTAGAGTTCTTGAAGTTCAGGTAGGCGGGGGTGGAGAACCAAACATTGCTGAATCAGTAGGATCATACTGTTTTCAGGGAATGGAGCCTAGGGATGTTAAGGTAATTACTGACTTGTTTTTTCCCTGTAATGGGTTACTTGTCTTCCTCTTGTCCTATTCCTGTGCTTTTAGGGTGAAAGTGACTTGTTTATTCAATGGTTTTAAACTTTGTTTTATGACGTTAGAACTTATTAGTAGGGTTAGAATAGGAGGGTTACCTTTGGGAGTACCTCTGTTTCAACACACATACATTCTTTATTTGATGACGTTCTCAGGGCATACAATTAGGGGTAAAATGAAAGAAACTTAATTTTCATAAACATCCTTGAGTGAAAGGAAATTTGATTAATTCAAGGGTATGAGATAAATTCAGAGTTATTGTTTCTTTTGAGATTAAAAGAGCATTGGAAACAAAAAAAGCTTTGGGTATTGGACGGTAGTGATGGTAGCACAACATTGGGAATATAATTGATGCCACTGAGTTGTATGCTTGAAAGTGGTTACAATGGGAAATTTTATGTTGTATATATGTTACAACAATTTTTTAAAAAAGGTGTTGGGAACTGTTTTCTTAATTTATTGTTGGCAGTTGTATTTTGTTTGAATTTTGTCAGGAATTCTGCCATTTTACTTTCAAGGAGTAAAGTTGTCTTCTGGGCCTGTTAATACCAGTTCTTCGGTTATGAAGATATTTTCTTCTGGTGACAGATCAAAAGGTCCAGATTCAGGGGAGCAGATGGGGCTCAAGCAGGTGCGCGCCTGCTTCCCACATGGGAGGTCTCAGATTCAGTTCCTGGTGCCTCCTAAAAACAAAGACAAATAACAGGCAAACAAATGGGAAAACCAACTCAGGGGAGCTGATGTGGCTCAGTGGTTGAGCACCAGGCTTTCCACTTAGGAGGTCCCAGGTTCAGTCCCCGGCCCTGGTACCTCAAAAAACAAAAAAATCTACCTTTCTTTTTTTTTTTTGAGGTGCTGGGGCTGGAGATTGAATAGAACCTGGAACCTCATATGTGAGAAGCCGGTGCCTCCCCTAAGTTAGCTCTCTCGCTTGTTTGCTTGTTGTCTGTGTGTGTTTTTAGGAGGCATCGGAGACCTAACTCAGGATCTCCTCCCATGTGGGAAGCAGGCACTCAACCACTTGAGCCATATCCTTTCCCTAGTATAGATCCATTTTTTACCTTTAGCTTACTACTGACACTGGTTTTTGGAAATGAGGAGAAACTGGAAACTTAGTTGTCATATTACTAGTGACTTGTTTGTAATGTATCTAACCTGAATGAAGGCAACTGTGGAGTGGGTTCAAATTTTAAAATGTTGAAAGCTTAAAGATTCTGGTATTTGGGATGAAGTTTATTCCTGAAGTTTTCTTTTATGCCCTTTAGCTTAATAAGAAATATCTTTAAACAAACCTTAATGAAGGCAGGGGGAAGTATTTCTCTTCTGTTTACTTAAGGTTGTGTATTGTGGTGGTTTCCTCCCTCCTTCAATTTTAATTTTTAGGTTAATTAGGCTAGGACCACTCCTGAGACTTCAGTTGGGAGAGGGATAATAATATCAGTGAAGATAAGTACTAATGTCTGTCAGAGTAAACTGATTCATTCACTGTTGTAACCCTTGCACCTAGAACAATGCCTGCCAAAGAATATATGATTAATTTGTTGAATGAACAGGAAGTAGAAAATTAAATTATGGTATATTCCTAGTTGGCATTCTAGATACCATTTTAGATGAATTAATTACATCTATCAACTTGGATAAATATTAAAAATAATAAAGAAAAAGTTGCAAAGGGCATAGATGTATGCTTTAACAAAAAAATTTTTAATTGCAACACAATGGTATTTTTTATTTTTTTATTTAAAAATTTTCTATTGAAGTTTATCATTCATACATGAACATATATAAACACTAAGTGTTTAGTAAATTGTGACCTTACTAAATACATGCATTTATTATGATACAGACTCCTATACATAACCCTACCACCAATAACTTGCATTGTTTAGAAACACTTTACACATGAAACATTTCATGTGTAAAAACTATGAAAGAGCATCATCAAAATATTATTACTAATGATAGCCTATATCTTACATTTGGTGTACTTATCCCCCAACCCTTCTGATTCTTCCCACCCCCCTGTTGTTTTTCACATGCTGTGTCTGTTCATCTTCCTTGTTTCTTTAGGAGGCACCGGGAGCTGAACCCGAGACTTCTGATGTGGGAGGGAGGCACCTGATCACTTGAGCCACCTCATTCCCCACTTTACCGTGTCTCTCATTCTGTTTTTTTCCTCCCCACATCTCCTGTTGCGTCATCTTGTTCTGTCAGTTTGCCGCACATGCCCATCACGTCAGTTCGCTGTCTTTAGGAGGCACCCAGAACCTCTGTGCCCTGCTTTTTTGTTGTTGTGTCTCTCATTATGTGTTTTTCTTCTTGTGTCTCTTGTTGTGTCAGCTTGCCATGCCTACTCATCGCGCCAGCTTGCTGTCCTCTTTAGGAGGCACAGAATCCGAACCAGCAACCTTCCATGTGCTAGGCGGGAGCCCAGTCCCCTGAGCCACATCTGCTTCTCCATCTGATTATTAACACCTGCATTAGTATTACACATTTCTTATAGTTCATGAAAGAATGTTCTTGTATTTGTCCTGCTAACCACAGTCCATCTTCCACCACTGATTTCCCTGTGTTGTACAGTCCTGTGTTTTGTACAGTCCATTCAGAGTGTTTACTCAGTGGCACTCATTTTCATCACAGAGTTGTGCTGTCATCACCTCAATCAATTTTAGAATGTTTTCGTTATTCCAAAAGGAAAAATCCCATACCCTCCATAGATTCCCCCCATTGTTGTCCCTTAAAACTGATATATCTTCTTTCCCCTTGCTGCAAAAATATTAAAAAATATTACTGGTAACTGTTGTCCATAAGTTACATATATTGTAATCCTGTCCATAAGTTACATTAGTTGTAATTTTCCTGCATATCAGCATATTCTTAACACTGTAAAAGAAAATCATTCTTATGTTTTTTTTAAAAGATTTTATTTTTTTATTTCTGCCCCCGCCTCCATTGTCTGCTCTCTGTGTCCATTTGCTGTGTGTTCTTTTGTGACCACTTCTATCCTGAGCAGCACCAGGAATATGTTTCTTTTTGTTGCATCATCTTGTGTCAGCTCTCCGTTTGTGCAACGCCACATGGAGAAAGAAAGGCAGGCTGCTCTTTCTTTCATACAGGGCAGCTCTCTCCTTACGGGCGCACTCCTTGCGTGTGGGGCTCCCCTACGCAGGAGACACCCCTGCGTGGCAGGGCACTCTTTGCACACATCAGCACTGCGCATGGGTCAGCTCCATATGGGTCAAGGAGGCCTGGGGTTTGAACCGTGGACCTCCCGTGTGGTAGGTGGACGCCCTATCCATTAGACCAAGTCCACTTCCCCATTCTTATGTTTATACTATTAATCACAATCTTTCTTTACTGCCAAAATCACTGTTAATAGTTCCTAGATTATCCTCTAGCTTCCTTTCTATTGACATTTACATCCATTAGACTACCCCTTTCAGCTACAATCACATTTATAAATCAGCACTTATACTCAATAATGTGTTACCATCAACTGTATTCATTTCCACATTTACAATAAGCCTTATAAAAATTTTATATACATTAAGCATCAGCTCCCATTCTCAACCCACATTCTTTCTCCTAGTAACCTATACTCTAGAGTTTATCTCCAATAACACAATTTTTTATTTTTTATTTTTATTTTTTAGACAGTACTGGGGATTGAACCCAGGACCTCCTACATAGGAAGCAGGTGCTGAACTGCTCCCAACACACTATTTTTAATATGCATGCATACATAAAGTAAAAGTATTAAAAAATGCATGGCAGTGATAAACACCAAATTCAGTGTAGAATTTGAGGAAGAAAGGAGGCAAATAGGATTGGAGTAGGTACTCGGCTTCAGTTTTTATTATTATTCAAAAACATTTTTTTGATGTCCTTTCAAATTGTTAGAAAATTTCAAAAAAATTTAAAAACATGAAATACATGGAGAACTTCAATATAGACCCCTACCTAAATACCCAGATTTACCAATTTTTAACATTTTGAGAGGCTTTCAGTTTTACTTGAGGTTTTATTTCTTTAGCTAGTCAGTGACTAAATGTTGTGCATCTTATTTAATATATGCATATATATATTTTAAACATTTGAAATTTTTAGTAAAGCAAATTAAAGACTTGACAAAGTAAGAACCTATAGGCCAAATAGTGCTTGCCACCTGTTTTTTTCTAGCCTATCAGTTAAGAATTATGAATGGTTCAAATGGTTGAAAAAAAATCAAGAGAGGAGTAATATTTTGTGATGTGAAAATTGTTTGAAATTCAAGTTTCAGTGTCCATAAATAAAATTTTATTGGAACACAGCTATGCTTGTTTACACATTGCCTATGGCTACTTTCACAATACTATAACATCAGAGTTAGTAAACTCAACAGAGATCATAAGACCCATAAAGCCTAAGATATTTATTATCTGGCCTTTTACAGAAAAAGTTTGCCAGTCCCTTATGCAGATGAATTCTGGTCCTAGATTAATAGTGGTATAACTGGGCAATTTAACTTTTATTTGGCAAATACTTACGGTAAGTTGAAGATAGTTATCCCAGGTTGTGTTGTTTGAAAGGACATTTTGATCAAAGGAGTATCAGTCAGCCACTTACTGACTTGCTCCAAAGTTTCAAAATGTTGCACAGTAGTAGTTTCATCTTGTTTTTTTTAAAAAAAGATTTATTTATTTATTTAATTTCCCCCCCTCCCCCAGTTGTCTGTTCTCTGTGTCTATTTGCTGCGTCTTGTTTCTTTTTCCGCTTCTGTTGTCATCAGCGGCACGGGAAGTGTGGGCGGCGCGATTTCTGGGCAGGCTGCTCTTTCTTTTCACGCTGGGCGGCTTTCGTCAGGGGCGCACTCCTTGCGCTTGGGGCTCCCCGACGCGGGGGACACCCTTGCGTGGCACGGCACTCCTTGCGCGCATCAGCACTGCGCATGGCCAGCTCCACACGGGTCAAGGAGGCCCGGGGTTTGAACCGCGGACCTCCCATGTGGTAGACGGACGCCCTAACCACTGGGCCAAGTCCGTTTCCCTCATCTTGTTGAATAAGTTTAATAATGCTTTTCCCTCTATGAAATTACCTTTGAAGTACCTGATTAAAAAAAATTTTTTTTCCTGATTATTAACCTTGGAGATTTAATAGCTTTTAATACCTGTCAGAGCAGTGTGATTTGGTATTGGTATTTTGGTAGTTTATTATTTCTTAGTAACAATTTTCAGGAAACCAGCAATTTAAAGGAATGTAGTATTTGACTTTGAAAACATACATAGTCACTGAAGTAAGGGCATCTTTTTCCACAAATATTTTTTTTTAAGATGTGTTAAACTTTGGCTGAATTTTTATCTTTGGCAACTGGACCTATGTAGGAGTGGTAACTTGAATCTATTGCAATAGAGCTGTAATTTTTTTTTTCTAGATACTGGAGCTGGGGATTGAAACCTGGACCATGTATGTGGGAAGTCGGCACTCAACCACTGAGACACATTGGCACCCCTGAGTTGGCTTTTTTTTTTTTTTAACATTTGTTTGCTTGTTGTTTGTTTTTGTTTTTAGGAAGCACCAGGGACAAATGATCTCTCATGTGGGAAGCAGGCACTCAACTGCTTGAACCACATGGCCTCCCCAGTTGGTATTTTTAAAAGACATAAGTGCTGGGTCCCTGTAGAAGAAATTTTCTTAAGGTGAAGCTTAAGATGATATAGTTTTGATTATTTGTAGAAGAATAGCAACTTACTTAGCAGTTAATTCCCTAAGAAGCACTAGTCTTTTCTCTTGTACTACTTTGGGGACTCTGAAAAACTTAGCACCAAAAGTAAAATAATCCTATTTGAGGGTAGTGATCTTTGTTCACATTCTTCCCAGTTTGCATAAGGTCATTCTCCTTTCATCATAGGAAGAATGGTGCTCTTCATCTTTTCTGCCTTATAAAAAGTGTTTTAAGAGCTATTGTTTTAATTTCCAAAGCCACAGTCATAGTATTTTTTATCAGCTGGTAGTGTGTTTGTTTATCCAAGTATTTTTCTTTTTGAAAAGGCATCTTAATAAAGTTGCCATGGATGTAAAAAGCAGTGAACATAAAATACCTGATGGCATATCAGATACTTTACCTAAAAAATGTATGGCTTTGTAAGTAGAATATAGCATGATATTCTAAACTCTTCTGTCATTAATGATTCTACCAATATTGGGAGTTGTTTTCAAGGTTCTGAAAATACCCTCTCTGCTCTTCTGTTTGTTTATTGTTACTGTTTTTTTGGTTATCTGCTCTTAATGCCATTCTGTTGATATGGTACTTTCTCCTTTCCTTTTTGTTTCATATTATCCACTTTATCCACCCTACTTGTTGGAGTGAAGAATCCAGTTCTTGTTTGAGTGATGCTTGTGCTTGAGGGTAGGCTATTGCGTTTGCTGTTAGGAGCCAGTATCTGTTTCATGCCTGATTTTATGACTGTTTCGTGGATGCTATTTATTTATTTTTTATTATTATTTTTTAAAGATTTATTTTTATTTATTTAATTCCCCTCCCCTCCCCCGGTTGTCTGTTTTCTGTGTCTTTTTGCTGTGTCTTGTTTCTTTGTCCGCTTCTGTTGTCGTCAGCGATATGGGAAGTGTGGGCGGCGCCATTCCTCGGCAGGCTGCTCTCTCCTTCGCGCTGGGCGGCTCTCCTTATGGGTGCACTCCTTGCGCGTGGGGCTCCCCTACGCGGGGGACACCCCTGTGTGGCACCGCACTCCTTGCGCGCATCAGCACTGCACATGGGCCAGCTCCACACGGGTCAAGGAGGCCCGGGGCTTGAACCGCGGACCTCCCATGTGGTAGACGGACGCCCTAACCACTGGGCCAAAGTCCGTTTCCCTATTTATTTATTTTTAATTCTTTTTTTTTTTTCTTTCATGAATGCCATTTAGACATTTCCTTTTTAAAGGAGTTTTTAAAACCCTTAATTAAAAAGTCAAAGGTAGGAAGATCTAATTGAACAGGATAATTGACTCTGACCTCAGATGTGATTACCAAGTTTTGCTTTACAGGTGAAACAGATGGTTAACTGGAACTGTATGGGTAAAGGATAGGACCTGAATACTGCCAACACTTTTTTTTTTTTTTTTTTTAGTTCTCTCCCCTCCCCACCTCCAGTTGTCTGCTCTCTGTGTCCATTCTGGTGTGTTCTTCTGTGTCCGATTGTATTCCTGTCAGCGGTACCTGGAATCTATGTCTCTCTTTATTGGGTCATCTTGCTGCGGCACCATTCCTGGGCAAGCTGCACTTCTTCGCACTGGGTGGCTCTCCTTATGGGGCACACTCCTTGTGTGTGAAGCTCCCCCCTACACGGGGACATCCTTGAGTGGCACGGCACTCCTTGTGCACATCAGCTCTGCACGTGGGCCAGCTCATCACATGGGTCAGGAGGCCCTGGGTTTGAACCTTGGATCTCCCATGTGGTAGGCGGATGCCTTATCCATTGGGCCAAATAAGCTTCCCTGCCAGCTCTCTTGAATTCAAGGTTATATCATTGTATTGTCAAAAAACATTTAGGGATCTTCAGCAGCATTAATGCCAGAAAATAGTTATCAGTCTTTTGCTTTATGAGTATTGGTTTCTTTTTGTTGTTGTTGTTTTTAAAAAGATTTATTTATTTATTTTTCTCCCCTCCCCCCACCCGGTTGTCTGTTCTTTGTGTCTATTTTGCTGTGTCGTCTTTTGTCCGCTTCTGTTGTCAGCAGCAAGGGAATCTGTGTTTCTTTTTGTTGCGTCATCTTGTGTCAGCTCTCCGTGTGGGCGGCACCATTCTTAGGCAGGCTGCACTTTCTTTTGCTCTGGGCGGCTCTCCTTACGGGGCACACTCTGCGCATGGGGCTCCCTACGCAGGGGACGCCCCTGCATGGCAGGGCACTCCTTGAGCGCATCTGCACTGTGCATGGGCCAGCTCCACATGGGTTAAGGAGGCCCAGGGTTTGAACCGCAGACCTCCCATGTGGTAGATGGATGCCCTAACCACTGGGCCAAGTCTGCTTCCCTCTTTTGTTTTTGATAAAAATTTTTACAGAGATACAGATCCAGAAAAATTTTTATAATGTGACTGGAGACATATATAGAATATTACCCCGAGAATCCTTTTCCATGCTTTCTCCTAGTTATCTTCTCTTACTCCCAAAGTTATCTTCAATTTCAGTTTGAGACTGTTAGTCTTAGTAGACACAGAACTCTTTGATGGTACAAGTGTTGGTATTGTTTACTTTTTTAAGATGGTTTTCAACTGAAAGGGTTTTGCTCCCCAGGAAACATTTGGTACTGTATGGAGACATTTTTGGTTGTCATAATTGGAGGTGGACCCTCAACATCTATGGCCAATTAATTTTTTTAACTTTATATTTTGAAAAATTGCGAACTTATAGGATGGTTACAAAAATAATACAAACCCGTTCAGAGAACTCCAACATACCCCTAACACCCCACCCCAAATACCCAGATGCACCGGTTTTGACATTGTGCCGCATTTGCTCTTATTCTCTCTTTTAGTCCATTTTGTGAACACTCGAGTATAGGTTGTATACATCACACTCCTTGAACAGTTAATACTGTCATGTATTAGTCAGCCAAAAGGGTGCTGATACAAAATACCAGAAATTAGTTGGTTTTATAAAGAGTATTTTATTCGGGGTAGGGGCTTACAGATACCAGGCCATAAAGCAAAAGTTACCTCCCTCACCAAAGTCTATTTGGAGCAAGATGACTGCTGACATCCACAAGGGTTCAGGCTTCCTGGGTTCCTACATTCCTGGGGCTTGCTTTTCTCTGGGTTCAAGGTACCTTTCTTCCTGGGGCTGGCTTCTCTTTCCTCTGCGTGCTGACTTCCCGGGCCTCCAAGCATAAGTCTTTTAAGCATCAAACTCCAACATCGAAACTCCCAACATCAGAAACTCTCAACTCTGTTCGCCATGCCTTTTATCTGTGAGTCCCCACCCATCAAGGAGTGGGGACTTAATCGCCCTAATCATAACACAGTCATGCCCAGGTACAGATCAGATTACAAGCATAATCCAATATTTCTTTTTGGAATTCATCAGTTATATCAAACTGCTACATGCCATATATACATTTCCTAAGAACAAGGACATTTACTTAAGTAACTACTCTAAGTGCAGTTGTTAAGATCAAGAAGTTAAACATTGATATAAAGGTGCATTGTATGCTCCAGATTTTCATATGTCCCAGTAATGTCCCTTTGAGCCTTTTCTCATCCCTCACTAGATGTCATCCAGGATCATGTGTTGCACTTAATTGCTGTTGTATCTTTAGTTGCCCTCCATCCCTCCTGCTTTCTTTTTGTGGTAACATGAGTACAAGGTAAATAAACTTTACAATCTCAACCACTCCTAAGCATACATTCAATGGAATTAAGCAATCTTAAATATTGCAGTACCCTCTCTGCCTTTCCCATCTCCCCAAAAAGAAACCCTACAGGCATTATGCATTAACTCCCCCTTCCCTTTGCCACCCTCCTCTGGCAACCTGTATTCTAATTTCTGTCTCTGGGAGCCGCGTATTCCCTGTTTTCTCTGTAGTTACCATGGGACTTAAATTTAACATCTAAATCTATAAGAATATCCTTACTTTGATGTCAGCTTAAGTTCAGTAGTATACACAACTGTGTTCTTATACCCCTCTCTCTCTCCTCTTTTATGTATTTGTCACAAAGTGCATATTTATGTATTACAAGACCCAAACCCCACTGATTTATCATTACATTTTATGCATTTGTCTTTGAGATCCTGTAGGAAATAAAAAGCAGAATTAGTACTGGGATTTATATTTACTCCCGTCATCACCCTCACTGGAGATCTTATTTTTTCATGCAGCTTCAATCTGTTGTCTCTTGTTTCCTTTCAACCCGTAAAACTCTCTCTATTATGTCTTGAAAGGCTGGACTAGTGGTGACGAACTCCCTTAGCTTTTGTTTAATCTGGGAATGCCTTAATCTCTCCCTCATTTTTATTTTTTAATTTTTTTAAAAAGATTTATTTTTATTAACTTATCCCCCCCCCCCATTGTTTTGCACAAAGCCGATTGCTTTCTCTGTCCATTTGTTATATCCTCTCTGTCTGCTTGTCTTCTCGTTAGGAGGTACTGGGAACTGAACCTAGGACCTCCCATGTGGTGGAGAGGCTCTCAATTGCTTGAGCCACCTCTGTCTGTGTCTCTCATTGTCTTTCCTCTTTGTCTCCTTGTTGCTTCATCTTGTTGCATCAGCTCACCGCCCCTGCCCATCACACCAACTTGTTGTCTTGCTCATCTTCTCTAGGAGGCACTGGGAACCAAACGCAGGACCTGCCATGTGCTAGGCAGCACTTGATCGCTTGAGCCACATCTGCTTCCCTCTTCATCATTTTTGAAAGACAGGTGTGCCAGATGCAGAATTCTTGGTTGGCAATTTATTTTTGTTAGTTTTCAGTATGTCTGAAGTATGTCTTCCTACTGCCTTCTTACCTCTCGGGTTTCATATGAAAAATCAATTTAATCTTACTCATGCTACCTTGTATATGATGCATTGCTTCTCTCTTGTACCTTTCAGGATTCTCTCTTTAACCTTGGCATTCCACAGTTTGAATACAATATGTTGTATTGTGGGTCTGTTCTGGGTTATCCTATTTGGAGTTCGTTGAGCATCTTGGATGTGTGTATTCATGTCTTTCAATAAATTTGGGGAGTTTTCAGCCATTATTTGTTTCACTAGTCTCTCTTCCCCGTTCCCTTTTTTCTCCCTTTGGGATTCCCACCACGTGTGTATTGGGAAGATTGATGGTATCCCACAGGTCTCTCAGGCTCTGTTCATGTTTCTTAATTCTTTCTGCTTCAGACTGAATGATTTCAATCATCTTCTCTTCAAGTTCTCTGATACTTTTCTTCTGCCACCTCCAATCTGCGGCTGAACTTCTCTAGGGAATTTTAAATTTCTGTTACTGAGGTCTTAGGCTCTGTTTGGTTCCTTTCTATTATTACCATCTCTTTATTGATATTCTCTGTGTTCATTTATCATTTTCCTGATTTCCTTTATTTCTTTGTCCATGTTTTCCTTTAGCTCTTTGAGCACATTTAGGACCTTAATTTTTTTTTTAATAGAAAAGTTGGGGTTTACAGAGTAATCATGAATAAAATACAGGATACCCATACACTGTCCTTTTACTAACACCTTGTGTTGGTATAATATGTTTGTTACAATTGATGAAAAGCACATTTTTGTAATTATTTTTTTTTTGCGACATCTTGCTGCGTCAACTCTCCATGTGTGCGGTTCCACTCCTGGGCAGGCTGCACTTTTTTCATGCAGGGCGGCTTTCCTTACTGGGTGCACTTCTTGCACGTGGGGTTCCCCTACATGGGGGATACTCCTGTGTGGCATGGCACTCCTTGCACGAGTCAGCACTACATATGGGCCAGCTCAGCACATGGGCCAGGAGGCCCTGGGTTTGAACCCTGGACCTCCCATGTGGTAGGCAGACACTCTATTAGTTGAGCCAAATCCGCTTTCCTGTTTTATTTTATTTATCTATTTATAACAGTGTCAAGTCTACTCAATGGGGAAAGAATAGTTTCTTCAGCAAATGGTGCTGGGAGAACTGGATATCCTTATGCAAAAGAGTGAAGGTGGATCCCTACCTCACATCATACTAAAAAATTAACTCAGAATGGATCAAAGACCTAAGTATAAGAACTAAAACTTTATTATTTTATTTTATTTTGTCTTTATTTTTTTAATGTTACATTAAAAAAATATGAGGTCCCCATATGCCCCCCACCCCCCTCACCCCACTCCTCCCCCCATAACAACAACCTCCTTAATCATCATGAGACATTCATTGCAAGAACTAAAACTTTAGAAGTCCTAGAAGAAACATAGGGAAGCCTTCTCAGGATCTTATGTTAGGCAGTGGTTTCTTAAACTTTATGCCAAAAGCATGAGTAACAAAAGAAAAGAATAAATAGGACTTCAGAAATTAAATCTTTTGTGACTCAAAGAACTTTGTCATGAAAGTAACAAAACAACCTACAGAATGGGATAAATAAAATATTTGGAAATCACATGTCCAATAAGCATTTATATTTTTGTTTTTTTATGATTTATTTATTTCTCCACATGCCCCCGAACCTCTTGTCTGCTCTGTGTCCATTCACTGTGTGTTGTTCTTTGTCTGCTTGTCTTCTTTTTAGGCAACACGGGGAACTGATCCTGGGACCTTCTGGAGTGGGAGAGAGGTGTTCAATCTCTTGTGTTACCTCAGCTCCCTGGTCTGCTGTGTCTCTTATTGTCTCTCCTCTGTGTCTTTTTTTTGTTGCGTCATCTTGCTGCGCCAGCTCTCTGCTCCAACCAGCACTCCTGCTCAGGCCAGCACTCTTCTCAGGCCAGCTTGCCATGTAGGCTAGCTTGCCTTCACCAGGAGGCCCTGGGAATTGAACCCTGGATCTCCCATATGGTAAATAGGAGCCCAGTCACTTGAGCCACATCTGCTTCCCCCAATGAGGGTTTACTAACCAGAATAAGAAAGAAATCCCACAACTCAACAACAAAAAAAATGACACACTTTAAAAATGGGACAAGGACTTGAATAGATATTTCTCAAAACAAGAAATATAAATGACCAATAAGCACATGAAAAATGCTCAGAGTGATTAGCCATTAGGAAAATGCAAATGAAAACCACAAAGAGATACCACTTCACATCCACTAGCATGGATACTCTTAATAAAACAGAAAATAACACATTGGAAAAGATGTGGAGAAACAGGAGCATTTGTTCATTGTTGATGGGAAAGTAAAATGGTGAAGCCACTGTGTGTTTTGATTTTGTTATTCTGCAGCAAGTTAAGTATTGAATTACCACATTATCCAGAAATTCCATGTTTAAGTATGTACCCAGAAGATTTGAAAGTAGAAACTTGGACAGATACTTGTACACCAGTGTTCATAGCAGCTTTTTTCACAGTAACCAAAGGGTGGAAGCAACTCATATGTCCCTCAGCCAATCACTGGCTAAATAAAATGAGGTACACATATACAATGGGATATTTATTCAGCTGTAAAAAAGGAGTGAAGTTCTGATACATGTAATTACATGGATGAATCTCAAAGACACCTGTTGAATTAAATAAGCCAGACACAAAAGGACAACTATTTTTCATAATCTCACTTACATAAAATAATTAGAATATGCAAATTATTAGAGTCAGAAACTACAGTTTACCAGGAGGCCAGAATGGGGTTAGGAAGTGGAAATTTAATGTTTAACTGGTAGAGTTTCTGCTTAGGATGATAGAAAATTTTTGGTAATGGATAGTGTTGATTTTAGCATAACACTAAGTGTAATTAACATCACTGAAGTATATGTTTTTCTGAAAGTGGTTAGGTTGTATATTTGTTATGAGAATAATTTTTTTAAAACAGAATTGTACAGTACAGTGAAGCCCCTGTAAACTATGTACTATAGTTAATAGTTTAATTATAATATTGTTTCATCATTTGAAACAGAAGTAGTGCAAACTGTTAATAATAGGGAAAACTGTGTGTGATGGGGAGTTATATGGGAACTGTAGCTTCTGCATGAGTTTTCTGTAAACCTGCATCTTCTCTAATACAAAGAGAGAAAGCATTCAGTTGCTTCAGAAGTCATCAAAACAAAAACTGGAGGTGGTGGTGCTACTGGCATCCACTGGGAAGAGACCAGGGTGCTGCTACAGTACTGGTCCCCACAAGTTATCTGCTCCAAAATATCAGTAGTAGGTGAGGTTGAGAAACCCTGCTATAATTTTTAGGGTTCGTTGAAGTGATTTTAAAATAATTGATGTGTTAAATGGTTAAGCCCATTCTTCTTTTGAAACTTTTGTGGGAAACCATCAAAAATCTGTTTATTGACAGGGAATTCTAAGGGTAAACTTCTTAAAGTGACTGTTTACCACCTAGTACAATGATGAGCCTTCTGCCCGGTAGACCAAATCCTAGTAACAGGTAGAATATTGACCCACCTCTTTGTCCCCCAGTTGAAGAAAAGTGACAGATTTCCTGTAGGTCCTATAGGCTGTATGCAAATAGGTCCTATTTGCTAATATGCAAATCTCACAAATAGACTATCAAAAGGTCCCACCTGAATTTGTTTCATTTATTTCATTAAAGAAGGCTTCTTGTAAGTCTCCTAGATAAAATAAAAGTCTATTCCTGGACCCATTTCGATGACGAAATTGTTTGCTGGATGGGATTAATGAATGTACAGTGTTACCCATTGGAGTATTTCATCAGTCAATTCTGATGTTAAACTTCTTGACCATTTACAAGTTAATTTTATGACCAGATAGATATATGTTCATATAACCCTGAACAGTCTCAACAGTTGTAGATGGAAGACCTTTTTAACTTACTAGTATATTTAATATTTGATCAGGTGGATCTTTTTTCCTAGATCTCTATCTTTAGCCTTTAGGGTGTCTGAATTTTACTAGTATTCTATATATTAGAAAAATCTTACTACCTATCTTCCTGTTGATTTTGGCTCGTGACTTAAACACTTCTGGCTAAGCCTGGGAACTCTGTCCCTTTCTATCATTGTACATGTGTGTCTTTTAGTAATTATGTTAAGCTCAACTATTTTTATTTTTAATTCTTAATTTTTAGCTAGGGTAATGTATGTGCATGATACAGAATTCACAAGGGGTTTACATTTTTAAATGCCATCTTCCTCTCTGGAGGCAGAACTATTAAGTTTCTTGATATCTTTCTATAGATGTTCTAGGCATTTATAAACTTTCAGTGGCTTTTCGTCCTTTTTTTTTTTTAAACTTTTCATCCTGAAGAATTTTACGTACACACCCAAATAGAGGGTTTAGAGTAATGAACCTCCATTTACTCCTCACCAAGCTTAAAAATTATCATTTTGCCATACTTTACAGTTAGATTTAATGTGAAATATAGAGAACATTTTGAAGAAATTAAATTTTAATAATGTAAGCTTATTTTAAATTCAGAAATCATGCATGTACTTCTTTCCTTTAAAATTTGCATCCATTTTTCTCAGTATAAAATAAGTAGGTGTGGTCATCCTGAAGTTCTGGTAACCGGCCGCCTCATGATTCTTTCTACCCAGATTGTCACAGAAGTCTTGAGTGAAGTGAATTCTGAGCTTGCCCAGTCAGGACAGTGAGCTTAGATTCCAGAATGATTTTCCATCTCTCATCATCAGTAGATAATTAAATCTAGTTCTAATGTAGTCTCTTTTATTTTATTTTTTTATTTATAACCCCCCTTGCCCTCCCCTCGTTGTCTGCCCTCTCTGTCCATTTGCTGTGCATTCTTCTGTGTCTGTCTTCTCTTTAGGCAGGACAGGAACCAATCCTGGGACCTTCCAGAGTGAGAGAGAGACAATCTCTTAACGCCACCCCAGCTCCCTGGTCTGCTGCGTCTCTTATTGTCTCTCCTTGCTGTGTCATCTTGCTGTGTGAGCTCTCTACATGGGCCAACACTCACGTGTGTGCTAGCACACTGCTCAGGCCAGCTCGTTGCGTTGGTTGGCACTGTGCATGGGCCAGCTCACCATTTGGGCCAGCTCACTGTGTGGGCCAGCCACTGTGTGGGCCAACTTGCCTTCACCAGAAGGTCCCGGGAATTGAACCCTGCACCTCCCATATGGTAGACAAGAACCCAGTCACTGAAGCTGCATCCACTTCCCAACATAGCCTCTTTCGGAAAAGGATAATTATTAAATTAGAGGGCAGATTAAAAGATTTCTGAGGGAAGCGGATGTGGCTTCACTGATAGAGCGTCTGTCTACCATATGGAGGGTCCAGGGTTCGATCCCCAGAGTCTCCTGACCTGTGTGGTAAGCTGGCCCATGCGCAGTGCTGCTGTGCATAAGGAGTGCCATGCCACATGCGCCCGTCACAGAGAGCCACCCCGCATGAAAAAAGCGCAACCTGCCAGGAGTGGCGCTGCACACATGGAGAGCTGTTGCAGCAAGATGATTGATAAAACAAAAAGACACAGTTTCCCAGTGCCCACCTGATAATGCAAGTGGATGCAGAAGAACAAAGAGCAAATGGACACAGAGAGCAGACACGGGGTGTGTGTGTGGGGGGAAGGGATGAGAAGGGGAGAGAAATAAAATAATTTTTAAAAAAAGATTTCTGAAAACTAATTCTCTGGCTCTGATAACTTATTTTCTTCTTTTAGGTTGCCTTTTTTTTTTTTAAGATTTATTTTTTATTTATTTCTCTTGCCTCCCCCTCCCCGCCCCCAGTTGTCTGCTCTCTGTGTCCATTTGCTGTGTGTTTTTCTGGGACCACTTCTGTCCTTATCAGCGGCACCGGGAATCTATGTTTCTTTTTATTGTGTCAGCTCTCCATGTGTGCAGCGCCATTCTTGGGCAGGCTGCTCTTTCACACTGGGTGGCTCTCCCTATGGGGCGCAATCCCTGTGGGTGGGGCTCCCCTATGCAGGGGACAGCCCTGTGTGGCATCAGCACTGTGCATGGGCCAGCTCCACATGGGTCAAGGAGGCCTGGGGTTTGACCTGTGGACCTCCCATGTGGTAAGCAGATGCCCTATCCATTGGTCCAAGTCTGTCTTCCCTTAGGTTGCCTTTTTTTCCCTTCCTGTTTGGAGGCTCATTTAAGTCTTTCAGAGTTTGAGTAGAAAATCAGTATTTTCTACTCTTTGTTTGCATTCTTTGTGACTTCAGAAAATGATAAGAAATAAGCACAGCCTTCACAACTGAAGAGAAAGATGAGAAGCTTAATGTAAATTAAAATATGTATATCTCTAAGTGAAGCTGTCTCTCTGCACTGGGAGTTCTCCTTTTGGAAAGCTAGAAGGGAAGAGACTGCTAGATTCTTAGTTAACAGAAAAAGCCAATTCAAAAGATAGAATTCAAGTACTTAGAAAATCTTTGACAAAACATTAATATGATTACTAAAATACTTTTTTTCTCAATTTCTTCTGTGGTATTTATTTGATGATAGGTATTAGCCTATTCAGATATTAGGTTGAATTTTTATTGTCAGATAATATGTACATTTGTGACTCACTTAAAAGGATCTTAGTACCTCTATTAAGGCACAAATAGGAGATGTGAAAATAGTCAGGAATCAAGTATTAATAAATGAGGTGTTCTCAGATCTAATCACTGGGAGTCAGTAACATGCCACTGACCCAAGGAAGAGAATAAGTTAGAAATTCAGAACTGTCCTAGTTGGTACCTTGTAGATTCCTCTAGATTTGTTTTATCTTTTGGAAGAAAGGAATTATAAATGTGTGGGTGTTATATACACTAATTTAATACTCTAGTGATGTTCCTGTTTCTGTTTCTTCGGATTACTCATGGAGTTCTGCAGTAGAATTCCCCAGTGCCCTTGGGGAAGAACACTATAGCTTGATGCATACTAAACTTAGGAACCTGTAAAATTCTTTATAAATGTGATTTGGAGGTGGAGTTTTGCCCACTGCCTCACATTGTCTTGAGGGAAAGTAAACCACTCATAGAAAAAACTGATCTGGAAATACCATGTTCACATGAGATATAAAATAGTTGATGTAATTTATTACCTCCTTGTATATGGTGATTAAGTTGAGTGTAGTGTATGACCCCAATTTTTATGCATGTTTTTAGTATATGAGTGAATAGAGTTCTTTTGGCCTCCATACAGTCTTATTTCCTATAAGCCCAGAGTGAGTGAATACATTAAGGAGAATGTGAAATTTTGAGAAAAATATTTGTCCATAATTTAAAAAATTTTTTTTCTTTAAAAGATATTTCGATTACATAAATGTGACATAAAAAATATAGGGGATTCCCATATGCCCCCCCCTCCCCACACTACCCATATTTACCCACATTAACAACATCCTTCATTAGTGTGGTACATTCATTGCAATTGGTGAACACATTTTGGAGCACTGTCACTAGTTCTAGACTATAGTTTACATTGTAGTTTATACTCTTATCCCACCCAATTCTGTAGGTTATGGCAAGATACATAATGGCCTATGTCTGTTGTTGCAGTGTCATTCAAGACAATTCCCAAGTCCCGAAAATGCCCCATATTACACTCTCCCTGACCTCAGAACCTCTAGTGGCCACTTCCTCCACATCAATGATATAATTTCTTACATTGCTATAATCACATTAAGTCTATAGTAGAATACCAGTAAGCCCACTCTGGTCCATAGTTCATTCCCCAATCCTGAGGATTTTGGAATGGTGATGCCCACTCCACCTCTAATTGAGAGGGGGCTTCAGTCCCATATGACTGATGGATGGGACTCTCTTGCTTGCAGTTGTAGATTCTCTTGGTTCCTTGGTATGGTGGTTGTCCATCACCACCTCCTTGTTACTTTTCTTTGGTGAGTCCAATGAACTGGAGAGTAGGTGTTGCAACCCTGTTGAGACTCAGGGCCCAGATGGCACATGGACAGCCGAAAGATTCAAGTCTTCTTGGACATATACCTACCAACTCCAGCACCAACTATAGGTTCAAATAGAAGGGATGGAAGAGCCATGTGTAGGGAGACCACTGCTGAGTCCAATTCTGTCACACTGGGAGTATTCCATAATTTAAATCACATCTCAGGCCAAGGAATCTTGTTCCTGTTTCCTCTTGTACATGTATAAGACCCAGCTTATATTCTACTTTGAAAGGCAATGCATTTGGTAATTTTAAGACTGGTTTTCCCCCCTTGATATAGAAATTATTCTATTTCAGCTAATAAGCACAAGCCACCTGTTCCCAGAAACAAAATCAGTGCATTTGTTTGTAATTCTCAGTTTATGTATCAGACACTAGGGAAACAGAATGGTTTTCTTTGTAATATTACTTAATTGCATTATGCACCATTTCTAAATATGTGGCAAGGAATACCCATCTTCTAAGAAATAACCTCTCCTTTTGACTAGTTGAACTTTTTTTTTAATGGAATCAGATCTGTGTTCTAAATGTTGTTTTTTTTTTTGAACTTTCCTTTTTTTCCCAAAGATTTATTTATTTAATCCCCCCCCACCCCCACCCCCCGGTTGTCTGTTCTCTGTGTCTATTTGCTGCGTCTTGTTTCTTTGTCCGCTTCTTTTGTCGTCAGTGGCACGGGAAGTGTGGGTGGTGCCATTCCTGGGCAGGCTGCACTTTCTTTCACGCTGGGCATCTCTCCTTATGGGGCGCACTCCTTGCGCGTGGGGCTCCCCTACGTGGGGGACACCCCTGTGTGGCAGGGCACTCCTTGCACGCATCAGCACTGTGCATGGGCCAGCTCCACACGGGTCAAGGAGGCCCGGGGTTTGAACCGTGGACCTCCCATGTGGTAGACGGACGCCCTAACCATTGGGCCAAGTCCGTTTCCCTTAGTTGAACTTTTCTAAGCACTTCATGAGTAAAGTAAGTTATTACCATATGAATGGAGTTTAATTCTTCTGTGATCTGATTATTTGTTGTAATAGAAATAAATTTGTTTTAATAGTAGTACTTCTGAAATATGAAACGTCATGAGCTTATTTCTCCAAATGAACACGCCCCACCCAAAACAAGACTAACAGATAAATCTTGTTTTTTTGGACACCACTGAATATCTTGTGAATTTTATATAAAATAACTTGAGTGTAGGTTAAAAATTTAGGTACATTTAAGTGTAAAATTGACTTTTCAAAAAATAGATTTTATTTTTCAACCTTAGTAGTAGTTCTCTTTTTTGTACTCATTTTGATCCACTTTTTCTGTGAGCCCACATGTGCTAAAATTGGCACAAAAAAATTAGGAAGTTACCTATAAAATTAGTGAAGAGCAAATAATGGTGACCAGATGGTTTTTGGCAATTTGTTGTGTGTGTGTGCATGCGTGTGCACATGTATGTTTGTGTTTGGAGGTTCTCAGGGCTGGGGATTGAACCCTGGACTGGGGATTGAATTTGGGTCCTTGTGTGTGGGAAGCAGGCACCCAGCCACAGAGCTACACCCACTCCCCTAATTTGTTTCTGACAGTGTTGAGAATACATCTTTTTAAGTGTTTTGTTCATATTTCTTTTGTAAGAGTACCTTTACGTTTTTAGTTATAATTCTTTGGAACTCTCTTTCCTGAGTCCAGGTAGATAATCACCTCTTTTCTTATGGTGGCTATCCTTCATGATTTTATCCTCTCAGATATTTTACCTACCTATCAGGTCTCGTTTGTACACTTCTAAATTATGTGTACTCAGCCTTTCAAAAGATCTGGATAAAGTCTTCTATGAATAGAAATCTTACTTCATTTATATTTGGCTTATGTGTTCTTTAATCCAAGGTTATGGTGGAGATTGGTATTGTAAGCATGTGGTTATCCTGGTGATGAACTGGTTCTTGAGTTTTGTTCAAGAAATGGTTAAAGCATCATAGTGTAGTGAAAAGAGTTATAGGCTTGGAACCAGCTTCTATAATTGTGAGCTGAAAAAGTGACTTCAGTTAAATTTCTTAATTCACTGAGTTAATTTCCATGTCTATAAAATGGGAATAAGACCCTCCTTCCCTGGTTTGTTATAGATATTAAATAAAACATTCCATGTTTCGTGCACTAAATGCTCTTTGAATTTTAGATTTTCTTTTCCTTAAGTAATACTTTACAAAACTTGGTATTCTTTGGGACATCACAACTTGGAAACATTTACCAGGAAGTATTTTCAAATTTAGATCTTTCAGCCCTGACGAGTACCTTTGATTTTTGGTGATGGGTGATGATTATGGTTTAACTGGAATAGGTTTTTGGCTGTGGTATAATTTTCAACTTTCCAAGGTCCTGAGAAAAAATATCTTTTGGTTTGAGAGTGACTCTGGTACCTCTGGACTGCTAGTCAGTGCCTAAGAATCAGATATTTTAATAAGCATAGGGTACTGCCTTAACTTCTGTAAGGTTGAAATACATGAAGAAATAACTAATAGCTAATGGTAATTACTCCTGACAGCTTAATTGTATCTAATTCTTTATATTATCTAAAAATTGATGAAAAATGACCAGTGTTTAAATGCAGTCAAATGTATTCAGTGAATTTAAAAGGGCTCTGTCTCTGAATGATTGTTTAAGAATAGACTAGGAAAGCTGACTTGGCCCAATGGATAGGGTGTCCGCCTACCACATGGGAGGTCCGTGGTTCAAACCCTGGGCTTCCTTGACCCGTGTGGAGCTGGCCCATGTGCGATGCTGATGCACGCAAGGAGTGCCGTGCCACGCAGGGGTGTACCCCACAGGGGGAGCGAGCCCCACGCACAAGGAGTGTGCCCCATAAGAAGAGCCGCCCAGCGCAAAAGAAAGAGCAGCCTGCCCAAGAATGGCACCTCACACACAGAGAGCTGGCACAGCAAGATAACACAGCAAAAAGAAACAAAGAAACGCAGATTCCTGGTGCTACTGATAAGGATAGAATTGGTCACAGAAGAACACACAGCGAATGGACACAGAAAGCAGACAACTGGGGAGAGGGTGGGAGAGGAGAGAAATAAATAAAAAATAAATCTTTTTTTTTTTTTTTTTTTCAAAAAAAGAATAGACCACATCATCATCCCTACACTGACCAAACATTAGAACCTAGTGAGTTTCAGTTTGATACTCATAGTTGGTCTTTTCTAGAAATGTCACGAGTGAGAGGAAAATAATCCATTTTCCTTGCCTCATTTATCACAGACATCATGTTTTCCTATATCTGCTAGAATATCAGTACCTAGACCTGGAAACCTCTGATGGGCTCTCCTATTAAGTGCAGCTTACTGTGACTGAGACCATACAACATCAACCACTTGAAACTTGGTTTGCTTATAAATGCTGGGTTTTTCTTTCTAGTTTATAAATTGTTGAATGTGTTATGCCAGTGGCCAGTACTACCTATACAAGGTTTAGCTCAGTATTAGAGTTTTGAAAAAAAAATTTTTTTTTAATTTATTTTTTATTTATTCCCCACCCCCACCCCAGTTGTCTGCTCTCTCTGTCCATTTGCTGTGTGTTCTTCTGTGACCTCTTCTATCCTTATCAGTGGCACCGGGAATCTGTGTTTCTTTATGTTGCGTCATCTTGTTGTGTCAGCTCTCCGTGTTTGCAGCGCCATTCTTGGGCAGGCTGCACTTTCTTTCGCCCTGGGCGGCTCTCCTTACGGGGCGGACTCCTTGTGCGTGGGGCTCCCCTATGTGGGGGACACCCCTGCATGGCACGGCACTCCTTGCACGTGTCAGTACCGGGCAAGGGCCAGCTCCACACGGGTCAAGGAGACCTGGGGTTTGAACTGTGGACCTCCCATGTGGTAGGCGGACATCCTATCCATTGGGCCAAGTCTGCTTCCCAAATTTTGAAAATTGAGATAATATTAGATTGCTCAGGAAGCCCTTTCTTTCCAAATTAATATTTTCAGTAGGGCGTAGATTATTTTTTTTAACATTTTTCTATGTATTTTCTAGACTCTAGAAACATTAATATCTGGGAAAAGCATGGGATTTGAGGTTCTGTGGAGGCAGTATTTTTAGAAGTTAATTATGATTTGAATTTCAGAGACCCAAATAAGGCAGGTATTTGGGATACTATATTGATATGAGATATCAATTGAAAAGTAAGGAAATCCCCCTCCCTTATTTATTCCTTGAGACTGTTCATGAAGACCTTAGTTCCTCAGTTAGACCAAAAACCTAGAGCAGAGGTCCACTACCAGTAGATCTCCAGAAAAATTCCACTACCTGACCTCCTCTTTGGTTATCCTGCAAAATGGATAATTTTGGACTCCTTTTCAGTAATTTTGGGAAATGAAATCACAAGATGATTGGGGATAGTTGCTCTGAAACAGGAAAAGGAAACTTAATCGGGGGACCAGTAGCTCAGATATGTCTAGAGTCTGGATCTTTCTATAGAATGACATAGAATATATATGGTAAGATACATGGTGGGTGGGGAGGGGAGGGGTTAGTATGCAGAGGAAAGTGGAATAAAATTTCAGACATATTTTACTGGCCCTGAGACATCTTTAGTGTGCATGTACTGCTGTGAAACCTTGCAGTGATTTTTTTTAGGTGTGAATTCAACTGCCCTAAATGGTGTGAATTGATGGGGCTGAATCAGATACCTACCTATGGGAAAGCTTCAAGAAAACATTTTTAATGAACATATCTATTGTCTATCAGTCAGTAACTAATTCTCTTGCACTAAGGATAAAGAAAAGGAGCTTGACTGGTAGTATGCCTTCGTTTTTATGTAATTTGGGGTGAGCTTTGCTATTGAGGCTGTGATTTCCTGTCTTGGATTTGGTTTTGGAAATTAAACAGTTAAAGCATCATGATTTGAGAGGAAACTAGTTCTCATGAATGAATGCAAAGTTTGGCACAAGACCAGAATAATGGGGGGATAGTTGGATGGGGGAACTGACTGACTTTTATACCCCAAACGACTTTAAAAATTAAGAGATAATTCCATGTCCTGAGGTTATAAACCGGCTAGAACTGGTTTTTCTCGCTCCCCCTTACCCCCGCTAGGCATCATGGGTAAAAGTAAGCATCCCCCTGTTTCTTTTGTTTAATATAACAGTACGCCATGTGATTGGCAGGGCAGTGCCCGCTTGGAGACCGGGTTTGTGCAAGTCTCTCAAGGGGGCTGGCATGCATGGGGTTGCTCCTGTGCTACAGAAAGGAAAAGGCTTCACTTAAAATAAAAGGGAACCTCCCCCCCCCCCCAAAAAAAAGAAAACTAAACCCACCTCTTATTCCTTCTTTCCTCATTTTTCTGTTTCCTTCTTTCTTGTCTCCAATTTTCCTGGCATCTAGAGGAGGTAGCAGAAAAATGTATACCTGTAAGTACTTTTAACTGTCTTGCCACCCCCCCTTTTGTTTGTTTCTTCTAAAAGCAGAAACTCAAAATTGCTCTGAGTTCTTCAGAGCCTTTTCCTGACTGTGTAGAAGATAATATGCCGAGGTTTCTGATGGAATTGGAGTAATAAACACTGTTGCTTTTTAAAATTTATTGCATAATAATTGTTTTTCTGTTTGGATCATCATTCCCTCTGCTTCATCCATTTGCTGTAATGGTGAGAGTACCTCGCTTCTGGTTTTATTTGAGCTGAAGCTATAAGAGGAGTATTATACTAAGATTTTCTTTTTAAAAACGTTTCTTTTGTCTATAGCAATGATTGTTCTAGCTCCCCCATACTCCCATACCCACTCCCCCTTTTTCCCTGTCAGCTCCAACCCTGCTCTGTGAATGGAGTCAACCAGCTGACCGAGTGCTGGCATCATGCCAGGGGCTGCAAAGCAGTGAGAATGCGCGCGCTCGCGTGTTTAAGTGTATACAGAACACAAAGGAAAAGGCCTGCAGTCTAGGAAATCACAGACTGTTATATAAGGAAGTCTGCGTCATCTCTGCTTGCTTGGGCTCATGGACAAGGAGGAGGGAAGAGACTTAGAGCAAGAGAAATGCCCTTTTGAAACTCCCCTCCCCCATACTTCTTTCCTTGCCATCTTAAAAAAAAATAGAACACAACTATTTGTGTTGTGGCAAAGTGAGAGATAGCTTCTCTGTCCAAATGGTAGTGACCATCTTCCTAGTGGAAGTAGTAACTCCTGGGAGGATGAAAGCAGTATGTTCTGGATCTCTTCTTCCTTCCCCCATTGAGATGTGCTTGTGCTTGAAAAAGGAGAAATGCCTGCTGGATTTAAGAGCTGTAATATTAGATACTTGGAGGGAGGGAGGGCAGGCAGTAAACTGTAAGAATTCAGCATTGTCAAGGGTGCAGGGATGGGTAGATGAGGGTGTGCTCTTAAGGAGAAGCAAAAAGCCAGAAATATCTATAGCTATTCCTTTGAGTTCTCTCTTCTAGTACCCCCTTCTTTTTTCATTTCATTTTGTTGTTCCATTTAGTATAACATTATAAAAATGGAGTATTCTCTCTGAAATCTGCTGCAGGGTTAGTCATGGAAGGGGCAAAAAAGAATTTGTTCTAAGCTTTCAGATATAGCAATTATTACAATTTTGGAGTTCAGTTGGAATGATTGTATTTTTCATTAATCATAAGGAACCCAACATTCATTTAGAAATTATAGTTCTGCTCAGTTTACCTTTTTGATGCTTTTTTGTTAATTTCGCTTTCTGTGCTTCCTAGGTATGAAGCACCTAGCTAGCACATAATGTTAAGCAGCTTTTATGTTAAATAGAAATGAGAAAGTTTATTAATGAATGAAGAGAGGGTCATACTGTTGGAGGTGTGTTTTTTTTTTGGTACAGTTGATTTTAATGTGAGTTTATTTTTGCTCCTTTCTGATTGTATGCAAGTATTTGGTTGGGAAGGTTTGGAGTGGGAAGGAACTGTCAAACTGTTTATCTTATAATAAGGGTTTGTCAGGTTGCAATCCTAGAGAAAGCGTCCTAATTCATTTGGGAACATTTTTCTTTTTGTTAGATGAAGCCTGTGAGTTTGCATTCTTACTACATCTTCACAAGTAACAATTTTTTTTAAAAACTTTTTATTTTGAAATAATTTCAAACTTACGGGGCAGTTAGAAACATAATACAAAACCCATATGGAGAACTCAAACATACTCCCCACCCAGATATCCAATCCACCAACTTTCTGGTTTATTTTATTTATTTATTACTCCCACCCCCTCATTGTTCGCACTTGCTGTGTCTGCTCATCTTTCCTTGTTTCTTTTTTAACCCTCCCCCTGTTTGTTGTTGTTTTATTTCTTTCCCTTTACCCCCTGTTGTCTGCTCTGTGTCCATTTGCTGTGTGTTCTTCTGCATCCGTTTGCATTGTCAGGCAGCACTTGGAAACCAAGTCTCTTTTGTTGCGTCATCTTGCTGCGTCAGCTATCCGTGTATGTGGCGCCACCCCTGGGCAGTCTGCACCTTTTTTTCACGTGGGGTGGCTCTACTTGCAGGGCACACTCCTTGCGTGTGGGGCACCCCTGCATGGCATGGCATTCCTTGTGCGTGGTAGCACTGCGCATGGGCCAGCTTACCACATGGGTCAGGAGGCCCTGGGTATCAAACCCTAGACCCTCCATATGGTTGGCAGATGCTCTATCAGTTGAGCCACATCCACTTCCCTTTCCTTGTTTCTTTAGGAGGCACTGGGAACTGAATCCAGGACTTCCATTGTGGGAGGGAGGTACTTAATTGCTTGAGTCACCTTGGCTGCCAGCTTTGATGTGTCCCTCTATTCCCTGCTTTGTTGTGTGTCTCATATTTTTTCTTCTTGTGTCTCCTGTGCATCATCTTGCTGCGCCTGCCCATCATGTTAGCTTGCTGTCTTGCTGGTCTTCTTTAGGAGGGACCAGGAACCTCTGCTCCCTGCTTTGCTGTGTCTCTCGATATGTTTTTCTTCTGGTATCTCTTGTCATGTCATCTTGTTGTGTCAGTTTGCTGAACCTGCCTGTCGCACCAGCTTGCTCTCCTCTCCAGGAGGCACTGGGAACTGAACCATGGACCTCCCATGTGGTAGGCAGCAGCTCAGTAGCTTGAGCCACATGCACTTCCCTCCACCACCTTTTAACATTTTGCCACATTTGCCATATTAGTGCATCCATTAGTCAATTTATCTATTTTTTAACAAGTGAAATTAGGTTGTATACTTCATGTATACATCATGCTCCTTAAATATTCCGGGTTTCCTAAGAACAAGGATATTCTCTTATGAAACAACTAACAATGTTTAAATGTGTATTTTTTCGCTTTTGATGTGTGAGTTTTGGTGCAAATGTGTATGCTTGTTTCCTTTTGTTAGAAGGTGCGTCCGAGGTTATCCATTCTTTAAGAGGGCAACAAGGACCATACCAGAGTGGCTGTAATGTTCTTTCTGCAGGTTTGCCATTAGGTGTTTCCCAGGCCCACTTCCAGGTTACCTTTGCAAATAAACTAAGGGAGATTGTTTTCCTGTCAGTTAAATGCTTCAAGACAATACTGGAAGTGCTATAGAGCAACCTTTCACAAGCCTAGAAGCTAGGTAAATATAGAGTGTAAATTGAGAGTTTTTGGTAGGATTCTCTAGTTGTTAGAATTCATAATTACTTTTTGAGGTGATACTATCCTTTTATAGTATATTTGAAAATGCTTTCTATTAGAACCAGCCATTTTGCCTGTGTAGTATTGTCATGTTTTACCACTTTTATTGGTTTACATTAAATGTAAAGAGAAGGAAAGATGTAAGGCTGATTTTATTCCATACCATTTTTTCTAATTTAAAATTCTGACTATATGATGTTTGCTTATAGAACTGATACGTTTTAAAGAAGGTCTTTCCAGCCTTCATTTTGTACTTTTCTCTTCGTGCCTGAAATTAGTAAGTATGAATCATAAGTAGACATAATTAGTGAGGCATAAGCTAGCACATTCTGTTAGTGGACAGATTTTTTGCCCCTCTTAACTCTCATGGATCCTACTTACTGTTTAGGAGTGGCTGAGGAGTAGTTTTGAAGGATGTTTGACCACCTCTGTCAACTTCATTCTAATATCACCTGCTTTAAATGGAATCTGGCAAATTTCCTTTTGTTCTGTCAGAACCTTTGTGCTGATTTATCATAAGGTGACCATGGAAGAGAGCTGCTTACCTCCTATTCATTAGCTTGTCTCCTCTCCCTGTCCCCTCCTCCCCGCTTGTGTCCATTTGCTGTGTGATGTTCTGTATCTATTTCTTTTTGTCTTCTCTTCTCGTTTTTCTCCTCTAGGATTCACCAGGATTCAATCCTGGGGACCTCTGATGTGGAAAGAGATTCCCTGTCACTTGTGCCACCTCAGTTCCTGGTTTCTGTTGCGCTTCACCCTTTGTCTCTCTTTTTGTTGTGTCATCATCTTGCTGTGTGACTCACTTGTGCAGGCACTTGGCTTGCCGCATGGGCACACTTTTTTTTTTACCAGGAGGCCCCAGGGATCTAACCTGGGTCTTCCCAAAGCCCAGTTACTGGAGCCACATCCACTTCCCTTTATTGGCTTTTTAAGAAGCAACATCCTAACTAGTCATATATAAGTATAGAGGCCTTTATGATCCTTGGCACCTATTACTAACAGTCTCTTACCTAGAACAAGGTCACCTAGGCTCTTCCATTCAAGAATTTCAGCCACCGATATGTGTAGTAAACTCTCAGTGATATAGAGAAGATACTGTCAGAGCACATTAACAGCAGTGGTCTGTTATTTTTATTTGGAATTATGGCCTTAAAGTTGGATCAAAAAGCCAAAAATTACTATATATAGATAGTAAAATATGGTTAAGAACATGAACTCTGCAATAAGACAGGTCTGTCTTTGAATCAAGCTCAGCCATTTACCAACTTGAGACCCTGGAAAGTTTCTAAGTTTATCTATTTTGCTTTATTCCTCTCTAAAAGGAAAGGGCTTAATAAGATGATAATGCATGGTAAAGCACTTGGTACATTGCCTGGTAAATGGTAAGAGCTCAGTGAATATTAATATTACTATCAGTTGGGTTTCTTGTTTTCACTGTTCTTATTAGTTTCTTTTAGCCCAATCACTTTAGCCGAATCACTTTGGTTTTTTACTCTTGATGTTTCTTTGATTTAAAACCAGTTGATTGACCTATATGTAGGGTAGGAAGTCTATATCAGGAGTCAGCAACTGCAGCTCCTGCCTGTTTTTGTAAATAAATACCTTCCTTCTCTATTGTGGCTTTCAGGATTCTCTGTTTTATCTTTGCCTTTCAATAGATTGATTGTAATAGATTATGGTAGGGGTGTATTTGGGTTTATCCTTGAAATTCATTGAGTATCATTAGATGTGTATATTCATGTATTTCATTAAATGTGGGAGGAAGTTTTCATCCATTATTTCCTTGGATATTTGGTCTGCCTCTTCCTTCCATTCCCCCCTTTCCTTCGCTCTCTTCTCTTTTCTTCCTTCTCTTCCTTCTCTTTCTTCTCTATCTGGGATTCTCACAATGTGTATATTGGTAAGCTTGATGGTGTCCCATCTCTAGAACTGTATGGAATCAGCCTCTAAAGTGATTCCATAAAATGGTACATTTGGAGATAACTTTACTCTGTGTATCATTTAAAATGAAATCTGTTCTTTAGCCATTTTGTTTTCTGTCAGTTTTTTAACTTCTCATTTGAGGAATTTCTCAGTTTGGTTTGTATAGTGTAAGTTCCTTGAGGGAAGTGAAATGAAGAGGTTGTATCCTTGGCAAGTACAGTGTTAATTGCTGGGAATGATTGTTGGTGGGAAGAAAGAGGCATTAGGTAGCTTGGAAGGAGCTCAACTATCTGGTTTGCATTAAGGCAGACTGGAGATGTGCAGAACAGGATCATTGTTCTGTGATCTTTGCAAGGACCTGAAAGAGCAGACTGGTAGGAGAAAAGTGGTCTTTCTTTCAGCTCTGCAGTTGCAGCTAGGGGGCATGGGTCCACTAATCTCTAGCACACTGCTGAGATCAAATTTAATTGGGTGATTATGTTTGCTCCTCTAAAGTATGTGAATTATAATTAGAGAAACCTCATCTGGTAAGTACTGTTTGTGTAATAAGTATCTAGGTAGGCTGCCACTGTATTAGCTATACTTATCTGTATATAACATTCTCCCTTCGTATTATGACTAGCTTGATATATAGAGCTGTGAATATTCTTGAAGGATATTTTGGAGAAATTTTTGTGGTGCCAGGCAGCTGGACTTAAGGCTTGTAAATCACTGCTGCTAACCTCTCATCATCACTTCCCAGTTCCTGTTTCACCAGTCTGTATGGTAATCTTCACATTTTGTAGTATGATTACGAGACTATATAGATGTAGTAAATACTTATTATACATATATGCTGCTGTTTTCATGAGTTATACCTTTAGCAGACTTGATTGAAACAGTCTTTACCATTGTGACAGTATGTTACAGGCAGGCACCAACAGTAAAATGAAGTTGGCCTAAATTTGAAACTTACTGCCCTAGATGGTGGCAGTGGGGAGGGGGGAGAATGGAGAGTATGGTGGACTTTGGAATTAGACCTAGGTTTTCATCAAGGCTCTCTCCAATTTATTGTGTGACTTTGGGCAGACTTTCTCAGTTTATTTAAGCCTCAGTTCCTTCATTCGTAGAATGGCAATAATAATAGGAACATCATAAAAGTGTTCTGAGAATTATATGAAATATTAGGTTCTTAGCCCACAGTTCTGGTAATTTAGCAGTCACTTAAATGTTAATGACCTCTGTCTACTTTCTCCTGTTCCTTCCCTGGTACATACTTTGTCACTTTGTTACTTTGTTACTTCCTTTTGGAGCTCATTTACCCCCATTTATTCCAACTGTTCCATTTCTTTCTCTGTCCCTCTCTTGTCCTCCCCCTCCCACATGCTTATTCCTTGGAAAATGGTTTATCTGAGAAGAGGGGGCTCTCCTGTGTATGTGTGTATGAAATGTTAGGAGATCATTCCTTCCAGAGCAATGTAAAAGATCACAACTGTTCAAAACTCTTTTTAGTGTCCATTGTTAATAGTGCCCTGGCACACGGCATGAAAAAAGAATTTTATTTCCTTTTTTAAACACTAATTTAAAAATACTAAGGAAAACCTAAATTTGTTGTACTTTGCACAAAGAAAAAAAGTGCTGGAGAAGCTTGGAAGAACATAACTAATACCTCTTCTTTTACTAAATTATATACTCCTTAGATTGCTTACATGCCTCTTAATTTTGGGAATGTTTAGGACAGTCATTTGTTAGACTATAGATTGCCTAATAACCTCCAGCAGAGTATGGTAAAATGAAGATTCCTTAGCCTCAACCTAAGCTATTCCAAATTTATTACTTTGAAATGGGCCTGGGAAGCAGCATTTAAACAACCTGCAGTGATTCTGTTGTAGGTGGTCTAAAATGACACTTAGCAAACATTGATTTAAAGTAAAAGAGTGGTTGTAGCTCAGTGGTTGAGCTCCTGCCTTCCATGTACAAGGTCCCTGGTTCAATCCCTGATACCTCCTAAAAAGAAATTAATTAATTTAAAAATTATTGAAAGTAAAAGAAGGGAAGCAAATGTGGCTCAAGTGATAGGGCTTCCGCCTACCATATGGGAGGACCTTGGTTTCATCCCTGGGGCCTCCTGTTGAAGAAGAAGAGAAAGTGTGCCTGTGTGGTGAGCCAATGCCTGTGCAGTGAGCCAGTGCCTGTGCAAGTGAGTGACGCAGCAAGGTGGTGGTGCAGCAAAGGAGAGACGAAGGGTAGAGTCAAGGTGAAGCACAGCAGAGGCCAGGAACTGAGGTGGCGCAACTAACAGGGAATCTCTCTCCACATCAGAGGTCCCCAGGATCCAATCCCTGTGAATCCTAGAGGGAAAAAAAATGACCAAAAAGAGAAATAGATGCTTCTTAAAAATTTTTTTTATTGAGCACCTTCTTCATGTCAGGCCCTGGACTGGAGGATGGGAGCACATCAATTTAATGAATGAACCTTGTCGAATCACTGCAGCAACCAATGAGGCCGGCACTGCTTGTCCCATTTTACAGACCAGAAAGACAGGTAGAGGGGAGAAATGTCATTACATGGGAAGGCCAGACCACTGAAGTGTAACCTGAAATATGGAAGGACCAAACTGTAAAGCGACAAACAAAGTTGAACTCCAGAATCCCATAAACAGACCCTGAGCTTCACTAACCAGCTCAACAAACAGAAAACAGCTCAACTAGTGTATTTTTTAAGAGTAGGTGGGGGTTGGGCAGATCGCGACTCCCAGGCATCTGGCAAAGTAGGTGGGTCACCTTAGGCGCAGCCTTTACTGTCTCAGAAATTTGCCTCACATTCACAGTGAGGGTTTGGGCGTCATCCCAAGTTGTTATTTTCATTACTCATCAGTTTAAGGCATAGATACATTTTTATTGTAACATTTTTTGTGATCTATGTATCTTTAAAAAAAAAAAGACAAGTAAAAATTTTAAAAAGTAAAAAAAAAAATAGATACAGAAGATCACCCTGCTAATGAACACAGCAAAAACAGCAGGGTGGTGGGGGGAATAAATAACTAAATCTTTTCTTTTTTTTAATGAAAAACAAAACGAAGTTTATATGCCATCCTATGGGTCACACGCCAGTCTATAGAATCCTCTATTAGTAATAATTCTCCAAAGACCAGTTTGTTTGTTTTGTGTGTGTGTTTAATCTTGGAATCTTTTTTTTTTTTTAATGTTTTTTATTTATTACAGCAGTTGTAGATTTGCAGAAGAATCATGCACAAAAAGTACAGAGTTCCCATATATCTCCCTCATACACAGTTTTCCCTGTTATTAACATTTTGCATTAGTTTGGTTCCTTTATTACATTTGATGAAATATTACTAGCTATAGTTCATAGTTTACATTAGGTTCTGTTTTGTTTTTGTTTTTATGCAACCTAAAATCAGTCATTTTAGCCACTATACAATTCAGGTGTGAAATACATTCACAATGTTGTGCTACCATCACCACTGTCTGTTACCAAAACTTTTTCATTGCCCAAAACAGAAATTATGTGACAATTAAGTGTTTACCCATTCCCCACTCCCACCCTGCCCCTGATAAACCTGTATTTTAATATCAGACTCTGAATTTACATATTTTAATTATTTCATGTAAGTGAAATCATAACATATATCTTTTTTCTCTCAACATGTTGTCTTCAAGATTCATCTGTGTTGTAGCACAGTTATCAGAACTTCATTCCTTTTTTCTTTTTGACTGAATAATATTCCATTGTGTATATATAACACACTTTGTTCATCCTTTCATCCTTTGATGGACACTTGGGTTGCTTCTGCCTTTTGGCAGTTAGGAATAATGCGATGAATGTAAGTGTGCAAAAATATCTGTTCAAGTCACCGCTTTTGATTATTTTGGATATAGACTTAGAAATGGGATTAGAAGGACCAATTTTTATTTTTGTTTTTTCTTAATCTTTGGTGGGCTGATAACTTTTGTAAATAAAATGAAATGAATTATTAGGAAAGGGGAGAATAGAGATACAAACCCAACATTTTTTATTGTTAGATTCAGCAAGCATAAAATTACTTTAAAATTAACATAAAAGTTTCCAAATGCTTACTCTGAATTTCTATAGTTACCTTGTTGCAGGATGATAACAAACAGTTCAGAAACCAGCACCAGCTTGTAGCACTGCTCTTCAGAAAATGAACCTGATCCATGCCCACTGCCCCAAGATGGCTCCCTCATCGGTTTGCTCGTTGTTGTTTTCCTCACTGTCTGTGTGTTTTTTCCTTTAGGAGGCACCAGAAACCAAACCTGGGACCTCCCATGTGGGAGGTGGGCACTCCATTGTTTAAGCCACACCCACTCCTGCTCATTCGTTTTTGCTCAGTGTCTGCTCATTGTTTGTCTTTTTTAGGAGGCACTGGGAACCAAACCCAAGACCTCCCATGTGGGAGGTGGGCACTCCATTGTTTAAGACACATCCGCTCCCTGCTTGTTTGTTTTTGCTCAATGTCTGCTCATTGTTTGTCTTCTTTAGGAGGCACTAGGACCTCCTGTGTGGGAGGCAGGTGCTCAGCCACTTGAGTCATATCTGCTCCCTGAACCTGATTTTTTGAGATTCAACACACTAGAAACCTTGTGTGGAAACTTCCAGCCCTTGGAAACCTGATTTTTTTCATCTGTAAAACTGAGACAGTTTGACTACTGAGGATCACATAAGATATAATGTATGTAAAGGTATATTGAAACTGAAAAACTAATAAAAATTAAATAGAACAATCATCCCATGCATTTATTGAATATGCTACTGTTCAGGGATTTTTGTTAGCAACTAGAAATATGTAGATATAAGACAAAGAAATTATTATTCAGATATATGTTTGCCACATTAGGTTGGCAGTATGCAAAGTTGATTAAATTCTAACTCCATAAATAACTTCCTACAACTGCAGTCTTCTGAAGTCTGGTAACATGCTTACATATATATTTTTTAAGATTTATTTATTCACCCCCTTGTTTGCACTTGCTCTCTGCTCTCTTTGTCATTTTGTTGTGTGCTATCTCTGTCTGCTTGTCTCCTTTTTTTAGGAGACACTGGGAGCCGAACTTGGGACCTCCCTTGTGGTAGGCAGGTGCCCAACTGCTTGAGCCACCTCTTCCCATTTATGTATTTTTTAACATATCAATTTATAGATGTTTCTTGGTAATGTCTGAAATAGAAACTCTTTGAAAGGTATATGGCTTATTTCTCTAACTGACTAGAAGCATCTTAGAGGTGGGACCCCTTTGAAGTTTTTGGTACTCCTTGTGTATGGGGGAAAGTACTTCCGCTGTCTGAGAGCTAGCATCTACTTTTTTTAAAAAAATTTTATTCCCCTTGTGGCTTGCTTGCTATCTGCTCTCTCTATCCATTCACTGTGCGTTCTTCTGTGTGTCTATATTTTTTTTATTTATTTATGCCCCCCTCCCCACCCCCCCACCTCACCCCCCACAGCTTGCTTGTTGTTTTTGCTCTCTGTGTCCATTTGCTGCACTCTATTCTGTGTTTTTATTTGTCTCCCTTTTTGTTGAGTCATCTTGCTGAGTCAGATTTCTGCTGGCACTTGCAGGCCGGACGGCACTCCGCGGCCCTTGTGGACTGGTGGCTCTCCACGGAGTGCGGGTGAGCCTTCTCAAGGAGGCCCTGGGACACGAACCCAGGGCCTCCTATATGGTAGACGGGAGCCCAACTGATGGAGCCATAGCCGCTTCCCTAGCATCTGCTTTTGAAGTCTTCCACATTTTAATGTTCATATTACTAGATACCTTCTCTTTTGAGGGTAAATTCATCTCCAGATTTCTCCAATTATATTATTCTTGAATATATTTTCAAATTACTTGTATTCCAGACAGTACTAAGTACGTATTATGCTCTTCAAAATTGTTTGAATGACTTCAGGAGAATCTTCACTTGATCCTTTCGATGAGATGAAGATTTGCATTTCCTCCAACCTTTGTCTGTTGTTGGGTTGTCTAATTCAGATTATCGAAAACGTTACATGGGAGTGAACAGGTCATAGATCTCTGGCTCACTGATATCTCCCATTGGCAGAAAGCAAACCACGAAGTGCCTCTTCTTCAAATATAAGAATGGGTGATGGTTTTAGCACTTCCTATTTATAACCATCATGAAGACTTATGTCTTTAGATTTTATTCTGAATACTTAAGATTGCTGTGGTAGGTAGAGTAGTGCCCATCTCCCAAAGACGTCAACATCCTAATCCCCAAAACCTGTGTTTATATTCACTTTCATGGCAAAGGGAAATTAAGGTAGCAGATAGAATTAAGGTTGGTAATGATTTGACTTTAAAAAAGAGATTGTCCTGGATTATCCAGGTGGAGCCAAGGAGCCCGTGTAATCACAAGAGTCTTTAAAAGGAGATAAGGGGGGCAGAAAAAAATCAGAGACATGGCAGTATGAGAAGGGACTCAGTCTTACATTGATGGCTTTGAAGATAGAGGATGGGGCCATGAGTCAAGGAAAGCAGGTGGCTTCTAGCTGAACAGTCAAGAAAACAGATTCTCCACTAGAACCTCCAGAAGGAATGCTGTTTATTTTAGGCCAGTGAAGACCCAACGCCTTCAGTTAAGGCATTGGACTTCTAACTTCCAGAACTTTAAGATAACAAATTTGTGTTGTTTGGATGACTAAGGTTGTGATGATTTGTTACTGCAACCATAAAAATCAAATGCAGTTATTCCTCCAGAAGAATAAGGATAATCTTCTATTTAACTACAGCACCATTATCACATCTGTCAAAATTCCCTATTACCTAATACTCAGTACATTTGAAAATTTGCCCAATTGTTCCCTGTAATCTCTCTCTCTCTTTTTTTTTCAAAGATTTATTTATTTATTTATCCCCCCCCCCCCCCCCCCCCGTTTGCTGTGTCTTCTTTGTCCGCTTCTGTTGTCAGCGGCACGGGAATCTGTTTCTTTTTGTTGCGTCATCTTGCTGCGTCAGCTCCGGGTGTGCGGTGCCATGCCCAGGCTGACCTTTCACGCTGGGCGGCTTTCCTTACGGGGCGCACGCCTTGCGCATGGGGCTCCCCTACATGGGGACACCCCTGCATGGCAGTGCACTCCTTGCACACATCAGCACTGCGTGTGGGCCAGCTCCACACAGGTCAAGGAGGCCCAGGGTTTGAACCGCGGACCTCCCATGTGGTAGGCAGACACCCTATCCACTGGGCCAAGTCCGCTTCCCTTGAGTCTTTTTTGTTGCTATTGTAAATGGAATTTTTCCCGATTTCCTCAGATTGTTCAGTACCTAGTATACAAAAACGTTATTGATTTTTGCATGTTGGTCTTGTATCCTGCCACTTTGCTGAACTTGTTATGAGCTCAAGTAGCTTTGTCATGGATACTTCAGAATTTTCTAAGTACAGAATCATGTCATCTGCAAACAGTGAGAGTTTTACTTTTCTTTTCCAATTTGGATGCCTTTAATTTTTTTTCTTGTCTAATCGCCCTAGCTAGAACTTCTAGTAAAATATTAACAGTGGTGACAGTGGGCATCCTTGTCTTGTTCCCGATCTTAGAGGGAAAACTTTCAACCTTTCACCATTGAGTATGACGTTGGCTGTGGGTTTTTCAATTTGCCTTTTATCATATTGAGGAATTTTCCTTCTATTCCTATCTTTTGAAGTTTTTTTTATCATATTAAGGAATTTTCCTTCTATTCCTATCTTTCGAAGTTTTTTTTATCAAAAAAGGATGCATGATTTTGTTGAATGCCTTTCCTGTGTCAATTGAGATGATCATGTGGGTTTTTTCCTTCAGTTTGTTATTGTGGTTTATTACATTGATTGATTTTCTTATGTTGAGCAAGCCTTGCATACCAGGAGTAAATCCTACTTGGTCATGATGTATAAATCTTTTGATATGCTGTTGGATTCGATTTGCAAGTATTTTATTGAGAATTTTCGCATCTATGTTCATTAGAGAGGTTGGTCTGTAATTTTCTTTTCTAGTAGTATCTTTTACCTGGCTTTGGTATTAGGGTGATATTGGTTTCATAAAATCTGTTGGAAAATTTTCCCTCCTCTTAAATTTTTTGGAAGAGTTTAAACAGGATTGGTGTTCATTGTTTTTGAAATGCTTGGTAGAATTCACATGTGAAGCCATCTGTTCCTAGACTTTTCTTTGTTGGGAGATTGTTTATGACAGAGTCAATCTCCTTATATGTGATTGGTTTGTTAAGTACTTGTATTTTTTGTAGTGTCAGTTTAGGGTGGTTGTGCATTATAGGAATTTGTCTATTTCATCTAGGTTGTCTAGTTGGTTGGCATATAGTTTCTCATAATATCCTCTTATGATTTGTTTTCTCTGTGGGGTCAGTTGTAACTTTCCCCTTTCATTACTGATTATACTTATTTCCATCTTCTCCTTTTTTTTGGTCTAGCTAGGGGTTTGTCAATTTTATTGATCTTCTCAAAGAACTAGCTTGGTTCTTTGGTTTTGTTGATTTTCTCTTTTTTTGTTGTTGTTCTCAATTTCATTTATTTCTGCTCTAATCTTTATTAGAGCCAAATCTGCTTCCCTCTAATGTTTCTTACCTCACCTATCCAATCAAGTCTTTCATTCCCATGAGCTCTTTTTTCTACTCAGGTTTTCAAATTCATTGTGCTCACCCAGTGTCTTCTTGATATCCTTTATTTCTTTATCCATATTGTCTCTCAGCTCAATTTGATTTAGGAAATTTGTATGAACCTTGTTAATTAGTTATCCCAAATTCTGTGTTTCCTCTGGGACTTTGATATATTCCTTTGCCTGGGCCATATCTTTCATTTTCTTGTACGGCCTGTAATTTTTTGCTGATGTTTAAGCATGTGATTAAGGTGTGAGTTTACTCTGAAGCTCAGTTTCTCTCACATGTAGGTTTTAATGGCAGGAGACTTTGTATTACGTTGTTCTTTGATTCTTGGTTCAACTTACTCTATGTCTTAAGGATTGTCCCTGTTAGTTGCTGATATCTGGGCCCTAGACCCAGTAATGGGTCACAGAACCACTTCTAAGGGCTTTGGAGAAGGAGGATGTAAAGGCTGGAAAAATGCCTCACATCTGTTTTTAATTTCCTCATATGCACATCCTTAGTCTGCCAGCAGATGGCGCCCTTCAGTGGCCCTCTCAGTTCAAAGCAAGGTTCGAGTGTGTTTGCTGCAACACCACCACCCGCTGTGCTAGAGGATCCTGCCGTGACGGCATCACAATTCACACTTTCTTAGTGGCTGTTCTCCATCCTTTGCTGGTGGACCTCTTCCTTTTCCCAGGTAGCAAACAATTCCACTCCCCTCTGCATCCTCAGCAGCCAGTCCTGGTCAGTAGGGAGGGTTTTTATGAAAGTCATTATCTCTTTAGCCCTGTGCTGGCTCCCAAGTTAAGCACTGGTGAGGCCCCTCCTGACCTGGAAGGGCTCATGGAACACAGATGGCCAAATTTGTTGGCCAGAAGCTGAATTTACCTTAGACTGCATCCCTCTCTCCCCCAATTCCTGGTCATGTGGGTCACTGCAGCCCCCTCTGTCCATAGCCACCATCCAGAGGCTGTAGAATTCCAAGCTATCTGCTCGGAGGGTGAGCGGAGGGGTGCCAGCAGCTTCTGATCATAGTCTTTCCGTCGAGATTTTTTGCCTGTGCTCCTCTCTTTTCTAGGTGGTGTCCAGCCTTCCCCTGGTGTCCTAAACCCTAGAACATTTTTCTCCAGAGTGTTTCTAGCTATTTTCCTGCGAGAGAAGTGAGTCCTATGTGTCTGTCATCTGCCATCTTCCCAGAAGTCACTCTCTCACTCTTCTTAAGGTCTTCTTAAGGTACTTTTTAGAAAGCAGTTCAGGACTCCATATGCAAGTGTTCTAGCAAATAAGACAGAAGCTGCATTGTTTTTTATGTCCCAGTACGTCAGATGGCACACAGCATGACTTCTGCTATACTCTCCTTGTCGAAGCAGTCACAAGCCCACTCAGATTCAAGAAGAACAAGGGGAACACCAGCTCCACATCTTGACCTGTGGAGTTTCAGAGAATTTTGGGACAGTGTTTTTAAACTGCCACCGATGCGTTAAAGAATTTGAAATGGAGGAGTGATATGATCTCAGGTAAATTTTAGAAGGATCATTCTGGTTTCTCTATGGAACATAGACTGAAGGAGGGCAAGAGTTCAAAGTCAGGAGATGATAGCTTGAATTAGGGAAATAGCATGAAAGTGGTGATAAAGGAGGTAGATTCTAAATATATTTGCAAATTGAACGTATATTGTGTGAGAGATACAGGACTCAAGAATGAGATTTTGTAAATATTGTCTCACACAACTGTGGGGATGCACAAGTCCAGATTCCATAGGCCAGGCTGCAAGCTGAGAACGCCAGTGAGGGGTTTCGATGAATTCCTCAGGAGAATTTAGCTGGCTAAAATACAGATAGAAATCATCACTTCTCTTTTAAAGCCTTCAACTGATTGGATGAGATGTCTGTCATTGTTGAAGGCAATCTTCTCAGTTGATTGTAAATGTAATTAGCAGTCAGCTATGTAAGTTGCAGTCAACTTAGTGTTGATTGACGTCCATGAAATGTCTTCACAGTAGTAATCAGGCCATTGGTCACTTAAGCAAACAACTGCATACTATCACCTGGCCAAGTTGACACATGAACCTAATCATCACAGTCCACCCATTATCAACTTGGCAGCCATACACATCACCTGAAACCATACTTGATCTCTAAATAAAAAACAGTTAACAGCCATATTTTTCACCTACCAATACTCAACTGTATCACGTACAACTGGAAACACATTAAATCTCTCCAGAATAGAGTGCAAGTCTTTGGGTAATATTCACTCTTAAACTTAATAGCCTATAACTTAAATACTATGACATGAAACTAATACATTTTGTCATATGATAAGGACATAAGATAGGGAAGAAAACAAAGATATTTGGTTTATGTACATATACATACAAACTCATAAGAAAACAAGGAAGAAATATTCCTCACCATTATAGTCCTTGTTTCTGTAACCAGTCATGTGGTCCAAGTTCGTATTTATCACTATCTTCTTCCACTACCTCTTGCATTTTCCCTTTACCCTCAGCTGGCTGTGGTTCTTTGCCTGGTGGGCAATTCAAACTTTCATTCCTCAAGTTTCTGGGCCATTAGTAGTAGTCCTACCTGGATTAGGTTGTTGCAGTTCTCCACTGACTTTTAATCACTGGGTATGGTAATAAGTAACACCCTAGGGGATCTCCTGTATTTCAGGCAAACTCTTCTTTACATCCATTGTGTAGATGCAGTCTTATTTCTCCTTGATAGTCAGAATCAGTCATCCCAGCCAGTTCAGTAATTCCTTTCTTTGTCTGTTGATTCAGAGGCATAAGGAGCCCAAAATGGCCAGTGGCAGTCTTAACTTCAGTTCAGTGGAATCACTGTTGTGACTCTTGGTGGAAACATTCCTCCTTTTGCAACTAAAACCTGTGGACCAGCAGAGTTTAAGGTTGCACCAACAAGAAGCAAAAATGTTTTTAGTGGATCACTAGAGGTAACATTGAGAGGTGCCACTCCCATTTACACCCTTTGATTCCTGGACCTGTGAATCCTGACTATGAGAGAAACAGCAAAATAGAGTTGTGGCTGATTTAGAGCATACGTAGCCTCCAGCAGAACATTGCCTCAGCCCTGCAAAGTATTGCCACCTAGTTGGTGCCTTAATCGAGTCTTCAAATGGCCATCCCACCATTCTATTAATACACCTGCTTCAGGATGATGGGAAACACATTAAGACAAGTGAATTCCATGAGTTTGTGTGCCCATTACCACACATCATTTGCTGTGATGTGGGTTCCTTCATCAGAAGCAATGCTGTGTGGAATACCACGATGGTGGATAAGGCATTCTGTAAGTTCACAGATGGTAGTTTTGGCCGAAGCATTGTATGCAGGGAAGGCAAACCAATATTCTGAGTATGAATCTCTTCCAGGTAGAACAAAGCACTGCCCCTTCCAAGATAGAAGTGATCCATTGTAATCAACCTGCCAGCAGGTAGCAGACTAATCACCTCAGGGAATGGTGCCATATTGGGTACTGAGTGTTGGTCTCTGCTGCTGGTAGATTGCGCCCTCAGCATTGACTGTAGCCAGTCATTCTTGGTGAGTGGAAGTCCATGTTACTGAGCCCTTGCAGAATCTCCATCCCTACCACCAGGGCCACTTTGTTCCTGAGCCCAATGGGCAGTGACAGCAGTGACTAGGAAAGAAACAGACTGGTATGCACAAACCGGGTCATTTTATCCACTTGATTATTAAACTCTTCTTCTGCTGAAGTCACCCTCTGGTGAGCATTCACATGGAACATAAATATTTTCATGCTTTTTGCCCACTCAGAAATGTCTGTCCACATACTTCTTCCCCATATCTCTTTGTTACCAATTTTCCAATCATGTTCTTTCCAAGTCCCTGACCATCCACCCAAATAATTGGTGACAGCCCATACATCAGTATACAAATGCATCTCTGACCATTTCTCCTTCCAAGCAAAATGAACAAGCAGGTACACTGTACAGAGTTCCATCCACTGGGAGGGCTTCCCCTCACCACTGTCTTTCAGAGATGTTCCAGAAAGGGGCTGTAGTGCTGCAGCTATCCACTTTCAGGTGGTACCTGCATATTATGCAGAAACATCTATAAAACAGGCCTGAGTTTTCTTTTCTTCACTCAGTTGATTGTAAGTAACTCCCCAAGAGACTAACTATAGGCTGGAAACGAGATAATAATTTGGCAGGAGTGGGGGCCATGAAATTTTGGCCACTTTCTCATGTAATTTACTTGTGCCTTCAGGACCCACTCAGGCCCTATTTCATATATACCATTTCTACTTTATGATGGAGTACCCTATCCATTGGGCTAAGGCAACTTCCCATTATACCTTTTAACTCCACAAAACTTTGTTAAGGTGTCAGAAACACTTTCACTCGGGCCCTTGCCCTCTCATAAGCATTTTAGTAGGTATATTCAGGCATGATTTTTTGTGTATCTATATTGTCCATTCCCAGCATGGATTGTCATTGCTATCTTGATTATTGGGTAGAATCATTAGTGCCTTTGAATCTAATCAGAGTAACAAACCAGTTCCAAAACCCCCAGAACCAATTCAGAAATGTCATCTTTAAGAGTTTGTTTTTTTAAGAACACACCCAGGGGTGGCGGACTTGGCCCAGTGATTAGGGCGTCCGTCTACCACATGGGAGGTCCGCAGTTCAAACCCCAGGCCTCCTTGACCTGTGTGGAGCTGGTCCATGTGCAGTGCTGATGTGCGCAAGGAGTGCCCTGCCACACAGGGGTGTCCCTGCGTAGGGGAGCCCCATGTGCAGGGAGTGCACCCTGTAAGGAGAGCCACCCAGCGTGAAAGAAAGTGCAGCCTGCCCAGGAATGGTGCCGCACACATGGAGAGCTGAAACAACAGGATGACACAACAAAAAGAAACACAGATTCCCGTGCCGCTGACAACAACAGAAGTGGACAAAGAAGACACAGCAAATAGACACAGAGAACAGACAACCGGGGTGGGGCGGGAAGGGGAGAGAAATAAATCTTTAAAAAAAAAAAAAAAAAAGAACACACCCACTACCAAAACTGTATTTTTCAGGCTTCTCTAGGGAAAAATAATTGACAGGAGATATGTAAATATTATGAGATTTTATAGAAATTGTCGAATGTGTGCACACATCCAAATTTCATAGGGCAGGTTGCAAACTGGGAGCGCCAGTGAAGATTTTGATGAATTCCTCAGGAGAAGCTAGCTGACTGAGGTACAGACAGAAATCATCATTTCTCTTTTAAGGCCTTTAGCTGATTAGATGAGATGTCTCTCCCTGCTGAAGGCAATCTGAGCTGATTGCCATAGATGCAACCAACTTACTGATAATTGAAGTCCACAAAATGTCCTCACAATAGCAATCAGGTCAGTGCTTGCTTAACCAAACATTTGGACACCATCACCTGGCTAAGTTGACACATGACCCTAACCATCACATGGAGGAAGAGAAACTTTTATCTGAGCAATTCAGTTTGGTCATGATCACTTTATAAAATGTCTTTTAGACATTCAAAAGGAAATGTCATTTGGGGTTGAGTATATAGAGAGAGAGCTTTAAGGAGAGATGAGGGTTGGGAATATAAACTTGGGAATCATCAACATGTAGGTGATATTTAAAGCCATGGAAATATATGTGATTATATAAGGAGTGAGTGCAAATAAAGGGACGAGTTTGAGCCCAGGGCATTCCTACAGGGTTAAAAGTTAGACATATGAGTAGAAACTAGCAAAGGAGACTGAGAATGAATGGTCATGAATATAGGATAAGAATCCAGATATGTGAAATCTTAAAGGCCAAATGAAGGAAGGATAGAATTGGTTAAATGTTGCTGAGTTCAAGTAAAATGAGGATTGGTTAAAAAAAAAAAAAACTCGGGTTTGGCATCATGAAGGTTATTAATAACCTGGTGGAAGATGGACTTTTTATATTGGGGACAAAATCTCAATTGAATGGTTTCAAAAGAAAATCGGAGGAAAGAAAGGAGACAGTGAGTATAGATTATTGGGGGGATTTTGCTGTTGAAGGGTACAGGAAAATGAAGCAGTAACTGGAATAGGATACATCATAGGAGATAAGAAATACTACCCCAAGTTATTAATAAAATGGGATAATTCACAACACTGCCTGCATAATGGAACCAGTTGAGGAGTATTTAAAAGTAGGGATCCTCAGACCCTGTGGCAGAGCAAGTAAATCTGAATCATTGTGAGTGGGGCCCAGAGTTATGTATGTGGGTATGTGTGTATGTATATATGTATGTTTCTCTCTTTCTCTTTCTCTTTCTCTCTCTCCTCTTTTCTTTTTCTTTCTTTCAACAGTTCTTCAGATTCTAAAGTTGCATCCAAGGTTGATTTGCTCTGCAGTAGATCAGTGAAATTAAAAACTCAAAGAAGCAGACTTGGCCCAATGGATAGGGCACCCACCTACCACATGGGAGGTCTGCGGTTCAAACCCCGGGCCTCCTTGACCCATGGGGGGCTGGCCTGTGTGCAGTGCTGATGCGCACAAGGAGTGCCGTGCTACACAGTGGTGTCCCCCACATAGGGGAGCCCCACGCACAAGGAGTGCGCCCCGTAAGGAGAGCTGCCCAGCACGAAAGAAAGTGCAGCCTGCCCAAGAATGATGCCGCACACACAGAGAGCTGACACAACAAGATGATGCAACAAAAAGATTTCCTGGTGCTGGTGATAAGGGTAGAAGCGGTCGCAGAAGAACACACAGCGATGGACACAGAGAGCAGACAACCGGGGTGGGGGGGAAGGGGAGAGAAATAAAAAAATAAATCTTTAAAAAAAATTAAAACTCAGTGGATGGGTTAAATAGCATATATTATAAGCTGAGAAGAGAATTAGGAACAATATAAGGAAATTACACAATACAACATAAAGATACAAAAATAGTATAAAAAATGTTTGACACATGGAGACTAGAATGAGATGGTCCATGATATATATCTCATAGCACACCAAAGATAAACAGAGAAAAATGGAGAGAGTAGCAATATTCAGAAAGATGAGTTAAGAACTTTATATATTCTCAACTGCAGGAAAAATAAATTCTGATAGATTAAATAAAACTAGACACATCAGTGATATTATAGTTTTGTAGAACATCAAAGCTCATGAAAGGGAGCTTCTAGAGGGGAAAAACAGATTACCACAGAGGAATAAAAATTAGAATTAAAGCAAATGTGTCAACAACAAGAAGCCAGGAAATCTTATTTTCAAAATAAAGGGAAAGTAAGTCAACTAGAACTCTACTCATTCAAGAGTGAGGGTGACATGATAACATTTTCAAACAAGCACATGAGCATGTTTACTACTACTTACGATACTCTACTAGAACCCATAAAGCAATATTTTCCTGTCATCTCCTCCTCCTTCTACTTGTAATCTCTATTTCCTTTCTCTATGAATTTGCTTTTTCTAGATATATCATACAAGTGGTATCATAATAGTTGTCCCTTTGTGCCTGACATACTTTGTTCAGCATAATGTTTTCAAGATTCATTCATGTTGTAGCATGTATCAGAACTTCATTTCTTTTTTACTACTGAATAATGTTCTGTATGTATATACTACATTCATCTCTTCATCTGTTGATGAACACTTGGGTTGTTTCTACTTTTTGGCTGTTGTAAATAATGCTGCCATGAATATTGGTGGACAAGTATCTGAGTTCCTATTTCTAATTCCTTTGAATATATACCTAGAAATGAAATTGGTCGATTGTTCTTTGACAAGGGTGTCAAGACATTTTAATGGGGGAAAGAACAGTATTTTCAACAAATGATGCTGGCCTAACTTTTTCTACATGCAGAAAAATTAAGTTGGCCCTGTCTCACAGTATATGCAAAAATTAGCTTAAAATGGATCAAAGACCTAAATATAAGAGATAAAACTATAAAACTCTTTGAAGAAGCATAGCTGTAAATGTTTGTAACCTTGGATTCGACACTAGCTTCTTAGATATAACACTAAAAACACAAGTAACAAAAGAAAAATAGATAAATTGGACTTAAATTAAAATTAAAAAGGTTTTGTACTACAAATGGATGCCATGAAGAAAATGAAAAGTTATTCAGAGAATGGGAGGAAATCATGTATCTGATAAGGGTCTTGTCCAGAATAAATAAGGAACTTTTACAAGTCAAGAATAAAAAGTCATCTAATGAATTAAAAAGTAGTCATAAGCTCTGAAATAACATTTCTCCAAAGAAGATGTACAAATGGCCAGTATGTACATGAGAAGATGCTCAGTGTTAAATTACCAGAACCACAAAGAGATGCCATTTCTTAGCCACTACAGGAGAGCTAAAATTTTAAAAACTAGACAATATTGAGTGTTAGGGAACATGTTGGAGAATTCTCACACACTGCTAGTGCAAATGTAGAATGGTGCAGCCACTTTTGGAAAACAGCTTGGCAGTTTCTTACCTAGTTAAATAAAAGTTACCATATGACTCAGCAATTCCTACGTAACTAGAGTGGAGAACTGAAAACGTATGTCCATATAAGGACTTGGATGCAAATGTTCTTAGCCATGTTATTCATAATAGCTAAAGTGGAAACAACCCAAATGTCCCTCAACTGACGATTGGATAAGCAAAATGTGACATAGCCTGCAATGAAATACTATTTGGCTGTAGTAGGAATGATGTACCAATACATGCTGCAACATGGATGAATCTTGAAAACCTTACGTTAAATGGAAAAAGCCAGACACAGAGTGCCACGTGTTGTATGATTCCATTCATATGAAAAATTCGGAATAGGCAAATTGTGGAGGCAAAAAATGATTGTTAAAGGGATGGGAAAACAGGAGTGACCGCTAATGTGTACAGGGTTTCTTTTTGGAGTGATGAAAATGTTCTGGGATTAGAGAGTGGTGACAGTTGTACAACTTTGTGAATATACTAAAAACCACTGACTTTTACATTTTAAAAACTTGAAAAAACTTTTTCTAATAGATTTTTTTACATCATTTGGTTTATCCTTGAATTGTATTTCCATTCCGCTTTACCACAATTTTTTTCCTAATGTAGTATATTTGTATCATTGAAAGTCTTGGTCACTTTTACATGCATCTCTGCATTGAAAATATGCATTCTAATTGAAATTTAGTTTTTTTTTTTTACTGCCCTGGACCAGTCACACTATGTTAATTATTTTCTTCTTGATTAAGGTATTAATAATTAGTAGTATACAATCTATCAAAACAACACAAATATGTATTTAGACATTTAATTAAAATTTTAAATTTGTGTTGGAAGTCCATCTTTTTTCAATATCGATGTCCGTCATCACCCCTCCCCCCAGTTAATTCTTTTATCTTTTATCAAATATTACTTATTGCTAGAAGAAGATGGATTCAAGAAATATCAACAGGGAACAGGTGTAGCTCAAATTGTTGAGTGCCTTCTTCCCATATACAAGGTCCTGGGTTCAATCCCCGGTACTGCCTAAAAACAAAACAAATGAAAAAACCAACTCTCTTTGGGGAGTGGATGTAGCTCAGTGGTTGAGCACCTGCTTCTCGTGTGCAAGATGCTGGGTTCAATCCCTGGTTGCTTCTTGAAGAAAAAAAAAGATATTAACAGCAAATTTTTTAAAAGGTTCTTTTGCCACTAATAATCACAGGGCTCAGAAGATATATTAATGATTTTTGAAATGTATATTATTTGCAGTAGTTTCCATTACATAATCCACTGGGTCAACCTAAATCTAATAAATAAATGTAAGAATGACTAAACAAGCAGAGAAGTGCTTGATTGATGGAGCAAGCAAGGGACACATATGCCCCAACAAAAAATGAGTGAATTTGTAGTAGCCAGAAATCTTTTAACAAAAAGTAATGGAAACCTCTTTCTACAAGTTTGAATAAATATTCAAAATGATATAAAATACTAAGCCTCTAAGTTTCTTTTCCTTGAAAATACATTAAACTTTTTAAAGTAAATGTGGAACTTTCTTACCTTTTTCTCATTGAAATCATGCAAAACATGCATTTTAGACATAGAGACATGACTGAATGAGTATATCTACAGAGCTGTTTCTCTTTTCTGAGAATGGCAAAAATGTAGAGTATATGCTTCTTTACAGATTGGTATTTCCCAGTGTGCATTTTTACAAATCTTTACTATTTCAATTCATACTCAAAAGCCTAAGGCTTTGTAATGGTCTGTAAGATTGAGTTCCATTTAATCCCTTTGGCTCTAAGGCGTTAAGCTGTTACTACTCTTGCTCCTCTCACTCCATCTCCACCCATGTTGACCTCCATCACATATATTTCAGTCAGTTCCCTCCTCTAACTCTTAACACTTGTCTCTGCCTGATTGCACTTGCACCAGATAACCACTTGAGTTGGCTCTCGCCCATTTTAAATCTTCATTCAAATGTCACCTTCTCAGTAAGGCCTTGCCTCACTACCCTATTTAAAATGTAACTCCTGTCCCAGACCTCACTGTTTCCCTCCCTTAGTTTATTTTTCTTAAAGATATTTAAAACTTTTTAACATACTCTATGTTTTATGTATTTACTTTGTTTATTGTTTGCATTCTTATCAATAAAGGATGGAATTGCAGTTGCTTTGTTCACTGCTGTACCTCTGGACTTGAGAACAGTGCTTGCACATAGTAGCATCTCAATAAATGTTTTTTAAACAAAAAATGAATGGATAAGGCATTGAGTTTGTCAGTTGGATTAAATGATACCCATTGCCTTCAGTATTTGTACCAAGGCTCTCTTTGCTTTGCTGGGTAGAACTCTTTTGGAAGTAATATATTCCTTGATAACTATTAACAGAATGAAAGAGGTAAGGTTATTAAATGAGCATTGTCATTGCCTCTACTATCCTATTTTACATTATATCTAAATCCACAGTTTCCATCACTGGTCAAACATCCCATTTTTAATTGCTTAGCCCTTGTTTTAATCTGCTAGGCTGCCAAAGTGCAATATGTCAGAAATGGGTTGGCTTTTACAATGAGATTCATTAGTTTATGGGCTTTTGTTCTGAAGCTATGAAAATGTCCAAATCAAGACATCCTCAGGTGATACTTTCTCCCTGAAGACCAGCTGCTGGTGATCCTGGGTTCCTCTGTAATGTGGCAAGGCACAAGGCAGTATCTGGTGGTCTCTCCTCTTCCATGTTTCCTTGCTTTTAGCTTCTGGTTTCCGTGATTTTCTCTCTCAGCTTCTGTGGTTTTCTCTGTATATAGTCATCCCATTTATAGAGGATTCCAGTAATAGAATTAAGACCCATCCTGGGCCACACCTTAACTGAAGTAACCTAATCAGAAGATCCCACCTACAATAGGTCCCACATCCTGTGGATGTGGATTCACAGGAATGAATTAAATCTAAAAACATACTTTTTGGGGGGCCAATAAAGTTTCCAGACCATCACAATCCTTAACGGAAATCCATTTATGAACAGTGAAAGACACAAAGTTTTTCTGTTTCATGGTTTATGGGTGCCTTGATTAAAGACAACTTCATAAAAGTCTTAATATTTCAAATTGTCCCTTTGGCATTCTGGATATTGTTATACTTTGGAGCAATACACAGTAGTAATATTTGGAACTGATTAGAGAGATTTTTCTTTAGTAAAGTGGAAGAAGGGCTCTTTTGTGAAAAAGGAGGCAGGAAAGAAGCTGGTTTGATTCCTCTCAGACTCATCTTTAGAAAGATCTCTCTGAGGAAGGAATGCATATGGAAAGTTGGATGATCTGGAATTTGATTTCCTTAATATTCTGAGTGTGCACCTACAAGGACATTTATGTCCCTGCCGAAAAAAACTGGGCCTAAAGAAACTTCCTGCATAGGCAAACAAGATATTATAAGAAGGTTTATGGCAGCATTGGGTTTTTAATTTATTTTTAAGCAGCTTTAAATTATTTATAATCTACAATAAAGTATATATAGTTAAAGTATATAATTTGTAAGTGTCTTTTTTTTTTTTAATGATTCTGTGGGGTTTTTGTTTTTTAATTTTTTAAATTTCTCTCCACTTCCCTGCGCCTCCCCACCCCCAGTTGTTTGCTCTCTGTGTCCATTCGCTGTGTATTCTTCTGTGTCTGCCTGTATTCTTGTCAGTGGCACCCGGAGTCGGTGTCTCTTTTTGTTGCACCATCTTGTTGCATCAGCTCTCCATGTTTGCTGCACCATTCCTGGGCAGGCTGTACTTTTTTCGAGCTGGGCAGCTCTCCTTATGGGGCACACTTCTTGCGTGTGGGGACCCCCTATGCAGGGGACACCCCTGTGTGGCACGGCACTCCTTGCACGCATCAGCACTGTGCATGGGCCAGCTCATCACATGGGTCAGGAGGCCCTGGGTTTGAACCTTGAATCTCCCATGTAGTAGGCGGACGCCCTATCCATTGGGCCAGATCTGCTTCCTGTGAGGTCTTATTTTGAAATATATTCGAACTTACAGGACAGTTACACAAAAATAATTCAAATCTTATAAAAAGAATTTGGTATACCTCTACCTCCCAGATACTCAGATCCACCAATTTTAACTTTTTTCCACATTTGCTGTATAAGTTCTGACTTGTGGGTACACCTGTAAAACTATCACCATAATCAAGATATTGAACATTTCCCTTACTCCTTAAAGTTTTCTAATCTCCCCTTGTTATCTGTCCATCTCACACTGCACCCTGTCCTCAACCATTGATTTGCTATTTGACATTATCAAATATACTGGCTTCTTTCACTCAGCATAGTTATTTTGTGTCATACATGTTGTTGCATGTATCAATAATTCATTCCGTTTTTAAAAATATATATTGCTGAGTAATATTCCCTTGTATGGATATACCAGTTTGTTTATCCATTCACTTGTTAGTGAACTACGAAATGCAAAAATAGGGAATTCTGAAAGCTACAAGAAGGAAGCAACGTTTCACAAAAAGGGGGCTTCAGTAAGATTAAGTGCTGGTTTTTCATCAGAAACCATGGCAGGAAGAATGCAGTGGAAAGACATATTTTAAAGTGCTAAAAGCATAAAATTGCCAACCAAGAATTGGATATCTGACAAAACTGTCTTTCAAAAATGGAGGGATTGGGAAGCGGACTTGGCCCAGTGGTTAGGGCATCCGTCTACCACATGGGAGGTCCCTGGTTCAAACCCCGGGTCTCCTTGACCCATGTGGAGCTGGCCCATGCGCAGTGCTGATGCGCGCAAGGAGTGTCGTGCCACGCAGGGGTGCCCCGGCATAGGGGAGCCCCATGCACAAGGAGTGTAAGGAGAGCCGCCCAGCACGAAAGAAAGCACAGCCTGCCCAGGAATGGCGCTGCACACACTGAGAACTGACACAAGATGACGCAACAAAAAAAGAAACACAGATTCCTGTACCGCTGACAACAGAAGTGGACAAAGAAGAACACGCAGCGAATAGACACAGAACAAACAGCTGGGGTGGGGGGAGGGGAGAGAAATAAATCTTAAAAAAAAAAAAATGGAGGGATTTAGACATCCCCAGATAAACAAAAGCTGAGGGACTTTGTCACCACTAGATTGGCCCTAACAAGAAATGATAAAAGGAGTTTTGAGGTTGTAAGGAAAGGGTACTAGACGATTGAAGCCACGTGAAGAATCAAAGATCTCTGATAGAGATGGTGACATTAGGTAATATAAATACCAGTACTATTGAAGCTTCAGTTTACTTCCTACATGATATAAAAGACAGATGTACAAAATGTAATCATAAATCAGTGGTTTTGGACTCAATGTATTGATAGATATTTCGTGACAAGAAGCATAAAAGTTGGGGAACGGAAGAGTATTTAGTTTCCTAGGCTGCTTAAAGCAGATACCATGAAGTAGGTTGCTTAAACAATGGGAATTTTTGAGGCCAAGAAAATGTCCAAGGCATTGTCAAGGTGATGCTTTCTTCTTGAAGACCAGCCTCTGGCAATTTTTGGCTTCTCTGCCACAAGACAAGGCACATGGCAGCAGCTGCTGTCTCTCCCTTCTCTTCCAGGTTTCATTGATTGCAGCTTCTTGCTTCCTGGCTTTCCCTTTTTCTGTATTCATTCCATTATAAAGAACTCCAGTAATAGGATTAAGTCACATTCTGAATGAGGTGGGTCACACTGTAGGTGAAGTAATATCAAAAGATCCTAATTACAATGGGTTTAAATCCATAGGAATGGATTAGATTTAAGAACGTGTTTTTTTCTGGGGTACATACAGCTTCAAACTACTACAAGGGGTATAGGAACATAGTGTGTGTACACTACTGTACACTACTGAATTTTAAGTTGGCGTCAAGGCAAGCAACTAAAGCCCCTTATAACTACAAAGAAAATACCAGAGAATATGCAAACGGATAGAACTGAAAGTAGAATGCAGGTTAACAAGGGCGGGAGGGTGAAAGCAATGGGGAGTCCATGTAAAATGAGTATAGGGTTTCTGTTTGGGTGAAAGGAAAGTTCAAGTAATGGGGATGGTGCTGAAGGACATGAAACATTGTGAATGTGATTAATCCCACTGAATGGTATGCTTGGGAGGGGTTGGGAATGTCATATGTGTGTTTCTGCTATTTAAAAGAATAACCAAAGAGATAATACATGATATTGAATGGGATGTAAAAATGGAGGAGAAATTGCTCAAAAGGGCATGAACTTAACTACACTTAAAATGATGACATAAGTGAATATTCTTGTAGGAGATTCATGGAAATATTAAGTGAGATCATACAATATTTGTCCTTTTGTGACTGGCTTATTTCACTCAACATGATATCTTCAGGGTTCATCCATGTTGTTGCATGTATCAGAACTTCATTCCTCTTTACGTTGAATAGTATTCCATTATATGTTTATAATATTTTGTTTACCCATCCATTCATCTGTTGATAGACAGTTCAGTTGCTTCCATCTTTTGGCAGTTTTGAATAATGTTGCTGTAAGTGTTGATGTACAATATATGTTTGAATCCCTGCTGTCAGTTTTTTGGGACATATACCTAGAAGTGATATTGCCAGGTGATATGATAATTCTGTATTTTCTGAGCAACCACTAAACTCTTTTCCATAGTGGCTGCACCTTTTACTTCCCACCAACTATGAGTGAGTGTTCCTATTTTTTCACATCCAACACTTGTTATTTTCCATTTTTTTTAATAACAGCCATTTTGGTGGTGATGAAATGGCATTCTCATTTTAGTTTTGGATTGCATTTCCTTAATGACTAATAATATTGATCATATTTTTATGGACTTTTTGGCCATTTGTCTTTAAATAGATGTTTATTCAAGTTTTTTTTTGCCCATATTTTAATTGGTTTGTCTTTTTGTTGTTGAGTTGTAGGATTCTGAATATTAAACCTTTATCAGATATGCGGTTTCCAAATATTTTCTCCCATTCTGTATGTTGTCTTTTACTTTCTGGTTAAAGTCCTTTGATGTGCAAAAGTTTTAAATTTTGATGAAGTCCCATTTACTTATTTTTGCTTTTTTAGCTCCTGCTTTTGGTTTAAAGTCCAGTAAACAACTGCCTAACTCAAAGTCCTGAAGATGCCTCCCTAAATTTTCTTCTAGGAGCTTTATAGTTTTGGTTCTTATATTTCGATCTTTGGTCCATTTTGTGTTAATTATTGTATTTGGTGTAAAGTAAGGATCCTTCTTCATTGTTTTGCATATGGATATCCAGTTTCTCCAGAACTATTTGTTGAAGACCATTCTCTCCCCACTGAGTGAACTTGTCACCCTTGTCAATTAATAGTCATGGAAAGAGGAAATAAAAATGACCAAAAATCACATGAAAAAATATTCTATATCACTAGCTATTAGGGAAATGCAAATCAAAATAACAATGAGATATCATTTCACATTTCATAGAATGGCCATTATTTAAAAAAAGAAAAAGAAGTAGTGTTGGAGAGGATATTGAGAAATAGAACACTCCTTCACTGTTGGTGGGACTGTAAAATGGTACAGCCTCTTTGGAAGACAGTTTAGTGGTTCCTCAGAAAGCTAAATATATAATTGCCATATAATCCAACAATTATTCTACCAGGAATATATCTGGAAGAACTGAAAACTGACAGGAAAAGATATTTGCATGGTGATGTTCATGGCGGTGTTTCAGTTGCCAGAAGATGGAAACATCCTAAGTATCCATCAACCAATGAATGGCTGAATAAAATATGATGTATACATATGATGAATACTATATTGCTGTAAGAAGAATTAAAATTGGGACACATATAACACAGGTGAATCTTGAAGATATTATGTTAAGTGAAATAAGCCAGACACAAAAGGACAAATACTGCATGGTCTCACTAAATATATGAACTAAATATAAGGAATAAATGCATGTAGTTAAAACCTAGGGTATAGGTTATTAGAAGATAGGAGGACTGAGAAAGGGGTACTGATGCTTAATGTATGTAGAAGTTTTAATTGATTGTAAAAGTGTTGAAATGCCTTGAGTTGATGATAACTCATTGTAGTGAGAAGAACTAATGCAGCTGATTATAAATGGGATTGTAACTGAAATGCCAATTGAAAGAAAGCTAGAGAATAATCTAGGGACTGAACAACACAGTGAAGCCAGTGGTAGATGAACTAGAACAAATGCGCATCACTATTGCAAGGTGGTAAGAATGTGGAGAAATCTGGGAAAAATACAATTAATGTGACCTACGGACTATATAGTTAACAGTAATACTATGATATTCCTGCATCAGTGTCACAGATGTACTATGTTAATAATAGGGGATGTATTAGAGTTCTCTAGGGAACAGAATCAGCAGGAGTTATCTGTGAATAGTATGAGATTTTATAAGAGTCTCTCATGTGACCATGAGGATGCACAAGTCCAGGTTCTGCAGGCAGGCTGCAAACCAGGGGCCCCTATGAAGGTCCTTGATGAGTTTCTGGAAAATGTTGGGTATCCAAAGACAAGCTGGGAAATTTTCTCTGAATGCTGAAATCACTTCCCCTTTTAAAGCATTCAACTGATTGGATAAAGCATCACTCAATGCTGAAGGCAGTCTTCCTGGTTGATGTGGATGTAGCCAGCCATCTATGCAGTAAACTCACTGATGACTAAAGCCTATACATGTCCTTGTAGTACAGTTAGCCCAGTGCTTCCTTGACCGAACAACTGGGCACAATTACCTGAGTTGACACATTAACCTAAACCATCACAGGGGGTATAGAAAAAATAATAACCAAATGTACGCTATAGACCATAGTTAGTGATAATAGTCTGATGATATTATCTCATAATCTGTAACAAATGTTCCATAATAATCTAGTATGTTGGTGGAGGGGTGTTGAATGGGAATTTCACACATGCACATGATTGTTTTGTAAATTTACCACCTCTCTAACAAAAACATATTAAGAATTAATTGGCCATTGAAGTGCACGTTGATTTCTGACCTCTTTGTTCAGGTCCATTGGTCTGTATGTCTGTCATGCCAGTACCATCCTGTTTGAATTCTGTAACTTTGTAATTTTTGAAATTGGAAAGTATGAGTCCTCCAACATTATTCTTTTTCAAAATGTCTTTGACAGTTTGGGACCCCTTATCCTTCCCTATATATTTGATGATTGACTTTTCCATTTCTGCAAAGAAGGGTATTGGACTTTTATTGGGATTTATGAATTCCCTCTCTATTCCTTACAAAACTGACTTTCACCTCCCTTCTAAGATCTCTATCGTGTGTCTCAAGCCAGCAGTCCTTTGCCCCAAGCTCCTTTGACTTAATTGTTTCTTACACTGCTTTAGCTATCCCTCAAGCTGTTCCTGACTATAGGGCAAGTTCTGGGAAGTCGAGCCAGCGTTCAGTCTTTCTGATTCAGTTCCTGGTTCAGTCTTTCAGGCTGCCATCCTTTAGATCAGTGGGCACCCCAGTTCATATCTTGGGGCTTACTCTGCTCCCTCCTGGAACAGGGCTAGGGACCACAATGGACGTGCAAGCTGGTTCTGTCAGAGAGGAGGTTGGCCATGGGCCAGCAAGGGCTCCATGAGCTTCTACTGTTCCACACACCTTCCCCCACCACCACCACCATGGCTTCCTTGTCTGTTTGCTGCTTGTTGTCTGCTCATTGTCCCAGCTATTGTGTCTACTCATTGTGTCTCCTCATTGTCTGCTTGTCTTTGGGAGGCATCAGGAACTGAATCCCGGACCTTCCATGTGAAAGGTAGGGCCAAACTGCTTGTTTTTGTTATTGTTGTTGTTGTTTTTAAGATTTATTTTAATTATTCCCTGCCTCTCATTGTTTGCTCTTGCTGTCTCCTCTGTGTCCATTCATTGTGTGCTCTTCTTAGGAGGCACCAGGAACAGAACCTGGGTCCTCCCATGTGGGAGGGAGGTGCCCCATGGCTTGAGCCATCTCTGCTCTCCTACTGTTTTTATTGTTTTATTTTGTTGTTGTTCTTATTTATTTATTTTTGTTTTTTCAGATTTTTGTTTATGTTGGGATTTTTTTCCCCTTCTCTCCTACTGTTTTTAAAACTGTGTTTTGTTTTTTTTTTCATTTGGTAGTTGCCCGATTCTCCAACTCTTTACTGTTTTCTGGAGTTTTGAGGAAGGTGGCTCTGCCAGTTGTTGCTACTTGTTTAAAGATTCTGTGGAGGCGGCAGACTTGGCCCAGTGGTTAGGGCGGCCGTCTACCACATGGGAGGTCCGCAGTTCAAACCCCTGACCTCCTTGACCCCTGTGGAGCTGGCCCATGCGCAGTGCTGATGTGCGCAAGGAGTGCCCTGCCACGCAGGGGTGTCCCCCGCGTAGAGGACCCCACACGCAAGGAGTGCGCCCCGTAAGGAGAGCCGCCCAGCGCGAAAAAAAGTGCAGCCTGCCCAGGAATGGCATAGCACACACGGAGAGCTGACACAACAAGATGATGCAACTAAAAGAAACACAGATTTCCGTGCCGCTGACGACAGCAGAATCGGACAAAGACGACACAGCAAATAGACACAGAGAACAGACAACCGGGGTGGGGGGGAGAAGGGGAGGAGAAATAAATAAATAAGTAAATCTTTTAAAAAAAAAGATTCTGTGGAGAAAAAGGCACCCTGGGAGTATCTTACACCACTATCTTGATTGACTGAAGTCTTGGCATTGTTATGTTTGTTTTTTTTGTGTTTAAGGACTTACCAGAAATTGAACCCAGGACCTCATACATGGGAAGCAAGCACACAACCACTGAGCTACATCCACTTCTCTCAGCATTGTTTTTGTTTTTATTGTTTTTTGACATAGCGAGGGGCCAGGGGTTGAACCTGGGGCCTCGTATGTGGGAAGCTGGATCTCAACCACTGAGCTTATATCAGCTCACCTGAGTTGTATTTTTTTTTTTTCATTTGTTTGCTTGTTTGTTTTTTTTTGTTTTTAAGAGGCAACAGGGGACTGACCTCAGACCTCCCGTGTGGAAAGCAGGTGCTCAACTGCTTGAGCAACGTCTGCTCCCCTACAGCATTGTTTTTATGTTTTAGGATTTTTTTCACTTTATTTTTAAATTCTTCCTCCACCTCAGATAGTTCTCTTTATCTGCTCATTGTTTGCATACCTTTTCCAGGAGGCACTGGAACCCGAACCTGGTGGGAGGCATATGCCCAATAGCCAGAGCCCACACCTGTTCCCCATGGGCTGCAGTGTCTGCTGGCCTAGGGCATCTGCTCGTTTAGGCATCTGCTCATTGTTGTGGGTGCCAGTGTCTAGCTCTTGTTGTGGCAGGTGCAAGTGTCTGTCTAGCTCTCATTGCAGTAGATGTGAGTGTCTAACTCTCATTGGGTGCAGTTGCAGGCATCTACATGTTGTCTTTAGGAGACACTGGACTGAACCTGAGACGTCCCATGTGGTAAGCAGATGCCCAACTGGTTGAGCCATGCTTCTTTCCCTCAGGATTGTTTTTCCCATCAAAATTGATACCTGGGGAAGCAGAAGTGGCTCAAGCGATTGGGTTCCTGTCCTAACATATGGGAGGCTGTGGTTTGATTCCTGGGGCCTCCTGGTTAAGGCAAGCTGGCCTGCACCACTGCAGAGGACTGAGAGCAGAGAGCAGACAGTGCAAAACAACAAGGTGTGTGGGGAGATAAATAAAGTTAAATAAGTAAAATCTTACAAAAAATTTTTTTTGATACCTAAGTATTCAACAAGAGATAAGAGGGAAGCAGACTTGGCCCAGCAGTTAGGGCGTCCATCTACCACATGGGAGGTCCGCGGTTCAAACCCCGGGCCTCCTTGACCCTTAGGGAGCTGGCCCATGCACCATGCTGGTTCGTGCAAGGAGTGCTGTGCCACACAGGGGTGTTCCCCCACGTAGGGGAGCCCTATGCGCAAGGAGTGTACCCCCTAAGGAGAGCCGCCTAGGGTGAAAGAAAGTGCAGCCTGCCTAAGAATGGCACTGCCCACGTGGAGAGCTGACACAACAAGATGACGCAACAAAAAGAAACACAGATTCCCGTGCTGCTGACAACAACAGAAGTGGATGAAGGGAAACGGACTTTGGCCCAGTGGTTAGGGCATCCGTCTACTATATGGGAGGTCCGCGGTTCAAACCCCGGGCCTCCTTGACCCTTGTGGAGCTGGCCATGCGCAGCGCTGATGCGCGCAAGGAGTGCCGTGCCACGCAAGGGTGTCCCCCGCGTGGGGGAGCCCCACGCGCAAGGAGTGCGCCCGTGAGGAAAGCTGCCCAGCGTGAAAAGAAAGAGCAGCCTGCTCAGGAATGGCGCCGCCCACACTTCCCGTGCCGCTGACGACAACAGAAGCGGACAAAGAAACAAGACGCAGCAAATAGACACCAAGAACAGACAACCAGGGGGGGGGAAATTAAATAAATAAATCTTTTAAAAAAAAAGAAGTGGATGAAGAAGACCCAGCAAATAGACACAGAGAACAGACAACCGGGGCGGGGGGCGGAGAGGAGAGAAGTAAATAAATAAAAATAAATCTTTAAAACAAAGCAAGAGATAAGAATGGTTAGAGAAGCAGATGTGGCTCAAGCAATTGAGCACCTGCTTCCCTCATGGGAGGTCCCAGGTTTGGTCCATGGTGCCTCCTAAAAAAGAAACAACAAGCAAACAAATGAAAAAAAACTTGGGGAAGCTGATGTGGCTTGGTGGTTGAGTGCCAGCTTCCTGCATAGGAGGATCCTGGGTTCAATTTCTGAACCTGGTACCTAAAATATATATATATTTTATATTTTTATATATTCTTAATATGTATTTATATTAAAATATATATATATAGTATATTCCTGCTGTGAAATTTTACACAATTAAATTTTCTTGGGTAAATCTGAAATATAAAAAAATTGAACATTGCAAAACAAAATGAGGAAGGATATGTAATAGATACTACCCTTTAAAATAGAATTTTAAAAATATACAAACTATGGTATATATTGTTTATGCATACATATATATGCAGTAAACTTATAAAAATATTCAAGGGAATAGTATCAGCAAATTCACCATAGACCCTATCTCTGGAGAGGGAAAAGGAAGGGAGGGTAGATCACAGTTTGGAATGATGTTAAACAGGATGCTTCAGTTGTATCTGTTACGTTGTGTTCTTTTTAAAATATATATTTTTATTTTTAAAAGATAAATAGGTCACACAAAATGTTGACAAAAAAATATATAGCTGATAAGTGTTAGTTTCTATAGTACATGTATATAATCTCAAAATTAAATAGTAAAAAATTAATTAGAAAAAAGGCAAAAGACATGAGTAGATGTTTCACTGAAGAGGATATACAGATGGAGAATAAATCACATTAAAAGATGTTCAAAATCATTGGTCACTAAAGAAATGTAAATTAAAAACCACAATGAGATATCATTATACACCTGTCAGAATGGCTTAAATAAAAAATAGTGACACCACCAAATGCTGGTGAAGATGTGAAGAAACTGGGTTTCTCATTCATTGCTTGTAGGAATGTAAGATGGTACAGTCACTCTGGTACACAGATAGGTATTTATCAAATGACCCTGCAATTGCACTGTTGGGCATTTATCCTAGAGAAATGAAAACTTATTTTCCTACCCATAACTGTACACTAATGTTCATAGTAGCCTTATTTATAATAGCAAAAAAAAAACTGGAATCAACCCAGATGTTCTTCAGTGGGCAAATAAATTGGTACATCATATTCATCATTAAAAAGGAACAAACACTTGGTACGTGTAACAACTTAGATGAATCTCATTAGAATTATGCTGAGAATAGCCAGTTTCCCAAAGTGTACTATGCTGTATACTTCCAATTATGTTTTCGAAAAGATAAAATTTTAGAAATGGAGAACAGATAAGTAGTTGCCAGCCATTAGGGATATGGCCATTTCTCCTCTGACCAACGAACTCTTTTTTTTTTTTAAGATTTATTTTGTTTATATTCCCCCCCCCCCCCCCCCCCCCCCCCCGTTGTCTGCTCTCTGTGTCCGTTTATTGTGTTCTTTCTATGACGGCTTGCATTGTCAGGCAGCACTGGGAAACTGCTGCCTTGGAAACTGTGTCTCTTTTGGTTGCATCATCTTGCCGCATCAGCTCTCCATGTCTGTGGCACCACCCCTGGCTGGGCTTTTTTCACGTGGGGTGACTCTCCTTGCATGTGGGGTGGCGGCGCCCCTCTGTGGCACAGCACTCCTTGTGTGCAACAACACTGCATGTGTGCCAGCTTACCACACAGGTCAGGAGGCCCTGGGTATCAAACCCTGGATCCTCCATATGGTAGACAGATGTTCTATCCAGTTGAGCCATGTCTGCTTCCCCCAACCGTCTTTTTTTTTTTTTTTAAGACCCGCCCCTGTTGTCTGTTCTGTGTCCATTTGCTGCGTGTTCTTTTGTCTGCTTCTGTTGTCAGCAGCATGGGAATCTGTGTCTCTCTTGCGTCATCTTGCTGCATCAGCTCTCCATGTGTGCGGTGCTGTTCCTGGGCAGGCTGCATTTTCTTTCACACTGGGCGGCTCTCCTTACGGGGCACACTCCTTGCGTGTGGGGCTCCCCTCCACGGGGGCACCCCTGCATGGCAGGACACTCCTTGCGCGCACCAGCATGGTGCATTGGCCAGCTCCATAAGGGTCAGGGAGGCCCAGGGTTTGAACCGCGGACCTCCCATGTGGTAGGCGGACACCCTATCCATTGGGCCAAGTCTGCTTCCCAGCCCCCAGTGATTCTTAATACCTTTACCACTCCATCACTTTTATTCTGATCTCACTTGTATTCTTTCTATAGGATGGATAGAATGACAGAAGATGCTCTTCGCCTGAATCTGTTGAAGCGGAGCTTGGACCCAGCAGATGAGCGAGATGATGTCCTGGCAAAGCGGCTCAAAATGGAGGGGCATGAGGCCATGGAACGTCTGAAGATGTTGGCATTGCTCAAAAGAAAGGATTTGGCAAATCTTGAGGTGCCGCATGAGTTATCCACCAAACAGGATAGCAGTGGTGTCAAGGGCTATGAAGAGAAGCTCAATGGGAATCTCAGGCCTCATGGAGACAACAGGACTTCTGGAAGGCCAGGCAAAGAAAATATCAATGATGAACCTGTGGATATGAGTGCTAGACGAAGGTATGGCTCAGTTCAGCTGCCCCCTTGTGATAGGGCCTTACCATAAACAAAGCCTGTGAAAATGGAATTTATTCCATCCAGTTTTATATCCTGAAGCTTTTTTGAAAAGAGATCTGTTCCATCTGGCTTGACCACGAATTCCTCTTATTTCCAAAGGAAACCAGGTGCCTCAAAAATGTGCTTAGCATACAGAGAATCTTAGTACTTTTCTTTAAGATATCATGGTAATTTATGAAGAAAGAGAGTTGATAGCCCAGTTAGAAATGAGTTAAGATACCCCTACACTGACCTTCTGGTCATCTTAGGACAGGAAAAAGTCTTTCCTTCAGATTCCACTTTTAGGATTTGTTTATTATGAATTCTCTCGTTTTAATATGTTAAAAAGTCTGAGACCCAGCTTTTCTTGTGTCAGCAGGGAAGTTGTCTTCATCTGGTAAATTCTATACATTCTTGCTGCATCTGTACTTCCCCTAGTTACCACATATGCACACACTCGCATGCATGCACATACCCTCTTTTTCACTCTTTCTCGTGCACACACAACCCACAAACACACATTCTCATGGGCCTTTTTTCTGGTTGAGTGCTAAACTGTGGAATACACACTAAGGAGGAGTACCTAGAACTAGCCAAGGTAGCACCTACCTAGGCAGTGAATCCCGGTATGGGAAACACTAGTTTAAGAACATTCTGTTTATTAATGAAATAGCTGAATGGCATGAGAATACTCTACAGTACCCAGTTGCCCTCCATCTGACCTTGCTCATTTTATCCTAGGACTGATCCAAAGCAGAATCTTTTAAGAGGCTGACCTGATGGAGGAGGAAGAGAAGAGGAAAGAGTAGTTATAATATTACATGTGTTTCTTTCTTTATCCTTTACTGTTTACCTACTAGTTTTGTCCTAGCACTATTTTTTTAAACCATAGCCATTGAGGGAACATTATTTTTGGTTAATTAGCAGTAAAATAGGAAACTTAAGGTAAGTTCCCTTGTGGTCCTCAAGGAAGAGAAAAGCCCTTAGAAGCTATATAGGTAGTGTCAGCAGAATATTGTGCAGGTAGATTAATCCTTAGTCCTTTGGAAGAAAAAAAAAATAGGTGAATGAAGTCATGCACCTCTGCAATCCATTTGTCCTGGAATTTCCCCTGCCCTTCTGGAGCAAATGACTGTTTCTACTTCATTGGGGAGAAAAGAAAAGAGAATATGTTAGGCAGAGTCCTCACATTCCAAGTTGAAACTCTAAATGCATTTTTCATGGAAACATTAGTACATAGACATTTTGGTACAATCTTATTAGTGCTATTGGGTATATGATGGGGTAAAAAGTAAGACTATCCTAAAATCCCAGCCATTGCTTTTTTTTTTTTTTAGGAGGTGCCAGGGATTGAACCCAGTATACATGGGAAACAGGTGCTTAACCACTTTTGAGCTACATCACACACGTACACACACTCCAGCCATTAGTGTTAATTTTATTTGGGGGCTGGACTTCGGAAATGCAGGAAAAGAGGATTGAGCCCATTGTACCTGGAAAGATAGACCCTATTGGCCCCTGGCATTCTTTGGCCCTTTCATTACCAGATAACAGCTATTTCCAATTAGTCCCAAACTGTTGTATAAGAAGGAATAAGATTGTTAAGTTGCTCAGCAAGGCAAATCATGATTTCTTTGATATGGACAAAAGGCTAAAGAATTTGAAAGCAGAAAGGAGGAGGAGTTGTTGACATGCTAGCCATCTCATAATTGTTCAATAACTTTTTATTTTGCCATAAGTTGCATTGGTTATATTTATGAAACAAGGTATGTGTAAAACCAATGCTACTTGTGTTTTAGAAAAAATGCTGGAGACAGAAAAATGGTTCATTTTCTGTTCACATGCTTTTACCACCAGGATAAGAGTTAGGAATTTCTTAGCTTCTGAGATTCTACCAGTCTGAGTCACAAGTAATGGCAGTACACTTGTTTTTTTAATATCTCTTAAACAGGTAGGGTGTCATATTTAAGAAACCCTAATATTATAAAGCATATATATGGTTGAGAAAAGAAGAAAGTAAGTTTTCTCCCTGTTTAACAGGTAAGTTCAGAATTCCAGGTCAAAAATAAAAATAGAAAAATGAACTTCTTTTGGGTTTGCCTTATTCCCTAATCATCTGTTTCCAATCTGTGCTATCTTATGTGGATCTGACTATACCTGGTAAAACTATCACTTAGGGTTGTGTTCTTTGATAGAACTTCCAGACAAGAAATTAATTCCAACATTTCCTGTGGAATGTCTCTGTTTGTCTTGGTGCTGGGTATCCCTCAGTAGTAGGTGGCATTCATTTGAACAAGGAAGAATTCCTTAGCCTAGTATGTATCCATCCAGTACCAGAATGGAAAGAGCTTCAGACTAGAGATGTAAGTAAACATTGGGAAGTGAAAGAGAGATGAGAAAATCTTCCAAACTGCACAATTGTTCAGCCTTGTTGGTCTTGGGGTGGGGAATGGAGGAATATATAAATCATAAATAAGAGACCCAAGAAATCGGGAAGCGGACTTGGCCCAGTGGTTAGGGTGTCCATCTACCACATGGGAGGTCCACAGTTCAAACCCCGGGCCTCCTTGACCCGTGTGGAGCTGGCCCATGCGCAGTGCTGATGCACGCAAGGAGTGCCGTGCCATGCTGTGCAGGGGTGCCCCCCTGTGTAGGGGAGCCCCATGCGCAATGAGTACTCCCCGAAAGGAGAGCTGCCCAGCACAAAAGAAAGTGCAGCCTGCCCAAGAATGGTGCCGCACACATGAAGAGCTGACACAAGATGACGCAACAAAAAGAAACACAGATTCCCGTGCCGCTGACAACAACAGAAGAGGACAAACAAGATGACGCAGCAAAAAGACACAGAGAACAGACAGCTGGGGCCAGGGGGTGGGGGGAATGAATGAATCAATCAATCAATCAATCTTAAAAAAAAAAAAAGGAGACCCAAAAAATGAATTCACTTTGGCGGTGGACTTGGCCCAGTGGTAAGGGCGTCCGTCTACCACATGGGAGGTCCACAGTTCAAACCCCGAGCCTCCTTGACCTGTGTGGAGCTGGCCCATGTGCAGTGCTGATGTGCACAAGGAGTGCCCTGCCATGCAGGGGTGTCCCCTGCATAGGGGAGCCAAGGAGTGTGCCCCGTAAGAGCCACCCAGCGCGAAAGAAAGTGCAGCCTACCCAGGAATGGTGCCGCACACATAGAGAACTGACACACAAGATGACGCAACAAAAAGAAACAGATTCCCTTGCTCCTGACAGCAACAGAAGTGGACAAAGACGACATAGCAAATAGACACAGAGATCAGACAACCGAGGTGGGAGGGGATGGGGAGAGGAATGAATGAATGAATGAATGAATTCACTTTATTTAGACCTCACTTTTAATTCTTGGAATTTAGGATTAGAGAATGAAAGGCTATTTTCTCCCTCTAGTGGCTTCATTTTCTGTAACTCTCAACTTGCTATATATCTGACCAGTGGTTAATGAGCAATCCAGACAAACTTAATAGTTTTCAAGATGGTCATTCTCAGCACTGTACCCCTATTTTATTTCCTCAACTAAATTTGTTTGATTTTAGTAACTTAGTTTTATCCTGTTGAGAAATTGAATGCCTATCCCAACCATCGGAAATACTGTCTTTAGAAGGCACGCATGCCCCAGCAGCAGCTGAGACAAGAAGCTCTGAAAAATAGTAGTGAACCTCCCAGGACTAAGGATCTTTGGATGTGAATGTTAAGCACTTGATTTAAACGTTTAAATAAGTCACAAGAACACATTGCACTAGACCTGTGTATTCCTAACTACTCTGAAGATCTCAGGGAAAATAGGGTCTGGAAAGATATTTTTGAGTTGAAATCAGAGAAGAGTTAGAAAATAAGGTCATTCATTTGGACGCCTCCTGCAGTTTAAGTTGCCTGGATTCTTGTTATCTAGGGCTTAATCAATGAGTGCCATTTTTCATCATGTTAGAAAATGAGTATTATGCTTTTATGGATATAGTTCCAGAGAGACCAAAAACAAGAGTTGTCTAAAATAAATAGGATTAGAAGTAGGGGCCACCAATGACTTATATTCCAGAGTCATTTCTAAACAGTTTCTAAGGAAAGGTACTAACTAGAATACTGGCAAGTAGATGCAAGTTCAATGTAATTTAGATCTGGAGCTTCAGTCCTTCCCGCCAGACTGTAGGCATTATGCTTGGCACTGTCTACTCCCACAAGCCACTGAAAATAGTTCCTTCTTTTACCATAACTCTTGACAGGGTCAACTGTCGCTGGAGTTGTCACATAATCTCCTTTCTTGTAAAATCTTAGGTAGTCACTACTATGTTATGTTGTTCATATTTTGAGCTGCTTGGTTAGCAACCTACATCTGAACCTGGGATGGAAAAATAAGCTCTACTGCCTTTACCCTTTTCTCCTACAGAGGTAGCCATTTCTTTCTTGTATCTCCATATAATGGCAGCCCAATGGAGAGTGGGATATAAAGAAAAAGCATTTCAATTTTTGATTAAAATCATTGTGATAAGGAAACTCAGCTCTTATTCCTATTTCTAGAGCCAGTCATTTCCTTTGTATCTTTAACCCTGCATCTTCAATTAGATATTTAAATGAAGAAAATACTTTTGCTGAGCTTTTGCCATCCTGTACATATCTAGTGTCATCTTTATCCTAGGGATTTGAGCATCTCTTTCTGCCTCTGGGTGAATCAGGACAGATGTAATAATTTACCTTGGATTTCTTTGTTTGGTGTAGAAATGAAGTTTTCTTAACTTTTCTGCGACCCTCACTGTTGGATATACTTTAATTTTTCCTTTTCTTGTCTAGTGAGCCGGATCGAGGAAGGCTAACTCCCTCCCCCGATATCATTGTTTTGTCTGACAATGAGGCTTCCAGTCCCCGTTCCAGCTCCCGAATGGAAGAAAGACTCAAAGCAGCCAACCTAGAGATGTTTAAGGTAAAGAAAGAAAGAACTTTGTTTCATGCTCTTTCTCTTTAGTTGCATAAAAAAGTTCCAATTTTCTTGACTGTGAACGTTTTAGATATAAATAATTAGCAGTGATTAAAATTCTTTATAGTGATTATAAACCTCAAGTGCGGGCCTGTTTAGAGGGCTCTATTAGAATTAAGTGGAGAAGATAGTTCTTCATAATTCAAGTCATATAACTCTTAGTCTTATTCTGGGTCTCAGAATATGGAGGAATTACTAAACTTCTATGTATATCTAGAGGATATACATACAACAAGGCTTAAAAAGATATAGAAACATTATTTCAAAGGCAAAAACATTTCCCTTTGGATATTCTTTTATCTTGCCAGGTATCTGGTCAATTAACATCTAATTGTGGTCTCTCCATTTATTCTTGCAAGCATTTTTTTGGTACCTTCTGAATGCCAGGCACTGTGCCAGACCCCAGGAATACGAAGATAATTCCATTATTACTTCTGCTTTTTGATGGTTTCAGACCAAAGAAGTAGAGAGCATCTTGCAGAAGGGGATTCTGGGTACTGCTGCCATAGCTGACAGTCTCCACATTTCCCTAGGGGAAAGGCATCGAGGAACGGCAGCAGCTTATCAAGCAGCTGAGGGATGAGCTGCGATTGGAGGAGGCCCGACTGGTGCTGTTGAAGAAACTGAGACAGAGTCAGCTACAAAAAGAGAATGTGGTCCAGAAGGTATTGTACCCTACAAATAAGGGACATGGGTAAATGAATGAAAACTGATTAAGTTTTTACTATCCCCAGTAGGTTCCGCTCGTTCTTCTCTGGTTATATGATTTTTAGTTTCTAGGGATAGTGATATTTTTTTATCTGAGCCTTAAGGAAACCTTGATTCCATTTTTTCTCATTTTTCTTTGTGGTCAACTGGAGCTTCACACTGACAAGGATTTTTTAAAGTTTTAGATGTGTACCAGATTTCCACTTCTGATTTTTTTTTTCTTCTTTCTCCCTCTTTCAGACTCCAGTTGTACAGAATGCAGCATCTATTGTTCAGCCATCTCCTGCACATGTGGGACAGCAGGGCCTATCCAAACTTCCCACCCGGCCTGGGGCCCAAGGAGTTGAACCTCAGAATTTGAGAACATTACAGGTATGTGATCCATAGTGGGATCTTAGATATAGAGTCCTCTCTATTCTCTTTGGGGGCTTTTGTGAAGATTATAGAAGAAAAGAACCTGGCCATGATAGAGGTGTTATTACTACAGATAGTCCTGTTGGTCTCTTCTGGCATGATTTAGTCCACAATAGAAGGGTGAATAACCCTCATTTTTTTTACTTTAGTTTTTTCTAGTTTAGAAAAGGTTCCCACCTTAGCCCTTTTTCCATATAGGTAAGATAGCTTATGCAAAAAAAAATTTTTTTTCCAGGGAACTCCTAGCCACTAATGAGGATTTATATAAATGGTAGATTTATCCCATAAGTCATTGACAGAAATTAACAAATTTAACTGTGTTCTTAGGTTTCTACTTAACTATATATTGTTGGCAGTATTTTCCCTTCGGTATTTTGTGGGACATTATACTGCCTGTCATTGTTTCTTTTCTTCTTTTTCCCCTTCAGGGTCACAGTGTCATCCGTTCAGCGACCAACACCACTCTCCCACACATGTTGATGTCTCAACGTGTTATTGCACCAAACCCAGCCCAGCTGCAGGGTCAGCGGGGCCCACCCAAGCCTGGCCTTGTACGTACCACAACACCCAACATGAATCCTGCCATCAATTACCAACCGGTAAGAGGGAACCCTGTGTGGAAACAGAGAAATCTTTTCTTTTCTTTCCTTGTTTAAAGGGTCATAAGTTTTGAGGTTTGGGAAATAGAGAAACTCTAGGACAAGGGTAATTTGGATGGACCTTGGATTGAGTACAGCAAAAAGTTAATTTAGAGGAATTATATGAAAATCATGATGGAGAAGAGAAGTTATAGAGCAGAGCAGCAATAAGCTAAAGTCTTCCTAGAATACAAAGATGAAAGATCTAGGGAATAAGAAACATAAGGGGGGGAGCAGATTTGGCTCACCTGATAGAGCGTCCACCTACCACATGGGAGGTCCAGGGTTCAAACCCAGGCCTCCTGTCTCATGTGGAGCTGGCCCATGCTCAGTGCTAATGTGCGCAAGGAATGCCGTGCCACACAGGGGTGTCCCCCATATAGGGGAGCCCCATGTGCAAGAAGTGTGCCCTGTAAGGAGAGCCGCCCCACGCAAATAAAGTGCAGCCTGCCCAGAAGTAGTGCCGCACACAGGAGAGCTGACACAGCAAGATGACGCAACAAGAAAGAGATGCAGTTTCCCAGTGCCGCTGACAAGAATACAAGCGGACACAGAAGAACACAGAGTGAATGGACACAGAGAGCAGACAACTGGGGAGGCTGGGGGTAAGGGGAGAGAAATAAATAAAATAAATCTTTAAAAAAAAGAAAAGAAACATAAAGGCATATGACATAAAGCTTCCCCAACCTTTATTTTTCTTTTAACAGTTTTAGCTCACAACCAGCCACCAGTGTGTTCTCCTTTATTCTGTGCCAAGGTTCTTTTTTCAATAAATAGTTGGACACCTTCTGTTTTCTTTCCTTGGTTTTTTGGGAAGCTAAAAAGTCCATACTAGAGTCATATAGTGTCTTCTGTCAGGAAAGCAAGAATTGGCCCTTTCTCCAACATACCATCACTGATAACCTTTTCTCAATCTATTTCAGCAGTCAAGTTCTTCTGTCCCCTGTCAGCGCACAACATCTTCTGCCATCTATATGAACCTTGCCTCCCACATCCAGCCAGGGACCGTGAACAGAGTATCCTCACCACTTCCTAGCCCCAGCGCCATGACTGATGCTGCCAACTCCCAAGCTGCAGCCAAATTGGCTCTTCGCAAGCAGCTGGAAAAGACACTCCTGGAGATTCCACCCCCTAAACCTCCTGCTCCCTTGCTTCATTTCCTGCCTAGCGCAGCCAATAGCGAGTTCATCTACATGGTAGGCTTGGAAGAAGTCGTACAGAGTGTCATTGACAGCCAAGGTAAGGTTATTTCTATCTAGTCCCTTTAATCAAGGGCATTGTCAAGCCTGATTGACATGTGACAGGATATCTCAGGGTACTGTGCAATATAAAATAACCTTTACTATTGCCAAACCACCTGCATCCCTTATGCAGAAGCTGTTTGGGAGCAACCTATCAGAAATGCTTTTGGGTATCTGCATATCTTGGGCTTAATATTTTTATTGCTTATTTTGTATATTATACCTTTTTTTGTGTTGTATAGTTCTTTTGAACAGTGCCTATCATGCATGTATAATTTGATGAACAGAACATATATTTTTAATATCAGTGAATGTGTAGTATTGTACTACACCATAAAGATTCAGTCCCTGTCCTTTGAATGTTTACAGTTGAGAAAATAGACATACTCATACTTATCCATAGATGAGGATTACTAAGTATAGGGGGGAAATAACCAAATAAAAGCTGTAAATCTACATTGAACCAAACAGTGGATTTAGAAGAATGCCTGACACTATAGAAAAGCACCCAGAAGCTCAGCATTGCTGAGAAACAGATTACAAACTGGGGAAGTGGATTTGACCCAACGGATAGGGCGTCCGCCTCCCATGTGATGAACTGGCCCATGCACAGTGCTGCTGCATGCAAGAAATGCTGTGCCACACAGGGGTATCCCCCATATAGGGGAGCCCCACACACAAGGAGTGCGCCCCGTTAGGAGAGCCACCCAGTGCGAAAAACGTGCAGCCTGCCCAGGAATGCTGCTTTACACTTGGAGAGCTGATTCAGGAAGATGATGCAACAACAACAAAAAGAGATACAGATTCCGGGTGCCACTGACAAGAATACAAGCTGTCACAGAAGAAGACACAGCAAATGGACACAGAGAGCAGGCAATGGAGGAGGGGGTAAATAAATAAAATTTTAAAAAGAAAAAGGGTATTCTTTAAAAAAAAAAAAAAAAAGATTACAAGGTGAGTAATTCAGACACTTATAACTAAAGGCTTTTATATGTGTATATGACAGGGATAAGTGCATTCTGAGGTAAGGTGATGCCCAGATATAAAAGTATTGGTTGAGTTAGAGTCCTTTGACTGAATTGACACAGTGTTTTCTTAGAGCGGTATAGTAGAAAATCAGACTTTAGATTCTGTCCCCAGTTTTATCACTGTAATCTTAGTTTCCTCATTCATAAATGGGGATGGTACTCTATGAATTCCCTAAAGTAGTGGTATTACAATCAAATAAAAGTGTTTTATAAATGGTAGGGGGAAGCGGATTTGGTTCAACAAATAGAGTGTCTGCCTACCACATGGGAGGTCCAGGCTTCAAACCCAGGGCCTCGTGACCCGTGTGCAGCTGGCCCACGCACAGTCCTGATGCGCGCAAGGAGTGCCGTGCCACACAGTGGTGTCCCCTGCATAGGGGAGCCTCACGCGCAAGGAGTATGCCCCGTAAGGAGAGCCACCCAGCGCGAAAAAAGTGCAGCCTGCCCAGCTTGGCACCGCACACAGCGGAGAGCTGATGCAGCAAGATGACACAACAAAAAGAGACACAGATTCCCCTTGCCGCTGACAAGAATACAAGCGGACACAGAAGAACACAGTGAATGGACACAGAAAGCAGACAACTGGGGGGGAAGGGCGGAGAAGGGGAGAGAAATAAATAAAAAATGTTTAAAAATAAATAAGTGGTAGGGTAGTATTTTTTATATTTTGGTAAAATATATATGAAACATAAGATTTGCTGTTTTAACCATTTTTAGTGTATAATTCTGTGGCATTAGTCACAGTGTTATCCAGCTGTCACCACCATTTTATCTAGTTCCAAAACGTTTTCATCACTCTAAACAGAAATTGTATACCTTTTAAGCAATAACTCTCCATTCCCCACACTTTCCTGACCGTGGTTACTTCTAATCTATTTTCTATCTCTATCAATTTGCCTGTTCTACATATTTCATATAAATGGAACATACATTATTTATTCTTTCACATCTGGCTTATTTCACTCAACATATGTCTAAGGCTCATCATGTTGTAATATGTATCAGAACTACATTCCTTATTATAGCTGAATATTTCATTGTATTATATACATAGCATGCTTATCCATTTATATGTTGATGGACACTGGATTGCTTTTGCCTTTTGGCTGTTAAGAATAATGCTGCAAAAACTAAAAATTTAAGAAAGACAAAAATAAAGCTGCTAGTAAGATCACTGGTGTGCAAATAAATATCTCTTTGAGTCTCTCTTTTCAGTTCTTGAGGAGTTTACCTCAGAGTGGAATTACTTGTTCATGTGGTAATTCCAAGTTTAACATTCTGAGGAACCGCCAAATTTTTTTCCACAGGGCCCACACCTTTTTACATTCCCATCAACAATATGTCAGGGTTCCAAACCCTCCATATCTTTGCTAACATTTTCTGGTTTTTTGTTTCTTTTTAATAATTGCCATCCTAGAGGGTAATAGAGTATTATATTTGTATATTATTTAATTCAGCAAAATAAACTCCCGGAAAAGATCCATTTGGTGAAGAAAATCGGAGGAGGAGAGATGGAGAGGAAATGTAATGGCACTGATTATTTTTCTCTTGCTGGCATCTAGGTAAAGGCTGTGCTTCACTTCTGCGGGTTGAACCCTTCGTATGTGCCCAGTGCCGCACAGATTTCACCCCTCATTGGAAACAAGAAAAGAATGGTAAGATTCTGTGTGAGCAGTGTATGACCTCCAACCAGAAGAAGGCTCTAAAAGCTGAACACACCAACCGGCTGAAAAATGCTTTTGTTAAAGCCCTACAGCAGGAACAGGTAAGAATTTTGGCTTCCCACCATCCACTTGCCCAGGTTTTGTTTTCCCAAAGGGAAGAGTTGTCCATGTGATCCCCATAGACTTCTAGACCTGGAGCTCTGGGTTTCCTTTTTTCTCCCTTATCATTCTGTCTTTCCTGTTTACAATTTGAATGAATATTTCTGATTGTGTAAGAACATAGTTACATATAATGACTGAGGTTAGGGAGAAGGGACAGAAGGCCTTTCCCCAGAGCACTAAAGAAGTCCCTCTAAACTTTTTTTTCTCCTCAAATGGATTTTAGTGGGAGTAATCTATATTTGTACTATAAATCTCTTTGAATGAAGTAATTATCTACAGCCATTATTTGATGTAGAAATGACAAAGGAAAAGGTAGATTATAAAATAACCAAGTGAAGAATGGTTGTGCCAAAGTCTGTGAACATTTACTATAATATTTACAGAATGAAAATATCTTGGGAACGGGAAAATGTGTTGGGAAAGTCACATCCTTTTCCTGTATCTTATTTCCCACCCTACCACCCATCAGATCCCTTTGTTCGTTAAGGACATTCTAGAAAATGGGCAGGCAGGAATAAAACAAGAAACTCGAGTAACTCATCAACCTTCATTACATGAGTCCTTACCACCTATATCTTTCCAGTCAACTTGTGAGAATCTTCTTCCCTGGAGAGAGGGATTCTTTAATCAATGAAGCAGGTTAGCTACTTGTACCCAGAGATCTCCACCCACCCACCCCACCAAATTCTTTTGCCTTTTCCATATCCCTCCAAATAGCTGGCAACATTAGAGATAAGAAGACTTCTAGGTTTTCTGTTTAGGAAATTGGGTGCTGTCCTGCCCAACTTGACCTGATGACTCCCAACAGGAAATTGAACAGCGATTACAGCAGCAGGCAGCCCTCTCCCCGACTACAGCTCCTTCTGTGTCCAGTGTCAGTAAACAAGAGACCATCATGAGACATCATACACTTCGGCAGGTAAGGAACTTTTTTCTCTGCACTCTGATTTGTCTTGAGGGTTTGTGAACCATTTATCTCAGCATACCCTTTTTCCTATGGGAAATTACATTGCTCTTCTGCTTTTTTCCCATATCCTTGCCTCCCACTTAACCTTGCATCATTGCAAAGTTCTGATCTATCATCTCCTCATCATTGCAGGCTCCACAGCCCCAGAGCAGCCTCCAGCGTGGCATACCCACATCTGCCCGCTCCATGCTTTCCAACTTTGCACAGGCACCCCCGCTGTCTGTGCCAGGTGGCCTCCTTGGCATGCCAGGTAAGAAGGGCTGATCTGAGAACTTGTCTCAGGGCTTGACTGGTTAGTACACAGTGTTTTAGCAGCCCCTTTTAAGTTAATTGTCCATTCCTTTGCTTTCTGCTCTTTCTTTTGGCCTCTTCCTTTCACACTCTTTTTATTATTCACTACATGTTTGCTAATTCATGTTTTATGCTAGGTATAGTGCTAGAGACTAGTAGGGATTTGATGGTGAAAACAACATAGTCCCTACCATTATAAATGTCCCATCAGTGGCCAAGTGGATATTGATCTTTTGGCCAGGATCAGTGCCAACTGTCCTAATTCTGTTTGAATGATCTAGAGATGTTTCTCCATAGTCAGGTGCCCCAAAATCAAGGCACCTTCAATTATTCCATCTCTTTGTCTTGATTGTTTTCTTCTCACCACTATATTACCTCTCCTATTCCATTACCATCATGCTCAATATTCCTGGTAGAATTGAAATTTCAGGAAGATCTCTTTCCTAAGTCTTGGGAGTCAGAGGAGAAAGTTGCTACTAAAATAAAACTATTTGAGTCTGGACAAGTACAGGCAACTTCTAATCTTTTCTCCCGGTCTCCAACTCTGCAGCTCCAGGATACCACAGGAGGGAGTTATTTCCTTTGTTAATACCTACCTCTACTTTTGTCTCCTGGGTCTAGGTGTCAACATTGCATACTTGAACACCGGCATCGGAGGACACAAAGCCCCCAGTTTGGCAGACCGGCAGCGGGAATACCTTTTAGACATGATCCCTCCCCGGTCTATATCGCAGTCCATCAGTGGACAAAAATAACGCCTGTTCCACATGTCCTGCCCTAACCTTGAATCCTATACCCCTTTCCTCTCCCATTGCCCCCAATTTCCATCGCATGCAGTGCCTGTACTGGTGCCTACCATACACGGAAAACAAAACAGAAAAACAGAAGACACAAAATAGAAATCAACAAGAAAACACATGCACCCTGCCACTTCCCCTTTATTTCGCACTGCTGCGATCTGTTTTTCTGCTGCTCCGTCTTCTCTCTTCAGTTTTCTTTAATGGTTAGGTGACTCTTCATCTCTGATAGAGGTCAGAGTGAGGTCCTGGGGAGAATCTGTGCCCTCTGATGTGTGTTTCTAAAGTTTGTTCTTATGCTATAATTATTATTATCATTTTTAATGATGTTGTGTGTTCTCCCTTTGTTCAATGGACGGTTAAACCTTTTTATTGCTTTCTTCCTTTCTTCCTCTCTCTCTCTCTCTCTCTCTCTTTCTCTCTCTCTCTCTTTCTCTTTCTCTACCTCTGTTTTAAACACAGATGACGTTCAGTTAAATAATAGGAGCATTGCAGTAGGGTCCCCAACTGCCAAAGTAGGACATGACTGGGACTCTTAGGGGCAGAAGTTTTTAATGCACTTAACCCAGGGTGGGGAAGGAGGTGGTGGCATCAAACAAGGAGGAATAGCACCCAGCTGTGGGTGTTTCTGGACTGGAAAATTTGGGAGGTAGTGGTTAGTATTAAAGTTGGGCTCTAAGAATGAGGGGGAAGAGCCTGGAGGGAGAAGCTTTAAAACTCAACCACCCTGGAGTTTACCCATGGAGAAGGAGGAAGAGCTACAATGATGAACATAATGTTGAGCCAGGGGCACTGAGAGCAAGAGTAGGTCCTGGCCTTCTGGATGCTGGGGGAAGGAAATTGGTCTTCTGGTCCCAGTGGGGACACAGAATTCTATTCTAGGCCAACAATCCCAAATTTATTTCATCTTACTTTCTTTTAAAATTCTCCCCCATCCCACCCCCTTTTTAAAAAATCCTTATCTGTACCCTCTAACCACAACCCCATCTTTAGTATAGAAGAATGGCTACAGCCATGACTGTTCGCAGGCTGAGTTTGCTGAGTGTCCTAGAAGTTGGAATGGGGGTATGAATGAATAAAATGGCAAAGGGGGACATAGACTTGGAGGAAGGGGTTTCTCTCCCAACAGTTAGAATTTTCACCTTTGTCTATCTCCTTTACCCTCTCAGTGCCAGGAAATAAGGGTGAGGATACCAAATCATATTGTAGTACTTGCCCTGATCGTGCTCCACTTACTGCAGAACCAGCTGCTCAAAGCTAGAGAGTTTATGTCAAAACCAACTTTAGGCCTGTGCGATCTGTGCTATAAAAATAAGTTTTGTGGTTGGGTGGTGGTGATTTTATTTTGTTGTTGTTGTTTTCCCCAGAATTCTATTTTTGCCTTTTTTTTTCCTTTGGTTTTGTTTTGGTTTGCTTTTTTTCCTTAAGTGCTACTAAGGTAGAGAATGAAATGAATTGTGCAATGATGCTGTTCTGGGAGTTGGGGAGGTTAGCATCCCTTTTGAAGTGGGGAGGAGCAGGCTGTTTTTGAGGTAAGGGAAGCCCCTTAGGGTAAGGGTTTCTGCTTTCCTTATTATGTACACATACCCGCCTCTCTAGCTCCAGAAGCTGCCAGAGTCTGCTGATAGGATACTCCAGCAGAGAGGTATGAGGAGGAGTTTTAATATTTGCCCTTGGAAGCCACCTGGGGAAGTTCCCTCATTTTTACTTTTAAAAATTAGTTTTTTTTAAAGTAAGAAGGCACTTTTAAAAGTAACACACAGACAAACTGCACATCTTCCCCATAAAGTTTGAGGGTGGGGTGGGAGAAGGAGCAAGAATCAGGCTTAGTTTCCCCCACTCTGGCCTCTATTCCCAACACCCCAGTGCCACTGGGGTGATTATACTGGCCCTACGGGCTTTCTCAGCTTTTTCTTCCCTTCCCCCAAATTCATTGAGCACTTAATAAAGGAGCAGAGATGCAGCCTGTGTCTGGGCTCCCCCAGTGGTGAAATGATCTGGAAGCTAGATGCTAGTAACAAGTAGTGATGGGGTTGTTTGAGTATTTTTCTGGGGAATGTGGTACCCCTTGACTGTAAGTTGTGGGGGAGGGAGGGGGGTTAATGGAACTGAGTCTGGGATTATTTTAAAATCATATATATATATATATAAAAAGATATATTCTTACATCTTTTCTTTGCCCTCTGTGCTTTGAAAGCACTGGATAAATCGTTTGGTTTTGCTTTTTTCTCTTCCACAAAATTGGAAGCTTTTCTGTTTTGTTTTTAATGTTTTTCTTACCAGTCATCTAGCCTTGTGGCATGTCTGTCTAGCCTCTTACCCCCCATAATGAAGTGCCATTTCTGTTATGTCTCCCTCTCCCCCAGCTCAGAGGTGCTCAGAGGTACGAGGTGCCCAAGTTTGTCAGTTGAGATTAAAAGTAAGGAACAGAGAATGTGCAATACCTTCTGACTGGGGGCTTTCTCTACCCTGAGCTGATTCCTTTCCCTGGGAGCCAGGCCACCTTTGAATGGACTTTGGAAGTAAGATATATAGAAATGGAGAATGATGGGGGAAGAAAAGTCTGTAGTCGAGTGCCTGCTTAGGTGCTAAGGCAGTTGGGGGAGGGGGTGCGGGGGAGAGGGCGGAATCTTCCTCGATTTATCCCCTCATGGTCAATTACATAGAAGCTGCTTGTTGACTAGTATAGCTCCGTGACCCTTCACTCAATCACTGAGGTTTGATTTCTTACCCTCTTTTCACCCCCATTTTCATGCCCATCCCAGGGAGTAATGATGGGGGTGAGGTCTCCCTAATCATGGTAAAGTATTAGCCTTCCATCTCGTCTCTTCCCTCCCTCTCCCCCATTTTCCTTGATTTTCTTCTTTTTCATCACTGATTGCCTTGTCCCTCCAAATCTATTGCTACTGTCCACCCCAGGTCTGGGCCTTGTGGACACTACACCCAGTGTCCTAAGGACAGGAGGAAAGACCCTGTCTTCTGTGTTCTGAGAGTCAGCCTTTAACCCCTGGAGCTCTGAATGAAGCTCAGGGTAATAATCAAGTGAGGATCCTACAGGTTCTGCCTGGCTTCCTCCATCCCCAAAGGCTCTTAAAGTAGTAGTTTAGGGATGATGTTCTACTCCCTAGAAGCCTAAAATGGGTGAATTAGCAGTAGGGCTTGAGTAAAACTGGGGGACAGAGGTCCTTATTTTTTCAGTTTTATTTTATCTTTTGACCACAGCATCTGGACTCCCTCCATCCCTGAAATAAGTATTTTTTCCATATTTTTGGATATATGTATGGTAGATTTTTTTTTAAAGACACAGAGATAAATGTTTTCCTGCTTTGGTTACCTTTCCTTTCCCCTTTAAAAGGAATTAGCTGTAGAACTGCTTTGTAAAGATGCTTCTTGATATTTTACTTTTTATTCCTCCTCCCCAACCACTGCCCTTTTCTCCTCATTCCTCCAGAAGGCATAACCCTTCTCTCCAACCCCCCCATCCCCTACCCCCTCCCCAGTCCTAGGTTCCCTTCCCCTCCAACAAGACCTTCATTAGCTTATGATATTTGCTGCCGAGATGTTATAACAAGGACTCATTCGTGTATATAAGCTATTTCTTGATCCATTTAAAAGGAATTGTACATTGTGTAGAAAAAAAAAACCTGAAAAAGAGAAAAAAAAAAAGCCCTAGCCATGGATATTGTGAAACTGTGTTATGTCATTTTGTAATGTGCCCGTTTGTGTATGATCCGTGCAAAAGGGTTTCTGGGGAAGGGGAGGGGATAAGGAGGCAGGGCTGCGGAGGGTGGGTAGGGGAGTGGGCAGGGCCCAGCACACTGAGACTGGCAGCTGCTCCAACCCCATCCCTCCTTAGAGATGCCACCTCCCCCACCACTCACCCCTAATTTGTGCCTTGCCTCCCCACCCTGGAGTAGTTCCTCCGGGTCACCAGCACTGCCTTGGCAGAGCCCACTCCCTACCCTAACCTGCCCATCCTCTCTATCCCCCAGCATTAGGTTGATACTGTGGGGAAGTGCTGGGGGTTGGGAGGTAGCCGAGGAATGGGGCAGTTCCCGGGGGCATCGAAACCAAGTATTATGAATTGTAATTGTATTTGCACTGTTTTTTTTTTCGTCTGATTGCATCAGCATATATACAATATACCTATATAACAAAATTCAGTGTCAAACTTTCTTATGCAAGGGATTTCTCCCACCCCCACCCCCAGAAAAGAAAGAATCTAGTCTAATGGGCCTTTGAGGGTTGCTTGTCATGGGGACTTCAGAAAGAAAGTATTTTAGTAAGTCATCCTAAAGAGGTCTCACCTAGTGAGAGTACAGTTTTAGACTGTGAAATGAGGTGAGTCTGGGCTACTGTGAAAGAGGGCTCCTAGTCAAAGACTGGAGCATGGAGCGAACCACCAACACAAAGGGGATTGGGGAGGGTGGCACAGTCAGGAGACCTGAGATCTAGTCCTAAGCTTCCTCACTAACCTGCTGTATGACTTCTGGCACAGTTAATTTTCTTGAGATTCAGTTTCCTTATCTTTTGAGTAAAGGCCTGACCATCTGACCACCAAGTTCAAAATTCTATTTTATGCTTCCTTCCCCACTTACCAAACAACAGAAAAACTCTTGAGGTGAGGGAAGTGTTTGACTGAAAAACCAGGGAGGAAACCAAAGTGACTAGTGTTGAGGTGATGATATATGTGATAATGCCCTTGGAGAGTTGCTGGTCCCTTACTCTTAACCCTTGGTTTGTTGAAGGCAGCAGAGTTATCTAGGACATCACAGTTAGACCAGTAACATCTTTGTCCCTAGACCTCCATACCTCCATTGTCAGGGGCTGTGCCCCAAGCCCCATCTCAGAACCAACCACAGCACCCTTGAGAGTAATCAGTGAATGCCCCTAGTTGGTGGTCTAGTACTCCCTTTATGATCTATAGGATCCAGAATTTTTCCCTATCTTCTTGGTGAAGAAATAGGAGAGCTTAGATACCATCCACATTTTGTCTCCTCTCAGATCTTATCTGATACCCTAAAGGCTGCTATTTCGGTCTGTCTTCTTCCTTCAAAGGCCCAATTTCCCTACAGCCTGGCCTGAGTACTCCCACTCTCTTTAGGTTCTTGGCTGGTAAAGCCCAGAGGAATACAGGATGATGGGTGGGCCCTGGTGAAGGATAGGTTGGGGGTGGGGGTGGGGAGCAGGGAGGTGGGATGGGGAATGGCCTCCCCTGGAAGGGGTGGGCGGGAGGGGAACAAGACCCTTTTGCACAACTCTTTTAAGTTTCCTTTTTTTTTTTTTTTTTTTTTCCAACTCATTCTAATTTTCTGCATTGTGTTTGGGAAATAAAATGAAAAAAAAACTAAGACCAATAGAAACTGGTTTTCAAAAAGGCAAATACACTCCCATCTGTTTCAGATGCTGCTGAGCATTTCAGCAGTGACAGATTCAAATAATAAGCTAATTTTTGGAGAAAGGATTAAAAGAAAAAAAAAAACTTTGTAATATTTATCACTTGCAAGCTATGTTTAATAAAGAAAGGAATGGTTTCTAAACTGTCCTGTGGCTTGTGCTTTAGTCATGGTGGGGTGGGAGAATTTTAGGGGTAACCAGAAGACAAGCTATGGCTTGAACTCCCTGTAGCCCAGCCATGTGATGATTATTAAAAAACCCTTCTCTGCTTCTGTATTCTTTTCCTCTCCACCTCTGGCTGAAGTCAGTGTTTGGGAGTCCACCACTAATCTTAGTTACCTGGTGTTTCAAGTTCTGAAGGTATCAGGGGAAGGGGTTAGCATTTTTTTTTAACTTATTGTTTTATGATCTTTGTCAGACTTCCTCATTCTCATTGTAGGTGACCCTTCTTCCCCAGAAAACAAAAATGAGGTGTGTGGGTATGTGTGCAGGGGAGGTGTCTTCTGTGAAATCATGGCCCCCACCAGGACTCGGGAAAACCCCACACAGTTCTGAGAGTTGTGGGATCCTGACAAAGGCTGGGGTGCTTGAGAGGCAGTGACAGAGGGATTGGTGGTCACCAGTCAGGAAGCTGGGGGTTGGGGGCCCCTGTCCATCATGCACTGGCTTTGGGGCTGCTGCCATGTGGATGATGGCAGAAGGGGGTGGGGAGATCCACTCCCACCTAGAAGTCCCCTTTGGATGGGCATGGCTTTGACTCCACTCAGCATTCAGCAGGGAGGAGAGCAGGAACTGTCGTGGGCCAGCTGGTTCACAAAGTGGTGCTGTGATGTCCTGGAGCCCCAGGGGTTAGCATTTAATCCAGAAGGATGGGTCTCCATTCTGCCGTAGGGATAGGCCATTCTTACCTGTCCTTGGCCCTTCCTATCACACTGCTCTAGTCTACAATAACTAAATCCTTTGTAACATTCTGGTTTCTGCATCTGGGGGCCTTATAACAATATGGGTACTCACCACTTTTCTTGGCAAATTGTAGAATATAGTTCCTCAACAATCGGAATACAGAGTTGGGCTGTCTCCACCTCATTGCCTCAGTCCGCCAAGTTTTCCTTTCAACCCAGAGCATTAACCAGATCGTAACGTATTTTTTCCATTTTGGTTTTTTATTTTCAACAAAGTACTTTAGGCCCACCTAAAGGAAAGGATGTCATCCTAAAAGAGAGGCAGTCATTTCCACAAGCAATTGATGTTTGGGGCTGTTCTTAGCCTCCTGTCACATTTCATAGTTAAAAGCTACTTTGCCCCTTGAACAGAGGGAGCAGTCGTGGAGGAGGTGGGTCCAGCTTTGCTGGAATCTTGTCATTGGTACTATCTTTGCTCTACAAGAGCCCAGAAAAAACCAAGTTTGGGTCCCCTAAAACCCTGGATATTCCCTCCCACAAAGTCCTCCCCCCTTTTGGCACAATACCAGACAATCCTCGAGGGATAGATAAAATAATCGAGAGCCTGGAGCTTTGGCTTTAGGTTGTGATAACTGCTGGATGAAGGGGTCTGTGGGTCCTTGGTGCCATAGACTGGCGGAGGCCCTCTTTGGACACCTAGAGCTTGGCTGGTGGGGGTGGGGGAGTTCTGTAGATGGGCAGAGTGCTCCACAGCCTCTGTCCTTATTCTGCAAGGGAATTGAGGCTACGAAAACCCAGTCTCAAGTAATACTAAAACCTGCTTTGAAAAATATAAATCAACGGGAGGGGATGCACCCTTAAGAGGGACTAATGTTTTGAATCGGGGGAGGGGGAAAATGAGTATTCAGTTGCTCAGATAAGCAGCTCATGTGAGCTTAGATGTTCAGGACTAAGCTTGTCCCAGTGTTGGGACAAGGAACTCAGCACCCCTTTTGCCCACCTACCCCACACAGACCACAAGGAATGCAGATTGCCTTTCCCCAGGTCAGACCTTAGCTTGGGCGTAAGGAGAGAGAAACGGAGATTTCAGACTAGAGGGGTTCTGCTTGGACAATGGAGATGATCACAGAGCCCTTTGCCCTGCCTCCCTGCTTTGGGTAGAACCCTTAAAGCTATACATCTTTGGGAAGTTACATACATATTTGGACCATGAGGTGGATATATTAGATCGGGTTATGAGGCATGTGTAACTGGGTTAGGGGTACCTCCCAACTAAGCTTGGTTTAGTTTGCTGTCATTTGGTATTGGCGGGGGCTGGTGGTGAAGGAGGGATAGAGGAAACACACCCTCTTCTCTCCACATGTGGCTTAGCCTGCCCTTCCCTAGACAGAGGCTGAAAGACCTTTATTTTTTCCTGACTCCAGGGTGACAGGAACAGGTGAGGTAGACTCCAATGGCTCTGGAGTTGGTGGCTTCTGGGAGGGAGCCAGCTTTTGGAGGGCCCTACACTAAGGGCAGCTGTTCCACAGTCACCTGAGGGGGAAGGCAGTGGTCAGGCCTCTGTCCCAAGGCTTCAAGCCCACCAGCTTTCCCCATCAATTCCCTTCATTTTCATACCCTCATCTGGGTGATGAGTTCAATCTTCTCCCCTTGCTTCCCTCCACTCTTGAGTCTGGCCTTGTTGGCCCCCAACTCTGTCCAAGGCAGGCTGAGGAACAGCCCAGCACTCTCGGGGCCCCTATCTGCAGCAGAGGCTCCCCAGATAGGAAAGGTCAGCACTCAGTTTAGCAGCTGTCTCAGCCCTTCAGCCTGTTCCATACTTCCCAGGGCTGAAGAAGATAGGCCCCTTCCTTATGCTGCTGCCGGATTGCAGGGGAGCTGGCTCTGGCCTACTTCTGCCCACTCCATCTTCTACCTTGGGGTCCAGTCCTTTCTGCTCTCCTCTGCTCTGCTTCATGTGGCCCCCAGGGCCTCCTCCCACTCCTGGTACCACCAGCTCTGAGAGGAACTGGCTCCCTCTCTCTTCCTCAGTGTTCTTATTTATAAAATGAAAGAGTGGAAGAGTGGAATTCATGATGGATAAGGGCTCTTTCCTGCTGCCTGAGGTCCTAGGCCACAGTGATGCAGACTCTTCCCAATAGTTTTCCTAATTAGTCACCATTACCCTTACCTATATCTCCAGCCCAGGAAGATGCAGAGGAGGCAAATGATGAGGGCCGCCAGGCCCATATGGATGCCCATCACAACCCCAGGCAGTGAACGGCTGTCATCCTGGCTGCAAGAGCACCCAGCCTTGGACTCTGTGGATACAATGCCATCTGTCAGAGGACCAGGGAGGGAGGCAAAGCCTAGCCCATCCTCTTCCCTGAAGACTGGAGGGTCTGATGTCAGGCAGCCATAGATCCTATTGGAGTGGCCTGCCCTGATCCCAGATCTGCTACCTCCTCTTGGACCCCACTCACCAGAGGTGACCAAGGGCATATCACGCAGAGAGACAAAGTGGGCACTGCTGTTACCATCCCCATTGCTGTTGAATGCCTGGAGTTTGATCTCATAGAGGGCAGCTGACTCTGCAGGGAGCAGGGGAACATGAAGAGGACAGGCCTTTCTGGGCAAGAAGATCAGTTCCTGGAGTCCCAGGGGTTGCTCAAGAAGGTTTAGGGCCTCACCTAGGTCTGTGTAGAGGAAGGAGTTTACACTGCTAGCCAAGAGCAGGGACCCCTCAAAATGGGCAGCTGGCAGCTTGCGGTGAAAGAGTTTGAAACCTTGGATGGGTCCCAGCTGGGTGGCAGCTCCCAGGAGGCCTGTACAGAGGTAGCATTGAGCACTCTGATGGAGAAGTCCAGGGCTGTAGGGGCTTCAGAGGAAAACCAATAGCCTGGGTGGCAATCCCTGTCTTCCTGAGGCTAGGCACTCTACAGGGCTGAAGAGCTGTCACTCACTGCTACCCATGGTGGACGTGTGGATGGGGGCGGAGTCTTGGCTGGTGCCCTCTGCTAAGTATGCTCTCAAGTGAATGGAGTAGGCCATGGAAGTCTTGAGGTTCGAGAAGATATGCTCAAAGGTGCCTTTGCTCACGGCCTCCTGGAGCTCTGGGCAGGCTGGCTCTGGGGGAAGGAGAGTAGTTTGGCATCTCTGCATCCTTCTTTAGCCACATCCCTCCACCTGCACAAAGTGGGGACAAAGCCCCTTCTGGTGCCTAGCTGGGTTAGGCCTCCAGAGCTAGGATGAGAAAGGGGCCTTGAATGCCAAGTTCAAAAGAACCCATGCAGATGCAAACAGTCCAGAGAGCCACAGACCAGAGGCCTGAAGAGTTCAGAGGAGCCCTGGGATCACCAAGGAGAAAGGGGCCCAGAAAGTGAGTTTTACCCAGGGACACCATTAGGAAGGGACAGGGGCAGGGGCAGGGGCAGGCTGGAGCCAGGAACTCCTGGCCCCCAGCCCAAGCCCTGAGCTCAAACATTTGTCCACTCATCTACCTCCCATAGGCCAGAGATGGAGCATGTAGCCAATGATGTCGCCACTGGAGTGAGGTGGCTCCCAGGACACTCAGATAGCAGAAGTGGAGAGGGCCTTAGCCTCCAGGCCCCTGAGGGCAGAGAGTGGCTCTCGGCTCTGTCACAGCTAGGCGGGCACTGGCCTGGTTGGAGCCAGCACTCTTCTCTGCCACGTATTGGTAGATGGTCTCATCCTCAGCTGAGCCTGGGGCCAGTATCAGTGTGCTGGGGAAAGACAGCTGCTGAGGCTCCCCCTTCCTGCCATGACCCCAAACCTCCTGCCCTATGGGAGGAGACTATCTGAGAGCCCCACTGGCTTGCCTAGGGGCAGAGAAATGTTTGGGTATTACCTAGAGGAGAGCAGGCCCAACAGCCTCCTGTAGATGTGGAAGGTAACTTGCTGGGGTTTGTGTGTGAATGGTGAGCTTTGGAGCAGGTTTAGGTAGAGAGAGTCTATATATGTGTAGGTGCAGGTGGATGTCTGGGATTGGGTGGGGCTATATCCCACTGACAGTCATGGAAAGGGGTACAAGAGTACCTGTTGTTGTCAGTCAGCCGTATGTTATCCCCAGGGCTCAGTACCTTCCCATTCAACCAGACCAGACATGGCTCAGGGACACCCTGGGCCATGCAGGTGAAGATGGCACTGCTGCCTGGGGGCTTAGACAAGGACTGTGGCCACTGAACAAACTCGGGGGGAGCTGGGCAGGCAACGGTGGGATGAAAAACACCATGAGGCAGGGCCTCTTGCCTGTCTGGCCTGTATCCCCTCCCTGTCCTGGTTCCCAGCCAGGGAGATGAGGTGCCCCAGGATTCCTCCCCTCCAGGCCGGTGAAGTCAGCAGTTCCCAGCAGGTGCCACTAGGGGAGGCCGGCTTTGCTCCCAGGGAGAAGAGGGAGACCCTGTGCCTCCCCAATCTTCCTGGCGTGACTGCCTCATCTGGGGTGGACAAACAGTTCCCACAGCCCACCCAGCCCTAGGGGCTCACCCTGCACAAGCAGGACACCCTGCGCCATGCGCCGGACGCGGGTGCCCAGCCAGTTGGCACACACGTAGACGCCCGAGTGTTGGACCGACACATTGGAGTGTTGGACCGACACATTGGAGATGATGAGTTTCCTGGTGCCCAGGACTTGGATGCCCTCCACACCGATGGAGCGGCTGTCTGCAGAAAGACAGGAAGGCATGAGGGACCAAGACTGAGAAAGGGTGACGGGGTGGTGAGCTCTCAGGGACGGGACAGGGTGGGGCAAGGTGGCTGCTAACCCAGGCGGCTCCAGGAGACAAGTGGCCACCGGTGGGTGGTCGGTGGCGATGCACTCGAGCACTGGTGTGCCGTGAGCGTCAGGTTCTGAGACCTGGACAGGATCTCTGGCTCCTGCCGCAGCTGTGGGGGTCCCGCTGAACGTTGGAAACAGGCAGCGTTCAGGAAACAAGAACCTACCCCTCAATACACGCAAAGCACCTTGTAGCGTCTCCTTCTAGCTCAGTGCAACCGTACCTTTGGAATGCTTTCAGCAGCTGCTATCTTATCCCCGTTTTACAGATAGAGAAAATGACAGGCCCAAGGCCCCGTGGCAGTTAACTATTAGGGCTAAACTTTGGCAGACTGAGCAAGCTCAAGGTAAACTGACTGTGAGGTGGTGAGGAGGGGGGAGAAAGTATAAACATGTGCCCGTGGGTGGCCTGCAGCTGCATCAAAACATTGACTGGCTCCATCTCCCCTGGGTGGCAGGTGGGGACAGAGGCCTAGCTCTCATCCCTAAGCCACCCACAAAGTGTTTCCATGTTCTCACACTTGGAACATGATTGTGAACCACACGGGCAAACAGATCCTTGTTTTCCTTTATCCAGTCACACTCGTTTTTGCCAGCTTGTATTTTATGAGACTTTATTTTAACCCTTTCATTATAAATGTCCTTTATTAAAAAGTTAGACAAAATTTTTACCTTTAAAATGAAAGTTTCTCAAGGGCTAGTATGAAATCTTACACATCTTTAAATATTTCTCAAAGTTTAGAATAGTATTTATTTCATTTGTTCATTCATCCATTCAGCGTTTATACAGTGAGGGCCTCCTTTGGGCCAGGCACTCCTCAGTTTTCCTTGTACAAGCTCCAGTACAGGCTGTGGACTAGTTGGAATGTCCTGGCCTTGGCAGGGGAGACTGTCGCACCTAGTCAGACTATTTGGTGGGGTGGAGTCTGGACCATGAAATAGCACTCAGCCATTGCCGGCTGACCACCACCCTGTGCCAGGCATTGTGCCTTGAGCCCTGCACACTTTGTCTCATTTCATTCTCACTTACAGCCCTGTGAGCGAAATACTTTTATTTCCTCCAGTTTACAGAGGAGAAAACCAAGTGTCAGAGAGGTTCGGTAACTTGCCCAATGTCACAGGATCCGGCAGAGCTGACATTCAAACATGAATGTTGGTAGCACTGGATAGCTAACAAAGAGCATCCCCCTCTCTCCACTGTCAAAGTCTAGGAAATTCTATCTCCCTGGTACCTGCCCCAGAGTATGTGCTGCATGAGTGCTTTTGGAGTGAATGGTTTGGGACCTTGGTCTCCGGCCTCTTTACCTGGGGAAGAGTCCACTGATCCCAGCTCCTTTCTTGATATTTAGGCAAGCTTTGACCTCTTGAACCTTCTGTAACTGGTTGACCTTCTGCCCCTCAACAGGCACTTGCTCCTCCTCCTGGCCCCCCTAAAGCTCCCTGGCCATTCATTCCCGCATGGGCCTGGGTGGAGGACCCTGGACCTGCCCCTGAGAACCGGTGTCTGGTCAGGAGTAGCAAGCACCATGGGAGCCTGGCACCCTGTCTGCCCTCCTGCCCCAGATGGTTGATGGGGACAGGAAGCAGGAGGCCCGAGGAGCCCCATCCAGGCTTCCCACTGTTCTCCGGGAGGATCCCCTGATTCCCATTTGCTTTGGGTTTCTAACACCACAACATCTCCCGTCTTCCCTCTTCGGTCATACATAAATTATGTGTGTTTGTGTATCTCCGTCCTTTGGTGAAATTTTGTCAGAGATGTCTTGAAAGCCTAGGCAATGGGTTGGTTTTCTCTGGTTCACTTGCTTTTTTTAATACCCTGGAGCCCCCTGGTGGGTGATCCAGGCATGAGGCAGACACTTGAGACATCCCAGTTTAGGCTGGGGGACAGTCTAACCAGTCTCTCCTTCCAGGCACTAACCCTTCACAGGCCCTGCTCCAGCCCTACTTTAGGCAGGAAATTCTCCCACCCTACTTGGCCTACATTTGGTGTCATCCTGTGTTTCATCTCAGGTACAAAGCCATTTTCATCTTCACCCTGAGAAGGCCACAGGTGCAAGTGTGTACCCACAAGCACACGCACATGCAAGCACACCCACACACAGAGGCACAAACAGATGCGCAGCGCTGTGTGCACATGCACACACTTGCACATGCATATTCACTTGCACACTCACATGTGCACCCTCAGAATTGTACCCAGGTACCCACTCCCATCCGAGAGACAGGCACCCAATCTAAACCCACCAACAACTCAGAGCCAGATCAAGTCCAAACTCTCATGATGGGCCTTGCCTGCCTGTCCAACATCAGCTCTTTGTTCCCGAGTTTTACGCTTTCTGTGGTCAGCAACACAGAACTGCCTTGCAAATGGTACTGCTCTCACTCTGGTGCCTCTGCACATACTATGGCCCTCCGTTTGGAGTCCCAGCTCCACCCCCACCTTCCTGACCTTAGCCTGCTTCCCTCCCCTTCAACAACCAAAGCAGAAGAGCTTGCTCCAGGAAGCCCCTGACATCCCCCGCCCCAGTCCAAGGCTGGGTTAGAGGCTGCTCGGCTGGGTCCCTGTCGCACTGCCTTGACATCAGCCAGTGACAGACTGGCCCTGCCCAGTCTGTTCATGGCTGTGCTTCCACACCTAGCACAGTGCTAGACACACAGTGGGGGCTCAGGCTGCCTGGACGTTTACCTCCACAGTGTCTGTACCACATGCAGCCTCCTCGGTCACTCCCACCCTGAGCAGCGCCCACACCTGCCCGCTCCCCCTGCCTGGTGCCCACTGTGCTTACCATGCGGGGTCAGCTGGGCATCCTGGCTGTGGCGGGTGCCAGGCGCATGGCACACCATGCAGCGGTAGGTGCCCACGTCAGCCCGGCTCACACTGGTGATGTGGAGGATGCTGCCAGGCAGCGGCGTCACCCTGTGCATGCGGAGGCCAGATGTCCACAGCTTGTGCCCGGGCCCCCAGCCCACTGCCTGGCCCCCTCCTGGCTGGCACGCACTGGTGACTGGCAGGACTCAGGGCTGTGCCATTGTGCTCCCAGGAAATGGCTGGTTCGAGCACCCCCTGGATCAGGCATTGGAAGTGGGCAACCCCACCCTGCTCCACCATGACAGGCTCAGGGTGTTGGTGGAAGTGGGACAGACCTGAGGACATGGAGGCACGCTCCTGAGCACCCCCAGCCCCAGCCCTGGGCTTTGGCCCCAACGACCATGCCCCAGAGGCCCAGCTTCCGCTGTGCCTGCCTCATCACTATGCAATACTGGCCTCTCAGGTCTTTGACTTTTGTGGGCCACAAGCACTTCCTTATAAAAATATTTAAAAATTTTAAAAGTATGTTTTACAAATGTGCTAGTATAAAGAAGAATACAATCCAAGCTGGATTCGTTATTATATATTCATTATTATACCCATGTTTTCTTAAAATATTTCCATGGGCCCCTAAAGTACCCTGGGCTCTTGGCACTGTGACCCCTGAGCCTAAAGGACATCAGCCCTGCCCAGGCCCAAGTGGATGCAATCTGAGGATGCCCCTGTGCCTTCTCACCACCCTCCCAAGGAGCAGCCCCGGTCACTCACCTGCCAGCTGTACCTGGGCCCGCCAGCTCACCAGCCGCCCATAGCAGTTCTGGGCCACACAGTGGTACTCATGGGTGCGGGAAGGGAGGCTCTGGCAGGAGGGCAGGACGGCCAGATGCAGGAAGCCATCTGGCATCAGGGTGGCACCGCTGTCATGGACCACGGCCAGCCCATCCCACTGCCAGGAAATGGACACGGGTGGCTCACCCTCTACCCGGCAGGGCAGCACCAGCGGGCTCTCCCGCACGGCCACCACATCCCCCGGCTCCTGCAGGAAGGCCAGCTCCTGCAGCGCAGCCTGTAGGGACAGCCAGTGCAGCCTGGATATGGCGGCCTCCGGTGATGCGCCTTCTGCCCACCACCCGCATCCTCAATGTTGACCCCCTCCCAGCTGGGTGAGGGGCCAGGAGACAGGGCTTAACTTTGGGGGGACCTTGGGGCAGCAAGGGAGGAACAGGGAGAGTAGAGCAGGGCCTGGCCGGCCGAGGGGCGAGGCCAGCCGCTGTCCGTCTGGTGGGCTGGGCGCGGGCCGGGCCTGGTGGGCGGGCCATGATGGATGGCCTCCTCCAGCCGGGCCCTGGCAACGGGGAGGGGCCACGGCAGGCACAGTGGCGAGGTCAGGGGCCGAGGGGTGGGCACGGTGCATTCCGGGGGACAATGGGGTTGTCCCCTCCCCTCCCCTGCTGGCCCATCTGCCTGTCTGCCCGCAGGGTCAGCTTCCCAGGACTCCTGGCCCTCCTCCTCCGCCTCCCCAGGCCCCTCCCGGTCCTGGAACAGGGAAGGAACACACCTATACTCACACTCATTCACACACACAGACTAAAAATCACAACCTTCTAGACACAGATTCCATCCTGACACCAAAGACACAAACACAGGTCACACAGAGATGCCCCTATAGACTCAGAGTCACAAATGCAAAAGCCCAGGGCATCAGACACACACCAAAGCCATGACTCAGACAAGCCCAAGCCGAGCTGTGAACCTACTTGGACCCTAACCGTGCACACATAATACAGATGCCAGGCTGAGCAGATGGGTGGACAGATAGGCAGAGGGTCCCGCAGGCGGGCCCGGTAGGGCCCAGTAGTCAGCCCAGGGCTCCGCCGGCCTTGATGCCCTCGGGGACATCTGGGGGAAAACCCTTGGTCCCTGCCTCTGCAGGGCCCTCTGGCTGCCCAGGCCCTTCCTAACCCTTACCCTGTGCGGCCCCGGCTCCCCTTCCAGCAGGCTCAGCCCCATGACTACCCAGTCTGCTCCCAGAGCCCTCCCTCCAAGTAGCTTTCCTGCACCATAAGCCTCCTCTCCCTGCTCACCCCTCTCTCCTCTGCTGTCCCACGGGATTTCTCCACCTCTACTCCTGCCATTATCTGTCCCTCTTGTCCCCAAGTTGCCCCCACTCTCCCAGCCCTATGTCTCCCCTCCTCGTTCTGCCATCTAGCTCCTTTACCTGGCTTTTCTCCCATGTCTCCTCGCTACCCTAGTCTTGCTCCTCCCCTGGTGCCCCGCTGGCCCCAGCCTGCCTCGGGCCTCCCCATCCCCTGCCCCTTACCCCAGTCCTGAAGCTACAGCAAGAGCAGCAGCCCCAGCCCCACGTCCCTACCAAGCCCGGCCCCCTCAGCCCCAGGCTACCCCCAAGCAGTCCCGGTCTTCCGCCTTCAGCCTGGGGGCCCCAGGGCTGCGGACTTTCCCTGCCCCACCCTCAGGGGCAGCCTGTGGGGTCGCCTGCCTGGCTGGGGATTCTAGGTCTGGGGTTGAGGCTGGAGGCTGCTGTCCTTCCTGCCGTATCCCCCTGGAACTGGCTCTGTCTCTGCTCTCAGCCCGAGCCCCCTCCCCACCCCATCCCCACAGTCCCCTCCTCCCAGGGCCAGGACCCAGACACTGAGACAATTGGGGCAGAGGAAAGAGGAGGGGATGGGGGGGGGGCAATGAGAGCGGGGCAACATTGGGGGGGTCGGGCCCGCCCCTTTCCTAGCCTGTGGAATCCTCTCCCAGCTGGGTAGAACCACCGCTTACTCCCTCTCAGACATCAAATGGGAGTGAAGTTCTAGAAAGAGTTGGGGCATCTGATCCCCCAACCTCATCTCTGGGGGTCCAGCACCTGAACAGGGGTGGCTTGGAGTCTGATTTGGAGTCCCGGGGAGGGAAACAGAGCCCCCACCCTCCTAGCAGTGCCGCTGTCCCAGGTGCTGAGCTAGGTAGGGTCCAGGGCGGGGGAGCGCATCCCATTAGTTCAGTCATGGCCCCAGCAGCCCCCTCACCATTCACAGTGTCACTTTCCAAAGCAGGTCTTTCTGTTCTTATCGGGACAATGGATTTGATCCCTCAGGGGCCTGGAGGTGGCCAGCCAGCGAGAGGTTCCCCCCCCAAACACCTTCACTGGCACCATCCTAAAGAAAAAGGCCTAGACCCCTGCTCTCCCCGCCCAGGCTAACCACTCAAAACAAGCAAATAGGGGGGTGGGCTACACTTTCAAAAGGGTCCTGGGACTCAGAAAGGGGATGATTTTGAGAATTGCTATTTCTGCCCTAAACTACAGCTTCCCTGTTTAAAAAAAAAAAAATTCTGGTAAGAGAGAGGTCCCTGGGAGGTATAGGGGTTGCCTGTGAACGGGGATAAGGGATAAAAGCACAAGTGGGGAAGTCTGGTTGGGGCAGAGCTTGAGGGCTGTAGCAGTTTCATATGGTTATGAATTCCAAAAATAGATATTGGATTATGTTTGTGATCTGGTCTGTACCTGGGCGTGATTGAGCTATGATTAGGGTGCTGAGTCCCCACCCCTTGGTGGGTGGGACTCACAGATAAAAGGCGTGACAAAGAACAGAGTTGCAGGGGGTTTGATGTTGGAGTTTGATGCTGAAGCTTTAAGCTGGAGCCCCAGGAAGTAAGCTCACAGAAGAGAGAGAAGCCAGCCCCAGGAAGAGGATCCCTGAGGCCAGAAAGAAGCAAGCCCTGGGAAGAGAGGAACCCAGAAGGCCTGAACCCTCACAGACATTGGCAGCTGTCTTGCTCCAACACGTGAAAATAGACTTTGGTGAGGGAAGTAACTTATGCTTATGGCCTGGTATCTGTAAGCTCCTACCCCAAATAAATACCATTTATAAAAACCAACTGACTTCTGGTATTTCGCATCAGCACCCCTTGGGCTGACTAAGAGCAAGGATATAAAATACCCAGGCTTCCACCTGGCTGCTCCAGCCAGTCTGGGCCCTGACTGTCTCCCAGAATCCCCTTCCCCTCACGCTTTCCCCTCAACTCTTGTGTCTGGCATTGCCCCTGCCTAGCTTGGGCTGCCCCCAGCCCCATCCTCAGCCTTGCCCCGCGGCTTGCCCTTCTCCTCTCTGGCTCACCCCACCTTGCTCATAGGTCTTTAGATTCAGCCCACGGCCTGCTGTCTCTTGCAGCCCCCTGCCCAGACCAGCACATCTCAGACTGCGTCCCAGGCCTGAGCTGCCCCTGAAAAGGGTGTGAGATGCCACATGGGAGGACAGCTTGCAGCCTCCCCACCCAGCCCTGCACCGCTCTGTCCTGAAGCCTTGGCTGGGGGTTCCCATCCCTTCCCTGGAGGGGCCTCCTGAGTCAGGGCAACCTGAGCAGGAGGGGAGCACAGGTTCTGGTCCAAATCACTGGCTAGCTGTGTGTCCTTGGGTAAGCAAATTTACCCCCTCTCAAAAATGGCTGGAGTGGGGTGAGGGGTGATAGAAACAGTGTCTCCAGATGAACTGGAGGATTAAACGAGGTAAGGGCTTGGCATAGCACATGGCCCCGTGGGGTAAGTCTCAATGTTTGTTTGGCCTTCTTTTCCCTACCTGGTATTCCTTGTTGCAGACAGAACTGCTAACTCTCCAGTACCCCTACGGAGAAGATGCCCCATTAGCAGCAGCACATGTCACCTCTGAATTCGCACCCCAGCCTGGTCCACAGGACAAAGAACAACTGATACAGAAGACCAGAGTTCAAGGTCCTAGCTCTGTCACTAACCAGCAATCCTGCCTGGAGCTGATGTCCCTCACTCTGAGATTTCCTCACCTGTAAGATAGGTTCTGAGGTTGAGAGGACCTAGTAAAATGCCTTGCACAGGACAAGCACTTTGCTTTTTGAGAGTGTGGCTTTACTGAGGTATTATTAACATACCATAAAGTTTACCCATTTAAGGTGCACAGTTCAAGGATTTTAGTACATTTAGTATATTCACAGAGATGTGTAACCATCACATCATCTAATTTTAGAGCATTTTCATCAGCTCCTCCCCCCCCACAAAAAAAAACTTGGACCAATTAGTCACTCCCTGTCCCACCACCTATTAGCACCAGGCAACCACTAATCTACTTTCTAATTTCACCTGGTCTAAATATTTGCATAAATGGAATTATACAACATGTGATCTTTTGTGACAGGTTTCTTTCACTGAGCATTGATGTTTTCACGCATGTTGTGGCATGTATCAGAACTTCACACCTTTTTATGGCTGAATATATTCCAGTATATGGATATATCACATTTTGTTATCCAGTCATCCAATGATGGACATTTGGGCTGTTTCCACTTTTTGGCTAGTGTGAACAATGCTCCTATGAGCAACTGTGTACAAGTTTTTGCATGGACATGGGTTTGATTCTCTTGGGTAAACACTTTGTGAAAGAAGAACATTCTTATATTTATACTGTTAACCACAATCTTTTTCCACCACCAAAAATCACTATTATACAAACTCTAGATTATTCTCTTGTTTCCTTTAAATTGACATTTTCATCCACCGACTATGGCTGTCAGCCACAATCTCATTTATAAATTAACAGTGTTAGTTATACTCACTATAATGTATTACCATCAACTCTATTCATTTCCACACTTTTACAATAAGACTTAAGTCTACATTGAGCATTAGCTCCCATTCTCAACCCATATTCTATCTCCTAGTAACCTCTACTCTTCAGTTTACCTCTGTGAGTTTACTCATCATATTTAGTTCATATTAGTGACACCATACAATATCTGTCCTTTTGTGTATGGCTTATCTCACTCAACATAATATCCTCAAGGTTCATCCATGTTGTCATATGCGTCCCGATTTAATTTCTTCTTACAGCTGAATAGTATTTCATTGTGTGTTTAAACCACATTTTTTTTAGCCATTCATCGGTTGATGGACTCTTGGGCTACTTCATATTGTGAACTGTGTGCAACTGTGAATAATGCCGCTATGAACATTGGGTGTGCAAATGTCAGTTTGTGTCCTTGCTTTCAGTTCTTCTGAATATATTCCTAGTAACGGGATTGCTAGATCACATGGCAGTTCTGTATTGAACTTCTTGGGGAACCACCAAATTGACTTCCACAGAGGCTGCTCCATTCTACATCCCCATCAACAGCGAAGGAGTGTTCTTATTTCTCCACCTCCTTTCCAGCAATTGTAGTTTTCTGTTTTGTTTTTTTAAAAGATTTCTTTTACTTATTTCTCTCCCCTTCCCCCCGTTGTCTGCCCTCTGTTCCATTTGCTATGTATTCTTCTGTGCCCACTTGCATTCTTGTCACGCGGCACCGGGAATCTGTATCGCTTTTCTGTTGTTGTGTCATCTTGCTGTGTCAGCTCTCCGTGTGTGCGGCGCCACTCCTGGACGGGCTGCGCTTTCTCTCGTGGGGCGGCTGTCCTTGAGAGGCACACTCCTTGCACGTGGGGCTCCCCTACGTGGGGGACACCCCTGCAGGGCATGGCACTCCTTGCGCACGGCAGCACTGCGCGTGGGCCAGCTCCACACAGGTCAGGAGGCCCTGGGGATGGAACCCTGCACACTCCATATGGTAGGTGGATGCTCTGTCAGTTGAGCCACAACCGCTTCCCTCTTCTGTTTGTTTTTGAGGACCATTCTTTAAGGTGTGAAATGGTATCTTACTATAGTTTTAATCTACATTTCCCTAATAGCTAGTGATGTTGAACATTTTTTCATGTGCCTTTCGGCCATTTGTATTTCCTCTTTGGAGAAATGTCTATTCAAGTCTTTTCCCCTTTAAAAATTGGGTTGCTTGTCTTATTATCCTCATATCCTTGTATGATTTCTTTATATAACATGGATATCAGACCCTTGTGGGGCATGTGGTTTGCAAATATTTTCTCCCATTGAGTAGAATGCCTTTTTACTTTCTTGACAAAGTCTTTGGAAGAACAAAAGGGTTTAATTCTGAGGAGGTCGTTTGTCTATTTCTTCATTCCTTGCTGGCACTTGGGGTGTAAGGTTTAAGAAACTACCGCCAGCGGGGAGAGGGGGGGTGGAGGGGGAAAGGGTGAAGATGGGGCGGAAGGGCAGGGCCTGGCGGGGCACCCTGCAGAGCTGGGGTCTCAGGTTCGGTCTGGAGGAAGAGACTGCTCTGGCGGGACGGCCAGGGGCTTGGGGCTTCCCGGTCTGGTGTCTGCGCTGCGTCCTTCCTGGCGGCAGGTGCCCTGGATGAGGCCACTGGCGCCAGCACCGGTATTATGATCAAAGGATAAGGGGGGCCGGGGAGAGAATGGGGAACTTCAAACACAGGTGTCAGAAGGAGGAAGCCGAAGTTTGAAAGTGTGGACATGAACGCCAACGGGTGTCTGTGTGTCCAAGAGCATCTGTGTGGGAGACTCGCCTCCTAGCCGCAAAGCAGGCTCTTAAGAGAAAAGGTTGCCTTACAGCTGGGGTTAAGCCCTTGCAAGGATTCTTGAAGGAGAAGCCACAACAAGCCCTGAAAAGGATAATGATTCCTGTGTGTCTCTACAGAAACAAGACTTGCAGGAAGAGTCTCCTGCTCTGACCATGCTCCATGGGGTGGGAAGAAAATACATTCCTGTTCTACAAAGACTCCAAGTTCATTGGACACTGACAAGTTTGGTGGAACTCGAAGTGGACTTCAAAGGAGAGCAAGACGATGCGTCGTAAATCCTATACACATTATGGATAGTTTCCAGCTGAACCACAGTATTCAGAAGACAGGTTGAGGACACTGCAGGGTGTGTTTTCCCATGAGAATTTACAACAAGCAGTCAAAGCCCTTCTTTCTTTTTTTTTTTTTAATTGTATTTTTTTTTAAGATACGTAGATCACAAAAAATTTTACATTAAAAAATATAAGAGGTTCTCATATACCCCACACCCCCCTTCTTTATAATAAAAGAAAAATACATCTTTCCAAATTAATGCTTGAGGAATGCCCTTTGCCTGCTGACTCAGATTTAGGCCCCAAATGGCATTTGATTAAACGGCATATAGCCCCTGTGAGCCCACATTCAGCATTCTTTCGATACATTTGATCCGTCTTTGGTTTCTACAGAAGATGAAGAAGACAGACTTAGAGAAGACTGCTGAGCATTGAAGAAGGGTTGATCCCCCTCCCAATGCACAAATGCATACATGTGAGGCAATGGCACAGGTTAATCCATTATATGAACTTGGACCAAAGTTAGCTCCTGGAATGGCTGAAATAAGTGGGGACAATTCTGCAATTCCACAAGCTAATTGTGACTCAGAAGAGGACACAACCATCCTGTGTTTGCAGTCCTGGGGGCAGAAGCTACTCCAGGTATCTGGAGACAGTGTGCCAGTCTTAGCAGACAGGGAGCTTGGAAAGTCCACACACAGCTGCATTACATACACTGCCTCATGCCCGATTTCCTTCAGATGACAGGTAATCCCTGTTACTGGGGACTGATGGACCGTTAGGCAGCAGAACCCCTTCTTGAAGGGAAACCTGAAGGCACGTTTTTGCTCAGGGACTCTGCCCAAGAGGACTTCCTCTTCTCTGTGAGCTTCCGTCATCAAAGCAGACCCCTGCATGCCCTCATTGAACAATGGAAGCACAACTTTGGGTTTTGTGTTTTTTTTTAAGCAAATCAATTTTATTGATACATATTAATAAAGCATACAAGTCATCCAAAGAGTAAAATCAATGGTATTTGGTATAATCACATAGTTGTATGTTCATCAACTCAATAATTAAAGCATTTTCATTATTTCAATAATAATAATAACAAAAAGCAGACAAATAAGAAAATTCCTCACCTCTCAGTCTCTGTGTTTCCTTTGCTGTACATAGCTGCTATTTCTGGCCATTCTTGCACAATTATTTATATGTTTATTAAGCAGTTTTATTGAGATATATTCATATACCACATAATCTATCCTAAGTGTATAATCAGTGGCTTTTTTTAGCTATTAAAAATTCCTTTACTGTAAAATTGTAAAATAAATAGAAAAATAGATTGAAAGACATTACAAATTTTAAATGAGAGTACAAAGTCAGTTTGGATTTAATATAATCAATTATAAAAAATAGATAGCATAGCAACAAACATTTATAAATATAAATAATTCAAAAATAATAGAAATTAATTGTAACGCAATTCTAATTTTTATATTACAGCTCTAGCTATTGGACATAATAGATCTCTAAGAATGTAATAAATTATTGGTTTAGTTGTTTACTTTCCATTTAGGCCATAATTCTTTCTAGGAAATCACATCTTATTGGAATGAATTATAGCACATAACAATTTGCCAACTCACAATTTTATGAGGCAGAAAAACTAAAAATCTTGTTCAACAGTAATCATGATAAATCATTAATGAACCACAAATAGATTATTTTAATTAAAGAGTATGAATAAGAAAGGGTTAAAGAAAAATGTAGTATCCAAAAATATATCTCTTCTCCAGTCCTCCTCAATTAAAAGCAAATGTTTATTTTGTATGAAAAAAATTACAGAATACTGCTCACAGGAACAATTTGCCAGTTGCACTGAGTAATTGTTGTTCACTTACTATAATGTTGTTATTTCACGTTTATCTGGTCTACTCCAGCTCCTTTTTGGTTACTATTTGCATGGAATACCTTTTTCCAACCTTTCATTTTTAACCTGGTTATGTCCTTACATCTGAGGTGGGTCTCTTGTAGACAGCAGGTAGGTGGCTTGTATTTTTTTAATCTATTCTTTCAGTCTATGTCTTTTGATTGGGGAGTTCAATCCATTAACATTCAGTGTTTTTACTGTAAAGACATTACATACTTCATCCATTTTGTCCTTTGGCTCTCTGTTGTCATATCGTTTTATTGTCTGTCTTCTTATCTTTAAGTTTACCCTTCCTAATCATCGTCATTTCTCGGCAGTGGACTTGGCCCAGTGGTTAGGGCGTCCGTCCACCACATGGAAGTTCCGTGGTTCAAACCTGGGCCTCCTTGACCCATGTGGAGCTGGCCCATGCACAGTGCTGATGCACGCAAGGAGTGCCCTGCCACACAGAAGGGGTCCCCCAGGTAGGGGAGCCCCATGCGCAAGGAGTGCGCCCCATAAGGAGCGCCGCCCAGCACGAAAGAAAGTGCAGCTTGCCCAGGAATGACGCTGCACACACGGAGAGCTGACACAACAAGATGATGCAACAAAAAGAAACACAGATTCCCGTGCAGCTCACAACAACAGAAGCAGACAAAGAAGACGCAGCAAAGAGACATAGAGAACAGACAACTGGGGCAGGGGAAAGGGGAGAGAAATAAATAAATAAATCTTAAAAAAAAAAAATCGTCATTTCTAAACTCTTCTCCAAATCTCTCACCCTTGTTTTATCCTTTTAGGCTGCACCGCCTTTAGTGTCTCTTGCAAATCTGGTCTTTTGGTAACATATTCTATCAGTTTTTGTTTGTCTGTGAGGACTTTGAACTCACCCTCATGTTTGAAGAACAGCTTTGCCAGACACAGAATTCTTGGCTAGCAGTTTTTCTCTTTCCATACCTTAAATACATCATACCAATTTCTTCTCTCCTCCATGGCTTCTGATGAGAAGTTGGTACTTAATCTTATCGAGTTTCCCTTGTATGTGATACTTTGTTTTCCTTTTGCTCCTTTCAGAATCCTCTCTTTATCTCTGATATTTGTCATTCTGCATAGTAGGTGTCTTGAGGTAGGTCTATTCAGATTATTCTGTTTGGGGTGCATTGTCCTTCTTGGCAATTGATTTTTATGTCCTTCATAAGGGTTGGGAAGTTTTCAGTCATCATTTCTTCAAATATTCTTTCTGCCCCTTTTCCATTCTCTTCTCCTTCTGGGACACCAATAATGTGTGCTTGTTTGTTTTGCATTGTTATTCAATTCCCTGAGACTCTCCCATTTTTCCCATTCTCTTCTCTTTCTGTTCTGTCTTTTCCAGTTCAGCTGTTCTGTCTTCAAAATCACTAATTCTGTCTTCAAGCAATTCAATCTGCTCTTATGTGCCTCTAATGTATTTTTCCTTAATGTCTTTTTTATTTCATCCATCATGTCTTTCATTCTCATAAGGTCTGTTACTTTTCTTTGCAGGTTTTCAAATTGCTCTTTTATGCTCTCCCACTGTCTTCTTAATATCTTTTATTTCTTTAGTCATATTTTCTTTAAATTCTTTGAAGTGATTTAGGAAAGTTGTGTGATTATCCCTGATTAATTGTCTTAAAATCTGTATCTCTTTGAATATTTGGTTTCTTCTTTTGGCTGGGCCATCTCTTCCTGTTTCCTAGTATGGCTTGTAGTTTTTTTGCTGATGTCTAGGCATCTGAATATGTTGGTGAATTTATTCTGTGACTAATTTCTCTCTCACTTATATTTTTTCACATCTCTTCTTTGATATTTGATTCAACTTATTCTCAGTCTTTAAAATTGCCCAGCTTGGGAAGTGGATTTGGCTCAATGGATAGAGCATCTGTCTGCCTACCACATGGGAGGTCCAGGGTTCAAACCCAGGGCCTCCTGACCTGTGTGATGAGCTGTGTTCATGTGCGCAAGGAATGCCGTGCCACACAAGGGTGTCCCCTGCATAGGGGATCCCCATGCACAAGGAGTGCACCCCATAAGGAGAGCCACCCTACATGAAAAAAGCACAGCCTGCTCAGGAGTGGTGCTGCATACACGGAGAGCTGACACAAGATGATTCAACAAAAAGAGACACAGATTCCCAGTGCTACTGACAAGAATACAAGTGGATACAGAAGAACACACAGCAAGTAAACAGAGGGAGCAGACAACTGGGTGGGCGGAGGGGAGGGTGAGGGAAGAGGAGAGAAAAAAAAATTGCCCAGCTTAAGTTTTCAAAATCAGGCCAGAGACTCACTAGATTTTCTCCTAGAGATTGGATACAGAGAGCTCCAAGGACAGTTTTTGGCCATGCAATTTCCAGACATTTGGGATAGCCTCTGCAACATAGTCCTGTGTGTGATTGTTTTTTTAACCTGACATGTGCAGATTAATTGTTAATTTAAAAATTAAAGTTGGATCTTTTCCTATGCTTATGATGAGTTTGTGAACCATGAAGAAAATGAGGATAGATGAAGGCCAAAAGAGTCAGATAATAATAACTACAGTGGTTACTGATGTCGAGATTATTGTTAAAGTATAATTAATAATTTGGATGGTGGTATTTATCACTGTTGTAAATTATCATAGCTGGATTGCTGAAGTATAATTTGTAGAATTTCAGTACAGCTAATTTTAATAGAAAATCTGAGCCAAATTACAGATTTAAATCTGTAATTTATCTGTAAAGAACTTTACTTAGCACATTTTTTCACTTAGAATAGTATGCAGTACTACTTGAGTGAGCTCTTTTTTGGAAGAAATACTGAGTTCTAGTGCTTGCTTCTTATTATTGAACTCAATTTACAGTTCTGTCCTAGACATTTTGCACTAAAGTAATTGACTCCATTCTTGTCTTTTTGTTAATGTGTTCCATCCATACCACTGGTGAGTGCTTCTTAGTTTCCCTACCTGCTGCTATAGAATGTTATTTTATGTCCCCTCTGGCTATTGCCAAGGCTACAAGAAAGAAAAGCTGTGTTTGTATGCAACACTAACCCTTTGACTGCTAAAGTATGTTTCTGCTTGCAGTGCCTTGTTATGGCTGCCTTTCTGTGCTAATAAAGTATGTTTGGTATTCTCCTTATTTAAAAAATACACAAAAACAGAAAGAAAGAGAAAACAAAAAGAAACTACCACCTGCCACAAGATCTTGAAGATGTTTACTTACATTTTCTTCTGGAAGTTCTATGGTTATGGTTTTTATATTTAGATCTTTGATCCATTTTGAGTTAATTTTTGTATAAGGTGGGAGATAGAGGTCCTCTTTCTCTTTCTTTTGGATATAGATGTCCAGTTCTCCCAGTACCATTTGTTGAATAGACTGTTATGACCCAGCTGGGTGGGCTTGACTTCCATGTCAAAAATTACTTGACCATAGATGTGAGGGTCTACGTTCTCAATTCAGTTCCACTGGTCAGTATGCTTATCTTCATGCCAGTACCATGCTGTTTTTACCACTGTAGTTAAGTAATATGCTTTAAAGCTAGGAGTGAGAGTCCTCTAACTTCATTCTTATTTTTTAAAGACATTTTGGCTATTTGGAAGCCCCTTATCTTCCAAAAAATTTTGATAATTGGTTTTTCCATTTCTGCAAAAAAAGGCTGTTGAGATTTTTATTGGGATTGAGTTGAATCTGTAAATCAGTTTATATTATATTTAGTTTTCCAATCCATGAACATGGAATGTCCCTCCATTTATTTAGGTCTACTTTGGTTTCATTTAACGGTATTTTGTAGTTGTCTGAATACAGGTCCTTTATATCCTGGGTTAAGTTTATTCCTAAATATTTTATTCTTTTAGTCACTATTATATATGGAATTTTTTTCTGACTTCCTCCTCAGATTACTTATCAATAGTGTAGAGGGGGAAGCGGATGTAGCTCAACTGATACAGCATCCGCCTACCATATAGGAGGTCCAGGGTTCAAACCCAGGGCCTCCTGGCCCGCGTGATGAGCTGGCCCATGCACAGTGCTGCCGCATGCAAGGAATGCCATGCCATGCAGGGTGTCCCCTGCATAAGGGAGCCCCATGCACAATGAGTGCACCCCTCAAGGAGAGCCGCCCCATGCAAACAGCACAGCCTACCCAGGAGTGGTGCCGCATGCACGGAGAGCTGACACAGCAAGATGATGCAACGAAAAAGAGACACAGATTCCCAGTGCTGCCAAGAATGCAGGTGGACACAGAAGAACACAACACACAGTGAATGGACACAAGAGAGCAAACAATGGGGGTGGGGGGAGGGGAGAGAAATAAATAAAAATAAATCTTAAAAAAAATAGTGTAGAGAAACACTACTGATTTTTTGCTAATTAATCTTGTATCCTGCCACTTTAATGAACTCGTCTAGTCTAGTGGCTTTGTTGTGAGTTTTTCTGGATTTTCTACATATAGGATCATATCAGCAAACAGTAAGAGTTTTTCTTCTTCCTTTCCTATTTGGGTCCTTTTTATTTCTTTATCTTGCCTGTTTGCTCTAGCTACAAGTTCTACAATATTGAATAATAGTGGAGACTGTGGGCATCCTTTTCTTGTTCCCTGTCTCAGCAGGAAAGCTTTCGGTGCTTCACCTTTGAGTACAATGCTTGCAGTCGGTTTTTCATATATGCACTTTACCATGTTGAGAAAGATTCCTTCTATTGCTGTCTTTTGAGTGTTTTTACCAAGATGCTCTATTTTGTCAAATGCCTTTTCTGCATCAATTGAAAGGACCATGTGATTTTTTCCTTCAATTTATTAATATGATTTATTACACTAATTGATTTTCTTGTGTTGAACTACCCTTGAATACCTAGGATAAAACCCACTTGATCATGGTGTGCTTCTGGTTTGCAAGTGTTTTGTTGAGAATTTTGCATCTATACTCTTTAGAGAAGTATCTCTGTAATATTCTTCATAGTATCTTTTTTAAAAAGATCTATTTACTATATTTATTTATCCTCCTCCACCTCCCCCAGTTGGCTCTCTCCTCTGTCTTCTCATTGTTTGCTCACCTTCTCCACGAGGCACCAGGAACCAAACCCAGGACCTCCCATATGGGAGGTGAGTGCTCAGCAGCCTGAGCCACATCCACTCTCTGTGGCTTGTGGCATCTGCTGGCTGTGGCATCTGCTCATTTTAAGTGTCTGCTCATTGTGGCAGGGTGCAGTGTCTAGTTTGCTGTGGCGGGGTCAGGCATCTGCTTGTCTTCTTTAGGAGGCACCAAGACCCCAACCTGGGACCTTCCATGTAGTAGGCAGGTGTCCAACTGGTTGAGCCACATCCATGTCCCTCTTCATAGCAACTTTATCTGGTTTTGGTATTAGGGTGATGTTTGCTTCATAGACTGAGTTCGGCAGTGTTCCTTCCTGTTCAATTTTTTGGAAGAGCTTGAGCAAGATTCATATTGGATTGGTTTTGAATGATTGGTGGAATTTACCTGTGAAGCCTTCTGGTCCCGGGCTTTTCATCTTTGGGAGATTTTTGATGACTGTTTTGATCTCTTTACTTATAATTGGTTTATTGGGGTCTTCTATTTCTTCTAGGGTCAGTGTAGGTTGTTTGTGTGTTTCAAGGAATTTTTCCATCTCATCTACACAGTCTGGTTTCTTGGTGTACAGTTGTTATGGTATCTTCTTATAATAATGTCTCTTATTTCTACAGGGTCTGTGGTGATATTCCCCCTCTCATTTCTGATTTTATTTATTTGCATCTTCTCTCTTTTTTCTTTGTTAGTCTAGCCAAGGGCTTGTTGATTTTGTTGTTCTTCTTGAAGAACCAGCTTTTGGTTTTCTTGATTCTATTTTGTTGTGGTTGTTGTTCTCAATTTCACTTATTTTTATTCTGGTCTTTATTATTTCTTTCCTTTGGCTTGGTTTGGGATTAGTTTTCTGTTCTTTTTCTAGTTCTTTCAGGTGTGTTGTTAGTTCTTCGATTTTAGCTCTTTCTTCTTTTTTAATGTAAGCATTGAGGGCTATAAGTTTCTCTCTCAGCACCGCCTTAGCAGTATCCCATAGGTTTTTTTTTGTTTGTTTTTGTTTTCAAAGATTTGTTTTATTTATTTATTTCTCCCCACCCCCTTGTTATATTATTTCACTTGCTGTGTCTGTTTGTCTTCCTGGTTTCTTTAAGAGGCACTGGAAGCCAAACCTGGGAATTCTGATGTGGGAGCAAGGTGCCTAATCACTTGAACCATCTCTGCCCCCTGCTTTGTTGTGTTTCTCATTATGTATTTCCTCCCCACATCTCTTGTCACATCATCTTTTTGTGGCAGCTTGCCATGACTGCCAGTTGTGTCAGCTCGTTGTCTTCTATAGGAGGCACCAGAAACCTCTGCTCCCTGCCTTGTTCTGTCTCTCATTATGTTTTTTCTTCTTGTGTCTCTTGTTGTGTCAGTTTGCTATGCCTGCCCATTGCACCAGCTCTCTGTCTTCTTTAGGAGACACCGGGATCCAAACCAGCAACCTCCCATGTGGTAGATGGGAGCCAAGTCACCTGAACCACATCTGCTTTCCCATAGGCTTTGATATGTTTTGTTCTCATTTTCATTCTTCTCGAGATATTTACTGGGAAATGGACTTGGCCCAGTGGTTAGGGCGTCCGTCCACCACATGGGAGGTCCACGGTTCAAACCCTGGGCCTCCTTGACCCGTGTGGAGCTGGCCCACGCGCAGTGCTGATGCGCACAAGGAGTGCCCTGCCACGCAGGGGTGTCCCCCATGTAGGGGAGCCCCACACGCAAGGAGTGCACCCGTAAGGACAGCCGCCCAGCGCGAAAGAAAGTGCAGCCTGCCCAGGAATGGCGCCGCCCACACTTCCCATGCCGCTGACAACAATAGAAGCGGACAAAGAAACAAGACGCAGCAAACAGACACAGAGAACAGACAACCAGGGGAGGGGAGGGAATTAAATAAATAAATAAATCTTAAAAAAAAAAAAGTTACTTACTTTTCTTGCAATTTCTTCTGTGACTTACTAATTAAGACTGTGATGTTTAATTTCCATATATTTTCCCTTTTTCCATCCATTATTGATTTCCTGCTTCATTTCATTATAATCAGAGAAAGTGTTTTGTATAATTTCTATGTTTTTAAATTTATTGAGATATGCCTTGTGAGCCAACATAAGGTCTGTCATGGGGAAGGATCAGTGAGGTCTTGAAAGTAATGTATATCCTGCTCTTTGGGGCTACAGTGCTCTATAAAAATCTCTTAGGTCTAGTTCATTTATCATTTTATTCAAGCTCTCTGTTACCTTATTTTTCCTCTGTCTAGATGTTCTATCCAGGGCTGAAAGTGCTATATTGCAGTCTCCAGCTATTATTGCAGATAATTGATTTCTACCTTCAGTTTTGCCAGTGTGTGCCTCATGTATTTTGTGGCATCCACGTTAGGTACATAAATATTTATTACAGCTATTTCTTCTTGGTGAATTGCCCCTTTTATTTATTTTTTAAAGGTTTATTTATTTATTTCTCTCCACAGCACTGGCTGTGTCTGTTCATTGTGTACTCATCTTCTTTTTAGGAGACACTGGAACCAAACCTGGGACCTCCCATCTGTGAGGGAGGCATCTGATCCCTTGTGCTACCTCTCTCATTGTGTTTTTCCTCCTTGTGTCTCTTTTGTTGCATCATCTTGTTGTGTCAGCTCACTGTGCCAGCCTGTCACATTAGCTTGCTGTCTTGCTCATCTTCTCATCTTCTTTAGAAGGCACTGGGAACCAAACTTGGGAACCCCCCATGTGGTAGGCAGCAGCTCAAACTTTTGAGCCTCATCCACTTTTCCACCCCACTTTTTTTACTTTTCTTTTTTCCTTTTCTTTTTATTATTACCTTTTTAAAAAAGATACATAGATCACACAAAACCCACTCCTTTTATTAATATATAATGACCTTCTTCATATCTTATAACAGTTTTGCATTTAAAATCTATTTTGTCCAATATTAGAATCATGACTCCAGATCTTTTTTGATTACTATTTGTGTGGAATTTCTTTTTCCAACCTTTCCCTTTCAACCTTATTGTATCCTTATGTCTTGGATGAATCTCTTGTAGACATCATATAGATGGCTCGTATTTTTAAATCCATTCTGTCAGTTTATGTTTTTTGATTGGGGAATTCAATCCTTAAAAGTTCAATGTTATTACTGTAAAGGCATTACTTGATCCATTTATCCTTTGGCTTTCCATTGTCATATCTTACTATTGTCTGTCTTTTTACCCTTCAAGTTACCCTTACTGATAATCTTAATTTCTACACTGTTCTCCAAGTCTCTTCCCCCTTTTTTTTTCCCTTTCAGGCTGTAGCACTCCCTTTAGCATCTCTTGTAAATCTGGTGTTTTGGTGACATACTCTCATGAGTTTTGTTTGTCTGTGAAGATTTTAAATTCACCTTCATTTTGAAGGAAAGTTTTGCCAAATATAGAATTCTTGACTGACAGCTTTTCTCTTTCAGTACCTTAAATACATCATACCACTTTTTTCTGGCTCCATAGTTTCTAATGAGAAGTTGGCATTTAATCTTATTGAGTTCCCTTGTATGTGATGCATTGCTTTTCTCTTGCTGTTTTCAGAATCCTCTCCTCATCTCTGGTATTTGTCATTCTGAATAATACGTGCAGGTTTATTTAGATTTATCTTGTTTTGGGTGCATTTTCCTTCTTGGAAATTGATGTCTTTCATAAGAGTTGGGAAGTTTTCCATCATAATTTCCTCAAATATTGTTTCTTCCCCTTTTTTAGTCTCTTCCCTTCTGGGACACTGATAAAGCATATGCTTGTGCATTTCACATTGTCAGTCAATTCCCTGAGACCTGTTCCATTTTTTCCTCTTTCTTTTTTTTTTTTTTTTTTTAAAGATTTATTTTTATTTCTTTAATTCCCCTCCCCTCCCCCGGTTGTCTGTTTTTTTTTGTGTCTTTTTGCTGCGTCTTGTTTCTTTGTCCGCTTCTGTTGTCGTCAGTGGCACGGGAAGTGTGGGCGGGGCCATTCCTCGGCAGGCTGCTCCCTCCTTCGCGCTGGGCGGCTCTCCTTATGGGTGCACTCCTTGCGCGTGGGGCTCCCCTACGCGGGGGACACCCCTGTGTAGCACGGCACTCCTTGCGCTCATCAGCACTGCGCATGGGCCAGCTCCACACGGGTCAAGGAGGCCTGGGGCTTGAACCGCGGACCTCCCTTGTGGTAGACGGACGCCCTAACCACTGGGCCAAAGTCCGTTTTCCTTTTTCTCTTTCTGATCTCCTGTCTTTTCAAGTTCAGATGTTCTGTCCTCAAGTTCACTAATTCTATTGTCTATCAATTCAATATGCTGTTATATGTATCTCATTTTTTTTTTTTGCCATTCTAACCATTTTTAACTCAGTGACATTAGTTACTTTCATAATGTGGCATGAGTTAATGCCACCTGGGTATTCTGCCAGGCAGGCAGATTGAAAACCAGTACCCCAGGTCTCAGTGGTATTGCGCAGAAGCCATGCATGGACACTCTAATGTTTTGTTTTTTTTTAGATTTATTTTTTAATTATTTCTCTCCCCTTCCCCCCTAGTTGTCTACTCTCTATGCCTATTTGCTATGTGTTCTTCTGTGTCCACTTGTATTCTTGTCAGTGGCACTGGGAATTTGTGTCTCTTTTTGTTGTGTCATCTTGCTGCATCAGCTCTGTGTGTGTGTGGCATCACTCCTGGGCAGGCTGTGCTTTTTTTTTCATGTAGGGCGGCTCTCCTTATGGGTGCACTCCTTGCACATGGGGCTCCCCTATGTGGAAGACACCCCTACATGGCATGGCACTCCTTGTGTGCATCAGCACTGTGCATGGGCCAGCTCATCACATGGCTCAGGAGGCCCTGGGTTTGAACCCTGGACCTCCCATGTGGTAGGCAGACACCCTATCAGTTGAGCCAAATCCACTTCCGTCTAATGTATTTTTAATCTCACCCATTGCGGCTTCATTCCCATAAGCTCTGTTACTTTTCTTTACAGGCTTTGAAATGCTCTTTCTGTTTTCCCAATGTCTTGTTTTCTTTTTTTTTAGTTTTTTTTAAAAACACAAATCAATTTTATTGATACACATTAATCAAGCATACAATTCATCAAAAGTGTACAATCAGTAGTATTTGGTATAATCACATAGTTGCTCATTCATCACCTCAATCATCATTAGAGCATTTTCATTATTTCAATAATAATAATAATAAATAGAAAAGAAACTAACAATAGAATTCTTCACTCCTCTATCTCTCTATGCTTCCCCTTTTGTATATAGCTGCTATTTTTGGCTAGTCTTACACAATTACTTATTTATTAAGCAGTTATGTTGAGATATATTCATATACCATACAATCTATCCAAAGAATATAATCAATGGCTTTTAGTATAATCCCAATGGTGTGCATTCAATGTCATAAAAGATTTTAGAACAATTTTTTACTCCAAAAAGAAAAACTCCACAGCCCTTATCAGTCCTTCCCCAGTCCTACATAACTACAATTCTAACTTCATCTTTATAAATGGATTTATTGTTACCTTTTATATAAATGGAATCATATAATATGTAGTACTTTCTGTCTGGTTTCATTCACTTAGCATAATGTGGTTTTTTTGGTTTGATATTAACATCTTGTATTAACATGCATTTGTTCAATTTCAAGGAAAATCAGTTGTATATATGCAATTTTACATAAATTCATATTTCACATGCAGTTTTACTATGCTATACAATCTCATGTTATATTTTTTAGCTTTCATTTTAGTATTACACATGACCTTAGACTTTCACTTTAAACTATTGTCATACCCATATAATAATACTTCTAGGTACAAGCATTATGTTGTGTTTTCACTTTTTCTATTCATTTCTAAAGATTAACACTCATCTTTTTTTTACCGATTCTGTAAAAGTTAACCCTTGATTTCCATTCTCTAACCTCATTCTATTTCCTGGGGACCCATATTCAATTATTAACTCCATGAGATTATACTATATATTTAGTTCATGGTAGTGTAATAATACAGTATTTGTCCTTTTGCGTCTGGCTTGCTTCACTCTACATAATGTTCCCTAGATTCATCCATGTTGTCATGTGCTTTACGACTTCATTTTTTCTTACAACTGCATAATATTCCATCATGTGTATGCACCATAGTTTGTTTATCCATTCATCAGCCAATGGCACATAGGTTGTTTCCATCTTTTGTCAATCATGTATAACACTGCTATGAACATCTGTATTAGTCAGCCCAAAGGGTGCTGATGCAAAGTATCAGAACTCTGTTAGCTTTTATAAAGGGTATTTATTTGGGGTAGAAGTTTCCAGTTACCAGACCCTACAGAGTCCAATGCAAGGTACCATAGGAGGTATTTTCTCACCCAATGTCTGTTGCCACATGTTGAAACAAGATGGCAGGCAATGTCTGTGAGGGTTCAGTCTTCCTTCTTTCAATTAAGGCTTCTGGGTCCAGCTTCTTCCTATCTCAACTGTAGGCTGACATAAGGTTTATCTCTTGTCCCAGGACTTGTTTCTTTCTGGGCTCAGTTGCTCTGCTCTCTCCACAAGGCCAGCTGTAAACCATCAGGCAAATGGCTTGGCTCGCTCCCTGGGGCTTCAGCATCAAAACTAAAACTCTCTCCTCTGCTGTGTTGTTTTCTCTGTGAGTCTCTGGGGTGGGAACTCAACATCTTATTGACATGGACGAATCAAAGCCCTAATCATAATTTAATCAAGTAAAAGTAAAACCTCTGAATTCAATACAATCTAATACACCCAGAGGAACAGACCAGTATACAAACACAATCCAATATCTATTTTTGGAATTCATAAACAATGCCAGTCTTCCACAACATAAGTGTACAGATGTCTGTTCATGTCACCTCTCTCAGTTCTGGGTATATACTCAGTAGTGGTATTGTCAGGTCACATGGCAAATCTATATTCAACTTCCTTAGGAACTACCAAACAGTCCTCCATAATGTCTGTACCATTCTACATTACCACCAATAGTGAATAAGTGTTCCTATCTCCCCACATCCTCTCCAACACTTGCAGTTCTCTCTCTTTTTAATAGTGGCTATTCTAATAGGTGTAAAATGATGTATCATTGTAGCTTTGATTTGCAGTTCCCTAATCACTAATGGTGTTGAACATCTTCTCATGTGTTTTGTTTTGTTGTGTTTTGTTTTGTTTTGCCATTTGTATTTCTTCTTTGGGGAAAGTCTACGTAGGTCATTTGCTGATTTTTTAAAAAAAGATTTATTTATTTATTTATTTATTTATTTATCTCCCCCCCCTCCACCCACCCTGGTTGTCCCGGTTGTCTGTTCTCTGTGTCTATTTGCTGTGTCTTCTTCTTTGTCTGCTTCTGTTGTTGTCAGCGGCACGGGAATCTGTGTTTCTTTTGTTGCGTCATCTGGTTGTGTCAGCTCTCTGTGTGGGCGGCACTATTCTTAGGCAGGCTGCACTTTTTTTCATGCTGGGCGGCTCTCCTTACAGGGCGCACTCCTTGAACCTGGGGCTCCCCTATGCAGGCGACACCCCTGCGTAGCTCGGCATTCCTTGCACGCATCAGCACTCCACATGGGCCAGCTCCACATGGGTCAAGGAGGCCCGGGGTTTGAATCATGGACTTCCCATGTGGTAGGCGGATGCCCTATCCATTGGGCCAAGTCTGCTTTCCAGAGTAGGTCTATTTGAATTTATTCTGATTGGAAATGTAAGTTCATTTCTTTCATGAGAGTTGGAAATTTTTCAGCCATTATTTCCTTATATACTCTTTCTGACCTTTCCCCTTCTGGAACTCCCATGGCATGTAAATTGTTGCATTTCATGTTGTCATTCAATTCCCTGAGCCCCTGCTCAATATTTACATTCTTTTCTCTCTTCAATTTCAGCTGTTTTGTCTTTTGTATCACTTATTCTATCTTCTATTATTGAGTCTGCTTTAGTACACCTTTAATATGTTTTTGATATTACCTATCATGTCTTTCATTCCCAAGAACTTTTCTATTCAGGTTTTCAAATTCTTCTTTGTGCTCACTCAGTGTGTTCTTGATGTCCTTTATCTCTTTAGCCATACTGTCTTTCAACTCATTCATTTGAATTTGGAAATTTGTGTATCTCATTGATTAGTTATCTCAAATCCTGTGTCTCTTCTAGGGCTTTGATATATTCCTTTCCTTGGGCTATTTCTTTTATTTTCTTTGTATGTCTTGTAATTTTTTGCTGCCTGAGCATCTGAGTTGGATGGCGAGTTTACTCAAATGCTAGTTCTCTTTTTTTTTTTTTGTAGGGATTTAGTGACAGGAGACTGTGTGTTACTGCTCTTCTTTGATTCTTCATTCAATCTGTTGTTGGTCTTTAGGATTGTCCCTGTTAGTTGCTTAAATCCAGGCCCTTGACCCAGTTTTTGGTTGCAGACCTGCTTCCAAGTGCATTGGGGAGGAAGCTATAAAGGACGGAAAAAGCCTCTCTTATTTACTTTTAATTTCCTAACATGATCTTCTTTAGACTGCCAGCAGATGGCACTCTTTCGTAGCCCTCTCAGTTGAAAGCCTGGTCAGAGTGTGTTCTTCGCTCCCACAGGGACTGGATCTTTGTGGTGTAGGATCCTGCCTTGAGGCTAAGAGCCTTATAATTCAAACTTTCTCATAGGCGGTCTCCAACTTTCGCTGGCAGTCCCCTCCCTTTTCCTGGGGAGGAAATGTTTCCACTCTCCTCTGCATCCTCATCAACCAGTCTCTGTCAGTAGAGAAGGAAAGTGAGAAGGTCGGATCTCTTTAGTCCAGGACCTTTAGCCCCTTGCTGGCTGCTATGCAAACAATGTTATGCAAACAGTGGCGGGGCCTGACGTGGCCTGGAAGGTCTTGTGGGACGCACCAGACCAAATTTGTGGACCAAAACCTGAGTGAGCCTTAGGCTGTGTTCTTCTCTCTCCCCTTTCTTGGGGAGGTGGATCCCTGGGGACCCTTATGTCTGTAGCCACTGACCCCAAGGCCTGAGAATTCAAAAATATCTGCAGCGTGGGGAGGGAGCCAGCAGTTGCAGCTGTGGCTTTTAACTCAGTTTTCCTCTCTGTTGTGATTATTTTCCTTTGCTTATCTCTCTTCTGGGTGGTGTCCAGCCTTCCCTTGGAGTGCTTAAACCCTAAAAGAGTTTTTTCCAGGCCATTTCTTCCTGTTCTCGAGTTATTTTTCTGGGAGAAACGAGAGTCCCATGTCTTTCTAGTCTGCTCTCTTCCTGGAAGTCTCTGCCCGGTGTATTTTTTTTTTTAAGATTTGTTTTATTTAATTATCCTCACCCCCCCCCTTGCCACTTGTTTGCTGTCTGCTCTCTGTGTCCACTTGCAGCACTTTCTTCTGTGTCTGCTTGCCTCCCTTTGTTGCATCATCTTTTTTTTTTTTTTTAAAGATTTATTTATTTATTTTAATTTCCCCCCCTCCCCTGGTTGTCTGTTCTTGGTGTCTATTTGCTGCATCTTGTTTCTTTGTCCGCTTCTGTTGTCGTCAGCAGCACGGGAAGTGTGGGCGGCGCCATTCCTGGGCAGGCTGCACTTTCTTTTCACGCTGGGCGGCTTTCCTCACGGGCGCACTCCTTGCGCGTGGGGCGCGGGGACACCCTTGCGTGGCACGGCACTCCTTGCGCGCATCAGCACTGCGCATGGCCAGCTCCACACGGGTCAAGGAGGCCCGGGGTTTGAACCGCGGACCTCCCATATGGTAGACGGACGCCCTAACCACTGGGCCAAAGTCCGTTTCCCTGTTGCATCATCTTGCTGCAGCAGCTCTCCACAGGAACGGGCTGTCAGCTCTCCGTGGGCATGGGCCAGCTTACCTTCACAAGGAGGCCCTGGGAAGAGAACGCAGGGCCTCCCATATGGTAGACGGGAGCCCAGTCGGTTGAGCCGCATCGCTTCCCTGCCCAGTGTATTTTTAATTCTCTTTATCTATTTAGTCACATTTCCCTTCAACTCCTTGAATTGATTTAGGAGATTTGTGTGCTTATATTGATTAGTTGTCTTAAATCCTGTGCTCATCAAGATTTTTGGTTTCTTTCTTTGGCTGGACCATATCTTCATGTTTCTTAGTATGGCTTATAGTTTTTTTCCTGATGTCTAGGCATCTGAATACATTGGTGAATTTACTCTGATGGTCAATTTCTTTCTCTTGCCTAGTGGTTTTGTTTCACGGCTCTCCTTGATTTTTGGTTCACCTTATTCTAAGTCTTTAAAATTGCCCAGCTTAAGTTATCAATGTAGGGCCAGGGCCTCACTAATGGGGTGAAGAGCAGATCAAGCAAACGAGACACCTAAAAGTGTCTTGCAGTTCTCCAATTTGCCAGCAGATGGCACTCATCAGCACCCTCCCTTTACCCAGGGAGGAAGATGTCTGTTCTCCTTTCAGCTGGTTGCAGTGAGCCAGGAGTAAAAGGAAGCAGGTGACCTCTAGAACTGGAAATGGTTCCTCCAGAACCTCCAAGAAGGGAGTGCAGCCTTGCTGACACGGTGGGTTAAGCCCATAAAACCCATGCAGACTTCTAATCTCCCAAAATTGTAAGATAATAAACGTTGTGTTCTTTTTAAGCCATTAAGTTTGTGGTAATTTGTTACAACAGCAGTAGGAAACTAACACACCATCCCTGTCTATTTTGTTTCTGACACTGTCGCTGCATGGCACTTCACTTCACATCCACTTGCTTTGTGTGTATGTTTCCTCCACTGGCGTATAAGCCCCATGGAGAAACAAACCCAAAAAATACTCTGTAAGCTATCGAGTGTGATAGATGGACGGGATGTGGAGGAGTCCATTTCATGGACTTCAGTCATCAGTCAGTTGATTGCATATATGGCTGATTGCATCTACAGTCAGCTAAGGAGATTGCCATCAGCAATGAGTGATGTATCATCCAATCAGCTGAAGGCCATAAAAGAAGAAATGATAATTTCAGCAGTCAGAAAAGAGAATTTCCACCTCTACTTCAGCCCACCAGCTTCTCCTGGGGAATTCATTGAAAGCTGCACTATGGAATTTGAACTTGTCCGTCCTGTTGGTTCTGTTCCCCTAGAGAATCCTGACTAATATAACAGGATTCAGTCCAGGTCCTTGGACAATATCCCTGACACTCTGAGAAAGAGAAAACAATGATTTTTTTTTTTAGCCTTTTATTATGAAATTTTTAACATCCACAAAAGCAGAGAAAATAGTACAGTGGACTCCCAAATACCATTACATGATTCAACAATTATCAAGACTTTTGTCATGTCGGCTTCATCTAACCCTTTCCCCCTTCTTTCTTTGCTAAAATATTTTCTTTTTTTAATTTTTAAAACAGATTTATTTATTTATTTCTCTCCCCTCCCCACCCCCAGTTGTCTGCTCTCTGTGTCCATTCGCTGTGTGTTCTTCTGTGACCGCTTCTATCCTTATCAGTGGCACTGGGAATCTGTGTTTCTTTTTGTTGCATCATCTTGTTGTGTCAGCTCTCCGTCTGTGTGGCACCATTCCTGGGCAGGCTGCACTTTCTTTCGCCCTGGGCGGCTCTCCTTATGGGACGCACCCCTTGTGCGTGGGGCTCACCCTACGCAGGGGACACCTCTGCGTGGCACGGGACTTCTTGTGCTCATCAGCACTGCGCATGGGCCAGCTCCACACGGGTCAAGGAGGCGGGGTGTTTGAATGACAGACCTCCCATGTGGTAGGCGGATGACCTATCCCTTGGGCCAAGTCCGCTTCCCTAAAATATTTTCAAACAAATCACAGATATGTCATTTCACAGATATATACTTCATGTATAACTTTTAAAAATACATTTTTGTTTCACACCACAATGTTATTATCATATCTAACACAATTAATAATAATTCCTTAATGTCATCTAATACCTAGTCAATATCAAATTTCCCTGATTGTCTCAAAGGTATCTTTCTTTTTATACTGGTTTTATTTTATTATTTTATTATATATGTATATATTTTGAATCAGGAACAAGATCCATACATTCCATTTGTTTTTTGTTTGTTTCTGTGTTTCATTTATTCCATTCTCCTAAAGATCTCATCACCAGCAATACCCACACCTCCTTAGAGACTGTTGACTTATTGAAGAAAGCAGGTAAAGTTTCCTGTAGAATTTCCCATATTCTAGATCTGTCTGCTTGATTTATTTGGTGTTGTTGAATACATTCCATAATAAATGGAAATTGGCTCTAGAGGATTGATTAGATAGAGGTTAAATTTTTGGCAAGAAAACTTTATCGTTGGTGTCATATTATACATGTTGCATCTCTTTAGGAGGTACACTTTCAGTGATTCTAAGATTTACGGAGGAAGTGGGTTTGGCTCAACAGATAGGGCATCCACCTACCACATGGGAGGTCCAGGATTCAAACCCAGGGCCTCCTGACCCGTGTGATGAGCTGGCCCACACACAGTGCTGATGCACACAAGGAGTGCCCTGCCATGCAGGGGTGTCCCCCACGTAGGGAAGCCCCACATGCAAGGAGTGCGCCCTGTAAGGAGAGCTGCCCAGCGTGAAAAAAGTACAGCCTGACCAGGAGTGGTGCCTCACACATGGAGAGCTGATGCACTGAGGTGACGCAACAAAAAGAGATACAGATTCCCAGTGCCACTGACAAGAATACAAGCAGACACAGAAGCACATACAGGGAATGGACACAGAGAGCAGAAAACTGGGGGGCAGGGGAGGGGAGAGAAATAAAAATAAATAAGTAAATAAATAAATAATCTTTAAAAAATAAAGTTTTATGGGTAGTGGTTGTGGCTCAAATGACAGCGTGTCCACCTACCATAAGGAGGGTCTAGGGTTCGATAACCAGGTCCTCCTTGACCCGTGTGGAGCTGGCCCACGCGCAGTGCTGCTGCACGCAAGGAGTGCCCTGCCACGCAGGGGTGTACCCCGTGTAGGGCAGCCCCACGCGCAAGGAGTGCGCCCCATAAGGAAAGCCCCCCCATGCAAAAAAAGTACAACCCGCCCAGGAGTGGTGCTGCACACACGGAGAACTGACACAGCAAGATGACGCAACAACAACAAAAAAAGCGACACAGTTACTGGTCCTGCATGACAAGAATGCAAGTGGACACAGAACACCCAGCAAATGGACACAAAGAGCAGACAACGGGGGGAAGGAGAGAGAAATAAATAAAAATAAATCTTAAAAAACATTATTAGCAGCTTCAGGTGGTGACAACGTGATTCCTCCATTATTAAATTTCCCATCAACCTCACATCTAATTCTATCCACGGGTGATAATCTCCTGACTTGATTTTTTCATTAGGGGTTGCAAAATGGCTATTTTCCAATTCTATCATTCCTTTCTTATTTTTTAAATGGAATTCTTCTGTAAGGAAGAATTTTTTCTCATCAGCAAGGACTATTTGGTAAATCTGAAATACAGTTCACACAGGAAAGGAGAGACAAATGCTTAGTTGTTTCCTTTAATTGGTTCTATTAGTTTCCAAACTTTCTCTCCCCCTCTCTTTTGCTCTTTTGTATCACTCTGAATTGCTATGTTTTTTTACATTCAATGTTTCAAGTATATTCATTAATCTTTTTGACACTCAAATGCTCCTCTCAGAGGCCAGTGGAAGCTCTGTATCCTTTCGCTGTCACACCATTCTGTGATATCTTTGCTTTCTGGCACATGATGCCCCAAACTTGCCCTGAGTATTTTCTGCTGCAGACCTTGAATCAGCAAGGAACTGGGTGTCAGGAGACCTCGTTGGTTTCAGATTGTGATTGTTTCTAGGCCTTTTTCTAGGGCATTACAGGATTTTCACTTAATTTATTTTATTCTATTTTATATCTTGTTTCTCTTGCTCTGGAAGTATTAACTTCTAATTCTACATATATCATAAAAAGTGTACCATAATATAGTTTCAATAACAATGCCAAGTATATGACCCAATTAAATGCAAGATTTATTTATATCTTCATTTGTAGTTAGGGAAAAAACTAACTTTTGCAAGATTCTTTCCAATGCAAAAAAATAGGTTTATTGGACTTCATCAAAGTTAAAAACCTTTATGTTTCAAAGGACACCATCAAGAAAGCAAAAAGACAACCCACAGGATGGGAGAAAACATTTGCAAATCATATATCTGATAAGAGACTTATACCCAGAATATATAACTCAACAATGAAAAGACAAATAACTGGGGAGCGGATGTGGCTCAAACAGTTGAGCACCCGCCTCCCACATGGGAGGTCCCAGGTTTGGTTCCTGGTGCTTCCTAAAGAAGAGCAGACAGCAAACAAAAAAAGAAAAAACAAAAACAACTAAAAATCATTGAATTGTAGACTTTAAAATGTCCGAATTATAAGGTTTGTGAACTATATGTCAATAAAATTATTTAAAAAAGACAACCTATTTAAAAAATGAGTAAAGGATGTAAACTGACATTTCTGCAAAGAAGATATACAAATTGCCATTTACCACGAGAAAAGATGCCCAACGCCATGAGCGATAAGGGAAATAAAAATATAACTATAACGAGGCACCACTTCACATCCATTAGGAAGGATAACATAAAAAAGAGATAAATGTGTTGGTGAGGATGTAGAGAGATTGGAAATCACATTCATTGCTGGCGGGAATGTAAACTGGTATGGGGGTTTTGGAAAACAGTTTGGCAATTTCTCAAAATATTAAACATAGAGTTACTACACGACCCAGCAATTCCTCTCCCAGGTATATACCAAAGGGAATTGGGGAAAAAAAAATCTATCTCCACACAAAAGCTTGCATACACGTGTTCAGAGCAGCATGTATTTATAATGGTCAAAAAGTGGCAACAACCTAAATGTCCATGAATGGATAAACTAATTATGGTATATCTAAGTAATGGAATATTGCTCTGCCATAAAAAGGAATGAAATCCTGACACATGCTACAACGCGGATGAGTCTTGAAAACATGCTAAGTGAAAGAAGCCACATATTTTTATGATTCCATTTATATGACATATCCAGAAGAGGCAAATCCATGAACACAGGAGATGAGCGGCTGCCAGGGGCGATGAGATGTTGCGGAGTGACCGCTCCTGGGTACCGGTTTATTTTGGGGGGTGACGAAGTTGTTCTAGACTAGACAGTGGTTAGTTGCACAACTTCCTGAACACGCTTAAAAACACTGAACTGTACACTTTAAAAGAGCAAATGTTATGGTATGTGAATTAGACCTCGACTATATAAGAACAAACAACCCCAAGCCAGATTCACCCCTACACGGTTTGGCCCCGAGAAGCTCCAGCAGAACCGGCGAGTCCTGGCCCCGCCCCGCCGTCGGCCCCGTTTTCCCGCGGCGCCGCCTGGCGTCGAGCGCGCATGCGTCGCTCCAGAGCGAGGAAAAGAGGCCCCGGCGCCCGGCGGGAGGACGCGCGAAGCCGCGGGCGGCGGGGAACCCGGGGTCGCCGAGGGCGCCTGCGCCACGAGGGCCGGTTTACGCAGGCGGGGCCAGCCTGGTCGTGGTGGGTGCGCGGGTCTGGGCCGCGCTGACGGCTTTTCCCCACCCGGTTCCCTCGGCGCCGCCGGCCGGCGCTGCGGGGCTCCTGCGCTCGCGGAGGCCCCTGGGAGCGGCGCGGCCTCCGCCGAGGCGCCCCCGACGCCCCGCCAGCCGCCTCCCCGCTCCGCGCAGCCCCAGGCGGCGCCCCGGGCGTCCCGGGCCGCTGAGCTTCCTTCCTTGGGGGCTTGTGAATCTGCCGCCGAGAAGAGACAAAGGATCGCCGGGGTCCCAGAGCGGGGAGCGGGGCTGGGCAAACTGTCGAGAGCCACAGAGTAAATACTTCCAGCCCTGCGGGCTGTGGGGTCTCTGTTACCACTCAGGGCTGCCTTTCTAAAACAGAGGCACCCCAGACAGTGTGTAAAGGAGTGGTCTGATAGGGTTCCATCAGACCATATTGCATATGGGCACTTGAATTTCATACCGTTTTTACAGTCACTAAGTATTTCTTCTTTTGAATTTTTCCAAAATTAAAAAATACAAAAACCCCAGTGCTGTACAAAAACAGGTCTTGGAGACCTGTTTAGGTGCCCCTTCACCTTTTAGTTTTCCAGGACCGGTAGCCTGAGGTATTCCGGGACACGCTCTGCAGACACAAAACAGAACATTGGGGCGATTCGTGGCCTGGGTGCGACTGGCTCTCCAATTCCACTGCTTTCCTACTCTATTAATAGTATCACGAAATGATACTTTCCAGTTTCCTGTGAAAGTGAACTCACCATCTGAGGATAAACCTATTTCATGTTTCAAGTTATTTCGTAATTCCATTTTATCTTATTTTTACTTTTTATTTTGAAACACTTTCAAACTTACAGGACAGTTGCAAAATTTATTACAAAACCCACACAGAGAACTCCAAAGTACCCCTCACCCACATACACTACCAACTTTTAACACTTTGCCACAATTGTGATATCTTTTTCTTTCTCTTCCTCCCTCTCTCCCTCCCTTCTTCATCCCTCCTTTCCTTTTCCCTTTTTTCCCCTCCCTCCCCCCCTCCTTTCTCTCTCTCTCTCTTTCTATCACCTACGCATCTAGCCATCCATTCATGTAATTCCGTTTTATTTCATTTGGTTTATTTTAGGAAAACTTTCCCCAAATCTCCATTGTGGTACCATGTATATAATATGAAATTTTCCATTTTAACCACTTTCATGTGTACAATTGTGATATTAATCTCAATCACAATATTGTGCTACCATCACCACCATCCATTACCAAAACTTTTTCATCGTCCCATACAGAAACTCTGTACCCATTAAGCCGTAACCCCATACCTTCCCCAGCTGAACCCAACCCCACCCCACCCCCAGACCCGGGAACCTTTAATCTACTTTCTCTCTCTCATGTATTTGCTAATTCTAGTTATTTCATAGAAGTGGGATCATACAAGAGCTGTCCTTTTATTTGTGGTTTATTTCACTTAACATGATTTCTTCAGAGTTCATCCATGTTGTTGCGTGGATCAGAACTTCATTCTTTCTGTGGCTGAGTACTAGTCCCCTGTATGTATGTACCACAGTTTCTTTAGCTGTTCATCAGTGATGGACTCTTGGGTTGCTGCCACCTTTTGGGTGTGGCGAATATTGCTACTGTGACCATCAGCGTGGAGTCCCTGCTTTCAGTTCTTTTGGGGATATACCTAGAAGTGGGATTGCCAGGCCATATGGTAATCTATGTTTAACTTTCTAAGGAATTGCCAAACTGTGTTCCACAGTGGCTGCACCATTTTACATTCCCACCAGCCATGTACGAGGATTCCTAGTTGTCCTTATCCTCTTGAACACTTATTTCCTATATTGAGCATCTGTTCATATGCTTATCGTTGATTTGCATATCTTCTTTGAAGAAGTGTCCATTTTAAAATTGGGTTGTATTTTTGTAATTCTGGATATTAAACTCTTATCAGATTATTATGATTTCCAAATATTTCCTCCCATTCTTTAGGTCTTTTTTTGACTTTTTTTTCCTCCTCCTTTTCCCCCATCCTGCTGTTTTTGCTGTCTATGCCCATTCGCTGTGTGATCTTCTGTGCCTATTTCTCTTTGTGTCTTCTCATTTTTCTCCTCTAGGATCCACCTGGATTCAATCCTGGGAACCTCTGATGTGGAGAGAGGTTCCTTGTCACTTGTGCCACCTCAGTTCCTGGTTTCTGTTGCGTCTCGCCTTGGCTCTCCCCTTCGTCTCTTTTTTGTTGCGTCATCATCTTGCTGTGTGGTTTGCTGCACGGGCACTGGCCCTCCATGTGGGCACACCTTTACCAGGAAGCTGAGTCCTCCCATATGGTAGAGAGAAGTCCAATCACTTGAGCCACATCAACTTCCCTTCATTTTCTTTTTTTTTTTTTTTAAAGATGTATTTATTTATTTAATTCCCCCCCCTCCCCTGGTTGTCTGTTCTTGGTGTCTATTTGCTGCGTCTTGTTTCTTTGTCCGCTTCCGTTGTCGTCAGCGGCGCGGGAAGTGTGGGCGGCGCCATTCCTGGGCAGGCTGCTCTTTCTTTTCACGCTGGGCGACTTTCCTCAGGGGCGCACTCCTTGCGCGTGGGGCTCCCCTACGCGGGGGACACCCTTGCGTGGCACGGCACTCCTTGCGCGCATCAGCACTGCGCATGGCCAGCTCCACACGGGTCAAGGAGGCCCGGGGTTTGAACCGCGGACCTCCCATATGGTAGACGGACGCCCTAACCACTGGGCCAAAGTCCGTTTCCCGACCCTTCATTTTCTTGATAATGTTCTTCGATGTGCAAAATTTTAAATTTTGGTGAAGTCCCATTTATCAATTTTTTTCTTTTGTTGCTTGTGCTTTTGGCACCAGATCTAAGAATCCGTTGACTAACACAAAGTTGTTAATGTTCTAAGAGTTGTATGGTTTTAGCTCTTAGACTTAGGTTGTTGATCCACTTTTTTTTAAAGATGTATTTTAATTTTTATTTATCCTCTCCCCCCCAGACACTTCTCTCACCTGTCTGCTCAGTTTGCCTTCTCCAGGAGGCACCGAAACTGAATCTGGGGCCTTCCATGTGAGACGGGAGTGCCCAACCAACCAAGCCACATTTGCTCCCGGTGGCTGCGGTGTCTCCTGGCTTGTGGCCTCTGCTTGTTGCCTCGGGGGCGGTGTCTAGCTGTTGTGGTGAGAGGTGGCTTCTGTGAGTCTTCTTTAGGAGACACGGGGACTGATCCCCATACCTCCCGTGTGGTAGGGTGGGTGCCCAGGTGGTTGAGCCACATCTGCTTGTTGATCCGTTTTAATTTTGTACATGGTGTGAGGTGAAAAGCTATTTCTTTTGCATCAAGTCTTTTGTCTTACAGCTTTCAATTTTTATTGCTTTCTCTGTGACAAAGCTGGTTAAAGAGCTGAGCCACAGCCTGAGCTCAGGAGTTGACACACCGCCAGCTCCAGGCAGTGCACTTGGCCTTTGCAACATCACCACCCCCCATCCTCTGCCCCCTGCTAACATTGTGTGGCTACTTGAGAGGGGATCCTAGAGGCACAACTGGTGTGGTACCCTTGGTCTTTGGGGTTTGCAGACTGAGTTTGTGAGGACAGGATTTGGACCAGCACGAGTCTGTAGAAATATGTGAGCCACCTACAGAATTCTTTCTAGTAGCCACATTTAAAAAGAGTAAAAAGAAACAGGTGAAAATATATTTTATTTAATCCACAACATACATACAAAATAGTATTTCAACATGTAAGCAGTATGAAACAATTATTAACATGCTCTTGTCATTCTTTTTTGTATACCAGGCCTTGAAAGCCTCGTGTGTATTACACATACCCCTCGTTTTAGACTAGCTACATTTCGGTTAGCCACATGTAGCTAGGGACCATGACATTGGACAGTGTAGCTTTAGACTAGATGAAACAGGCTGTGGGGAAAAGCACCTGCGTGGGATTCCACAAATGAGGGACGAGTGCTCTGTTCAGCCCAGGGCCCTTGGGCTGTTAGGTTGTGTCAGGACAGCTGCCCACTGCCAGCCGATGCACCTGCCCCCCACAGCCCACCACCTGGCAGCCCCCTACCTCCAGTCTTCCTGGGGCAGATTGGAGACAAGCAGATTCCTAACATGGGTGTGTGAAGACATCCCCTACACCCGAGTTAAGTGTGAGCCTGAATGAGTCTGTTGTGATGCAGACATGGGTTGTTTCTTGATGGGTGGACAAGCTGTAAGTTCTGGAACGGGGGGAGGGGGGCTGTTAGTAATCGGGAGCCAACAGGGACCCATGGTTCGTGGCAGGGCACTTCCGCTCCCTTCCCTGGGGAGGGGTTGGATGGGAAATACAACTCAAGTCACAGTATAGGAGGGGCCTAGAGCTCAAAATAGAGGGAACCTTAGTTTGTAGGCAGGGCAACACTAGGTTCCGTCATTTCAGGCTTTTGGACGGTGAACTTTTCTGACTCCTCCTTCAGGAGCCACGGAGAGGTTTTTCCCTTTCGGTTCCCACCACACCTCCTGTCTGCCCCCATAGTCAACTCTGAGATCTGCTCCAAGGAGGGGTTTGAGGCAAACTCTCCCCCAGAGCCTGAGGGGCCCCCAATCTGGGCTTCCTGCACATGTATGCCCTTCACTAGGAGCATTTGAGTTTGGGGTTCCTGACTGCCCCCCACCTAGAGAGCGGGGAGGGGGAGGGGTACAGAGCATCATCTTCCCCAAGTTTAAACATTGGTTTTGCCTCATTGAGACTCTTCCGGGGGTCCAGCCACGCCCGTTCCTGTGGAGACGTTTTGGCTGTGCCTCTGTCCACCTGTGCCATTTGAGCCAGGCCAGGGCTCCTTAGAGGCGCTCCCAGCCCAGCTCCCAGGGGCGGTGGCCCTGCCCTCGGGGAGTAAAACTGGGGCGGGATACACACAAGCAGGGACAGACATCCACCACCAGGAGCTCTCTGAGGACCAGGATCAGGCAGGGACAACTGAGAGGGAAAAAACAAACTCCAGAGACCCAGGTCACAGCAGGAATGCAGGGCTTGTGGCTCAGGGCTGCGAGAGGACTTCAGAGGGAACGGCAGCTACCCAGACAGGCACAGAAGACAGCCAGGTAGGCTCCAGCCCCATTTATTACAAAAGATGATGATCAATTTGGTACAGAAAGGATCCCTGATGGTCCCGGTACACCTGCAATGCCCCACTCCCCAGATTCCTCCCCTCAGACCCTCGGCATGGAGGGGCTCTCAGAGGCGAAGGTCCCCAGCCAGGAGGGCACTGTACAGGGCAGGTGTGAGGGGCAGGTAGGCACCCCCGGCCTGGTCCAGGACGTACAGAGGGTCAGGCAACGAGCTCGGGTCAAAGCCCTCATTTGCCATCCGAACCTTCTGTTGTTTAAAGGTCTCTGTTGTGGCCAAGGACTCCTGGGGACAGGGAGATGGGGTCAAAGGATCTGGAAGGAAGAATTATTCTGCCCAGCTCACCCATCTGCATGAAGGGTGAGTTGCCTGGATTTTGTTGAGGAGCAGGTCTGGGGAGAGAAGGTACTAGGCCAGGGTTTAGGGGAGGAGGTGACAGGGATGAGAAAGAGCTGGAGTTGGAGGCGGAGTACGGGGAAGGGGGCACGCGAAAGGGTGTGTCTGGGAAGGACCTATTCTTTCTCTTCACAGAGTGTCTTATGTGGGGGGTCCTTCTGAGGAGTTTGGGAGCCATGGGGGTGGGGACGGAAGTGGCTGGTTACCTGGAGCCTTAGGAATCGAGGCTGGGCATAAGGCGGCAAGTTCTCAGACACGTGGGTGTAGAACTGCACAAGATCCAAAGAGTGGGGGTGCCGCAGAACCAGGGCTGCCATCCCAGCCCTCCCTTCGTGCCCTGGGGGGTGCGGGAGGCCAGGTGAGCCATTCCGTGGCCGACCACCACGAAGCCCTCATGCTCCCTGCGCCCAAGTATTATCAATCCCAGGGCGTGACCTGGGTGCTTCCCTCGCCTCCCACGCCTGGGCACCTGGCACGGTGACTCCATACACGTTCACATCCTGAAGAAAGTCCAGGGCCTCTAAGACCTCAGCCACCTCAGTTGTGGCCACATTCTCCCCCTTCCATCTGCCAGAGAGCAGAGATCCAGAAGTGCAAGTCAGGGGTCGGGGCCTTAGGAGCTCAGCGGGGAGCAAGAGGTCAGGGGTAAGCCCCCAGTGCCGGGCCAAGGAAGGGGTTGAGGGTTTGGGAGGTATGAGAACGAGGGAGTCGATGAGGAGCTGGGTTTCGGGAGGTGAGCTTTACGGGGTTTAGGGCACAGAGAGCAGATGTCAAGGATACAGATACCTGAAGGTGTCCCCAGTCCGATCGTGGAAATGAAGAAAGCCTTGGTCATCGCACACCAGCAGGTCCCCAGTGTTGAAGAAAACATCCCCGGGCTGGAAGACATCCTTCAGCAGCTTCCCCCGGGCCAGCTCTGGGCCCCCGGCATAACCCAGGAATGGAGACTGCTGGCTCACCGGGGCCACCAGCAGCCCTGGCTCACCTGGCAGAATCACTGGAATCAGGGGGGCCGCCCACCTTGACCAGAGCCTCTCGCCCCACCCCGAGCCTCCAATCCTAATCCTCCTTTGCCAACTTCACCACCTCCCACCCACACCCCCTGAGCACGAACCAGGAGATGTGGCCACACAGTTGCCCTTGGTGTCCCGAATCGGTTCCCCTGTGGTGACATCATAGCGAATCAAAGAGAAGGGGAAGACGTGCTGTGGGGGGAGACCCAGGCACTAGGTCACTTCAGTTGGTGCTGGCAGCCCCCTCCCCGGCCTTCTAGCTCCCCGCCCTTCCGTGGGCCCTGCAGGTTTCCTCCCTGCCCCTCACCTTGTAAAGCCAGGAAGCGCGCCCCACAGCACCCCGCTGCCCTGTGTAGTTGAAAGTGGCCACGTTTCCTTCGGTCATTCCATACGTCTCCAGCACCTGCAGGGGCCCAAAGCGCCGCACAAAACGCTCCCAGGTGTCTGGGCGCAGCCCACTGCCCACTGCCAGCCGGATCTTATGGCCACGTTCTGCCTCGTTCTGCAATGAGGGGGAGGGGGCTTCAACACCAAGGTGCTGGCCCCCTCCCGGTGTAACCTCTGGGTGCCCCAGCCTCAGTGTCTTCTGCCGTTTCAGGCTCCTTATTCTACCCTGCCCTTTTCTCCCGGCTCCCCCACCTCCTCCTCTCCCTCCAGCTCTCATGGTGGGCTCTGTCCGTGCCTCCCACCTACTGTCCTGTTCCCCGTGACCCATCTTGCTGCCTTGGCGGCTCTGCCCAGGGTCCCTACCCACGCACTGGGGGCTGGTTGACGAGGTATCGGCACAGCTCCCCGATGTACTGGAACACCGTCACCCTGTGCTGCTGGCAGTCCTCCCAGAACTGGCCAGCGGAGAACTTGGACTTCAACACCACAGTGGCCCCTGCCAGAAGTAGGGAGAGAGGGAGGCAGGACAGAGGTGAGGTTGGGGGGGAGGGGGGTCCCAACCCCTCTTCTCAGGCACCACAGCCTCCATGGCAGTGCAGCTGCCTGAGAGGAACCTGCTGTGAAATTCACACTCGGCAGGCCAAGGGAGCCCCCTGCCTCGCCCTGCGCCTTGGAGGAGCAAATGCCCTCTCCCTACTCCCTACCCCCACCCAAGTTCCCAACCCTCTTCCCAGACTGACACAACCCTTCCCTCCCCTTGACCCTGGAGTCTGGAGCTCTGTGAACTGTGTGGCCTCCTCGTTGCTCAGTCTGTAGGTCTGTGTCCTGTCGGGTCACAGGAGGGTAGCTCCTCCCTGTGGACTCTGCCCTGAAGGGCTCCGGAAGTGGCCCCAGGTAAGCGCATGGTAGGTGCTCAACGAACTTCAGTGGGGGGACTGAACAGGGCGAGGTGGGGAAGACTGACCAATGCCCAGGCAGCCCGTGATGCCCAGGAGGGAGCCAGACATGTGGTACAGCGGGAGGGTGAGGTAGATGACATCCTGCTGGTGGACGCCACACAGCTGGTAGAACCCTTGGCACTGCAGGACCTTCAGATGACTGATCCGAGCAGCCTTGGGGAGGCCTGTGGGTGGGAGGAGGGAGATCTGGGAAGGGTCTCAGCTCTAGGCCGACCTCCACCTCCTCTGCCCCCTGCTGGGTTCCCCACAGCCGCAGTGGCTGAGAAGGAGAAAGGCCAGGATCTCCTGGAAACGGGAATAGCCTGAGGGAGGTGGAGAAAGGACAGAGAAGGTGGGGGCTGGAGAGGGAGGCCGGGCACGCTGGGCTCAGCATCCTCTCGGGATTTTGGAGGGGTGGTCTGGGAGCTGAGGAGGTCACAGTTCCCTGCTTCCTTTACCTTAGTTTCTGGGAGGTCAGCTTGGGGTGTCCAGCCCTCACCTGTGGTGCCAGAGGTGAAGATGTACAGGCACGTGTCCATTATGTCCCGGGGGGCGGACAGGTACCCCGGCACCGGCACATCCAATTCGGCCTGGGCCTCGGCCAGCAGGTCGCGCAGCCCGGCAGGCTGGGCTACAGGGCCTGCGGCCCACAGGCGCAGCCCCAAGGCTCTCAGCGCCGGCAGGTCGGCCTCCAGCGACTCCAGGAACTCTGTACGGGGTGGGGAAGCACAGCCCGCGGCTCTGCCGCTATCCAGGCCGGGTTTCCGAGCCCTCAGCCCATTTCTCGGCCCTGCCCGTGGGAATGAGACCTGGAGCCGGACGCCTCGGGAATGCTTGGGTGAAACCAAAGAAAGACCTTCGCAAACTATTTCGAAACTCCGGGGCGAGAGTCTCCCCTCCCTGCGAACCCCGGGGACGAGACCAACCCTTTCTCTGGACCCCGCGGACACGCCCCTTCCAGGGGCCGGCCCGGACCAAGTCAGTCCGGGCTACCGCTTACCTGGCGCCAGCACCAGCGCGCGCGCCCCGCAGCTGCGGAGGCAGTGCAGTAGGGGTCCCCGGCGCAGGGCGGTGGGCACAAAGGCGGTCCGCAGGCCGGCCTTGGCCAGCCCGAACCAGAGCCACAGGAACTCTGGGCCGGCAGGGAGAAGCAGCGCCACGGTGGCCCCCGGTTCCAGAGGGGCCTCGGCTCCTCCGACTCCAGCCGCCCGGTCCCTGGCACGCTCGGCGAGCGCCGCTCCGCTTCCGGCCGCCGCGGCCCCCGCGCCCTGCGTCGCCCCTTCGCCTTGCCCGGCGCTCCCTGCGCCGCCGCCCCCGGGCTCCCCGAACCAGCCACGGGCGCGCAGGAAGGCGCGCGCTGCCCGGTTACTTTCGCGCTCCGCCTCCGCGTAGCTGAAGCGCTGCGCGCCGTGAATGAGAAAGGTGTGCGCGGGGCGCTCCCGGGCCAGCTGCGCGAGGCGCCAGGCCAGGCTGCAGCCCCCCTCGGGACCTTTCGGGTCGGCTGCAGCCGCGGCCAGGGCGCGAGCGCCGAGAGCCCGTTTGCAGCGGAGGGCGCGCACCGCGAACGCCAAGTCTGCCGCGAGCCAGCGCAGCTGTGGCCAGAGGTTCCGTTTCAGTAGGAGCAGCGGGAGCAGCAGCAGCAGGGGCAGCAGGAGGAGGGCGGCCATGGTGCCCTCTTCCTCGACTCGACACTGTCCGGCCCCCGCCGCTCTCAGACACCCCTCTTATTCCCTTCTGGAAAACTGGGGCCGCTCCTTCTGGCTCTTGAACCTCTCCTTCCCGAGAGCGCGCATGCGCTGGCAGACGCCCCTTCCCACCCAGGCCCCCACCACACCCCACGGGCGCAAAGCAGAAAAGCCCGGGAGGAGTGTGTTGGGGGTGGGGTGGGGGGGCGGGCGGCTCCCGACTCCCCGCCCTCCCCACAGCCTAGGCTCCGCCCTGGGCACGCTTCCTCGAGGACTACTCCCCGCCCGCACCCTACCACGTCCTGGGCGGCGCTCACGCCTTCCCTCAATCCCAGGGTCCTGTCCTGCATCTTAGGTTTTCCCCTCTAGGGCGGGCTTAGGCATCTGGCTGCACTTCGGAGTGCGGGTGGGTCTGAGACCCAGGGCGTTTGGACCGCGGTCTGTCCTTCCCTCTGGTTAACCGTTTTCACCCTGATGGGAAGACACCCTCGCTCTCTCCAGGAGCCTGGAGAACTTGGCCCTTAGCCCCGTAGGGTGCTGCTGCAAGTCTCGGCACGGTGGTCAGACCCGTGCCCTCCCCTCTGCTAGCAGCAGCAGCCCCGGGGGATGAGTTGGGGCCCGCAAATTAAGTGGGGGAAAAGTGGAGGCCAATGCCTCCCGATTCTTCGAGGGGCCATAGCACAGGCCCCGTCCTTTGGGCAAGGGAACAATAACCGGGGCCCACCAACCAATGCTTTCCATCCTGGTTTTAAATGGGACAGAGGAAACTGGGGAGGGAGAGAGGAAGGAAAAAGAGGCCTCCAGTAGTTTAGATTTCAAAGGAAGGAGTAGCAGCTTGAGGGAGGGGAAACCTGGATCCGTAGGCGAATCCCCAGGCTGAACTGGAGGAGGCGTCTTGCGCCAGCCCCACCCTCACTCCTCCTCTCCCCTCCGCCCGCCACCCAGTGGCCCTGGGCAGCAGGAAACAAAAAGTCTAGCCAAGGAGCTAGTGGATTACCAGTGGCCAGTCCACTGAAGGAAGAGGAACCCCCTTCTAGTCTGTCCTTTAAGACCCAAGTTCTGAGCCTCCCCCCCCCCCCCCCCACGCCCGCAGTGAGTTCTAACCTCCCAGGAGTTGGAAGTACAGACTTACTAACTTCGGGTCTGGGCAATGAGTGTCTCTTGGAGAGAGACAGGGAAGGGCAGACCTCAGCCTCCAGGGGCCGGGGCCGGCATCAACTTCGCACGGACGGGTCAGTGCCTGGCCCACACTGCGAGTGGCAGCAGGAAGGACGGGGAGGCAGAGCCAAGTTCTTCCTGATCTAGAAAAGTGTGTGTGTGGGGAATTGGGGCAGGAAGGGGGAAGTTGTGAGGCCACAGGTAAGGGTGCCAGTTACACTGGGGCCACCTTGTACATGCACAGGGGTGGGGGCAGGAACTCTGAAACAAGATTTTCTGGCTTGTTTTATTGTCATTTAAAAACAACCTTTAAAACACTAATATCTCTGGCAAGAAAAATCAAAACCAAAAAAACAGAAACAAGGACATGGGAGCATTTGACAGTTCCATGGAATCTGCCTCGGGGCCCCCCAGGTCTCAGGCCCAGCTTGAGGTGCCAACCTCAGGCGTAAGAAGCCCTCAGGGCTCACCACACGGGGCTGTCTCCCACCACCCTCTCGGCTGCTTTCCTGAACACTTGGGGCATTGGCCCCATGGGGAGAAATGGGCAGATTAAATACCTATTTCCTCCGGGTGTACGAGAGTGACTATAAAATGTCTGCTCAGAGCAGAGCCTGAAGGAGGGAGCAGGAGGGGCGCCCCACACGGAGCACTCTGAGCCCAGCTTCCCTGGCCAGCTGCCCCTTTGTCATTTCTCTTCTCCGTTCAACAGCTCTGCGAGAGGCTGAGGACTTCCACAACAGTCACAGCTTTGCACAGCCTCTGGCCTTGGGGGAACCCATGTATCGGGTGGGAGAGGCAGAGCGGTCCGGCTGGAGGCCCAGAAAAGGGGGGGAGGAGGAGCTGGGGGGTGCCAGGCAGCTGCTCAGGCTGGACTAGAGGAGGAAGCTCGCCTTTCCCACTGGGTGACTTTGGGATGAGGGAACAGAGTGTTTCCCGTACTCTCTCCCCAGCCCCTCTTAACCTTTAAATCACCCCCAAGGGGAGGGCAGTCCAACCGGGGGTGGGACAGAGAGCTCAGGGGCTCAGTCACTGTCAGAACCTACTGCAGAAGACCCTTTCCGTTTCCGCTTGGTGGGCTTGGGTTTCGTGTCTTCTTCCTCCTGGGGAGATTGGAAGGGGCGAGGGGGGTCACTAGCCTGGGCGGCTGCGGGGCCCAGCCCCACCCGCACCCTCCCCATCTCGCTGGCTGAAGGGCTCACCGAAGCACTGCTGGAGCCTGACTCTTCTTCGGCGTTCGGGGGTTGTGTGGCATTCTTTCGACTCCGCGGGCTGGACAGGGCTGCTTTTCGCCGGCTCTTGGGTGGCTTGGTCGAAGAGTCCTCATATTCCTCGGCCAAGGAGAAGAGATCGCTGAACCTGATGGAAAGGAGAATTCCCAGAGTGGGGCTCCTGGTGTTCGGTGTACCCTCCCACCCTCTCATCTGCCTGTAGGCCTGGGTCTCTATTTCTCTTCAACTCCTGTGGCCCCAGCAGCCCCCCTCCCCGTGGCCAAGAGCGCAAGGAGCCTCACTTCATCTTGTGGGCTTCGTCACAGCTTGCCTGGACATGCTGCAGAGCCTGCAGAATTGGGGTCTGACTGAAAACTAGGGGAGAAGAAGGGGGACAGGCAGGAAAATAAGAACAGTTAGGTGTCTGGGAGTTTATTAAATGGTGCCCAATGGCTGCTTTTCCCCATCCAGTGGGCTCTGGTCCCCGGTACCCCGCCCATCCCCCCCCCTGCCCCGTGCCGGCTCTGGGGTTGGTCTGAGCCAGGGCAGCACTGTATGTCCTCGATGCAGGGAGGGTTGGAAAGCATACAGTTCTGCTTGGTGTTGGTCAGGTTGAGACGCAGGTTGTCCAAATGCTCCAGGATCTGCTCTAGAGTCAGCTGGGCCAGCTTGCTGCTGGAGCTCCTCAGGCTGTGTAGGGAAGGTGCCAGAGCCAGAGCTTCAGGGAAGGGTTCCAGGAGTCAGAGACTACCCCCACCCAGGAGTCCCTCCTTGGGACAGAAGCATCCCACACAGGGACAGGGACTGGAGGGCTGGCAGTGTTGGGGTGGGTTAAGGGAGGTGTGCCTAGAACCAGGGACCCCGGGGCACTAGAAGCTGGGGAGAAGGATCCTCCATGCTGCGTAGCCTCACGCCACTAGATGTCGCCCACAAACCAGGCTGGGCCAGACTGGGCAACCTGCTGTGGGCGCCCCTGGCAATGGCCTGCTGACGGCGGGCAGCGGAGCTGGGAGCCTGGCCCTGGGTTCTCGAAGGGGACCATGCCACACCTCTGCCTCTTGCGAGGGAGGCTGTTGTTCTTGATGAGCAGAGACTTGATGTGCTCAGCCAGCAGCTCGTCATGCTTCATGCACCAGTGCCGCAAGATGCTGGTGGTGAACTGGTCGTCAGGATGGCAGGGCCGGCTCAGCACCATCTTCACCATCTCCTCACTGGGCCTGGGGGCATGAGAGGGGCGCCGTGGTCACACAGCTGCTCGCCAGAGCCACTGGATCGCTCTCACTTGTTTCTCAAACCCCAGCCTCCCGGCCCTGCCCCACCCGAGTCTCTCCGTAGCTTCCTCCTCTCACATCCCTCTCCCTCTTCTCCTTGGGCTGAGGAATGCCTGGTTACATCCTTCGGGGAAGCCAGAAGAGAAGTGAGATTCTCGAGTTTCTGTGGCAGCACACGGCATGCGTGTGTTGGTGAGGAAGCCCATCAGACTTGCCCACTCTCCCAAGAAACAGGAGGCAAAGGACAAGCGTGCCCCACCCCTGCCCTGCTAGAGCTGGGGCCAGCCCAGTGTCCCGCTCGAGGAAGGCCCCCCACCTTCCCACTTCCTCTAGGACACTCTGTACCATTTCTCATCTCTCCGGAAGGAGGGGAGAGAAGATAGGAGGAAGACAAGACAGTAGGAAGGTAAAAACAGCTGTTACCCCATTTATCTGGGATATATTGGAAAAGTGTCTGTCATGGAAGAAGACAATTTTCTGCTGTCTGTCCCTCTGCCCCGCCCCTGCTGGGGACACAGTGGGTCCCGCTGGCCCTGTTTTAAGCAAGTCGAGGGAGGGTGTTGTGTGGGATTCCTCCACTCTGGCTCCTCCTCCTCTTGGATTCGCCGTGTGGTAGCCACGGCCAGCAGGAGCATGGGGGAGGGGGGCAGGAATCACAGTGATTAGAACTGCTGTGGCAGCAGGAAACAGGGATGTCCGGTCCCCACCTCTGAGGGCAGCTCCTGGTGGGCAGGGGTGTAAAGTCAAGAGGAAGCCCAGATCCCAGGGGACCTGCTTATTTGTAAATCACTATGTGGGAAGGGCAGAATAAGCAGATGTCAAGGATAGGGGAAAAAACATGGCAGAAGGTGCGCGACAGATGCCCTTTATCACACAGCATCTCCTGGTATCGCCTGGGGTGGAGGGCTAAGGAGCCCCAGGCGTGGAACTCACTTCTCTCTTCGGAGCTGAAGCAGCAGACAGGATAGGGCTTCTGGGTGTTCTGTGGGGGAAGGGTAGAGGCCATTCAGGGGTGCATAATTCCAGGAAGAACTCTGGGTACCTTTCCCATCCCCCAACCAACAGCCACTGGAAAGAGCAAGGACAGCCTTCCACAGGGAGCCAGAAAGCGTCCCCTGGACACTCCATACCCTGGAGCCACCTGCGTCCCAGCCCGGTGTGTGGCTCACAGTGGGCCTGCGGGTCTCATCTGAAGAGCATAAGTGACTGACAAAGAGCCTGCCCTTCACACTGGGGCGGGAAGGGGAGCAGTGGCTCTGGGCTCAGCCTAGAATCCCAGCGGCCCCAGCCTGGCCCCAGCCTGGGCGGGAGCTGTTCTCTCCACATGCCCCCCCCCCACAGCCTACTTACCCTTGTATTTAAGGTGCTGCAGGATGGGGATTATGGTCTCCAGAGGGATGTTGTGGGCCAGGAAGAGCTGCCAGGCACAGTACTGCTCAAAGGTTTCCCAGTCCAGGCTCTGGACTGGAAGAAACAGAGAAGAAAGATGGGTCTGTCTGTCTCTCTCACATCCCACCCTCACAGGGCTAATCTACTGATGACCAGCACTCCAAGCGGCAATGGGACAGGGGTAGGGACAGTGACCCGAAAAACTACCTCCTTTGCTTTTCCACACACAATTTACTTCCAGGGCCTTCCCACTGCTTCTCAGAGTCCCATTAGCCCCTAGGCTGGAGGGGCACGCTAAGTCTTTCCATTTTGTAAAGCGAGAAACAGATCCAGAGAACCTCCCAAGACCATGTCACTTTCTCGTCCCTAACTTTTCAGCCCCCGAGCAGCTTGCCTGATCCTGGAAAACACACAGGGCTGACAAGCCCCTCCCCAGTCCCCCTGGCGACCCAGGAGGTTTGGTTACTCACTGAGTATGTTGAGGACGGAATCTTTTCGAAACATGACGAGGTTCCCCATCATCACATGGCAGACCAGCTCCTGGAGCTGAGGAGGAGGCGGGAAAAGAAAGAACTCGTCAGCGGTCCAAGAGGCCGGGACGTTGGTACAGTATGGAGGGAGAAGCAGGAGGGCTTGTGTGGGGAAAAACGGAGCAAGTGAAAAGCCTGCTTTCCAGGGATGGCGAGGAAATGGACATGGTGGATGCTGGGGTCTCTGAAGGATGAAGGGGACTGTGAAGGAGCAGGAGGGCTGCCTGGTGACCGGAGGGAAGTTTTGGGGAATGACCTCCTACCCCTGGGTGGCAGAGGGAGGATGGGCAACTTCTCTACCCAGCCTTGGTCTGCACCTGAGGAGGAGAAGAGGGCCATGGGAGCCTGGGATCGGGATTTAGATGTGGGTAGAAGGGAAAAGAAGGGACTCCTGAGTGCTAAGCTTCCTCCTTTTATGGGTGGAGAAACTGAGTGAAGAAGAGGAGCAGTGATGGGACCCCAGTTTAGGACTAAAAACTAACCCATGCAAAAGGATGGCCTCTTGGGAACCTATGCATGGAAGAAGGGTCAAGGAGAAATGGTCTAACCATCTTCATTCCCAGCCAAGGGGAAGGTCAGCTGAGAACTAAGAAACAATCCCTGCAGCTTTCACAGCAACAGGAGTGCCCAGAGAACATGGAGAATCAGGTAGGGGAGGGGGGCTCCAGGCAGGACTAGAGTGAGTGGCCTGCCCACCCTGGGCTGCACTTTTCCTTCCCCAGCCCCCAAAGTTGAAGTGCACACAGTTCTAGCCAGGAGGCAGAGTGCCCGTGGAGGGGGGCTCCCCGCCACCCACAGAGAAAGCAGAGGCCCTGTTTTCCCAGCCCTGCCTCCAGGCCTCTCTGGGGATGTCAGAGTTCTGCACTCACCTGTGCAGAGTCAATAACAGCCACGATCATGTTCAGCAGTTCCCCGCTCCTCAAGGTCTCATCTGGAAACTAGAAAGAAAAGGAGAGGACAGTTAGGACCAGGTTCCAAGGAAGACCCCTCAGCTTTCACTTTCCAACCCATTCCCCATCTGTCACTTGCTCAGACACAGGGTCCTCTCTAAATCCCGACAAGTAAAAAGCACTCAACAGCTACGAAACTGAGAAGCTCCCCATTGAAGATTTTATTTGGGTGGGCACACCAAGGGAGGAGTGTGGTGTGGTGTGTGTGTGTGTATGTGTGTGTGTGGTTGTCAAGGAAGGAATGGGAAGCTATTTAGAAGTAAAAGCAGAGCTGAAAGGGACTGAGTATGACAGCTGGGACGGGTGACTGAATAAGCATTTGTGCTTCTGGCAGCAAAGAAATCTAATCTATAATGACCCTTGGCCAAGGAAGAGAAAGGTGGAGAGAGAGAGTGCATGGGTGTGTTGGGGGTGGGTGGGGGCTAGCAGGACCCCTTCTGAAGAGGCCTGTTCACCAGAGGGAGGAGACTGCCATCTATTCGGTATCTAGATTCCTCTTCCCTCCAGTTTTTAACTGAATCACAGTTCCTCTTGTCATGCCCACACCCCATGCCCTGATTTTCTTGTTCCTGGGACCTCTCACCAAGAGGAGGAAGAGCTGATACCTCCCCTTCCATGTCCCAGTTCCTAGAGACAACTACGAGTAAATCGGGGAAATGAAAGCTAAGTCTCCACTACAGAGGCCCTAGTCTTTGGGAGTCACTGGACAGAGCTCGAGAGTCGGCTGTCAGAGGGCAGGAGGGAGGTGAGGCTTGGATGTGGTTTGGGGGACCTGTCCTGGATCCAGAAGTCAAGTGTATAGGTCCAGACCCCAACTTGCACCACAGGCTGATTCTAAACAGGGAGCCAGACAAATCAAAGGAGAGGAATCCAGGAGATAGGGGGGCTTGAAATTTTTCAGCCCTTAATTAAGAGAGATGAGGGAAGCAGATTTGGCTCAACTGACAGAGCATCCGCCTACCACATGGGAGGTCCAGGGTTCAAACCCAGGCCTCCTGAACTGAGTGGTGAGCTGAACACGTGCAGCGCTGATGTGGGCAAGGAGCGCCCTGCCATGCAGGGGTGTCCCCCGTATAGGGGAGTCCCATGCGCAAGGAGTGCGCCCCGTAAGGAGAGCTGCCCCAATGCGAAAAAAGCACAGCCTGCCCAAGAGTGGCACCGCACACACAGAGAACTGAAGCATCAAGATGACACAAAGAAAAGAGACACAGATTCCTGGTACCACTTGCTCACAAGAATGCAAGTGGACACAGAAGAACACACAGTGAATGGATACAGAGAGCAGACAGGGGGCCGTGGAAGGGGAGAGAAATAAAAAGTAAATCTTTAAAAAAAAATTGAGAGGTGAAAGGAGGGGACAGCCATGACATGGGAGGAAATGGCTCACCAAGGTCAGCGAGGGTGGTAGGAGGGTCCGGGTGGTGGGCAAAGCTCGTGTGTGGTGAGATGGAGCAGTCCTGAAAGGCCCGCCTGGCACTGCCGTCCCCAGCCCCCCAGCAGGGGCACGGGCGGAGGCACTGACCTCTGTGTAGATGGAGGGTGTGAGGTGGCAGAGCAGTCGCACGTCATCCTCCTGGCAGGCCTTCATGTCCATCATCAGGCAGGTGTGCAGATCGCCCAGCTGGGTGGCCTGGGCGAACGACTCGTACAGGTTCATCTTCCCTGCGGCAGCTTTGCTGCAAGACCAGCTGGGCCTAAGTCACCTTCCCAGGACCTGGCCCTCGTGCCCACAGACCCCTCGGCAGGCGTCAGCCTAGTGCTCTTGGCCTGCCATCCCTTCGCCTTCCCTACATGCCCTCCTCTGCCTTCCCCAAGGACCTGACAGCTCACGGGAGCCGGGCAGCTCTCTTCTTTCTCCTCATCCATCCCCAGTGCTCCACACTGACCACAATCAGCGAAATCACCAACTGATGATTGTCAAAGACAGGAGAGGGAGGGACCCAGTTCAGGCTGGAGAAGCAGCTTTCTCTCCCCCGTATCCCCGCTTCCTGGGCTCTGAGCCATAAAGGCAAGAAAATACAGAGACCCTCACCTCACACCAGAGACAAATTTGACTCAAAATGGGTGACAGACCTCAGTGTAAGAACTAATACTATAAAGCTTTTAGAAAAAACATAGGAGTAAATTTTTATGACCTTAGATTAGGTAATGGTGTTTTAGATATAACACCAAAAGGACAAATGACAGAAGAAACAATAGATAAATTGGACTAAATCAAAATTAAACACTTTTGTGCGTCAAAAGACATCATCCAGAAAGTGAAAAGACAACCCACAGAATGAGAAAAAATATTTGCAAATCATGTATCTGATAAGGGACTTGGTATCTAAAACATATAAAAAACTCCTAAAATAATAATAAGACAAATAACCAAACACACAAACTCATAGAGTCAGGTAGCAGAGCACAGGTTACCATGACGGGGACGGGAGTAAGTGCATCATGGATGTAAGGTTTCTGTTTGGAATGATGAGAAAGTTCTGGTAATGGGAGGTGGTGAGGATAGTACAACACTGTGACTGATTCCATGGAATGGTATGCTTGGGAGTGATTTGGATGGGAAAGTTTATGCTGTATACATGTTTTCTCAATTATAAACCAGAGAGAGGGAGTGGATGTGGCTGAAGCGACTGAGTGCCTGCTTCCTGCATGGGAGGTCCTGGGTTTGATCTCTGGTGCCCCCTAAAAACAAAGGGAAACAACAAGCAAACAAATGAAACAACCAACTCAGGGGAGCCAATGTGACTCAGTGGTTGAGCGCTGGCTTTCCACATGAGGTCTCAGGTTCAATCCCCGGTCCTGGTACCTCAGAACAAAAACAGCAACACAAAAAACAAAGAGAGAATAACTAAACAGACAATGACAATTATATGCAATACATGATCCCAGACTGGATCTAATAATGGAGGAGAAAGGGCTCGAAAGGATATATGTAAGATTTGTATCAATGTTAAAGTTCTTGAACTTCATAACTACTTACAGTAGTTACATAAGTGAATATCCTGGTTCTTAAGAAATGTTCATGGAAGTAACATGTTCAAAGAGCATGATGTATATTATCTACTCTCAAATGTTTAGAAAATAGACATACTGATAGATGGAGAGACAAAAGGATATGGAAAATGCTAAAATCAGTGGATTAGGGTATCTAGCAGGGGAGATAGTTGTAGTTCTGTATATGGGGTTTTATATTTTTTTTGCAACTGTCCTGTAAGTTTGAATAATCTCAAAATAAAAATTTAAAAGATGAATAACCCAATTAAAAAACAGGAAAGGATGTGAATAGAAATTATACAAACTGCCAATAAGCATGGGAAAAGATGCTCAACATCATTAGCCATCAGGGAAATGAAAATCAATACCACAATGGGATACCACCTCACACCCACTAGCCTGGTTAGCCAGGTAAGACAAGTGTTGGGGAGCATGTGGAGAAAAACTGGAACCCTCATATATTGCCAGTGGGAATTTAATATGGTTGCAGCTGCTCTAGAAGGTTGTCTGGTAACTCCTCATAAAGTTAAACATAGAGTTCTAGGACCCAGCACTCCTAGGAATATATGCCCAAGAACACTGAAAATCATAATGCCCACCCAAAGACTTGTATTAATACATGAATGTCCATGCAGTACTACTCGCAACAGGCCCCAAATGGAAATAACCGAAATGCCCACGAACAGATGAACAAAATCTGATACATCCACAGAATAGAATATTCAACATTAAAAAGAAACAAAGTATCAATCCATGCTACCATAGGGATGAATTTGAAAACACTATGCTGAGTGAGAGAAGCCAGTCACAAAAGATCACACATGATAGGATTCCATTTACATGCAGTGTCCAGGATGTTAATCGAGAGACAGAAAGTAGATTGGCGGTTGCCCAGGGTTGTGGGGAAGGGAGATAGGGAGTGACTGTGAACAGGTACAGCTGTTTTATCTGGGGTGACAGACAATGTTCTAAAGTAGATAGTGGTGATAGTTATTTTGTGAACGGACTAAAAGCCTCGGAATTGCACCTTCTAAAAGCGCAAATTTTATGGCATGTGAATGGTATCTCCATAAGCTGTTTTAACATATAGAATGCCTTGGTGATGACAGCCAAGGGTTGGGGAGTTAAGATGTGGTCAGAGAGGGGCTCACTAGGAGACCTCCCGACACTTTTTCTTAAACACAGGGACCATACCCACCTAGCTCTCAGGTAGTAGAGCAGGTGGTAGCCAATCTTGGGTTGCTTCTGATACAGCTCGGAGAGAAGGTCCAGAAGCAGGGAGAAGCTGCTGTTGTCTTCCTGCATCTGGCAGAGGTTCCTGGAGTTGGGAAACGGGAAGGAAGGAGTAGAGCTCTTCCCATAGAAGACTCTCCTGTGGAGCTTCTGGGAGGCAGGGGCTGTCTGTGCCCACTGCCTACCTCCCCTTTGGAAAAGGAGTGCCATTACCCAGGACAGGAGCCTGTGTGTGCCGTTAGGGGGATGGATGGAGCGCAGCATCTCCTCCAGTCAGCTACTTACCTAAATATTAGGTAGAGAGGCTTCCCCACAGATTCCTCCAGGGACCTACAGAAGGAGGGTTATATATGGCTGAGTGCATGTGAGAAAAGGAAGGGTGAGCTGCCGACAGTACGGAAGACAAGCTGAAGGCCGCATGCCAGCCTGCTCCTTTCCTATCCAGAACCAATGTCTTGCTGCCCCAGACACTTGGCTAACAGAGAAAACAGGTTGCCACCACTGATGGCAAGATTCTTGTCCTCCAGGGAGAGAGTCCAGGCCAAGGTCCAATCCTACCTGAAGCAGCCAAGGCTGGGCCTGGCAGCAGGGGCTGGGAGCTGGGAGGGGATTCTGGCCCACTGCACCAGGACACATAATGCCCAGCAGGAATTAATACATCCTTGTTTAAAGGTATCAATACATGTGAGACCAAAAACACCAAGTGACTAGATGATTGTTCTTAACAGCAAAGTGCCTCTTGGAATCAGGTGACAAGAGCACACCTCTGGCTCCTTGAGACCCAAGAGGGGTCAAGAGAAATGAGCCTTACTCACTCTTCAGTCACCTCCTCAGGTAGCACTTCCCCTCGGAAGTGGGCCTTGAAGAGCTCTTGTAGGCAGGAAGCAAGGACAGACAACTGCTCCGAGTCAAAGTCTTCCTGGGTGGTGAGACAACAGAGAGGGTATCACCACTTAGACCCAAACCTTACTGCCCCCACCACCCCAGGGCTTCTGAGCTCATCTGCGCCCACTGCTGGGACCAGCATGCCTCCCCACCGACGAGAGGGGAACCAGCTGGGGGAGGGGAAGGAAGGAGTCAGCTTCCCGAGGAGCTCTGCATGGGGGGCTCTAAGCTGGGCAGGCTGGGCTGCTTCCTCCCGAAGGGACTGGGTTCCTCCTCACCTCCAGGACCTGGTCCACAATTTCCTGCATGACCTCACACTGGGCCTCCGTATCACTGTAGCACAGAAGTGAGAGGAAATCCCAGGGACATAAACGATAGTACAGGGCAGGACACAAATGCAGAACAGAGTGCACAGCCACACTCACACGCACAGACACAGAACAAAAGAGCTCTGTATGAAATCCAGGCTCGGGTCGGGGAAGCTTTAGGGTAGGATTTGTTGTTCTCTGGGCAGAGACCCAAAGAAAAGGGAAATCCCCATTAACTGTGCTTCAATTCTCAGAGGTTTTTCTCCTAAGACTCTATGGAGAGAAAACCCAAGGTATTGAGAAACTATACCCTTTGTGATGGTTAGGCTAATGTGCCAACTCGACCAGGTAATTGTGCCCAGTTGTTTGATCAAGCAAGCACTGGGCTAACTGTAATACAAGGACATTTATGGACTTTAGTCACCATTGACTTTACTGCAGTGGTAAATCATAGATAACTGATTACAATTACATCAATCAGGGAGATTGCCATCAGCAATGAGTGACGCTTTATCCAATTAGTTGAATGCCTTAAAAGGGGAAGTGATTCCAGCATTGAGTGAGAATTTCCCAGATCGACTTTGGAGAGCCAACGTCTCCCAGAACTCACCCAGGGCCTTCCCTGGACTGTCACTGGAGGCCCTGGCTGCAGCCTGCCTGCAGAACCAGGACTTGTGCATCCCCATGGTCACGCGACAGACTGATAAAATCTCTTACAGACACCTATTGTTGACTGTTTCCCTGGAGAATCCTGAGTAATACACCCTTCCACTCCCAGCTTAAGCTGCCCTAACCTAAACTGCAGAAGACATCCCTCAGGAAGCTGTGGCTGCCTCTTCTTACTGCCCCCGCACCCCGCCATATCTCTTCAACCCCCATCATCCTGCCTGACTAGTGCTGACTAGTTACCAGGTAGAAAGCTTGGTGCTCGATCTCCTTAGGGTGACAGCAGGGTCTGCACCTACCTCCCCTTCTGTAGCTGGAGCACTTTGTCTCTTAGAGATTCATCCAACTGGTCAAGGTAAGGGGTGATATCAACTGGCTCTTCCACAACTGTCTCCTTGATAGGATGAAAGCGAAACTCTCTCTTCTTTCCTGAAGGGAGTGATTTAGGAAAGGAGTCAGTTTGCCAGACACCAGCAACTAAGTTTTCCTGACCAATCCCTCCCTAACTCACAGGCCTTCAGTGTGCACCTGTTTACCCAGTGCTCTCTGAGTGTCTGAAGCAATTTCCTGAATGGGTCCATGGCCTAATTCTTAGAAGCAAATAGAGGCAGGAACCACTTGCCCTTTTTCCCTCCTGCCTTCGGTGCCAAGTGCAGGGGTCTGTACCCTGGAGTCTCGGCCAGTAGCAGTTAGCAAAACTTTAACTCCCAGGGGGCAAAGGTGACAGATTGCAGAGAGGCTGCTCCTCTTGGGGTCTACCCAAGCCCAAACCATTCCTTGGCTGCTCGGCTCACCTTTGCTGTTGAGATCCTCCTCATCGTCACTGAAGGCTGCCTCTGCGTTATCATAGCAACTCTCATCCTTGTCTGACATATGATTGTCCATCTCCATGGAAACTGGCTCCTCAATTTTGACTTGGGAATAAGGAAAGACATTTGATAGCCTCCTGTGTTTTGTAGTACTCCCCATTGCTTCTGGAAATGGGAGCTTAGAGGCCAAGGGGAAGAAAAGCATTGACACCCTAAATGGAATACTGCTAACCTTGGAAGGACAAACCTCTTGACCTCACAGCCCTCCAGGATTGCAGGGGCTTTTGCCAAGGACAAGAACAACATAGGACATGACTCCTCTGGGCTCGGCTCAGGACTGGTGAGCAGGGACAGATTGGCCCTTTAATTTAAAACAAAGGTGGGCAGGTCTGCTTGGCTTAAGCCCTTACCTCGAAACACAAAAGTAAGTGTGGTGGTGTGGGGGGAGACAGGAGAGGAAGGATGGGATGGCAGCCTGTGGATGGAACAAGACTGGGCCCAGGGCTAGGAAGAGCAGAGAAATGGGCAAAGTTCCAAGTGAGGTAACCACACCTTCCATGGAAGCCTTCTACTTATGGAAAAGAGGTTAAGAGAAAAAAAAGCCAAACAAGAGTTAGAGAGCAAGAAAGATAAGCAGAAAGGCAAAGAAGATTAGATGGAAAGGAGGACAAAGGAATATGACACAAGGATGAATAAAAGAAAAACTGGGGAAGAAAAACCGCAGCGGCCAGTGTGGGAGGGGGAGACACGCGTGGGGACGCCATCCTAGGCGGGCTCTGGTCCGAGAGTGTCTCCCTCCCACTCTCTTGCAGCATGTGATGGAAGGGGGACGCATCATACCTTCCACAGGTGGGGAGGGCGAACTGCAGAACTCAGGAAACTTTTCTCTCAGCATTGCTCGCAGCTCCTTATCCAATTTAGGGTTGTCAAACAGAGGCGCCAAATGCCTAATGGGAACACGAATGGAAGGTCAACACCAGCGCTCCTCATTCCTAACTTGTCGCTAATTGTTTTCCCAGCCCTGGGTGGGCCATAATCCAGACCCCTGGAAGTACTCAACAGGGGCCACGGAAAGCATCTGAAGCCCACTGTGGAGAGGATGACAAGAAAGCAATGCCTCTAAGAGTTAAGAGAACAAATGCCTAGCAATCTGCGGGGAAACCAGTACTTTTTATACCTCTCAAGGGAAAGGGTCATCAGTGGATAGCAATATCTTGACGGCTTGACTTATAGGTGGATGGATGTAAGAAAAATGGGGAAACAACCTCTCACACCCTCACATCATACCCCTAAATAAATTCCTTACGCCAAGACCCGCTTCTCCACAATGTGGTTAAGGGAGGAAAAGACACCCTGCCGCACATGGCCCTCCAATGGAGGATAGAAGTTGGGAATGATCTGGAAGGGAAGAAAGGGAGAAAGAGATAAGTGCAGTCCATCAGAGCATTCTGCTGGTCTAGATCTAAGATGCTGCTTCAGGTGGGACTCAGGGAATGCCAGGACACGTGGCTGCAGAGGACGAGGGTGCTCCTGACTGTTCGAGACTGCCAACATGGGAAACTCCTACTGGAAGGGTGGCCCCTCAAGGTGATTAGATCCCACCTCAGGCCAGCATCTCTGAGGGTAAGAAACCTGATGGAAAGCTCCATCTGAGGACAGTGGGGATGCAGAAAGGAAGTGGTCACTAACTTGGGGGATGGGACCATCACCACTTCTGCTCCCACGGTCAAAGGGGATTGGGAAGCACCCTTTGCTGGGAGGTGAGGTTAGCTGGAAGACACACTTAACTCTGCTCATCCAGGAACGGGGAGAGAGGAGGGCTGTGACACTTACACGGCACATGAAGTCCAGGAGTGTGGCAGTGATGGCTGGGTGGGGCTTCATGGAGTGATGCATGACCAGGATGGCTGGTTCTGGAGAATGTGGAATTAAAGGTCCCCCCACATCAAACAGTCTGTACCGTTCCCACAAAAGGGGATAGCAATATGCCTGAACGGCTCTGGGGAGAGCTCTATCTGTCCCCTCATTCCCATTGAGCAGACAACCCACAAAACAGCAATCTTAACCCCTCATCTCCCTTCCTGTCCCCTCAGCTGGGAAAAGGGACGTAGCAGAAGAAAAGCAGGATGTGGTGCAATCTCTTCTTCTGCCGAGGCCCTCCCCACCTGAAGCCAAGTATAAGGCTGTGGGGAGAAGAGAGTGGATAGATCGCTGTGCTTCATCAGAACGATTTTCCTTCTAGGTCAAGGGAGAGTCGATGAGCAACAACGGAACAGCTTTCAGACCAATGGCCTCCACGCCAGCCGCACTGAGATTTATGACTGCTACCACCTGGACAAGGCAGCAGGGGCTCGGGGGGTGGGCAGAGGCTCTGGCTTCGGTCACTTACCTATGTTCATAATGCTGTCCTTGTCTGGACTGAAGAACAGCCAGTCATAAAACAGAGCCAGCTTGGCATTAGAGGCGGCCACATTTGACTGGAAAAGAGGGAAAAGAGAGGAGAGCTAGTTTCATCAATTTCCCTTCAGAGGTGGCGGACTCGGCCCAGTGGTTAGGGCATCCATCTACCATATGGGAGGTCCGCAGTTCAAACCCCGGGCCTCCTTCATCCGTGTGCAGCTGGCCCTGATGGGTGCAAAGAGTGCCTTGCCATGCAGGGGTGCCCTGCCACGCAGGGGTGTCCCTCGCGTAGGGGAGCCCCACGTGCAAGGAGTGCGCCCCGTAAGGAGAGCCGCCCAGCACGAAAGAAAGTGCAGCCTGCCCAAGAATGTTACCACACACACGGAGAGTTGACACAACAAAAAGAAAACACAGATTCCTGTGCTGCTGACAACAGAAGCAGACAAAAAAGAAGACGCAGCAAAATAGACACAGAGAACAGACAACTGGGGTGGGGGGAGGAAGGGGAGAGAAATAAATAAATAAATAAAATAAAAAATTTATATATATATAAAAAAAATTTCCCTTCAGAGACCCAAGGCAGATGCCAGAGCCCACTTGGCTGTTTCATCTATGGAACCGTTTCACCTGAAACAGGACGGAAGCCCCCGCTTCCCCCTTTCATAGTGGAGGGGGCACCCGAGTCTGTGCTGTATATGGGTATGATGACTCTGTGGTCCCACCAACCCAGGGCATGGGAAAGCAACAGGAGTTTTCATGTACCCAGCAGCACACGCACCCCTGATCTCCATGAGGAAGGAGAGCTGGATTTAGGAGTCCCTGATCACCCCTGAGCTGATGGAACACTCAGACCAGCCCCGGACCGCCCTGCGATGGGCTCCTGCAGCACATTCCTGAAGAAGAGGCCCCCTAGGAATAGTCTGTTGTCACATCTGAGTCAGCACATTCCGAGGGCTCAGTCAGATGGGGGAGGGGAACCATGTCAGAAGAGGTCAGGGGTGGCCGGATGGCAAAGTACTGATGGTTTCCCACCCAGGGCACGGGGAAAGGCTGGGAAGGAAATGGCTCCAATGTGGATTTCACTGTTTGGAGAAGGGATGTATCCAGAGCTGATGCCAGAAGGCATGGGGGTGAAGGACTAAGGAATGCAAACCCTGACTTTAGGGAAGGAACAATTCAGAGGAAAAGCCACATGTGATATCTGCTTTATTTTATATATATGTGTCTTTAATTTATTTAAGAGGTACTGGAGATTGAACCCAGGATCTCGTACATGAGAAGCAGGTGCTCAACCACTGAGCGACACCCACTCTCTTATTTTATTAGTTTATTTTTAAATTCAGATATTTGCTTTAGAAGGAAATTTTTATATATTTTAGAAGGAAAAAGACAGAGACACCTCAGAAATCCAGGCTTGGAGGTTAGCAGTAAGGGCAGAGAAAAACTTGTTCAACCCCAAACCTTGTTGGGAGGTAGGTAACATGCCTAAGTAAGTTTTAGAACACAAAAGGAGATGGCACAGAAAGTTAAAGATGCTCAGGAGAAAAGAGAGTGAAAGAAGGGCCGATAAGGGGTCAGACAGCTTTGGAGAGTCAGAAAGAAGTACAGGAATATGGCGAACATGACCTTAGAGGCAGCCTTCACCGCCCAATGTCCTGCACCCCACGGGCCTGTCTCTCACCGTGCACGTTGTCAGGAGCCAGCCAATGATGGCCCAGCGGGGCAAGATATCCGAACTGAGCACCTCATTGGAAGGGTGAACAACCCCACAGATGTAGCGAATGAGGTCACAGCGCAGAGACTGACTGTCTGGGGTTGACAGGTACTGGCGCTGAAACCAATCCTGGTATCGCTTTTGTTGACCAAATCGCACCTGGGGGAAGAGGAGGTTGGAAAGAGATTTGGAAGGGAGGGTGGGAGACTCCAGGCAGAGGAAAATAAGCATTGTTTAGCTCGAGCCTTGATCTAGACCTCAAAATTTTCCCACAGTTTATTCATTAACTCATACTGTCTCTCAAGTCTCCCCTCCTTTGGGAAGACTTCCTAGGCTGATTTTTAAAAATGCTAAAAGTCTTCCTTGCTTGTCCTTTAACCCCAACTGCAATTGCAGTCAAGTTTTGGCTCCTTATTCCTGTACTGGTCACTGGTTCTCCAGTCATAAGCATAATATTTTCTTATTTTCTTGAGCCACCAGTGAATAGCAAGGGAATGTTCCTTGAGAATAAGAGTTAAGCATGTTTACCACTTGGCATGGACTGAAAGCGAAAGCTCTGAACAACCTAACAGACCATTTCCAAGGTATACAGATTCCAGACCTTCTTTTAACAAGTCCTTCCTCCAAATAGATCCTAAATGGCTTACAAATAGCAATACTATATAAGGGGGAAGGATCTGTTTTTCCTCTTTTTCTATTCTATTGCAACATGTGGCTAGTGGCTACCAGGCAGGACAGTATAGCTCTATAGAGTGGTCCCTGAATGACGCGGGAAACCACAAGTTGGCAAGTCCCTACGACCAGACAAGCTGCAGGGGAGTTACCTGGGAAGTCTATTAAAAGTACAGATTTCTCAAGCAGAATGGGATCCTGCATTTTTCACATTCTCCTCAAGCAATTCAGCTATAATTTAGCCATGTTTGGAAACCAAAAGGCCAGAGATATTGTGGTTTCTTCCTGAGAGCTCACGGCTCACCCATAGGAGCCAGGGGTTTCCCAGACTGAACAGCTTCACTCTACCCCTCTTCCCTTTATAGCACATTTTTACACTTACAAGTTACGTTACTTGTATTGGTTTAATGTCTGCCTTGGACAGACTGAGTGTCCCAAGGGCAGCAGTGGGCTCTCTCTTATTCAACACTGTTTCCCCAATCCTTAACACCATGCCCAAAAGACAAGAAGTGTCGGATAAGGAGACACAGAATGAACAAAGGAAAGTGGCCAGAAGCCAGGCAGATCAGAGATGCCCACCTGGCCACCACTCCACTGGTCAGTGCCCAGTGGGACAGATCTATAGGGTGAAGGAGAAGCCCACCTAGGACCTGCACCCTCTCTTCCTACTACAAGTAGTCAGCTTACCCGGGAAGTCATGAATAAGAGCTTAGTCTCCATATCTGGGGTTAGACGACATGCTAAGAACTTTCGGGATGTTCTTGACTGAAGAAGCTGCAGGATACCTGAACCAAGTGTAGAAGGGAAGAGAAAAGAGAAGGCTGAGGGCCAGAGGGAATGGGAGGCAGGTGGGGAACCTGGCCCATACTGACGGCCAGTGGTCTTGCTCCTGGAGAAATCTAAATAAGACCAAGCAAAGTCAAGTATAGGTACAAGTGGGCGGTTCTAGCCAGCATCTGTGTGTTCTGCCCCTCCCATGACCACCCCCAGAATCCCTTCTTCTACTGGCCTTCCAGAGCCTCCTCCTCACATTATTCCAATTGGCAGTAGGTGGGAAAGTTAGGGGGCAAATCCTAGCCTCTTCTGCCTGCTTCTCATGCATTAAATGAGTGAAAATGTGTGTGCCTGGCATATAAAACAATTCAAAACATGTTCAGCATAAGGGTTGCTGTGGCTACTACCAGGACTTTCCTCTTTTTTCCTGATTTGCCATGCCTGGACTATTGCTTTTGGTTTTGTGCATGTGAACAAGAGATGATGTGGATGATGTGGGGAGCAAAGCTGTACAGTTATTGTTCAGACCATAAGGACCCAGGGAAGGCGAAAGGGACATGAAAAGGACCTTGTCATGGGGAGGCACACTGTGACTCCTTCCCTCCCCCAAAGACAATTTTGGCCAAGCTGGATCCTTGGAATTACAGGCAAGAGAGCTCCCAGGGAGGGGCCTTCTCTTACAGGACTAATTCCAGCCCCTCTGCTGACTCAATCTCACGAGCTGACCTCTGACTCCCCTGCTGTACTCAGCGAAGCTGGAAACTGGCCATCAGCTTACCCCCTGAGCCAAAGAGTTGCTGGGAGGAGAAGAGGACAGTTCTCTGTCTTACTTCTTTCCCAGGAGTAATGATAGCTGGAATCTGCCAAGTAGGGGCTGTCTAGGAACCATATGATCTGTTTTTGTACCTCTGCCATTCCCATATCCAGCTGCACTTGGCAGAGATTGCCCTGTCCCAAGCTCCAATATCTGACTGCTAAGGACTCTCTTACCCACCAACCTTTGCCCTCTTGATTCAAACCATATGTTATACCCTGACCTCCCACCTCTCAAGGACGGGATGCCTAGTCCCCAACTTACCTGTGAACTGGGGACTCAAGGCCTGAGGGTTATGGATAATGTCTTTCCAAAGCAGTTCAAATTCTGGTATCCTAGCAACATTCTGAAGTAGTCTTACAAGGTCCCGGCCAATCATTAAACATTCCATGAACTTGATGGGGAGAAGGGGGGCAGGGGGGAGGAGAGAGAATAAAAACATGGGTTGTTTACCTGCTGGAAGGAGGACAAAGGAACAACATGTTCTAGGGAGGGCAGGAAAGAGTTGTTCAAGGGACTATATGATTTCTTCTGGAACCTAGGGATTGGCTCCTAGCTACTCAGGGGAAGAAAGCTAGAAATTGGAGACTAATATCCATGTTTCACTGGAAACAGCTGAAGCCCTGCTGGCTTTCACACTGACTCCTCTCTCCACCCAAAACTGTTCTGATCCAGGTCAAGGGTAGGAAGGGACTGGCAAGTGGATGCTACCCCCTACTCTAAGACAGCTCTAACAGAACACTGCAGCAGTGGAAATCATCTAAATCAGGACTGTCTGATGTGACAGCCAGTAGTCACAAGTGGCTAATGAGCACTTGAAATCTGGCTTATGCAACTAATAAACGGAATTTTTAATTTTATTTAACTTTAATTTAAATAGCCACCTATGGCTAGTGGCTACTAAATTAGATAACAGACTTCTAGGATATCTTCCATGTGGGAGATTTGGACAGGGGATGATTTCACAGTCCCAGCTGACCATGCAAGTACCCCAATGGGTAGGCGGGCACAATGATGTGGCAGTGAACACACACAAAGACAGCAGGGCCACAGGCAGCATTTCTAGGGATGAGGACTATTCTACACTGACCTCCCCTTTTCTATCCTCATCTCTCTAATGATGATGGGGGGGAAAAAAGTCAAGAATCTGAACCACTTTCTTCTCTCCAACTTGGCGTTTTTGGCCCAGGGCGCTGCACGAAAGTTTCAGAGGTGTCCCATCCTGTGGGTCTGATCTCCCCACATCACTGTCCTGGGCCCTCACCCGTTCCCGAAGCAGCGAGATGCAGAAGTCCACCTCCTTCTGCCGCAGGGCCTGGAGCTGGGTGGTCCCGTGGTGGTCGACGATGAGGCGGAGGTATGTGTACACAGCCATGGCGATGAGGATGCTGCTCTTCAGCACCCACTCCCTATGGGAGGATGACACTGGCACCCGCACCCTGTCCAGACCTACTGGCCTTCCCGAGTCACCCCCCTTGGACTTGGCTCCAGTGCCTCAGAAATGTTTGATGCTTTAGAGATACTGACAGTAGGCTTTTTGGTTCCTTGATGGTTCACTCAGGCTATCAACTGGCGAGCGCACAGACAACTTCCGAATTCTCTTTACCAGGTACCCAATAAGGATGTGTGTGGGATGAAAGTGATCTTTTCCTAACACATAATTAATTACTCAGCTTCCAATAAAATTATTTTTGTTTGTTAATTCATTTGTTAAAACATTTACTGAGTGCCTATCATGTACCAAGCACTCTGAGAGGTACTGGAGATAAGCCCCAGCTCCTACCCACTCAGACTACGGGGGGAAAGGTTTTGTAAGAGTCCCTAAGTCAGCAGTTCTCAAGATGTGATCTTAGGACCCCCAAGGCCCATTCAGGACCCTGGAATTCTCAGAACATAGTGTGCCAGCCCTTCTACTATGCTTGTTATCAGCAGCCCACCATGCCACAAGCCTTTCCTGGCCCTCTCTCTAAGCTGCTGACCCCACCCCCAGACAATGAGTTACCGGTCTTAAATCACAAATAAAAAGAATGTGATTTTGGATGGCAAAGCCCATAGTCCCAGGAGTTTTAGAATTTCCCTGGGGAAAAGGGTAATGAAAGAATTCTTTGTTCCTGGCTGCTTTAAAAGGAGTGGAGAGAAAGAGTGAGGGGATTCCTATAAAATCTCCAATGCTGTCTCTATGTGCCAAAAGTAGGGAGCTGTCTCCCCCAAGCAAGTAGTCTGTATAAGCTTCAGCACCCTTGCTAAAAGGCAGAGAACTGGAAGACAAAGGGAATTTAATTAATTCAGCCAGGCAACATCCTGATTCCGGAGAAGTGTTTGAGCCACCTAATTAAAAGACTGTGGCCTTTTCCTTTCACAGATTGAAAGCACAGGCCAAGGATACTGGGGAAGGTCCCCTCCCCCGCCTGCTACCTTTTAACTCAACAGCCTTAGAAACACAGGGACGGGAAGAGCAGGCAGCGTGTGGAAGAGGAACGGCTTCAATCGTCTGGGTTCATCACCCAAGGATGGGCGTGCTTTTGGAAGGTGGGAGAAAAGGCCCGACAGTTAAATGGTGATTATTTGATGCTTGTACAACACGGAGACTGGGCTCTAATTGCCCAGATGAGGGAAATCCAGCTTTAAGGTGTGGGAGTAAGGAGGTGTTTGGCATCAGGAAAAAAAAGGAGGAAAATCTCTTTTTTAGGAAAGCTGCGAGCAGTGGTAATGAGCCTTTCTGAATCCTGATATGGAGTAATGAAGGGAAGGAGAGAGATCACAGTGAGACCCTGACCAAGCACAGCAGATGGGAACAGAGACCTAAGAGAAGCAGAGACCAGGAAAGGAACTGCTAGGACCCGTGGCATGCCGGCGTGCCGGCGAGAGGGTGCCAGTAACGGCCCAGAGCACTAGGTGGCACTGCACAGCAGCCCTCTCTCTTGCAGGGTCTGAATAGCGGGAGATCCATGCTTCCCGGAACCACAGGAAATATGGATACTATTAGCTCTCTCGTTCACTTGACTACGATGGTGTCCTCACCCAGAAACAGACTCTGAAATCAAGCAACAGGAAGTCTTAGGTCACAGGACCAAGGGAAGGCCTCACCCCCAAATGAGTTCAGATGTGAAGCAGACCTTAGAAATGTCTGGTCCTTTTCTTTGACAGGGAAGGGAAAGAATCAGTCAGAAAACCCAATATGCCCCCCTATGCTCTCTACTGCCAGAGCCTCCAAAACCTCTGTGCAAACTCTAGCAGAGTGTGTTGGTCTCCATCACCTCCTGCCCTCCCCCAGCGACATCAAAAAGAGAGAGCATGGGTGGGACTGAGAGGCTTGGGAGGGAGAAAGGGTACCTGCTAGGCTTGGGTGGTTGGCTGGTCCCACTCTGCTGAGCTCATTCCCTCCTTCCCACACCACCCCCCAGAGATAAACATTCCAAGGAGGTCTGGATCAAAAATAAACCCTTATCAGATGAAACTAGTTTTTTCTGGGCTCTGAGATATTTTAGCAAAGTTCCCACTCCTTCATCCCTGGGGCCACACCATGGCATTAATTCCTTCCCTCACCTCCCGCTCTAATTTAAGGAGTTCTTTGGGCCTCCTACCAAGTCTTCACACAATCCTTTCATCCCCATTTTCCACAATCCCACTTGGGCCGAATCTGGCTCTTTTCCTACCCTTCATGATGTACTCTACCTCTGCTCCGTCAGGATATCCAGAACACTCTCTGCCAACCAGATATTTTTTGCTGTAACATCCCCACCTGATTTCAAAGGGGGAAAAATAGAGAATCAGAATGGCTTGGATTAGGGACTCAGCTAATCCAATTCATTTCTTCAGGAATCCTGCTGATCCATCCCTAATTGTTATGCCACACTGCTGTCCTGAGTGGTGGAATAAACTGCCTTCTTTTCTGCCAGCCTTTAGAGCTTCTCCTTTTACCCACAGAAAGAAGGGAAGGTTCTGGATTTTTCAGATACCAGAGCTGCAAGTTTTCCATGCTGGGAGTTGGAGTGGGAACACTTTGACCCTTGAAAGGGAATGTCTGGGAAGGAGACATGAAAAGCCCAAGGCTGGAAAGAAAGGGTGATAGCTCAGATCGGGCCTGAGAGGTGTGAGTGGTGGGCAAAAGCTGCAGGCCAGCGCCTGGATGTCCTGAGTCCTGTGCTCAGGCTCCTGACAGGCCAAGGATTCCTTGTTTCCAAGTACCAGTCCTCATTGCTGGCTACTGAAATTCCTGGGGGCAGAATTAACATGCAGCAAGGCCAGACCAAAGTCTTGGGGTGAGAAGTGGGGACTGGGAGTGCCAAGCAGGAAAGAAAAGTGCCAGGAGAGAGGATAAAAATAGCCAGCTCAACAACGCCATGCCCTGCCCCAGGTCTCAATAAAAAAACCCAAGGCTCAAAGTCCTACATCCCACTGATTAGGTTCATACACATCTAAATAGGAGCATCAATGTTATACAAATCCTACAGAGGAAGCAAAGCACCACGGGGCAAATGGAGAAATAGAGGCAGGGTCATTTTTAAACAAACACAGACAATCTTGGAGAAGAAGAGGTAGCCTGGGCAGGCCTCTTGGATCTTCAGTGGCTCAGAGAGATGTCACTGATGCCAAGACGATAATACAACTTAAATGTCAGGGTCTGTTCTGTGAGAGTTTGTCCCTCAGACTGGCCCCAATCAGATGACATAATTTTTAAGGAGCAAGTGTTCAGAACATGGGGGTGGAGTCAGGGAAGATGTTTGGGTTTCTGAAAGCCTCCTGAACATGGGAACAAATAATTTGCCCCCACTTCTCTTCCCCTTCCTGATCCAATATGCCACAAAACCCCAGAGCGAGGACTGGCTAAAAGAGGCCAAATATCTTGCGTCAGGCCCTGGCTTTGGTAGGAAGGAAAATTAGGCAAGACTTATTGTTTCAAAAGGACCCCTGTGGTTTTTCAATCAATTTTTTTCTGCAACATACACGGCCAGAGGATGTCTGTATCAGAAGAGACTCTAAGCAACCCAGGAATCATGCAGGGATCAAGTCTCTCAGGCACTTAGTCATTTTCTACTTTCTGAATTCAGACTCAGGTTACTCTCCTTTCTTCTTTGCACTCCCGCCATTGAACTCACCTGCAATCTGCTTCATGAACGTCATGCAAACACCATCAGCTCCCAGAACCCCACTCTTCACTAGTTCCCGTACCAACCACACCAACTAAAGGAGAGAGGAAAAGACAGATGAACAGCAGAGGCTGCGAATCTGAGAAAGGGGCTAACTCTGTCAATCTCTAATTTAGGTGCACAATGGTAGGGGCATGTTACTCTCATTCCACCTTCCCTTCCCCTTGAGAGAGCAGATCCGTCCTCTGTTATGTCTTTCAGCTGGAGTCTCTCTTCTTTCTGGCCTTACCTGAGTACGGCAGGTATCCTGCAACTTCAGGTACTTCTCCATAAGGATCTGGTTGATTTTATTCAGGACAATATTCATGCCATCTCGACTCACCAGAGCTAAGTCCCTGTAACACTGTGAGAAGTTAAGGTTTGTGAGCAGCCAGTAAGGGGAAGACAAGGCTCCCAGCCCAACCCACAGTGGACCCCCCTGCTCTCCAGGCCCTTAAAGTTAAACATCACCAACTGGATACTGAGATAGGCAAAAGAAAGACTTTGCATCTGGACATTTTCCTTCCACAGGGTCCCTCTGTCCCAAACCTATCCCTTGCTCTTTCACACAGTGTGGGAAAGGGACTGAGCTGCCCTCTAAAAAGGCAGGAAAGCCTGCTGGGCAAGGCTGCTAGTCCTATCCCTGTCCCCCTACCTCCCTCCTTAGGAAGTGTCACACTGTTTGATGCCACAAGCTGAGCAAAACCAGGTGGAGGCCATCTGCTTTTTATCTGCCAGTAAAAGGTCACTACAAAATGGGTTCAGTTGAATAGGCTGGAAAGGATCCCAAAGAGGCTTTCAGACCAATATTGACCTAGTCAAAAGCAACAAGGGCTACAAGAGCTGAGGGAAGAGGATCCAGGAACCAGGGACCCAGGCAGAACAGGCAAAACTGAACCTCTTTAACCAAACATCTTTCTTCTTTTCTCTGGGCTGCCCTTTGCTTCAGCCAAGTATTGAAAAAGGAGGGGTCCTTCAGCCTGGGGGAAGTGAAGGAAGGCATGATAATTTCTTCTGGAGGAGGAAAAAAGCTCCCCCAGAGCTCTTATCACCCAGCCTCTCTCTGGACCTGACTGCTAGAGAAATACGTCAGGGAACCCCAATAGCTATCTCCTCAGTCTGCTCAGTTCTAGCCTGTCAGGGTCCCACCAGAAAGGGTACACATTAGATTAGGAGTAATCCACACTCCTGCCGGTAGTCACAAGGATGGCCTCCACAACAACTACAATAGCTGGCGAACACTGGCACGTGCAAATGCCTTTTTACTATATCTTATTGTATTTAACTGTATTTAACAACTCTTTGAAATAGAACTATTTATTATTATCCCCATTTTTACACATGAGGAAACTGGCATAGAAAGTTAAAAGTAACTGGCCCCAGGAAATACAGGAGATAAGAGGAAGAACCAGGATTCAAATCCAGACAGACCAATTCTAGAATTCATGCTCTTATCCACCTCTTATACCAGTGTTAGTAATAACCAAAAGGAGAAAAGTCTGCTGGGGATGGACGTAAGAGTTTGTGATTCCATATCTTTAGACTACTACATTTCTAAACCCTTGCTGGAAAGAGAAGAGCCCCTCCAGGGCAGCAGCTGCCTGGCCTTGGTGTGATTAGGGACTCCTAGGAGTTTAGCTATTAGCACTTCCTCCTGTCTCTACTGCCCTTACATCAAATGGAATGATAATTAAAATATCAACACAGAGATCTCCGATGTGCAATCAATAACCTTTTCATACCAGCAGGAGAACCTGTTTATCTTCTGACCTCATCTGGGGTGAGGGCTGGGAGATCAAGAATACAAACAAGGGGTAGAAACAACCCAAATGCCCCTTAAGGGATGAATGGATAAACAAAACGTGTATATCTATACAATGGAATATAATTCAGTCATAAAAAGGGATGAAATTCTGATACATGCCGCAACATGGATGAACTGCAAAAACATGCTAAGTGAAAGAAACTAGACACAAATGACCACATATTGTATGATTCCATTTATATGAGACATCCAGAAAATGTAAATCCATAGAGACAGAAAGCAGACTAGTGGTTGCCAGGAGCTAGGGGAAGAGGGGGATAGGGAGTGACTGCTTAATGGGTTTGGGGTTTCCTTTTGGGGTGATAAAAATGTCCTGGATCCAGAAAGCAGTGATGATTGCACAGCACTGTGAATGTACTAAATGCCACTGAATTGTATACTTTAAAATGGTTAATTTTACATTATGTGAATTTTACCTCTATTAAAAAAACAATAAAACAAGAAAAGATAAGGGGGCTAAGTGAACTACTGCCTAAGTGCAGGCCAGCAAATGTTTTGGTGGTTCAGCCTTAGCCTTCCCCTCAGAAGTAAGCCAGAGAACCAGGAGAGATGAGGAAGGAAGCGGGAGCCAAAGGAAAATCTGTGTCAGGTCAAACATCAGGATACCTGTAACTAGAGAGGAGCCCTTCCTGTTCAAATGAAAGCAGAAATCCCAAGAACGCAGTATAGACCCTGGTCAGGGAAGGAGGACAAATTATGCAGGAGAAATAGGGTCAGATGAAGAGAACAGATACTGTCTAACTCAATGCTCCATCTGGGATGTTTAGCAACCCTAACTGCTAGTAACACATGGCAGCCGAGTACTAAGAGCATCATATTCCTGATGCTGCCAGTTGTCTCATCAACCTCTGTGCCAGTATGTTCACTGGCTTGGAAGAGAAACAGATGTGGGAATGACTCAATGGGAGACAGAGAAGAGCAGAGAGTCCCCAAAGAAAGGAAACATGGAGAGGGTGGGGCTAAGGCAGCACACCTCGCCTCCTGACCATGTGGAGAGTAGAAATGTTGTGGCCCAGGCCATCACAGCCCCTAACTTTTCTTCCGGAGCTGCCTGCTAGGAGAATCCCTGGACCTAGAACTGCCAGGACCGGGAAAAAAGGAAAGGAAAAAAAAAAAAAAAAAGAACTGCCAGGACCTGGGTCTTGAAGCTTTGATGAAAAGAGAGACCCTGGCCTTGATTTCAGACCTCTATCTACTGACTGCCAGACCCTGCACAGAAACGGAGGTGTCCAGCTCATCCTAACCCCTCCCAGCAACATCCCAGTCAGGTCTTTTCCCAGCTGTTCAGTCAGACACCAAGTAGGAAATAAATAAACTAAAAAAAATAAAAACATTCATATGAGCTGTCAAGAGGGCAGATGCAAGCCAGGAAGGTACAACTGGAAAAAAATCAACCCCAAGCATCTTCCATTCTCTACCAGTACCCAGCTTGCTTTTCCTTAACTGAGTTATCTTGTTCCCCTGTTCAATCCACCCTAGTTTTATCCCTTAAGAAATCCCAGAGAGCTAGAGCTGACTCCTTGAGCACTGCCTGTCAGTGCTGACAGGGGCTCCTTTGCCCATGCTTTCCCAGAGCATGTTTCTAATGTGTTCAAGACTCAGTTTCCACTACCACCTTCTCCACCATCCCCATCTCCCATCTGGCAGCCTGTGGAGATTCAAGAACAACTGAATCACAAGTCCATCTGTTTCTAGTCCAGAGACAGCATCAACCCCAAATAAACCTTTAGAAAACTAGTCTTCCTACTTTAAGCTGAAGTCTAACACAATGCCATTAGTATCAGTGCTCATCAGTAACTACCACCTAAAACCTCTACAGAACAGACGTATTTCACAGGATAATCACCCTCTAAGGGAGAAGGCTCAAAGACCTCAGGAGACAGGTTACTAACTCCCACCACACTGACCTGGCTCAAGGTCTCTAAGTGAGTCACCACCTGAGAGGTCCTCACTCCCAATTCCCTGCCTCCATCCCCTGTCTGCAGAGGCCTGACCTGGGCTCCACCTAGGAGGCTCACAGATGTGTGTGTATGTTGGGGGGGAGGGTTTACTTGGAAACTTTTCTCACGTAAACATGGATCCTGGTGCAGCTATCAACCAGCTACAAGACCCAAGACCAGATGTTCCACCTCCCCAGAGGGCTTGGGTCTCCCTCATGAGGCTGTCATGGGACAAAAAGAAGAGATGTTCTAGTCTCTTGCCCTGAATGGCTGAAATCATGGCACGGTAAGCATTTACAATCCAGAGCCGTAAGATCTCTCACTGCAAGGTCAGAGAAAAATAGAACTACCACACACATCCTGTCCCCTTCATTGACGTTTACTGATTTATCCCAGCTGATTTAGAACTTATCTATGGGGGGTGGTGGGGGAAATTGCCAGCAAGCAAAACTAATATGCACTGAGGTGACTAAATGAGATTTTAATTGCATATATAAAAATCCACACAAGAGAAAATTAAACCTTCCACTCTACCCACCCCCATATCTGCCAACAGTTTCTTTAAAACAGAGGGGCTGGACTGGATCATATCACTGGTTTTTTTTTGAGGTACCAGGCTGGGGACTGAATTGGGACCTTATAAGTGGTAAGCTGGAGATCAACCACTGAGCCACATCGGCTCCCTTGTTTTTTAATCTTTTGTTTGCTTGTTGTTTGCTTTTTTGTTTTTAGGAGGTACCAGGGACAAACCTGAGACCTCCCATGTGGGAAAGAGGCACTCAACTGCTTGAGCCACATCTGCTCCCGTATCACTGTTTAACATCACCAAATTGGAGACATTCATTCGTCTCCAATGTCTTATGTCTTATGATAATTTTATTATGCAAATGAAAAGGTAATTTAACTCAACAAAGTAGCAGCCCCAAATTGGCTGGGCTATCCTGGGAAACCAAGGACTTGTGAATACTTGCTGCCACATGCCCTCCCTCACCTTAGACCTTACTCCAGCTGGCTTCAGGAAAGTACAAATACATCAGGTTCCCAGGCCCATAAATCCTTCCCTGAGGTTGATTTAAGCAGCTTTGCCAGAGGACCATGGGCATCCTGTTCTGTTCCTGGGAATATTTTCCTTCGGTTCTCCTTGGGCAAACAACTCAGTATCTCTGACTTCCTTCCAATTATCTCATAGGTAAACTGGGAAGGTTTGAGGGGAAGGGATAAAGCCACCAACTTCCTATGATTTTTTTTTTTTGAGAGGATTAAATGAAATCTTGCCCAGAGAGAACCTAAAACAATGCTGGGCACATAGAGATTTCTTCCATACCCTCCTTGTTCAGGGAAGAGCCAAAGAGAACACTGAATTCCCCACTCTGACCCCTTCTCAGTTGATGTCAAACAGTTAATGCCAGATACCAGACACATACTTCTGAACCATCATGATTCAAAGTTCAAAGATTTGATGAAATCTGGAGAGGCAAAAAGAAGCCAAAGAGATCATCCTGACTAATCCCTTACCTCAAGAAGGGACCCCACTTAAACCATTCCAGATAAAGGAGACTCTTGTTTGTGAAAAACCCCTGACTAGTTTTCATGTACCCTGCCTCAGGCAGTCTGATCCCAGTGCACTCCAGGGTTCTCTTAATCATACGTTTTAACTGTATCAGTTATCTGACATTAAGCTGTGTAATAGAAACCATACTTGCTGCAATTTTAGGCCTGCTTTCTATTCACCTGCTAATGGTAGAGCCTGCGGGCCACTCTCTTCTGGATAAGAACTCTTAGGGACTTGGTTACAGTTGTTGGGTTACTTGTCAGTCTTCTCTGAATTAAATCCCAACTCTTCTGGCCTTCCTTCATGAATCTAAACTTTAAAACTCTTTACATGTTTTTTCACTCTCACGACTGCCTTTTCGCCTTAGAATCTAAAGACAGAAAAAGGACTTCAGTCAAAAGGACTCATTCACTGAGAATAAGATGCTCCAGCTCTGGTCAGAAGAACCATGAAAACAAAAGGGTCTGATACTATCCCAGTTAAACTGTAAGTTCTACCACAGATCCCAGATGAAATCTGAGAACCGTCTGTAGGTCCAGAGCAAGCAGTCTTACCTTCTGGGCTTGGGCAGGTTCGGTGAGGACTAAGGTGAAGAGGCCCAGGCAGATTTCCTCATGCTGGGGTGGGCCTTTGCACACCTGGGATATGAGGAAGGAAAAAACTAGCTGTCACTCAAGAGGAGAAAGTTCTCACACACAGTTTGTCCCAGGACTTGGGACTCCTGAGAAACCTGCAAAGAGGAATCATCATCTCTTAAATCTGATCATTTCTTTCTCCTAAAGTGATGGGGCATCTGTGTCAGGAACAAGGTAGATGGAAGGGAAGGACCCTTATTGCTTCTCCAAGGTTTAATGCAGGCCAGGAGCAGAGGGCAAAGACAGTGTTTATCACAGGGGTTCTTAACCATTTTTGGTTCCATGAACCCCTTTGCCAGTCAGGTGAAAAACACAGATCCCTTCTCAGAATGCAGTGGCAGAGAATTTTATGACATTCAACATCAGAGGTCAGGGAAAATAAAAATAATAAGCTGACGTTTTTCAATTCAAGCTCACAGACCCCTGGTTAAAAACCTCTGGTTTAAAATGAGGGGAGGAAGAAAAAAAAGATTCTAGCACCTTTACCAAACCTTAATAGCTTTCAGTAGAGAAGGAGTTGCAAACAGTCAGTCATGGAGTAACAAGCATATCTGACTCACTGGTGGGAGATCAAAGCCCTGAAACTGGATCTGTCAGAAATCAAGCCATGACCTTGGGCAAATCATTGCACCCCTAAAATTTATAAAATGAAGACAAGATAACAGATTAAGAGTAAGCAGGTAATACTTACTGAACATTCACTACATGCTGGGCACTACTCCAAGTCCTTTACATGTACTATTTTTTTTTTTTAAGATTTATTTTCTCTCCCCATCCCCCCGTTGCCTGTACTGTGTCCAATCGCTGTGTGTTCTTCTGTGTCTGTTTGCATTCTCAATGGCACCAGGAATCTGTGTCTCTTTTTGCTGCATTATGTTGCTGTGTCAGCTCTCTGTGTGTGTTGTGCCACTTCTGGGTGGGCTGCACTTTTTTCGTGTGGGGCAGCTCAATGCAGGGCACACTTCTTGCGCATGGGGCTCCCCTACGTGGAGGACACCCGTGCATGGCACAGCACTCCTTGTACATGGCAGCGCTGCGTGTGGGCCAGCTCACCACACGGGCCAGGAGGCCCTGGGTTCACACCCTGGACCTCCCATGTGGTAGGCAGACGCTTTATCAGTTGAGCAACGTCCACTTCCCAATACGTACTAACTATTAAAACCTTTTCAACCACAGAGAGTGATTAAGAAATGCAAAAGATCAAATATGTGAGAACATTTGCAAAAAAGTCACCGGTACTGTTATTTAAAGATGTCTAAGCACGGACTGTCAAAAATAGAGAGAGAAAAGGTGGGAAACCTGGTTTGGGGAGCCAGGATATTTGCTTCAGTCCCTCTCAAAGAGCTCTCAAAGAAGGAGAAATGTAGATGGGGAAAGCATTATACTTACATAGGCATTGAGGGCGTCATTGGCCTCTCTCTCTGAGACACCAGTAATCATAGATGTAACAATGCTCATACACCTTTCCAGTCTCTGTGAAAAGGTGAGAAAAAAATTAAGAGCATGTCACACCACCTCCTATGGAGTACTTGTCCCCTTCCCTTCCCCACACACAAATTCAAACTTGATCATGACTCTAGATCTTATAACCAGCCTTCTGGGAATACAGGAGGTAGGTGAGGATGCTAAAGGTACCATGGGGCTTTAATCAGCAAAATCCAGAATGTGGAAACCAGGACAAATGACCTGGTTTCTTTAATGCATAAATTGCAAGGAAAAGGGAGCAGGGAGCCTATATATTAAATGAGGCTTAAGACATCACCCCACTGAATACTATAAGAATCCATGAATCCATACTGATTGGTAATAGCTACATAAATAAAAGAGAAGGGAAAGCTCTTTCTTAGAGTAGAAAACAAACTAATAATATAAAATGGGAGTAGAAATTGATCCAGGCAAACAACATCAATGGATGCTAAAGTCAGTACATAAGCTTCACAAAAAATAGGATTTTTTTTTTTTTGAGGTGCTGGGGGCCGGAGATTGAACCTGAGACCTTGTATTTGGGAAGCCGGTGCTCAACCACTGAGCCACATCAGCTTCCCTGAGTTGGATTTTTTATTTGTTGTTGTTTTCAGAAGGCAATGGGAACGGAATCCAGGATCTCCCATGTGGGAGGCAGGCACTCAACTGCCTGAGCCACATCCTCTCCTAGAAATAGAATATTACTAGAGGATCTAGCTATCTCTCTACAAAATACTTAATTACAAAGGGAAAATACTATCTGTAGAAAAACCTGGAGAGTGTCATTTAACCAAATGATCAAAGTTAATATCACCAATGATGTTATTATGGCTGTGTTAAGGAAAAAAAATACAAAAGCCCTTTATCTCATAACATACATATGAGTTTTACAGATGAAATGTCTTGAATTTGCCTCAAAATAAACCAGAGGGGTTTGGGGAGCTAAAACAAGATTTCCAGGTAAGTTAAGTACTGAAGCAGAGTGATGACATGGAGATTATACTATTCTACCTTTTTAAGTTTGAAACTTCCTCCCATATATTAAAAAACGCATACAATGGAATATTATTCATTCATAAAAAGGAATGAAGTTATGATATGTGCTAAGATATGGATGAACCTTGAAAACTGTGACATTAAGCCAGACACAAAAGGACAAATAATGTATGATTCCACTTGTATAAAACATCATAGAGACAGAAAATAGATTAGAGATTATCAGGAGCCGGGGGGTTTGGGGAGAATGGCAAATTACTACTTGCTGGGTATGAAGTTTCTGTTTGGGATGATGAAAAAGTTTTGGAATTAGATAGTGGTGCTGGCTGAACAATACTGTGAATGTATAATGCCAATGAATTGTATATTTCAAATTGGTTACACTGGCAAATTTAGTTATATAGATTTTATCACAAACAAAAACAGTTAAAACCACTTAAAAAAAAAAAATCAAGAGCATGAGGAAAGAGGAGGACTGATGAACAACAAAAGGCCAATCTAAAATCTGCCAGGGTCTCTAGTCAAACAAAGGTGGGGATAGTGGTATCAAAGTCTATTCAAGGGCCACTCTCGTTTCAAAGGCCATCCCTAACACAGCACGTGCTCAACATTAGAAGCTCTTACTCACCTGTCCCTGTTCCTATGAGGCATTTAATACTAAATATTGATAAAACATCAATACAATGTTTCTCATATTAAGGCTGTGAACCTCCCCCTTATCACCACCTAAGCTACTTCCTGAGTCCTTTAAAAACTTGATCTTGAGAATTAACCCAAAAACTGCTCAAGGAAAGTCACTTCTCCATTCCCAGCAATGAAGCACCACCCAACACCAGGTCTGACTATATTCTCAAATTAGGTCAGATCAGCCTGCTCAACCTTAATAAGCACCTACATACTTGTGAAGAGGAGCTGTGAGATCACATGAAAGCGAGCTGTCTCACAACCCACCTCTTGCACAACCTCTGACAGCCATTATCTAGTCCAGCTCCTACGCAGGGGGAGGAAAGGCAAAACCTGAGGCTGGAGTTCCTCTCTTTTAGAATCTTATCCCTCTCCACCCAAGATATTTATCAGCATCTGGAGGATCTGTGACTCTAGCTGCTAGGTCCAGTCTGTTCTTGCTGGGAGCTCTGGGGGGGGGGGGCCCTTCACCCAGTCGAGGTGAATAAGCAGTTTCAGAGTAGAGAGAGATGGCGAACAGGGAGCAGTACAGGATCCCAAAGTTCTAAATTTTGCTTCCTACTCAAAGGAAGAAATCCCCGCTGAACCAAAGGACATAGAGGAGAGCAAGAAAAGTCAAACAGCAGCTGGCTAATGAGTGACCTGATGGGAAGCATAGTCTAGAAAGAACCCCCAACCCCCCTCACCACCACTTGCTGGCCTTAGGCCAATTTTGAGAGTTACTTAGCTTCTCCAAACCTTGATTTTACCTAAAAAAGAGGAATACCTATATCACAAGGGTGTGCTGAGGATTAAACAAGATAACATTTGTGAAAGCTCCAAGCATAATGCTTCAATTGAATTAAAATCTATTCAACCGGTAGGAAGCCTCAGCAATTGCTCAACTAAATCTATGACCCTCTGAAATTGGAGGGTGGCACATTCTTAAAGATTCCTGAAAACTAAATCTTACTAAAGGATATGGCTAAGACCTTGGCTGGGCTGAAAAAGCTTCCTCCTCTACTTACTTTCTGCAAACATTTGCCTTTTAGCCTTTTAGGAGAGAAGAGAAAAAGGGAGGGGAGAGGGGACGAGGCCCAACTGATGGACCCTGTACCAAGATCATCATGCAAAGCTGGATACACAGCACTCTGGGATGGCCGAGTTTCTGGCTATGATCTAATGCACAAAGACCCTAGGCTGAACAGGGCTTCTCTAGGCCCCTTCCAATATTCTAGGCTCTGGCAGAGGCCTGAGTCAATTCTATGGGTCACTGCCCAGTTGAGGAGAAGTGGCCTCTTGGAGCAGGGAGGCCCAGCTAAGGATGCAGAGAGTGGGAGAGTCCAGAATTTGGGTGGGCAGATAAAAGCAATGAGGAAGGACATGCCAACGCCAGTCCCTGCCAGGCCACAGAAGTACAGAAGATGCTACTCTTCCTGAACTACATACATTTCTTTTCAAAACAAAGATGGGAGACTAATTAAAAATCATTCAGGGTGACAGAAGGACCATGCCTCCTCAAAAAGGGCCATAGAAAGGCAGATCCCTATGATAAAGCAGGCCCAGTCTTGAGGGGCCCTTGGTAAAGATCAAATCATAAATGCAGTTGCCAACAATTGCTGATGGGAATGGCTCTGTTCAGAGTAAGCCCTCCACAAGAGTACCTCTGAGAGTTGAGTCAATATTTAACCATCTCTAAGAGCTCCAGGACTAATATTTCTAGTACTAAGGCTACCTGGCCATGGTTCCCATGACAGCAGCAGTCGATGGAGTAGCGGCGGGGGTGGTGGGTAGAAAGGCCCTCCAATTTGCCAGTATATTTCTGAAGCTGGAGGCTGAAATTAGGGTCTCCCTCTAACCTCTCAGGTCCCCTCCTAGAGCTCCTTCAGCCAGATGAATATCCTGTCTGGTAAAGAGGGAATACGAAATACTGTGCCCTTCTGGGAAGTCAGTGGCATGAATGGACTAAATTCCACTGTCTTTAGAAAAGGAAGATATGATCCAATCTACAAAATTCCCAAGGACCCACACTAGTAAGGAGTTACTGGGTACAGCAAGGTTTCAAGTATTCTACAATCCAGAGTGGACTGAGTATTTGAGGAGAGAGTTAGAGATGACTCAAAAGCCCACCTCAGGAGATTCCTCACAGACAGAGATGCATTATTCCTTGAAGAAAACCTGGAAGGGACATACCTACCTCTCACCAAGTACAACCCTGAGACTGTCCATAGTTTCTGAGGAAGTTCTGAAGTTGGGCCACAACTCCTTCCTTCACCCTAACTTCAAAATGGACCACCACCGGGTGGAGAAATAAGCAAGCCCTGTGAAGGCTCATGAGACCAGGAACTACATATTCTAAACTCCTTCATTCACTAGCACTATTTTTATCGAATCACCCACCAAATCCGAATGGGGGTGGGCAAGAAGAATTCCATCTTCAAAGAGAGGAACAGGGCCAAGGAGAAGAAAGGACATAACACACGCTCCCTAGGGTAGAAAAGTCACAGTTCCTGCTTTCACTAGGCCTCCAAAGGGCCTTTCCTGCTCATATCCAGCTTCATGACCTGAATCGGGTTTACAGTGTTTGTTTCTATAACTCTACCTTGCCAGTGTGTTAACTCAGTTTTTAGAGGATAAGAGGTGGAAAGCAGACCTTCTGTGTCCCCCATCCTATTTTCCTATCAGATTGAGCAGAGTAAGCAAGCATACAGGCGCAGAAAGCTCCTCATACATTCCAGGGCAATAGGCAGGCCCATGAGAAAGAACCAAGCCAGAACAAGTGAGGGCAGTAGGGCAAAACCAGGTTTTGATGACTTCTGTGTGCAGGGTTCTTTGGGGAGACCCAGAGGAAGCAGCCAATAATTCTTGCCCTTAGAGACATTCTGGTCCAGTGGGGATAATAGACCCACACACATGGGGGGAAATGGTGTGGCAAGGCTTGCTGGAAAATTCAAATGCAAAGGACAAAGGGCAAAGAAGGGAGCTTGCTGGGACATGCTGGGAAAAATCTACACTGCGAAGGAGATCAGGAAAGAGAGAGAGAGAGAGACCCTCCCTGCCCCTCCTCCCTGGAAACAGTTGAAAGTTCACTCTCAGACAGTCCAAAACAGCAAGAAAATAAATGCTTCCTCTCTTTTGTGGTCCCCTCCTGCCATATCACTTCACTTACTAGCAAACACGTCACAGCTCAGAAGAACAGGATGTGATACCACCCTGTGGTGCAAATTAAAGCAGAGGCAGGATGACCCCTCTAGGAATTAGGGTGGGGAATAAACAGATTTTCATTCAACCCTTGGGGTCTTTACCCCTCCACCTAAACTGATGAAAGGCATATCAACTTTCTACAACTCTAGAGTTCCAGTACTAGAATACAGGACTGAATAAATACTTTGATGAGGAGAGTGGCTGTTTCCTAAAAAGTGGATAATTAATTTTTATTTGTTTTGGGAGTACATTATTTTTAGAAGCACTGTTTATGTTCCTAATTATATCCACCTTAGCTGATAAAAACAACAGAAAAAAAACAAAACAAAACCAAGTTAATCTCAATATACACAGAATTGGAGGGGTGGGGCATGATAGGAAGCCATCTGTGAGTGAGTAGACATTCTCTAGCTAGCTAGCTAGCTGATTCACAGTCCTCCCTGAAGTTCATTTTTGCACATATGTTCTACCACCTTGTATCCGACCCAACATTTTTCAAATCTAAAATATGAATTTCACCTGTCTGCTTGCTCATCCTCTTAATATCTGAGAAAAGGCAGTGACAAATTTAGAAGAAAGGCAATAGCCAGTGAAGAGCCACAGCCTGTTAATTTACTTATCCTATCCCTGAATAACCAGAGTTGAATGAATTGGGCCTTAGAAACTGTCCAGCAATCATATCCCAGTTCTGGATCTCATATTCCTAAGTATGTCTCCTTTCATGTAGAATTGGAAAGAGTTAATTATCAACTCTGGCAGGCCAGGGATGGGGGCAAGAGGATAAGTGGGAGAGGGGCCCAAAAGGGTCAACTATCAGGTTTCCCAAAGTCTCCACTGACTGGGGACTTTGCCTCACTCCCTGCTTCTCAGTACCACGTATTCTCTCCAGTGTATGTGCTATCTGGTTCTGAAGTTGAGTTCCCTAGGCCCCATTCACCCACGCACACGATGCTGTAGTTATTGAACTAAACACTACTTCTCTCTAAATCTCCACTCATTCTACATGCCCAGTTGGCACGGTTGGCAACCGGCTGTGTCTACACACAGTCAATGATACCATCTAACAGGAGGGGTCAAAGTCTGCTGCAAGCTCCTCTCAGCCCCCCACCCACCTACACACACACAGTCTCCTACCCCATTCCACGTACATTGCTCCTCGACTCAACGTATGACCTAAGTCCGAGACAAGGCTGACATTAAGAATAGTTGGGGCATTTATGTAGAAAGGAATGTCAAAAAAATAAATTTGGTAAATCTGGATGCCAACACCTCCCTCACCACCCATTTTAATACTGGTGGCTGCTGATTACTATGACAACCTGTCCAGGAAGTTGGCCCACACTTCTTCCCTCAGGAGCAGGAAGTCTGGAGCACTGTTTGTGTTGCCTTAGAAAAAAATCTGAAGGCCTCCTCCCCCATCCCCCATCCCCGCCCCGTATCCGCTCCAGTATCCCTCCTTAACCCAATTTCTTAACTCCCTTCCCCACCCCCCACACCTACCTCCTCTAACTCATCCTTGGCATCCAAACTGGTTGAAAGTAGCAGCCTCCCCCCTCCTGGGGCTCCTGCTCCCGCTCCTCCTCCTCCTCCACCTCCCGCTGCTCCCGAAGCAGCTGCTGCTGCTGCCCCCTTTCCCTTCTGTAACTCCATGGCTGCAGCCCGGAGACGAGGAAGGGTCAGGGAGTGGATGCGTGGGGAAGGAGTCCAGGAAGTGGGAACTCTGGGTTGCCAGGGACAGGGGCTAGAGGGACAAATAGGGGAGAGGAGAAGGGTCCCTGCCCGCTCCACCCCACCCTCCTCTCCGAAAGGCCGCTCCTGCAGACAGGGCGAAGGCGCACGGCCCTCTAGGTTCTGCCTCTGGAGTGGCAGTGCTGAAGGAAAGCAGTTGGCGCTTGCTTTTAAGTATGGTAGGATAAGGGTCAGTGCCCCCAGGAAGGGGTAGGAGAGGCTTCCGCCCCTGAAGAAGTGGAAGGGGAGCCCTTGCTGGCTTCTGACCCTGCGAGAAGGAGAGAAAGCCCTAAGTTTCTGCCTCTAGAGGTGGAGGAAGAGAGGAGTCCTACCCCTTAAGTAGGGGGTAGGAAACCTTCCTGGCTGGTGCCCCAAGGGTTGGGGAGAGAGGTTCCTTTAGATCCGGCCCGTAGGGGTGAGGGGGGGCAATAAGCGCTATAGGAGGACACGGAGGATCAGCTTCTCCCTACACCACACAGAGGCAGCCATGGTGGAAGGGCGGGGAGTGAGAAGGCTGAAAGCGACGGCCGGGAAAGGGGGAGGAATCGACGAGGCCCACGCCGGAAGTGATCAGTACGGTTCCAAGCCTCCGCCAATAGCAGCTTCCGCAGTGGCTCTGAGTGCCGAAGGGGTAGGCAGGCCACCGCCGATTGGCCTTTTCGCCGGCAGCCAATTGGATCGAGGAGAAGCGAGCCCGATCGGATGGACAAGCAGAATGGCCAATCGTATCTCTCCTTTGCTCTTGGAGGGCGGGATGGGACGTCCGCTCCCGGAGGTGGGACGGGACTGAGAGGCGATCAGGAAGGAGAGGGGCTGCGCCTGCGTGCACTGCTGCGCATGCGCAGCGGCGGCTTCTGCCCTCCTTTCCTCCCTCCGACCTCTTTTCCTGCCTCCTCCTCGAGCTTGGGTGTGTACGTGAACGTGGGGCACCCGCCCTTGCCACGGGGATCGTGTCCCCTGGGTGGCTTTGGATACTCTAAGCCTAGCCACGGATTGGCAGGGTAGAGAGAGGGAGGGGAGCACCAACCCTTAAGCAGCCCCACATAAGCTCCATAAGAGGGTATCGAGCCAGTTCTTAAGAGCTGAGACTGCATCACACATGCGACTGCGCTCATGGAACGCCGTGATCCACCAGACGTTGCAGAGAAAATGCATGGCCCTACTTGGGCAAACCAAACCATTAGAATAGTGCTAGCATTATCACCATACATAACACAGAGTAGACCCTTAAATTTTGCTAAATGACAAAAACATCTTCATCTTTGAGTATTTGGGACTGATTCATGTCCCTGAATTCACTTTCCTCTCACTCATAATCCCAATGAGAAATAATTCTGATCTGCTGTGAGCTCAGTGTACCCTGGATTGCATGTGCGTCCATTTCTACTATCTGCGCTTCTCAATAGTATTTTCAATTTTTCAGGAGCATTTTAGGATTGTCTTACACAACTCCAAAGACAGACCAAATTTCGCTATTTTAAATTTCTGCTTAAACAATAACCCTCGTTGTTTTAATTTCTGTAAAATGGTGACAAGGGCCACCTCATAGATTTCAGAGGATTATGGGAACTAAGAAGTGTGAAATCACTCTTAAAACTGTAAAACACTACCAACTAGTATTTATCTAATACTAGTTATCACTTCTGCAGGTGATCCTGATTATTTTTACCCTTGTGAAGGTTAACATTTAAGCTATATGTACTTTTTTTTTTAAGATTTATTACCCCGTCACCCCCACCCCCACCCCCACCCCCACCTCGTTTTTACTCTCGCTGTCTGCATCTATTTGTTGTGTATTTTTTTGGTGTCTGCTTGTCTTCTCTTTCGCCAGCACCAGGAACTGATCCTGCAACCTTTGGGAGTGGGAGAGAGGGGTTTAGTCTCTTGTACCACCTCAGCTCCCCTAGGCTGCGTCTCTTACTGTCTCTCCTCTGTGTCTCTTTTTGTTGTGTCATCTTTCTTCACCAGCTTTCTGTGCAGGCCAGCATGCTGCACAGGCCAGCTTGCGCTCACCAGGAGGCCTTGGGAATCAAACCCTGGATCTCCTATATGGTAAATGGGAGCCCAAATGGTTGAGCCACACCCACTTCCCTGAAGGTACTTATATTGAAATATTGTGTGTGGTTCTTTAAATTGGCTCACTGATTTATTTCTTTATTATAAACATTAGTTGTAAAACCTTAGGCAACTTGTTTTACCTTTCTGTATATTAATCCTTAACCATAAAATAAGAGGCATACTGGCTGGTTTCTCAATCTCCTTCCAGCTCTGAAAGTATATAGCTCTGTAGAGTATGCTTTGGGTTCCTTCTAGGAAGGAAGCACTGCATTAGTTACGGAAGAAAACAAGCTTAAATCATTACAATAGCCTTGTCACGTGCCAGTGAGAACACAAAGATGTTAAGTGAAAAAAGTGAAGCAAGGCGTAGAGCACTGTGTATAGTATGCTTCCATTCGTGTGTGGGATTTTGAAAGTGGGAGCTGGAGAAATATATATTTGTAAATACATACACCATCTCTAGAAGCAAACACAAAACCCCTATAACATTCATTAAATTCTCTGGGACACACTGGTGACTGAGATAGGGATAGGATAGAGACTTACTTTTTATAGTGTATGTTTTGACAGCATTTGAATTGAATTGAATTTGAATTGAATTGAATTTGAATTGAAGTACCATGTGAATGTAATGCCTATTCCAAAAAAAAGAAAGGATTCCATTGAATCTGCATATCAATTTGAGTAGAATTGTCATCTTTTTTTTTTTTTTTTTTTTTTTAAAGATTTATTTATTTATTTAATTTCCCCCCCTCCCCTGGTTGTCTGTTCTTGGTGTCTATTTGTTGCGTCTTGTTTCTTTGTCTGCTTTTTGTTTCTTTGTCCGCTTCTGTTGTCATCAGCGGCACAGGAAGTGTGGGCGGCCCCATTCCTGGGCAGGCTGCACTTTCTTTTCACGCTGGGCGGCTCTCCTCACGGGCGCACTCCTTGCGCGTGGGGCTCCCCCACGCGGGGGACACCCTTGCGTGGCACGGCACTCCTTGCGCGCATCAGCACTGCGCATGGCCAGCTCCACACGGGTCGAGGAGGCCCGGGGTTTGAACCGCGGACCTCCCATATGGTAGACGGACGCCCTAACCACTGGGCCAAAGTCCGTTTCCCAGAATTGTCATCTTAATGATATTTAGTCTTCCAATCTGTGAGCATGGAATATTCTTCCAGTTATTCAGTTCTTTTTTGATTTCTTTTAATATTGAGTTGCAGTTTTCTGAATACAAGTGCCTAACATCATTGGTTAAGTTTATTCCTATTTGAGTTTTATTTGTCATATTTTATTTCACCACTCTTCTGACACTTTTAGTTACTTTTTAAAAAAAATTTATTTCCCCCTCCCCCTTCCCTGTCCCCGCCCCTGCCCTGCTGTTTTTTTTTTTTTTTAACTGTCTATGTTCATTTGCTATGTGATCTTCTGTATCTATTTCTCTTTTTTGTTTTCTCTTCTCGACTTTCTACTCTAGAATTCAGAGGGATTTGATCCTGGGACCTCTGATGTGGAGAGAGTTCCCTGTCAATTGCATCATCTCAGTTCCTGGTCTCTGTTGTGCTTCACTTTAACTCTCCCTTTCGTCTCTCTTTTGTTGCATCATCATCTTGCTGCCTGACTCACTTGTGCAGGCACTGGCTTGCCGCACAGGCACTGGCTCACCATGCAGGCATGCTTTCTTTTCTTCTTTTTCACCAGGAGGCCCTAGGGATCGAACCTGGGTCCTCTCATATGGTACATGGAGGCCTTATCACTTGAACCACATCCGCTTCTCACTTTTAGTTACTTTTATTGATATAATCTTCATTTCTAGACTCTCTTCCAGGCCTCTCTCTCCTGCCTTTTCTTTTCAGCCTCTAGAAATTTGCAAAGTTATTACTAACAAAATTCTTGTGACTTAGTTAATAAAGGTACCCACTTCACCTTAAAGTAAAAACTTCCTAGAAACTGTAACTAAGTTACGGTTATTGATGTTCACGTGGATCCTCCTCCAGGTTCCAGCTCTGTCTATTGATTCCCTATCTTACTAGCCTGCTTCAATATAGAGCTTCCAGAAGACTTTCTGATAATGAATAATGAACCAACAATTTCCAAATATCTACTTACATATTTAATAGGTTATTTAAGATTTCACATGTATTAATTTACAGGACTAGCTGCTTTAAGTTAGAGGCAGGTGTCATCAGCTGTTTAGAGTTTATTAGAATAAAAATAATCTCATGCATCTGTACCTTCTCTCATTCTAGACCTTTTTTGTTATTTAAAAAGCAATGCACAAAGACAAAAAAAATTAACAAACGAAAAAGAAGTAATAAAAAGTAATACTTGAAAAGGACAACCAGCAAGATGGTCCCAGAGTAAGGAACTCTTAGAGTAAATTCCTATTGCAGGGCAGTTAGTAAACACCCAGAACTATCTGGAGCTAGCTGAAGCACCTGCCTAGGGCAGGGATGGAGCTGCAGGTGTGGGCAGCAATCTATGCAGTGCAGGTCCAAGATGACCTCAGCTGCCACAGTAGACTTCCGATTATTCAGTCTGTGCCAGCCAAATGTACCTGCATTTACCTGGATAGGGTAGTGTAGGGCCCACCGGCCTCCTCCCTGCCAGAGGTGGGACTGAAGCTTAGCCTAGGGCTGCAGGCCCATCTGGGTGAAAGAAACCGGTTCCTACTGTCACTGTGATTTTTGGTCAGCTGTGTGTCCCCTCATGCTGGGGGCAGAGTCAAAATGGCGGCCACCAGCCTCTTTCTGCCTTGGACAGACTCACACCCTAGCTCTTCCTAGGCTGTACGTTAGCCAGTTCAGTCTATTAATCAGTAGCTGAAATTGGCAGCCAACCATCTCCTCCTCCCCTCTTTTTGGGAAATGGAGCTTCCAATTCCAGCCACAGAATAGCTCCTGGGGTGGCCTGCACTGCCAAAGTAGGATAATCACTGGCCTCTGTGACTTGGCCAGTCATTTCCCAGAGAGGCTGGCATAAGTCTCCCAGCTTCCTCCCTGCTGGAGGTGGGGTTGGGGTCTAGGCTAGAGCTTCTGTCTGACCTGGATGAAAAGAAGCTGGTCCCTACCAGCACTGTGATTTTCTTTTTTTTTTTTTAAAGATTTATTTAATACCCCCCCCCATCCTGGTTGTTTTTGTTCTCTGTGTCTATTTGCTGCGTCTTGTTTCTTTGTCCACTTCTGTTGTTGTCAGCGGCATGGGAAGTGTGGACGGTGCCATTCCTGGGCAGGCTGCACTTTTCTTTCGCACTGGGTGGCTCTCTTACAGGGTGCACTCCTTGCGCGTGGGGCTCCCCTACGCGGGGGACACCCCTGCGTGGCGCGGCACTCCTTGCGTGCATCAGCACTGTGCATGGGCCAGCTCCACACGGGTCAAGGAGGCCCAGGGTTTGAACCGCGGACCTCCCATGTGGTAGACGGACACCCTAACCACTGGGCCAAGTCCGTTTCCCTAGCACTGTGATTTTCAATCTGCCCTGCTTCCCCTCATGCCAGGCTCAGAGTTGAGATGGCAGCTACTGGCCTCTTTCTGACTTGGACAGGCTCAAACTTTAGCTGTTCTTAGGATTATACTTTAGTTTGTTGAATTCCACTTGTGATTCATACATTAAATCCACTCTCAAGACAGTATTGACTCATTTTTAGGTTACCTTTCACTGTTATCCAATTTTTAACAGGTAAACCTCAAATCTGATTTCCTAGGCACAAGCAAACTGACAAAGTTAAACACACATTTCAAATCTGAACACAAAGTTAAGCACAGATTAAAACAGAAGAGAGAATTTTATACCCTTAGCATTTCTAGGAACTTTTACAATTTTAATTGATGGCATATGATGTTTCTTATTTTCCAGGAGAGGTTTAGTAAGCAGTCTGGATCTTGATCTTTATTCACACTTTTTATAGGCACAACTGAGTTTAAACTAATGGAAGTTTTTTTTTTTTTTTTTTTTAAAGATTTATTTATTTATTTAATTTCCCCCCCTCCCCTGGTTGTCTGTTCTTGGTGTCTATTTGCTGCGTCTTGTTTCTTTGTCCGCTTCTGTTGTCGTCAGCGGCACGGGAAGTGTGGGCGGCGCCATTCCTGGGCAGGCTGCTCTTTCTTTTCACGCTGGGCGGCTTTCCTCACGGGCGCACTCCTTGCGCGTGGGGCTCCCCCACGCGGGGGACACCCCTGCGTGGCAGGGCACTCCTTGCGTGCATCAGCACTGCGCATGGCCAGCTCCACACGGGTCAAGGAGGCCCGGGGTTTGAACCGCGGACCTCCCATGTGGTAGGCGGACGCCCTAACCACTGGGCCAAAGTCCGTTTCCCTAAACTAATGGAAGTTTGAGGTTTATTTCCTTATTACTTTAAGGAGATATGGCATTACTTTATGGAGATCTGGGCCTCAGATCTATCTGTTCTCTTGTCTTACACTGGTTTAACTAGAATTCAGGGTCCTATACAGAGGCTGCTCTCAGCTATACTGTGGCCATGTATACCTCAGTAGGCAGAATTTTCTGATTCCTGAGAAAAGACTCCTATGGGGAGTTTGCTGGTATGCTGGAGGCTATGCCCATTATTTTAGGAAGAGTTAGGAAACCTTTTAGGGAAGCAGATTTGGCCCAATGGATAGGGCGTTCACCTGCCACATGGGAGGTCCAAAGTTCAAACCCAGGGGCTCCTGACCCGTGTGATGAGCTGGCCCATGCGCAGGACTGATGTGCACAAGGAGTGCTGTGTCACGCAGGGGTGTCCCATGCACAAGGAGTGCACCCCATAAGGAGGGCCACCCAGCACAAAAAGAGTGCAGCCTGCCCAGGAATGGCGCTGCACACATGGAGAACTGATGCAGTAAGAGACACAGATTCTGGGTCCCGCTGACAAGAATACAAGCAGTCACAGAAGGACACATAGTGAATGGACACAGAGAGCAGACAACTGGGGGGAGGGAGGGAGGCAGAGAAGGGGAGAGAAATAAATCTTGAAGAAAAAAAAAGAAGCACCTTTTAGTCAACAGTTCTGGCATCCCAGAGTCCTAGTCTGACTAAAACATCAGTGCTCTGCATCATTTAGAGCTGAAGCTCTGTCCCAGCATCCTGAGAATCTCAATTTTCAGAGCCTGCCTGACCCACAAGCATCCTTGTGGACAACCTAGGTCTTGGGGATATCTGATTCTGGATATCAGATCAAGGCACCCAACCTGAATTGGTGGGAGACTGAGCAGGGGCCCCAAACTGAAGCACCTGAGACGTCTGTCTCAGGGGACATTTGGCTGCTTACTGAATGGATGGGCGCAAGGAATGGGGGCCATTTAGTGTTTACTGCTCTGGTTCTCGGCATCTGTTCATTCCGGGGTCCAAGACCCACTGCTCTCTGAATTGAAGCTCTGGAGCCTTCAAAAGTCTTGGGGGGACATTCAGAGTTCCCACTCCAAATCAGAGACCCTGCTGCCGGGCCACCTGGACTTGGAAGAGAGATCAGATAGGTCAGATGCCCTCCCAGCCAAATACTACTCCCTCCTTGGAGGAGGGGCAGAAAGTTTCTTCCTCCTATCCTTCCAGAAGTCTTAGAGGCAGTCTTAGTTTTATTACTTTACTGTCTGATAGTTTCCCAATTAAACCAGCCATCAAAAGGCCATTAAGTCACTAATGATCAATTGCTCTAGCTAACAGCCTTTGGGGCCCTGAGGCAATAGCTTCCTTGCTAACAATGGTATTTCCAATTTCACAGTTTTTAAGACATTCCAAACCATATTAACACAAACCTGTAAAGAGAAATTCAGTACCAAGAAATAGGAAGGTAAAAACGTGGATAAAGCTTAATTACGCAGGGATGTGCTGGCCTATAACCGTCCTGGGGAAGGGGAACTCCCACAGCACCCATTCTGGCTCTGCCTGCTGGAAGGCCTGCAGAGGTGTGGACCTGGGGGAGCGGGGAGCCCCCGGGGCTTTCTGCCATTGCCCGCTGCCTCTGAAGGGAGAGGGCTGGAGAAGGCAAGAGCAGGCAGGTCCAAGGGCAAAGACTGGAGCTGCTAAAAGGAATTGAAAAAGAAGCTTTTCAGGGCCCGATGCTCTGCCAGGGAACCTCTGTCTTGGCAGGGTTGTGATTTGAGCCACTGCCCTATGACCCAGCCATCCTGGCTGGGGTCAGATCTCACAAGCTTGGACATGTGGCTGGACACGGAGAATTCCTGTGTCCCGGCCCCTTCCCTCCCAGGATTATGTCCTGTGGGGGCTGCGGCGGCTTGCTCGGTCGGTAGAGGTGGGGTCTGGCTGCGGACGAGGGGTCGGTCCCGCTTGGGACGAGGGGTCGGTCCGGCAGCAGACAAGGGGTCGGTCTCACAGGGGTTGCGCGGTTCGGCTGACGGGGTCGCCCGGCGAAGCCGGCAACGAGGGGGTCACCCGGAGAAGCAGGCGACAAACTGGGGACAAGGGAGGCCAGGCCCTTGTCGGGGGCTCTCAGGACTGGAGGGCGCACGGCAGAAGAACTACTGCGGAGACAAGGTAAACATGCAAGTCCAACTTTATTGAGGGAGAGGCAACAGTTTTATAGGGGCTGGGGAAGGCTCATTGGTCGAAGCCATGCCCTGCTCTGATTGGTTGCCGGAGAAAGGTCAGTGGGAGGTACTGGACGGGGGAGGGGTGGTGGTTAGGGATTGGCTGTCGCTGTTGCTGGGGGAAGGGGCAGGATTTAGGGATTGGTGGCTGCTGTTGCTGGGGTAGAGGGCAGACTTGAGTTTCCCGCCCACGCCTGGCTGTTGCTGCTGTGGGGGGGGGGGGGAGGGAAAAGGGCAGACTGGAATTTTCCGCCCTGCACCTGGCCAGGGAGAAAGAAGAAGAAGGCATCGTGTGGCGCTATCTGGGAGGAGGGGCGGCCACGGAAGCATGGCTGCCGAGAAGGGGAGACCTGAGGGCACTCTGCGCCCATGCCGAGCTTCCTTCAGGGGTGGCGGTGGGCCCGACCAACCACCCTATTACAGGGGCAGTGGTTTGGAATAGGCCTACTGCGGCCGCCGCCCCCCGCCAGGTCAGCAAACCACACTTCAGCCCGAGGGGCGACCGCAGGGGCTCGTGGGTGAACCTGTTTAAAATGGAGAACCAAAGGAAGGCATTAAACAGGCTGAAGGCCATAGTTTCACTTACCAATAAGCTCCGGGTATCGTGCACCAAATATGTTACCAGATTGTGTCTATGTTCTTGACTGTGCTGCAGAAATGAATTTCAAGAGCATGTTGGGTTGGGAAGCAGAATTGGCTTACCTGATAGAGCATCCGCCTACCACATGGGAGGTCCAGGGTTCAAACCCAGGGCTTCCTGACCCATGTGAAGAGCTGGCCCACGCGCGGTGCTGATGCGTGCCATGCAGGGGTGTCCCCTGCATGGGGGAGCCCCCCACGCAAGGAGTGTGCCCCTTAAGGAGAGCCGCCCTGTGCAAAAAAATGGCAGCCTGTCCAACAGTGGCGCCTCACACACGGAGAGCTGACACAGACAGATGACAGAACAAAAAGAGACACAGATTCCCAGTGCTGCTGACAAGAATACAAACAGACACAGAAGAACACACAGTGAATGGACAGAGAGCAGACAATGGGGGGGGGGGGGAGAAAAAAAAATCTTTACAAAAAAAAAAAAAAAAGCACATTGGGTGAGTTAGGCCAGTAATTTATTCAAGCAGGGAGGGATGAGAAATGGGAGAAAATAACAGATCAGGGGTCCCACGTAGAGAAAAGGGGTTGAAAAGTGATAAAGTAGGCTGATTTACACACTACAATTTCACCTTATAGATTATAAATCCCCAGGTTTACTTGTGTAGTGATCTAAACAGGGGAGAAGGCAGCCAGCGTCAGGAACCAGAAGTGAAAGAGCGAGTTAAGGCTCACACCTGGTTTTTGAACCATTAATTATTCCACCCTTTTACTAATGGCTTAGGAGGAGTTATAGCTGTTTGCTGTTTTGATTGATTACCTCACCCGCCAATTCCTTATGAGGGCCCGATGATAAAGTCCTTGGGGAATATCTGGGGCTTCTCCTGGCTTCCAGAAGAAGTCTTTGTTCTGAATGGCAGAATCTTGTGGGTGGGGGGTCTTCCAGCGCCATCCTGGGGGTTATTGATGTCCCCATGGACTCTCTGCCAGGTGCAAGATCTATTGATTCCCTATCTTATTAGCCTGCTTCTTTCCCCCCCTCAGAGAGTTTATACCTTTATTCTTAAAGGGGTGCTGAAGGGAGATGATCTTTCTTCTGTAGCTACTTCCTGCAGGTTAGGGGCTGTGGCCCTACCTGACAAGGTGTAAAACCCTCTTGCTATTCTATCTCAGTTGGAGGAAAATGCATCTGGCATCCTGGGTGAAGTTGGATGAAGTTCCCATATGGCTAACAAGATGTTGATTCTGGAAGAAATAAACTTAATTAGAATTTTCAGAATACATGGTTCCACTAAGAGGACACTGGGCCGCAGAAGTAGAAAAGGCCAAGTGCTTGCAAAGGTTGCATTTTTCCAAAGTTGATGGGAAACCATATTCTTCCTTGAGTTATTTTATGCTGTTGGTTAACTCTAGAGAGAAATTGCAATAGACAGCGGGGTTAGATATAAATTGCCAATCCTGGTTCCTATGGTAGAGGAGAGGAATGAGAAGAGGCATTGTTCTTTTCAGTTAAGCTACAGATGAAAACAGATAAGGTCTCTTAAAGGGAAGTCTGGCTCGCCTTCCCCATAGCAATAGGCATTTGGGCTGGAGTTAGAGGGAACAGCTGACTTTGACAGAGACACTACTTAGCTTTTTCTCTTGAAAAGGTATTTCAGGCTGCCCAATGACTGGCATTCATACGTCTCATCAGGTGCTTTTGGTGATCTGGCACTTTCTTGGGCAGCTGACTTCACTCAGGATTAGTGCACCAAGCTGGAAATTCTTTTAACTTTAATAGCCATGGGAATGATTAGAACTACAGAGTAAAGTTCCTTACATTTTGGCTCTAATTGAGAATAGGCTTGGTTTTTTTTTTGTGTGTGTGTGTGCCTCATTTCTTTGTAAGTCCTGGGTGAGGAAATGTTGTCTGTGGACCATTTCAAAGGGGTTATACTGAAGTGGGTCTTAGCCATCCCATTTGCTATTACCCTTCTGGTAGGAAATGCTTAGCCCCAGTAGGATGGCTTGTGGATTTGCCAGTCCTCCCCAGGGTATAAGTGGGACAGGTTCTGGACTAAGACTTAGGAGGGAGACCTGGGCTAAGCACGTCCATTAACTATTTAGAAAATGAAGTTTACCACGACTTTTAACATGTTCAGTGTTTTTCTGCATATGCTCTAGAATAAAAAAGATATCACCATAATCATCAAACATATATCTAGAATAGGATATAGGTACAGTACTTTATACTAATTAATGTACTATCTAATGCATAAGTTTCTCCTTGAACTCTAATTAATGGATTTAAGTTTCAAGTTTGCAATACCATATATGTTATCTATCCATGGGAGCAGGCCATAATGCCAATTGTGTTTAAGTTCTATTTACAGTACTCTGGTACTCATTGTTCCACTTGGTATGTCTTTCACACAGCCAGCAAGCTGCAGCACCATTGACCCTAGAGAGAAGCTAGGAAGTAGGCCTCAGTATTCTACTGGCCTGGTGCATAGCACCCGTTGGCACTATGAAACAGTGTCAGTCTGGAGGTAATATCCATTGTACATTTGCTGTCATTGGCTGCTGCAGGTATTTGAAACTGCAGTGTAATGTCCATTGACTTAAGGAGAACAACCAGAGATGTAGTAGATACTTTTATTGTTTTAGGGGTCAGTGACCAACCTAGCCAATAACTCAAATGGAGAGGCAACTTGTAGTGTATTGATGGCCTGGGTTTGAAAGCACAAGAGTTTGACAATGCTGAAGTCTATCTCTTGACTTTTACACACTTTTGAAACACTTCCAATGCAATATGTTACATATCAAGTGAACTTTTTAGTACTTTGCTCTTTACTTTCACACTTTTACCATGAAAATGTTAATTTTTAAAATGAAAACTAAATATTCCCAATGGAATCAAGGTAACTTTTCATTACTACCACTTGAATATGCACATTGAGGTGACTTACACACAGGTTTCACTGCTATGAAGTTGTTTTTTGCCATTAATATCAATTTAGGTTTCTAGTTAATAATGACTTATAACCAAAATATTCCCAATGCTTTCATACAATTTTCCTTTGCTTCAGAACTTTATTTGTTTACTTTGACTTTAACAGACCTTGGATAAGCAAGTGTGGAGCCATGAGAGAAAGCAGGGTCACTAATACTAGTAGGACAGGAGACAAGGATGTCTCAAGTTGGCTTTCCCCTGAGCCATAGGGGCAGAAGCTGTTATGAAATAACCATAAGCAAAGGCAAGGGGTGAGGCTAGGCTTGAAGTGACCATAAACAAAAGTAAGTTCAGTTTTAAGGTTTATACTTACAATAGTAGGTTTAGGCTAAATCTACTCAATTACGATTTCAGTTATTATTCTTCTGTTTCATTATGTAAAGGCATCTATAAATGATCTTAACTCTTAGTTTAAAAATCCAGTAACAATATTGTCCTCCCAATTTTATCTGTGTCAGAGACAGCATTTGCCCAAGCAACCCAAGTGCAAAGTTTGTGGTTTTTTACACTCGTCCCTTTTTCTCCTAGATTCAGTCAGTCATTAAAGGGCTCAATTTTTTTTCTTAGAAGCATTCCTTCCTCCCTAGCCTGTCTCTCTCTCTCCCTCTCCTTCTTTCTCTTTCTCCCCCCATATATGTATGTATTTTCTTAGAGAACGGCCTCTCTTTCCATTCTCTCCTCGCAATCCATGCATCATCCTATCACTTCACTAATCTTCCTAAACTATACTCTCAGACAGCTAAATTCTCCAAAATACTACATAATTTTATCTGATTTAACACCTACCTAATCTGTGACTTTTTAAAACTTCTATCATAAAGAAAAATTATGTAAGTAACACACACTTGTTATTGCAATCAAACACTATAGAGATGTGTCATTAAAATAGAAATGAACCTTTTTCTCTTCTGCCTGCCCCATGCAATCACAACTCCTGAGTAATCACTGTCACTAATTTAGTGTTTATTTTTTTCTTCTTTGGCAAACATACAAACATATACCCACATATACAGTTTTTTTTTAACTTGGTTGATTGCTTTCATTTGGTTTTTATCAAAAAAATGAGATTATGTTTTACATGATCTGCCTCTTGCTTTTTTATATTAATATTATGTTCTGGCCATTTTTTTCCAAATGAAAACACGGAGTTCTACTTCATTCTAATTCATAGTCTCATAATATTCTCCCTCCTCTGGAGAACTTTGTCTCTCCTGGATCCTTTCCTCACCTCCTTGATCTGCACAACAAAGAGCCTCCATTTGTCTAGAAGACAGTTGGACTTACAAATAACAAGGTTTTTTTTGTAGGAGTAGGAGGTTTCAGTTATCATTAATAAGAATCATAATAATAAAGCCTTAGAATCAAGAAAAACAATAAAAAGATTAAGAATGCTGGAGAAATTCCTCTATCTAGAAAAGAACAATCTAACACCAAATGGTCCTGAGTAGGTTTTGGTTTGTGACATTAGAGGAATCAGGCAGGATGATGAATTAATGAAAAGAATTAGTATAAACATGCTCATCAAATTTACAAGCAACATAAATCTGTAACTGCCTGATAATTACCTGGACTACCTGGTTGCATCGAAAATGTTCCTGAGGAATAAAAAAATGAACTGAACATAAGAATATATTTAGGGGAGTGGATGTAGCTCAAGTGGCTGAGTACTTGCTTCCTATGTATGAGGTCCCGGGTTCAATTCCTGGTATCTCCTAAAAAAACAACAACAAACAAACAAATGAAAAATCCAACTCTCATCATGGAGCAGATGTAGCTCAGTGGTTGAGTGCCTGCTTCCCATGTATGAGGTCCTGGGTTCAATCTCCAGTAACTCCTTAAAAAAAAAGTAAGGGATGCTTTTAATAGTGATAAATGTGTTTATTTTAGACCTTATTTTAGATTTTAAAGAAAATTGGGTAAGTAGGAGGTCTTGAAATTAATTTTTTTAAATTAATGAAGTAGGGTCACCAAGATGGCAGAGTGAGATGTTCCACTTCTGTTTCCCCACAGAAGTTTTAAACAATAAGCAAAACTGAAACCATTTTATCAGAGCTTTGAAAAACAGTTAAAGGATACCAGTAACTGAGTGAGTGCCTAGTCAAGAAAAGGGTAACTTAAAAATGGTAGCAGGAAGTGGATTTGGCTTAACTAATGGAGCATCCGCCTACCATATAGGAAGTTCAGGGTTCAAACCCAGGGCCTCCTGACCCGTGTGGTGAGCTCGCCCATGCGCAGTGCTGATGCATGCAAGGAATGCTGTGCCATGCAGGGGAGTTTCCACATAGGGGAGCCCCATGCACAAGGAGAGCTTCCCCATGTGAAAAGAGAGCAGCCTGCCCAGGAGTGGGGCCGCACACACAGAGAGTTGACACAGCAAGATGATGCAATAAAAAGACACAAATTCCTAGTGCTGCTGACAAGAATGCAAGTGGATATGGGAACATGCAGCAAATGGACACAGAGAGCAGACAACAGGGGTTGGGGGGATGGGGAGAGAAATAAGTCTTTCAAAAAAAATAAACCTTAAAAAAAAATATGGTAGGGAAACCTCATTGTGCCTTTGCTGGCCTGCCCCCACCTCCTCCCCTGATACCTGCCTGTGCTCTCAGAGTGGGTCCTTGTTCCTGATTCCAGAGAGAGCAGAGTAGCTCTTATGTACATATTAGGGTGAATGTATGTCTGTACCAATCTGTCTGTCTGGTGGCGGCCTGAAGGATTGTACAAGGACGTTCATCACAGGCTTGCCATCCCAGCACTTGCCCAACATGTAGATGTGGCTTACAGGGCAGTTAATAGGCTGTAAGAAAACAATCAAATAGCAGTTGTCTGGAGCAAAGGATTACTAGCTTTAACTCATACAATATAGCACCTAGAACCAGAAGAAAAGACTATTTCCTAGGGGAAAAGAGACATTGGGATCAGTGTAAATGGGGGGAATTCCTAAGGCCATGCATGCATTCCCAGGATAAAAGGCATACTCAGAAAAGATGGGGAGGACACTACACTTTCACCCTGGGCTGTTCTTTAGACTCATTGTTAGTTGGCAAAGTTCTGAAGGGGTGCATTCACACAGGCCAATCTGGAAAGAAGTTGGGAGAAGACTTTCCTTTCCCTTCCTCCCCTCTCTCCCCTCCTCTCTCCTCTCCTCCCCTCCCCTCCCCTCTCCTCTCCTCCTCTCTTTTCTTCTTTTCTTTCTTTCTTTTTTTTTTGTTAGCTCTCGACATTCAAAGAAATCTAAGTCATAACATTACCTGGGTACAAGCTTGAGGAACAGACCTCTCAGTGATTAAATTTCAGAGATAACACATTAAAATATTAAAATGTATGGTGGCAAAACAAAACATAAAAGGCATGCAAAGAAACAAGAAAATGGTCCATGCGAAGAAACAAGATAAAATGTTAGAAATTAATAATGAGGGAAACCAGACTGAACATACCAAATAATTTTTTAAAATTCTCTTACAGGCTTAAAGAGCTAAAGGAAAACATAGGCAACTTGTATGTTATTGAAATTAAATTTGTATCAAATCAAATGAGATTTTTATACACTTAGGATATTAAGTTTAAACCCCATGGTAGCCACAGGGAAATTATAAAAATGTAAGTACAGAAGTAAATGAGTAGGGATTCTCAAATGTTCACTACAAAAGATCAACTAAACTGAAAAATAGGCAGTAATGGAAGAATTGAGGGAAAGAAGGTATTAGACAAAAATCAAATGGTAAAATGAAGGACACTATTAGAGGATACTGTAAATAATTGTACAGCAACAAATTAGATAACCTAGATGCAATGAAAAATTGCCAGAAACTCATGAATTACCTATACTGACTCAAAAAAAAAGTATATATATATATAAAATGCTATGTGAGGCTACATAAACCAGAGAGGCCATAAATTCCTAGGTGAAAAAACCATTCCCCCAATCCACCCCCACCATAAGTGCATCTTAGAGTGCACATCCACATTCCTAAGCAGGATAGCTATCTGTACTAGAACCACTCCTGCTACATACTGGTAACTTCAAAGAGACACGTTTACAATCTTGCAAATCTCTATTTAGCTCTGTGTCTTCCTTGTTCTTACCCTATATAACACCCCTGTAATCTGCTGGGTGGCAGAGAGCACTACTCTGAATGTCCTGTGGCCACCCAGGACCAGAGTGATGATTAGGCTAATGCGTCAACTTGGCCAATTAATGGCGTCCACTTATTTGGTAAAACAAGTGCTGGGCTAATTGTAATATAAGGGAATTACGTGGACTTTTTTTTAAGGTTTTTTTTTTTGTTGTTTATTTATCCCCCACTACCACCTTGTTGTTTTGCATTTGCTGTCTGCTTTCTGTGTCCATTCACTGTGTGCTCTCTAAGTCTGCTTGTCTTCTCTTTAGGAAGCACCAGGAATCAAAGCTGAGACCTCTCATGTGGGAGAGAGGTGCTCAATCACTTAAGCCACCTTAGCTTTGTTGTGTCTCTCATTGTCTTTCCAATTTGTGTCTCCTTGTTGCATCATCTTGTTGCATCAGTTCACTGTACCTGCTTGTTGTGCCTGCCTGTTGTGCCAGCTCACTGTCTTGCTTGCCTTCTCCAGGAGGCACTGGAAACTGAACCCAAGATATCCCAGGGAACCAAAACTCTTGAGCCACATCCACTTACCTATGGACTTTTAATCATCAATGAGTTGATTGCATAGATGGTTGGTTACATCTATAATCAACTGAGGAGATTGCCATCAGCTGTGAGTGAAGCAGTTGAAGACCTTAAAATGGGAAGTGATTTCAGCATTCAGAGAGAGAATTCGCATCTCTAATTTAGAGAGCCATGTCTCTTGGGGAACTCCTCAACAACCTTCAATTGTACTAGACTTATTGGTAAGGCATTTGCTTGAGAGAGGATGGGAGGTAAATCCAACAAAAATACAGGGGCCTTCCACCTAGGTGAAATCTCTAGGTGTCTAGTGGTATGGGGCATGTTGAGATATCCCTTCTAAAGTAAAGGATAAGCTGTTGCATCTGGCCCCTCCTGTGACCAAAAAAGAGGCACAATGCTTAGTTGGCCTCTTCAGATTTTGGAGACAACATAGTCCTCATTTGGGTGTGCTATCCAGTCCATTAACTGAGTGACCAGAAAAGCTGCTAATTTTGAATGGGACTTGGAACAGAGGAAGCTCTGAGATAGGTCCTGGCTGTTGTGCAAAGTGCACTGCCTCTTGGCCATATGATCCAGCAGATCCAATGGTGCTGGAAGTGTCAGTGGCAAATAGAGATGCTGTCTGGAGGCTTTGTCAGGCTGCTATAGAATAATCACAATGTAGACCCTTTGCATTTTGAAACAAAGCCCTGCCATTCTCTGTAGATAGTTGCTCTGCTTTTGAGAAACAGCTTTTGGCCTGCTACTGGGCCTTAGTAAAGACTGAACGCTTAACCATGGGCCATCAAGGTTATCATGAGACCTGAGTTGCCTATCATGAGCTAGATACTGTCTGACCCACCAAACCATGAAGTTGGGCATGCATGGCATATTATTTTTCCATAATAAAGTGGAAGTGGCATATATAAGGTAGGGCTTAGGCAGGTCCTGAAGGCACAAATAAGTTACATGAGGAAGTGACCCAAATGCCCATGGCCCCCACTCCTGTCACATTACCTTCTCTTTCCCAGCCCACAGCTATGGCCTCTTGGGCAGTTCCTTACAATCAGTTGACTGAGGAAGAAAAAACTTGGGCCTGGTTTACAGATGATTCTGCAAGATATACAGGTGCCATGCGAAAGTGGACAGTGGTAGGGAAGCGGATTTGGCCCAATGGATAGGGCGTCCACCTACCACATGGGAGGTCCGTGGTTCAAACCCCGGACCTCCTTGACCCATGTGGAGCTGGCCCATGTGCAGTGCTGACACACACAAGGAGTGCCCTGCCACACAAGGGTGTCCCCCACGTAGGGGAGCCCCACGTGCAAGGAGTGCACCCCGTAAGGAGAGCCACCTAGCGCGAAAAAAAGTGCAGCCTGCCCAAGAATGGCACTGCATGCATGGAGAGCTGACACAAGATGATGCAACAAAAAGAAAACACAGATTCCCAGTGCCGCTGATAAGGATAGAAGAGGTCACAGAAGAACACACAGCGAATGGACACAGAGAACAGACAACTGGGGGGAGGGGGGAGGGGAGAAAGGGGGAGAAATAAATAAAAAATAAATCTCAAAAAAAAAAAAAGTGAACAGTTGTAGTACTGCAGCTCCTTTTTGTGATGTCGCTGAAGGACTGTGGTGAGGGGAAATCCTCCCTGTGGGCAGAACTTGGGGCAGTGCACCTGGTTGTTCATTTTGCTTAGAAGGAGAAATGGCCAGAGATGCATTTGTATATTGATTTGTGGGCTGTTGTCAATGTTTTGGCTGGATGGCCAGGGACTTGGAAGGAACATGATTGGAAAATTGGTGACAAAGAGATCTGGGAAAGAGGTATGTGGAAGACCTTTCTGAGTAGGCAAAAAACATGAAAATATTTGTGTCCCACTTGAATGTTCAACAGAGGAAGGTTTTAATCAAGTGGATAAGATGACCTGCTCTGTGATAGCACTCAGCCTCTTTCCCCAGTCACTCCTATCATTGCCCAATGGGCTCATGAACAAAGTGACCATGAAGATTATGTAGGGGCTTGGCAACATGTACTTCCCCTCCCCAAGGGTGACCTGGCTACATCCACTGCTGAGTGCCCAGTCTGCGAGTAGCCGAGACCCACACTCAGCCCTTGATGTGGCACCATTCCCTGAGGTGATCAGCCTGCTACCTGGGGACAGGTTGACTACATTGGACCACTTCCATCATGGCAGGGGCAGTGATTTTTTCCAACTGGAAGAGACACATACCCCAGATATGGTTTTACCTTCCTTACATGCAATGCTTCTTCCAAAACTACCAAACGTGAATTTACCATTGTCTTATCTACTGCCAATGAATTCCACACAGAATTGTATAGTCAGGATTGATGGATCCAGGAATCAAGGGGTGGAAATGGGAGTGGCACCACTCACTATTACCCCTAGTGATCCGCTAGGAAAATTTTTGCTTCCTGTCCCTGCAACCTTAAACTCTGCTAGAGTACAGGTCTTAGTTCCAAAAGAAGGAGTGATTCCACCAGGGAGCAGAACAATGATTCTATTGAACTGAAAGTTAAGATTGCTACCTGGCCACTTTGGGTTCTTTGTGCCTCTGAATCAACAAGCAAAAAGGGAATTACTGTACTGGCTGGGGTGATTGAGCTTGACTATCCAGAGGAAATAGGATTGTACCTACACAGTGGAGTTAAAAAAGAGTTTGCCTGGAATACAGGAGATCTCCTAGAGCATCTCTCAGTATTACCATAACCTGTGATTAAAGTCCATTGAAAATTGCAACAACCCAAAATAAGCAGGACTAACAATGGTCCAGAATCATCAGGAATGAAAGTTTGGGTCATTCCGCCAGGCAAAGAACCATGACCAGTTGAGGTGCTTGCTCAGGGTAAAGGGGACATGGAATGGGTAGTGGAAGAAGGTAGTGACAGATATGAACTTGAACCATGTGACCAGTTACAGAAATGAGGACTGTGATGGTCATGAGCATGTTTGGTTATGAGCATGTTTGTATATGTACATTAAAGGAATATCTTCATTTTCTTTCCTGTCCTTTCCCCTTATCATATGACATAAGTTGTATTAGTTTCAAGTCATAACATTTAAGAATGTCAAGTTTAAGAGTGACTATTACCCAAGTCTTGTACTCTACTCTGGAGGATTTAGTGCATTTCCTGTTTACATAGGACAGTTGAGTATTGTTAGGCAAATATATATATATATATCTGTTATTGTTTTTATTTAGAGATTAAGTATGGTTTTAGGTGATTTAGGTAATGTGTATAGCCTCCAAGTTGACGAGGGGTGGACTTTGATGGTTAGGCTAATGTGTCAACTCAGCCAGGTAATGGTGCCCATTTGTTTGGTCAAGCAAGCACTGGGCTAATTGTAACTTAATCATCAGTGATTTGATTACATATATGACTGGTTGCTATCAACAATAAATGATGGGTCATCCATTTAGTTGAAGGCCTTGAAAAGAGAAGTGATTTCAGCATTCAGAGAGAGAATCCCCATTACTACTTCAGACAACCAGTGTCTCCTGGGAAACTCATCGGGAACCGTCATCAGAGCCCCTGGTTTGCAGCCTGCCCTACAGAATTTGGACTTGTGCATCCCCAGAGCTGCATGAGACAATTTTATACAATCTTGTACCATTTACAGATATCTCCTGTTGGTTCTGTTTCTCTAGGGAACCCTGACTAATACAGGTATAATCACTGAGTTGTGCATTCATCACTTCAAACAATATTAGAACATTTTCATTACTCCAAACAACCAGAAAACTCATTATCACACCCACATGTTAGCCCTACTAATTACAAATCCTGTGAAGTGTTTCCACCATTTCTATTCATTTCCAAACATTTACAAATGACTTATTACCAATTCTGCACAGATTAAATCTCAGTTTTCCATTGTTTAACCGCATTCTTTTCTCTAGTGACTTATATTCTAGCAATTAACTCCATGAGTTTAGACAATGTATTTAGTTCGTAATAGCAAAGTTGTACAATATTTATCCTTTTGTACCTGGCTTGCTTCACTCAAAATAATATACTCCAGGTTCATCCATGTTGTCCTATGCTTCATAACTTAATTTCTTCTTATAGTTGAATAATATTCCACCATGTGTATATACCATAGTTTGTTTATCCATTCATCAGTTGATGGACACCTGGGTTGTTTCCATCTTTTGGCAATTGTGAATAATGTTGCTATGAACATCAGTGTGCAAATATCTGTTCAATTCCCTACTTTGAATTCTTTTGAGTATATATCTAGAAGTGGGATTGCCAGGACATATGGTAACCTATGTTTAACTTTCTGAGGAACCTCCAAGTTGTCTTCCACAGTAGCAGTACTAGTTCACATTCCCACCAGCAATCTATGAGTGTTCCTATTTTTCCGTATCTTCCTGAACACTTGTTATTTTCCTTTTTTTTTTTTTTTTTTAGTAATAGCCATCTTAGTGGGTATGAAGTGGTATTTCTTTGTGGTTTTGATTTGAATTTCCTTTTTTTTTTAATATTTATTTTTATTTATTTCTCTTTCCTCCCCCCCGCCATTGTCTGCTTTCTGTGTCCATTTGCTATGTGTTTTTCCATGTCTGCTTGCATTCTTGTCACACGGCACCAGAAATCTGTGTCTCTTTTTGTTGCGTCGTCTTGCTGGGTCAGCTCTCTGTGTGTGTGGCGCCACTCCTGGGCAGGCTGCACTTTTCCCATGTGGGGCGGCTCTCCTTCTGGGGGGCACTCCTTGCATGTGCGGCCCCCTTACACGAGGGGATCCCCCGCGTGGCACGGCACTGCTTGCATGCGGCAGCACTGCGCATGGGCCAGCTCACCACATGGGCCAAGAGGCCCAGTGTACTGCACTGTGGACCTCCTGCATGGTAGGTAGCTGCTCTGTCAGCTGAGCCACATCCGCTTCCCAGTTTGCGTTTCCTTAATGGCTAGTGTTGTTGAGCGCCACTTCATATGCTTATTGGCGATTTGAGTATCTTCTTGGAGAAATGTCTGTTCAAATCCTTGACCCATTTTTAAATTGAACTGTACTTTTGTCTTTTGTTATAGTTCTCCATATATTCTGGATATTAAGCCCTTATCAGATTATATGATTTCCATATTTTTTTCCCATGATGTAGGTTTTTTTGCTTTCTTCATAATGTCCTTTGATGCCCCCAAATTTTTAATTTTGATGGGGTCCAACCTATCTATTTTTTCTTTTGTTTCTTGTGCTTTTGGTATAAAGTATAAAAATCCATCGCCAAATACAAGGTGCTGACCATATTTCCCTATGTGTTCCTCTAAGAGTTTCATAGTTTTATCTCTTATATTTATGTCATTGATCCATTTTCAGTTAATTTTTACTAATAGAATGAAGTAGAGGTCCACTATTATTCTTTTGTATATGGTTATCCAGTTTTTCCAGCACCATTTGTTGGTGAGACTATTATTTTCCCACTGAGTGAGCTTTGTACCCTTGTCAAAAATCAGTTGAGGGGAGCAGATATGACTCAAGCAGTTGGGCACCTGCCTCCCACATGGGAGGTCCTGGGTTTGGATCCTGGAGCCTCCTAATGTAGACAAGCAAAACAGCAAGCTGATGTGAAGGGCTGGTGCAGTGAGCTGATGCAACAAGCTGATGCAATGAGATGATGCAATGAGGAGATGCACCAAGAGACACACTAAGCAGGGAGTGGATGTGGCTCAAGCGATTGGGTAACTTCCTCCTACATGGAAGGTTCCAGGTTCAGTTCCTGGAGCCTTCTAAAAGAAGACGAGCAGACATAGAGAGCACACAATGAACAGACACAGAGAGCAGATAGTGAGAGCAAATAATGGCAGGGGAGCGGGTAAATAAATCTTTTGAAAAAATTGATTGACTGTGAAGTGGTTATGGCTCAGTGGTTGAGCACAAGTGTCATATGTACAAGATTCCAGGTTCAGTCCCTGGTACCTCCTTAAAAAATAATCAATTGGCCATAGATGTGTAATTTTTTTTGAACTCTCAATTCTATCTCATGGGTCTATATTTCTGTCCTTGGGCCAGTACCACACTGTTTTGATTACTGTAGCTTTGTTTTAAGTTTTGAAATTGGGAAGGTTTAGTCCTCCAACTTCATGCTTCTTTTTCAATATGTTTTTGGTAATTAGGGGCCCCTTGTCTTTTCATATGAATTTGATGATTAGCTTTTCATGTCAGCAAAGAAGGCTATTGGGATTTTTATTGGAAATGTGTTAAATCTACACAACACTTTAGATAGTACTGGCATCTTAACTATATTAAGCCTTTCAATCTATAAACACAGAATGTTTTTCCATTTGTATAGATCTACTTTAATTTCTTTCAGTAATGAGCCATAGTATTCCAAAAACAATTCCTTTACATCTTTGATTTTTTAGTTGCTATTGTAAATGGGATTTCCCCCCTTTCCTTTTAGAATATTCACCACTGATTTTAATTTTTTAATTTTTATTTTTTAGGAGGTACTGGGATTCGAAACCAGGACCTCGTACACTCAACCACTGAGCTACATCCACTCCCCAAAACCTCTGATTTTTGTGTTTTGATCATGTAGCTCCACTTTGCTGAATTCATTTATTAGCTCTAGTTGCTTTCTTATAGATTCTCCAGGATTTTCTGTATATAAAATCATGTCATCTGTGAATAGGGATAGTTTTATTTCTTCCTTTCTAATCTGGATGGCTTTTATTTCTCTTTCTTGCTTAAATGCTGTGTCTATAAATTCCAGTACAATGTTGAACAGCAGTGGTGAAACTGGGCATCCTTGTCTTGTTCCTGATCATAAGAGAAAAGCTTTAAGACTTTCACCACTGAGTATGATGTGAGCTGTGAATTTTTCATATGTCCTTTATTATGTTGAGGAAGTCCCCTTTTATTCCAAGTATTCTGGGTGTTTTTATCAAGAAACCTGCTGGATTTTGTCAAATGACTTTTCTGCATCAATTGAGATGATCATATTTTTTCATTCATTCAATTAATGTGGTGTATTATATTGATTTTCTTGTGCTAAGCCACCCTTGCATTCTTAGGGTAAATCTCACTTGGTCAAGGTGTATTTCCTTTTAATGTGCTATTGGATTCCATTTGCTAGTATTTTGTTGAGGATTTTTCCATCTGTATCCATAAGGATCTGTTTTCTTATGATCTCATTCTCTGCTTTGATTTTAGGGTAATGGTGGTCTCATAGAATGAGTTAGGAAGTGTACACTTCTCTTCCAATTTTTTGGAAGAGTTGGAGCAGTATTGGTATTAATTCTTCTTAGGATGTTTGGTAACATTCACCAGTGAAACCATCTGGTCCTGGACTTTTCTTTTTGGGGGAGGTTTTTGAATACTGATTCAACCTCTTTACTTGTTATTGGTCTATTGAGAGCTTCTTTGGCTGTGGATCTACGGAATAGGTTCTGCCAAAGTTTGATGGGCACTTAAGATGGAAAAATGAAACAGGCCATCCATATAGAAAAGCAGTAACAGTTTATTAGAGAACTTACAAACCAGAAATGAGAGTAGTGCTTCTTGCCACCCAGCAGGTTACAGGGGGTTATATAGAGTATGAGCAAGGAAGACACAGAGCCAACTCAGTGTTTCCAAGATCGTAAACACGTCTCTTTGAAGTTACCGGTATGTGATATGTAGCAGCAGTACATCTGGTACAGATAACTATTGTGTTTAGGAATGTGCACGTGCACTCTAAGATGTACTTGGGGGGGGGGGGGGAATGTCTTATCTAGGAATTTATGACTTCTCTGGTTTGTGGCCTCAAACTCCACCCCCCAAAAAGCCCACTCTTGGGAGGCAGATGTGGCTCAGGTGATTGGGCTCCCGTTTACCATATGGGAGGCTCCAGGTTCAATTCCCAAGGTCTCCTGGTGAAGGCAAGCTGGCCCGCGCTGCTGCAGAAAGCAGACAGCACACAGAGAGCCTGAAACAACAAGGGAGGGGGGCGAATCAATTGAAAAAAAAAAGAATGATATATGAACACATTTAAAAACAAAAAAAGCCCACTCTTATCTTCCACATGTCCCTCTCCTGAGAATGTCCCTGAGCCAGCAATTGAGGAGCACATCAGGAAGCAGAATCCACACACAAAATATAAGACACATGTACTAATCCCTATGCCCGCTAATGTCAAGAGGAAAATTAGCTAGGCGGATCCCCAAACCCCACTCTGTTAGGTTAAAAGGCTATACCGTCCACGGCATTCCATGCCCGGGGAAGATCAGCAACTGTCCACACACCCAGCAGGCAGTCTGCTTATGGGCTGCAGCGACATTAGTTGCCGTTTTAGGAATTCATTTCCTTCTGCTGTAAAGATGAGAAACCTTAACCTAGGGACAAAATACAAGATGTTTAGTAGGAACTCACATGGGGAGATCGTGACCATTGGGGAGCATGCGAGTTTCAGGCCCATGTCCTGACAAGCCAGTTCCCCACATTGGTTTCTTCCCCAGGGAGGAGTAACAGGCTATAGCCCCTAAGGGTTCTATATAAAGGAGCCTGAGTATTAAGCTGTAACAGGAGTGTGACTTCTGCCCTGGCTTCTCTAGACTTCCACAGTCTGTAAACTACGGCAACAGGGACCTTCTACAGAGTTATTGCTAATTCCTTTCCCTGTCCCCAAGCAATAAGGATACCTATTCCGCTTGGGTGACATATTCCAGCATAAGCCCCTTGGGGATGGCCTGTGGCAATCTCAATACCAGTCGCTGTACTATTTGGAGGAAAACCTTGTTCCGATGTTACCTCTATTCTTAAAGCTGATGGAGTGGACACTGGGGTCCTGAAATGCTCAGATGCTGAGGTTTGTCCACTCATCAGTGCCCTATTTATTAGCCTATTTGCTTCCTGTGAACGAGGGGCCCACCCATGCAATGAGTGGTTTGGAGATAACTGCTGCAGCTGCTGTTTTAAAATACTGTTCTTTCTCTCTGTCAAGCCAGTGGCCTGTACGTTTTATGACAGATGAAAATGCCAGGCAATATCTCTTTCTTGCACCCAATCCTGGACTTGGTGACCTGTAAAATGGGTGCCTTTGTCACTGTCAGTGTGTTGTGGGCATACCCACACATACAGAAAAGTTTCTCAAGTCCTTGCATTGTAGAAGGCTGATTTGCTCGACATCCAAAAGTCTGCAGAACACTTGAAGCAATATCTATGCAGGTTAGTGCATAATTTTGTCCATCTGACAGAAGGAGGAGTCCTAGACAGTCTATTTGCCAGCATTGTCCAGCCTGCATTCCCTGAGGTATCTCCCCGTGTTACAGGGTAAGAGGCGCCTCCATTGAGTACACATTGGACAGGACTCACAGGCCATCAGCACATTCCTACATTTCAAAGGGAGATGTGACCCTTTTCATAATTCCCATATGGCCTTAGGACCCTTATGTCTTAGGACCCTTAAATCCCAGTTTAGAGTGTAGCCATAACCCATTTAATTTTAGTTAAGGTGTCAGCTTCCAAATTTCCCAGAGGCCAGTTCTGAAACGTGCCAGATTGTTAAACCCAGACATCGTTCCTCAGGGCTTTACCCCATATGTCCTCAGCAGCTATAGTTCAAGTCTCCTATTGCCCCAGTCCCATCCAGAGTCAGACCATGATACAAGGCCCAGCCGTCGGTGCCTATGGAGATCAGCATAGGCTCACGGACTATAACCATCCAGTTGGCTCGTAGGTCAGCCCATTGATGGCTCTGACGTTCTCCTCCGTCCATCCATATGGGGTCCACAGTTATTTGAACTGTTACTGCATGCCTTCATGTATCCTCTGCAAGAACCATCTGTATACCAAGCATCCTTCTATGGGGCTCCTAAACCCTTTGTTGTTTTTTAAGCAGTCTCATTGAGATACATTCACACACCATACAATCCATCAAAAGTGTACAGTCTATAGCTTTTTTTTAAGATTTATTTTTATTTCTCTCCCCTCATTGTTTGCACTCACTGTCTGCTCTCTGTGTCTGTTCATTGTGTACTCTGTGTCTGCTTGTCTTCTCTTTGTTTTTTTTAAGGAGGCACAGGGAACTGAAATCAGGATCTCCCATGTGGGAGGGAGGCACCCAATCACTTGAGCCACTCCCATACCCTGCTTGTTGTGTTTCTCGTTGTGTTTCCTCATTGTGTCATCTTGTTGCATCAGCCCACTGTCTGGTTTTTCTTCTTTAGGCAGCACCAGGAACCAAACCCAGGACCTCCCATGTGGTAGGCAGCTGCCCAACTGCTCGAGCCACATCCCCTTCCCAATAGCTTTTGATATAATCACAGTGGTGCGCATTCATCACCACAAAAAAATTTTGGAACAATTTCATTACTCAAAAATCTCCATACTTCTTAACAGTCACTTCTCAATCCCTCTATCCTTCCCTAGCCCTACATAACCTTTAATCTAATCCCATCTTTATAAGTTGATTTATGGGAGCAGATGTGGCTCAAGCAGTTTAGTGCCCACCTCCCACAGGGAAGGTCCCAGATGTGGTTCCCACTGCCTCCTAAAGAAAAAAGAAAACAAACAGCCAACAAGCAGACAATGAGCAAAACAAACAAACAAACAATGGGCAAAAACAATGAGCAAACAGACAAGGGAGCCAACTGGGGGGGAATAAACTGATATATGTTTACATTTTGTATAAATAGAATCATAAATAAGTAGTCCTCTGTGTCTGGTTTCTTTCATTTAGCATAATGTTTTGTGTTTTGTTTGTGGGTGTTTTTTTTTTTTGCCTGATATGAACATCTTGTAACATTAACATACATTTGTTCAGTTTCAAAGAAAAAAGTCTTCTATATGCAATATTATCCATTTTCATATTTCACATGGGGTTTTACTACGCTATACATCACATGTTATGTTATAAGCTTTCCTTCTCGTAATACGTATGACCTTAGACTATCCTTTTCATCCACTGTCTGTGATTGATGCTACCTTCTCTATCAACGGTATGGTGTTCAGATTCTCTACATAGGAAAGTGGCCCCAATAATATCTGTAACTCCTCAGATAGTGGGTTAGTACGGAGAGAACCCTGTTGTAAATAAGCATGCCCTTTTTGTAGCATGCTAGCCTGTGCACAAGCACTTTTGGGTCCAATGCAAGTGTCTCTGACTCATCCGCTTATTGGCAACGAGTTTGCAGTTATTGGCATAGGCATTGCTGTAGGCTCAGTTTTCAGGCTAGTAAGACATGCTGCTGACAGTTGTCTTTCAGTAGGACTGTATCGTTCTTTTCCTTTCTAGAGCTGGGAGCAGAGAGCGAGTGGTACTGTTCTACCCACAGGCTCCACCTGACCCCTTCGTAAGCTGCGCCTGCTCTTAAAGTACCTGGAGACTGGATCTGCTTTACGGCTCCTCCTGCGTGTTGGAGCACTTGCTCAGCCTCTGTCAGTCTACACAGTGGGTGAAGTATTTGAGCTAGATGGGGTATAAGGGTCTCTGGTAATTTAATAAGCATATAAAGATATGAAGTTCCTTTACAGTGCAGGGAGTTGGGCACATTTATACTTTATCTATGACTGCTGCCAGAATGACCTTTGTCTTAACAACCAAACACCCCAAGGAATTTTAGACTTCCTGCGCCCCTGGATCATGGCCTCGGTGATGGCTTATCCTTGGCTCGTTAAAAGATGCTGTTTTTGTGTGATCTATGTATCTTTAAATATATATATATATAATTAAAAAATAATAATAGTATGGAAAAGAAAAAGAAAAAAAAAGACTATCAGATAAAATGGAATTTACATGCCAAACTATTATCAGAGGAAAGAAGGACACGCTTCATTAATAAAAGGGGCAATCTACCAAAAATAAAAAAACAGGCGCTGTGATGGCGGGGCCCCCATTTCTAGAGATGTGACACTATCAGAAGTAAGCATAATATCGTCAGTATAGTGAAGCACGGCAACCTTTGGTGACTTTTCTCATCTTGCTCGATCGGCTGCCACCATTCTGTGACAGATGGTCGGGCTTGTGGCAAAACCTGGAAAGTCCTTTGCTGCCTTCTCCACGTAAATGCGAATGGATCTTGGCTATCTTCAGCCACTTGGTGAACGGCCTGGCTGACTCGTGGGCTGGAGGCACAGTTTGGAGGGTTTTATCCTTCATCCGCTCCGTGAACAGCTCATCATCAGGTCTGTGAAAGGTCCTGTGTGTGCTCTTTGCCCCACTCCTAATTCTCTGACTATATCCTGTAATTCTTCCACAGATAACCATTTGCCTATTGTGGCTGGTGTATCCCCCTCATTAGGCAGGGCCAATTTTGTGACTAAAACACACCATACTAAAAAGTTTTGCTGTGTCTGGTAAAGACACTGACAAAGTGCAGTTGGCTACACTTTGGAATGGCCACTTTTTTTGCCATTTCCACTCCTAAAAGAGTAATAGCATCTCCCCCTACATACCATGATCCTAACAACCAAGCGGCTATGCTCTCTGCCCTTTCGTTTAAACTTTTCTGTTAATTCTACTAATTCTGTGGTGGTATACTCCCTCTTTACCGCTTGCTTCTGAGCAGGAATCTCGTTCCGAGCGGGTCGTTGAGATCCCTGGTTGCTTTCATTTTTGTAGGTACTAACCTTGCTTGTTCAGGCTCACCTTCAGTTTAGTTTCCACCTCCCGCTCTCCCTCTTCTGCGCTCTCCCAGGGATCCCGTACCTTCAGATCCCAGGCTTCTCTCTGGTTAGCCACTCAGATCAGCTCTATTTTCACCACTTTACAAGCCATTACTTCTGATTGTCCCTCTGAGGTTTGTAACTTTTTGGCTAATACGTTACTGTTGTTGGAACATGCTAACTTAATATCCCTTTCTAGAATTAAAGCTTCATCTAATCTCCTTACTTCAGTTTCTGCTTTATCTGGGCTTCCGGGGCATATCTAACTGCCCATAACAACAGCCACCTGGTGTCTATAATTGCTTCTTTCCCTTGCAATTTCCTTTTGCCCCCTGGGTACTCTTGCAAGACAAATAATACTCCGACTGGTATTTTCTGATGTGCCCATATGCACACACTGGGCCAAAATGGGCTACTTCCCCCCACGTACTGGAAGTTTGCCACCCCAGGATTTCTCCTCAGATACCCATTTCCCTCCGCGTGTTTCGTTTATGGTCTCCTGGCTGGTCGGTCTGCCAACATCTGGCCAAGAACCTATGTTCTACCAAAGTTCAATGGACACTTACTAACAAAGCAGGCCACTCCATATAGCAAAAGATTACAGTTTATTAGGGAACTTACAAACCAGGAAGCCAGTTGTATTAGTTAGTGTTCTCTAGGGAAACAGATATCTGTAAATAGTATGAAATTTTATAAAATTGTTTCATGCGATCATGGGGATGTGCAGGTCCAAAATCCATAGGGCAGGCTGCAGAACAGGGGCTCCAATGAAGGTCCTTGATGAGTTCCCCAGGAGACACTGGCTCTTGGAATTAGAGATGGGAATTCTCTCTCTCTATGCTGAAATCACTTACACTATAAAGGCCTTCAAATGTTTAGATGAGGATCACTCATTGCTGATGGCAATCTCCTCGGTTGTAGATGTACTCATTTATCTATACAATCAACTCATTGATGATCAAAGTCCATGAAGTGCCCTTATATTACAATTAGCCCCGTACTTGACTGACCTAACAAATGGACACCATTACCTGGCCGAGTTGACACATTAGCGTAACCATCAAAGTCCACCCCTTGTCACCTTGTCAACTTGGTAGCTATATACATAAACTTAAACTATACTTAGTCTCTAGATATATATATATATATATTTGCCTAACTATACTCAACTGTACTGGGTAAACTGGAAATGCACTAAATCCCTCGAGAATAGGGTGAAAGTCTTTGGGTAATATTCACTCTTAAAGTTGACATTCTTAAATACTACAATATGAAACAAATACAACTTATGTAATATGATAAGGGTAAAAGGGAGGAAAATAAAGATATTTGTTTTATGTACATAAACAAACATACTCATAACCAAACAAGAAAGAAAGATGGATGACCATTATAGTCCTTCTGTAACTGGTCACAGGGAGGGGTGGAGGGGGTGGAGGAAAAAAGCATTAATCATAAAGAATAAGATTGGTGAATTGGATTTCATTAAAATGAATAGCTTCTGCTCATTAAAAGACATCAATAAGAAAGTGAACATTCAAGTCATGGACTGGGAGAAAATAAAATTTACACAGCTGAAAAAGGACAGTATCCATAAAATATTTTTTATGTTTCTGTAAATCAATAAGAAAAAGAGAGAAGACATAATTTAAAAATGGAAAAAAAAAGCCCCTGAATTGTGCTTGCTTCAGAGACAGCAAAGAAAAGAAGGAACAAAGGGCTGCAACCACGTGCAGCCTATTTGCTGCCAGAACTGCCAGTTGCCATGCCCAAGGCCATTAAGAAGCTGAGCATTTGAAACCTAGTAGAGGTTGAATCTGTCAGGGACACTTCTGAAGCAAGTGTCATCAGAGCCTACGTGCTTCCTAAGCTGTAGGTGAAACTACATTACTGTGTGAGTTGTGCCTTTTGTGGCAAGATGATCAGGAACCGCTCTCAGGAAGCCTGGAAGGACCCAAGACTTGCACTCCGGAGTATACCAAAGACCATATAAGGAGCTGAGTCCATAAAGACTCAAGAAAAACTACAAAGCATAAACTACAATGTGTGCTATAATCCATGCTTAGTGGCAATGCTCCAAAATGTGTTCATCAATTGCAACGAGTGTACTACACTAATGAAAGAAGCTGTTAATGTGGGAAAAAGTGGGACATGTGGGGAGTGGGGTATGTGGGAATCCCTTATATTTTTTTATGTAACATTTTGTGTAATCTTTTAAAAAATAAAAAATATATATTTAAAAAAATAAAAAGAAAGAAAAACTAGTCCCCAGAAAAAAAAAATGAAATGGAAATTAAACTTAGAAGAAAAAATGGACAAAAGACAACCTGGCCAAAAAAATGTCCAAGTGGCTAATAAATATACAGAAAGGTAGTCAACATCATCAGTCATCAGGGCAATACTAATTAAAACTATAGTAAGAAAATCCCCATTTGACAGATATCACAGTAATAATTGATTCAGGCAAGAATCAGACAAACTCAAAGTGAGGGACTTTCTACAGAGTAACTGGCCTGTCAAAAATGTTAAGGTCATGAAGACAAAGATAGACTGAGAAATTGTTCCAGATTAAAGGACACTAAAGAGACCCAACTAAGTAAAAGGTGATATTGGACTGAAGAAGTGTTTGCTATAATATACATGTTGTAACAATTAGGAAAATGTGAATATATACCATAGATTGGATAGCAGTAAAGTTTCTGATTTTGATCATTGTATAGGTGGTTATTCACTGAGCTGTGCAATTTACTATATATAGTATATACTTCAATTTTTTTTAATGGAGCAAATAAAACCAAACTGAGATACCAATTTTCATCTATCAGGATGCAAATATCCCAAAGTTTGAAAACACAAAGTTTCAGGGAACTAGTCACACTTATGTGCTGCTAGTGGGTATGCAAACTGGTAAACCCCCAAATGGGGGTAATCTGGAATAGATGTAAAAGGGAGAAGTGCATATACCCTTTGACTCAGCAATCCTACTTCTAGGAATTTATCCTGCAAATATACTTGCACACGTGGAACAAGATAGCGGCGTGAGATTACACATTAGATATGGCTATGAGATTAAGAATGACAGTACATACATAGGAGAAGATTGAAAACATGTAAATGTCCATCAATTATTTTAACAGACTATGACATATTCACAAAAGTAATACTACACAGCTGCTGAAAAGAATAAAGCTCTTTCTGAATTGATATTAAGTGAGCTAATAAGGTGAAGGTGTATGTAGGATGCTACCTTTTGGGTAAGAAAGGGGAAATCTATATTTCTATTGTCTGATAGTCACATAAAGAAAGACCCTGGAAGTACCAAAAAGAAGTTCATAAAAGTGCTCACTTATATGTATGTTGATGTGAATGAGAATGGAGTAGATGGGAGAGAAAATTTTCTTGTATATCTTTAAATGTTTATTTTTACACGATGCAATTACCTGTTTTAAAATTAAATTTGTTTATTTTAAAAGAGAGAGAGAGTGAGATCTCTGAAAGAATTTGGGAACTGGGGAAGGGGAAGTTTTAGAGGTAATAGTAGATAGGGGCAGATTTCACCTGAGCCGATGTTTCTTAGACTACAGAGCTGCTCACTTGCTCTAACTCCTTCAAGGCCCTTGGAGAGGCTCTAGCAATGGACTCACATGATGTGGTAGATGGATTTACGTACCCCACTTTAGACATGGTCTTAATCTTAATCCATGTCCCTGTGGGTGTGAACCCATCGTTAACTGGAACTTTTGAAGATGCTATTTTTTAGTTATGGTGTGGTAAAGAAAACGGATGTGGCTCCAGGTGACTGAGCTCCTGTCTATCACATGGGAGGTCCGTGGTACGATTCCCAGTGCCTCCTAAAGAAGACAGCAAGCTGGCATGATGGGCAGGCACAGTGGTAAGCTGACACAACAAGATGATGCAACAAGAGACACAGGAACAAAAACATAATGAGAGACACAACAAAGCAGGAAGCAGAGGTTCCTAGTGCCTCCTGAAGAAGATAGCGAGCTGATGTGACAGGCAGGCACAACAAGATGATGCAACAAGAGATACAAGAAGAAAAAACAATGAGAGACCCAACAAAGCAGGGAATGGAGGTGGTTCAAGTGATTAGGTGCCTGCCTCCCACATCAGAGGTCCCAGGTTTAGTTCCTAGTGCTTCCTAAAGACACAACACACAGCAAGTACAAACAATGAGGGATGGGGAGAAATAAAGAAATAAATCATAAAAAAAAAAGTTGTAGTGAACTGAACCAGGGTGGGTCTTAACTCGGATTACCAGGGACCTTATAGGGAAACGGCTATAGGGAGAAGCAGGAAGTCAGTGAGAAGCTAGAAGAGAAAGAACAGGACGTGGCCATGTGACTTGAAGCAGCGACTCAAGCCAAGGGACTCCACGGGCTGCAGCAAGCCAGCACCAGACGCCGCCGACCTTGGGATGAAGCAAGCCTTCTCGCCTCTGAAACTGTGAGAAAGTAAATTCCCGTTGTTCAACTGTGAGAAAATAAATTCCCGTTGTTCAACTGTGAGAAAATAAATTCCCGTTGTTCAAGCCGACCCACTGTGTGGCATTTATCATAGCAGCCAAGCAAACACCTAATGGCAAATTTTGCAAAACCGAGTTATTTTAATGACAATCAGCGACCACCACTTTTTCCACCCTCCCCTTCTGTTGGATAGCACTAGAGTAGCTGCAAGCATTTTGGGGTTCTGCCTAAGGTGAGGTTTATTTGAGAATACATTTAATTTGTATTCAGTGGGATATATTTATGTTGTTCACAGTCACTTTCACATATAACTAATGCTAGCCATCCCCATGTAGGAACAGTTTTATAGGATACTTTATCACCAACTGTGCTGACTCATCTTTGGCAGGCACACATTAGGTAAGGGTCAGAGGGTCAGAGGCTGAACCACAATATGAACATATCCTACATGCTGAGCACTGGAAGCATATGGTTAGTAGAGGAGGGGAAAAACTGGTTTAAAATAGAAAGAACCAGAAACTATGGAAAATTCTTCTAGTCATCAGACATGTAAAATTGTCAAGGGAGGATTTGAATTTCATTGATGCCTAATCAAAACAGAACTTCTTTTCTATCAAGAATATACTCATTTATGTAGTATATGTAATTGTAAGTGTATCTTTTGTGTTTTTTTGGTGAAAATTGGGCAAAATATAATTGATAATTATAATTGATAATCTAATTCCTAAGTTTGTAGGGCATGAAGCTGTAGCAGTATAACAAGCAGCAAGTTTATATGTGAAGTTGCATACTTCATGCATCCCTCTTAATGATGATAAAAAATAAATTTCATTTAACTTTGTTAGAGTGAATCTGATTTATCTTTCTATCCCCTCTATAGAAAATATTTAAAAACCATTGTCATTTTGGTCATGGATGGCGTCGATGGTAGCACAGCATTGTGAAAGTAATTAACACTGCTGGGCTGTATATTTGAAAGTGGTTAAAATGGGAAGCATTATATTGTATGTATGTTACCACAATAAAAGTTTTAAAAATAATTGTCATATTAAAAGGCAATCATGGGAAGTGGAAGTGGCTCAGGCGACTGGGCTCCCACCTACCACATGGGAGGTCAGTAGTTCGGATCCCATTGCCTCCTGAAGAAGACAGTGAGCTGATGCAACAAGATGACATAAGAGACACAGGGAGGAAAAACATAATGAGAAAACAAAACAAAAGCCGGGAGTGGAGGTGGCTCAAGCAATTAGGCACCTCCCTCCCACATCAGAGGACCTGGGTTTGGCTCCCCGTGCCTCCTAAAGAAACAAGGAAGACAGACTCAGCAAGTGTGAACGATGAGGGGGTGGGGAGAAATAAATAAAAGAAATCTTAAAAAAAAAAAAGGCAATCAGTAGGCAACAGGAAAAGCAGTAAGTAACATTATAGGTATACGTCAGACAGCTGATTAATAAAGATTTTGGCATTTTTCTCAGTTTTGAGATGTTTGGATATTTGCCAACTTTTTGTATTTTGTAATCCTTTTTTACATTCTAGTTAACAATTATTTCACATCTAATTCACCAAACTGTATAAACTTCAGGCTCCCTGAAACCTGGATGCACCCTGGTTGGGGGCCAGCCAAAGAGGAACTTCGAGGAGAGAGTACACCTGTCTAATGGAGTTTTTAGATAGAAATACTGTGCTTTGTGTGAGATAATCCTCCTCTTCTTGTGTCCTAGATGAAGTCTTTAGTAAAATAGGTATTTTTCAACTTTAGATTTTAATAGAGAACAGGGTGGAAGAGACTTGCACTAATAGCAGCAAACGTGATGGAGACTTTGCGGGGAGGGAGGGTTTGTTTGTGTGGCCACAAGTTCCAACTTTTTGTGACCATTCAGGCAGGTGACAGTTGCCTGCTCTTGCCACTCTACAGACCGCACCTGGCTGTTTCAGCTCCAGGCAAAGGAACACTGTCAGAGCGATGTTGACAAACTAGGGCTGACCCACAGGGGCTCATTCAGGACAGTACAGAGTTTGGAACCAGATTTGGGGGAAATCTTGACAAAAACTAGGGATGTTTATGTTGTTGTTGTTGGAAGAGAGAGCAGACTTCTGTGCAGCTACAGAAGTCAGCACTAGGACCCGTGGAAGAGGTGGGAAGGCAGAATTGGTTTTTCTGTAGATATAAAATTATATACATGCCCAACACTAAACAATTTCTAATTCTCATTGGAGTGGGGTTCACCAAATGTTAATAATGACTAGCTCAAGGGCAGAATTTTCAGTGATTTTTAACTTCTTCTCTGGACTTTGTATAAATGTGCATCATTTCTAGAAAACAGTGAAGCCATTAGTCTTTTTAAAAAACCCTATATTAGATATATCTGGTCTACTGCGCCCTCTTTCTTTGCTACTCTTGCTTCCTCTACCTTGCTTCCTCTTTCGACTATCACAAAAGCAGACTTAGTTCATCCTTAGCTTCATATTTTATATAAAATCTCAGCTCCAAGCTCTGCAAAACAAAGGACCTTCCCTCCAACAAGATGCACCTTCCTTAAAAGGCAGTTTAAGGGGCAAAACAAAATTATTTCCTCGAAAGGAAGTCTGATGACGGAAACTGTCTTCATCTTCTTATATCAGGAAGAATATTCTAATTTCAGCAGTTCAAAAAAAGAATGTCTTAGTTTCAAGTCCCTGAATGTTTTCCAAAAGAACATGGAGGATCACAGATATTTCAAAAAGGGTTTCTGCCCTGGATAGGCACTTGGACTGCACAGCCTCTATTTTTTTCTCCTAACTCTAAGAGTTTTACATCTTACTAGTTCCTCCCACTGAGGGGTCCAACCACGTGCTGCTTTTCACTTCCAACTGTTCTCCAGGCACAGCTTGCCTATTTAATTACATTATCGGGTTTTGGACACCAAGTGCTCCTTATATCTAGCAGTATGCTTGGCATCATGTAGACTCTTGGGAATAATCGCGAACACTTACCTAGTTCTTACTATCTGCTCTAAGAACCTAACAGGAATTAATTCATGTAATCCGCAAAACAACCCTATGAGGTAGGTATTGTTATAATCATTCCTGGGGCTATAGAACAGAAAACTGAGGCACAGAGACATGAAGTAGCTTGCCAAGGTTACAGAGATCACAAGAGGTCAAGCCGGCTCCAGAGTTTCGCCTCTTAGCCAACGTCACACTGCCTCTCACTTGATAGGAGTTTATACTCTTGCCAGGTCATAGCCAGGAGGCCTGGTTCTTGTCGGCTGGGAGCAGCAGACCTGATCCTAGGAACTTCGAACACTCAAAGCTCTATCATCATATGCACTATACACTTGGAAGCCAAAGGCAGAGAGTAATACATCAAGCTCAGAAGGGGTGCTGCATTGACAAGCGGATGAACTTGATTGTGGAAGCTTCTGAAGGTTAAGTTCTTGATTGTGGACTCTTCCGATGGTTAAGCCCTTAAAGGGCAACAGCCCAACCCCTCACACACAGGTGCACGTTTCTCTGTGGTGCCCTCGCTGCTTCTCTAAACCTTGCACCACAGCTGGTGCCTTCCTGCCCCCACTTCCCCCTTTCCTGGTAGGATGGGGTTTGGGAGCAGGCGTGGGGAAGGTTGCCTCTGCTTTTGCAACACCAAATTCATCAGCGTCCTGACCCTTCACCTTGGCGGTCAGCACCTTTCCTGGAATCTTACTTGCATTCCAACCCGATGAGGTTAAATCTCCCGAGCGGCAGTAGATACTTTTTATGGTTTATTTGTGTATTATATTTTTTATAACTCCTGCGATTTAATTAAAAAGCAAACTTCAGGCTGCAAAACTGGTTTCTGCTGTTAATTAGATTCTACAAATCTATCCTGAAAGGTATAAATTATTTTTTAAAAAGATTTATTTTATTTATTCACCCCTGCTCCCTTGTTTGCACTCGCTGTGGGCTCTCTGTGTCCATTCACTGTGTGCTTTCTGTGTCTGTTCATCTTCTCTTTTAGGAGGCACCGGGAACCGAACCTGGGACCGCCCATGTGGGAGAGAGGTGCTCAGTCACTTGAACTACCTTGGCTCCCTGCCCATTGTGTCTTTCATTGTGTTTCCTTGTTGCATCAGCTTGCTGTGCCAACCTGTCACGCCAGCTTGCTGTCTTGCTCATCTTCTCCAGGAGGCACCGGAAACCAAACCTGGGACCTCCCGTGTGGTAGGCGGGAGCTCAATCGCTTGAGCCACATCCACTTTCTTAAATAATAAAAAAAAAAAAATTACTGGGGAACAGACACATGGGAGGTCCTGGTTTCAGTTTCTGGTGCCTCCTAACAACAACAACAAAAAAACAAACAACAAACAAATGAAAAAACCAACTCAGGGGAGCTGATGTGGCTCAGGCGTTGAGAGCTGGCTTTCCACATCCAAGATCTGGGGTTCAAGGCCTGACCCTGGTACCTCAAAATATATATATATAAATTTTAAAAAATAAAAATAAGTTTTATTATTGGGAGTGGATGTGACTCGGTGGTTGGGCACCTGCTTCCCATGTAAAAGGTCCTGGGTTCAACCCCCGGTACTGCCTGAAAAATAATAATAATAATTACTACTAACTGCACTGCTATGATAGATAAATTACCCAAGCCCTTCCACGTAGAGAACAGAAAGGGGGGAGGATAGAGAATATTATCCTTTTCTGTCAGTTCATTTTTTTTCCAGCCTCTGGCCTTGCGCTGGGCTGTTTGGACTGGGGTTCCCTCTGTCCACTCTCCACTCCAGGGTGAGGTGTCTTCTCAGTCTGCCCCTCTTCCAGGCTGTCACGTGCGCTGATGAGAGAAAGTACACGAGCGAGCGCCTTTGTCAACTGCAAGGCAGCAATGAAAGCCAATCATTGCTGCTGTTATTCTTATCTTACTCCAGGGAAACCCAGTGGCCCTCCCAAAAGTACTCAGCAGGACAGCGCAAAATGCTGAGAGGCTAGACGGCCCCTCCCAGAAGGGCGGAGGTTCCTGGCACCAATCTCGCCTGCTTAGGGGAGGGGCGTCACTGCTACCCTCAGACACCCCCCACCCCCACCCCCCAGTAATGGCTTTCCCAGTTCTTTCCCGCTTCACAAGCCTCCCTCCGGAAGGAAATCTCCTCAGTTCCAGTGAAAGTTCTAGAGCTCTGAAATCAACTCCTCCAGCCTCTCCTCACGCCCACCCTCTCAACCCCCTCCCCGCCTAGTGCCGGGCAGTGGAGCCAGGCTGCCCCGGAAGGATCTGACCGGCAATTTCCTAGAATTGTCTTGCTGGAGCTCCTCAGTCATCCAGCCCCCCCACTCTCTTCCCCCCTCAGCTCTTACAGTCTCCCCTTCCCAAAGCCCCAAAGCCCCCGGCCCTCCAGACAGCCCAGCCCCTGCCCAATCCAGCTTCAGGCCGCCATAGTTCTCCTCTTCGTAGCACTTGCTCTGGGGCTGGGGCTTGGGAGTCGCCTTGGCCCCCGGGGCCCACCAGGAATTGAGTATGCTGCGGTTGTCAGGGCAACCATCCTTCTGGTAGGCCTTCCCACTGCTATTCATCCCTTGCCTGGGTAAGCTCCCTCTCCCCATAAATCAAGTCTAACTGGGGCCCAGAGGGGTGGCTGGGGAGCACAGAATATCAAGAAGAGTCACTGGGCAGGAAGGGGAGTAATTTATTCTTTCTTCACCCCCAGCTCGCCCCTTGTGTATTGTGGAGCGCTGCCCTGAAGCTAGACCTCCACGGCCTGGGGCCACCCCGCTGGGCGTGGGCTCCAGGAAAGGCTTGGGGGGGACCTGTCTGCACTTGATGGATGGCACTGAAGAAATGTCTGGCACTTTCCTTCTCCACGGGGGAGGTGAAGCTGTAGCCACCTCTCCCCTGCATTCCTGCCCGCTGAGGAAGGGGGTGGGGTGGTGTCTGGAGCCGGGAAAGGAGGGCCCTTGGCCCAGCTGAGAGGCGTTTTGCAAGCTGTCACTTGAGTTTCTCCACACTGGCATGGGGGATGGAGGGGCAGGTGGACAAGCCCCAAATCTCCACTGAGGTTACGTCTTCCCGTGTCTGGGTCAGAGTCTTGACAAAGGGTATACAGGGATCCCCATGTGTGCCCCCCACCCCCCTTCCCGGCTCCCAGGCCTCCTGGGGCAGGAGATGCCATTCACTCGGCACTCTTTGTATTCCCACCCTATGCCAGGGGCTGGCTAATATGGCAGTTCTCAAAGTGGGGTCCGTGACAACAGACAAAACGATGCTGCTGGACCAGCCCCGTCCCCAAAGCAAAGAGTATCTTCAACGACAAGCAAAACAATTCCATTCTTCTGCCCCATAATATCTATGACCCTTCTCAGCCCAAAGCAGTCAGAATGGACATTGTGCCAAATCCCTCGAGACTGAGGAATGAATGAAAATAAAAGGGGAGTGTAAGCACTGACTAAAGCAGATTTATTGTTATTGTAGTTATTACTTTGTGTTAACTGAGTAACTTGTAACCTTAATATAAAAAAATAAATTTAAAAAGATTCCAAAAAAAGAAGTGTGGTCCACAGATTCCTGGATATTCCCAAGAGCCTTTCAGGGCACCAGTGAGGTAAAACTGTTTCCACAAGAATATTGTTATTTTGTATTTTTTTTAAAAAAATGTGCTGACATTTGCTTTGGTAGTACAAAAGCAAAGGTGGGTAAAACCACTGGCACCTTAGCATAAATCAACGCAGTTGTACCAAATAATCATTGTATTCTTCACTGCCATGCACTGGCAGTTTAAAAAAAAAAGCAGCAGCAGGCAGTTTCTCTTAGGAATATCCTTGACAAAGCAATAATAATTATTAACATGTAATGCATTTATTATGGTTATTTAAAATAAGTTAATGAGCAAGTATTGGTTTTAACTTCTAATACTGTGAATATTGGTAGATACTCCCACATCAACAAGAGATCCTTGGGGACCTTTTAAGGGTGATAAACAGGTCCTGGGGAATCTGACTTGGCCCAGTGGTTAGTCTACCACATGGGAGGTCCGCGGTTCAAACCCCGGGCCTCCTTGACCCATGTGGAGCTGGCCCACGTGCAGTGCTGATGCGCGCAAGGAGTGCCCTGCCACGCAGGGGTGTCCCCGCGTAGGGGAGCCCCACGCGCAAGGAGTGCGCCCCGTAAGGAGAGCCGCCCAGCGCGAAAGACAGTGCAGCCTACCCAGGAATGGTGCTGCACACATGGAGAGCTGACACAGCAGGATGACGCAACGAAAAGAAACACAGATTCCTGGTGCCGCTGATAAGGATAGAAGCAGTCACAGAAGAACACACAGCAAATGGACACAGAGAACAGACAATGGGGGGTAGGGAAAAGGGGAGAGAAATAAATATAAATAAATAAATAAATCTTTTAAAAAAACAAAACAGGTCCTGAAACCACATAGTTCTAGCACTGCTGGGGTTGAGTCAGGTTGTTACAGGGTCTTCTCAGGAGTGAGGGTGAGCTGTGGCCCGGGTCAGACGCTGCCCTTTCTGCTAGAGCAGCACTTCCTATTCAACGTAGAGAATGGGGTTTGGCTGTGCCTTCTGCCACCCCTCTTTCCCACAAGAAGAGACACTAACATTGGAATAAAGAGTTTAATGGTCTCTAACTCACAGTAGAAGCAAAGCGTACAGGCTCGGCAGCCCTGGGCTGCCACCCCGCTTCTCCCCTGTGCACCATATCCAAGGTTGGGTGATGGGGAACAGGGTGGGGGGTGGGGGTGTTTGTGGCCCCAGATTCAGCTAGTCTCTTATCCTGTTCTCATGAAGGTGGTTCTTTCCCCTCCCCCCTAAAAAGTCACAGTGTGTCAAGGCTGAGGGAGGAGAGCATGGGGGGGCAGGGAGAAGGAGCACCCGTACCCCAGCCTGGCCCGAGTCAGGGTGGAGAGGGGGTGCGTGCGCCGACACGCCTGCCGCTGGGCACGACCGTGGGCTTTGGTCCCGTCCTGTGGGCTCCAAGTTCTCCCCCTCACCGGTCCACTTCCAGAGAACGTAATCTGTTGTCACTACTGGGGTCAGCGCACCTGAGCTGTCTGAGCCGTCTCCCCGGGCCTCTGGCAGTGGTGGGACTGCTGTGGGCGAGGCCAGGGCCCCTGGCACGGGGAAGAGTGAGGAGGGCCAGGACGGGGGCAGGTCAGCCACGCGTGCTACTGCCCCGCTCCCCCAGCAGCCAGTACGTCCGGACCTTGCCTTTGCCCTGTAGGGAAAAAGAGGAGGAGGCCGGGCTGAGGAGTGGCACAGCTCGTTTCCCAGATCAGATGCCAGGCCTAGGGAGGAGAGGAGGCTGGCTGCCTGAGAACGGGACCAGCCGAGGGGGCACCAGAGGCTTCCTTCTCTACCTTCATTTCCACATCCCCTCGAAGCTCCAGCTCAAAACCACCAAACTCCTCCAGGACAGCCTTGGTCTCAGAAGACAAGTGGATCTTCAGGGCTGAGGAGGACAAAGGAGGAAAGGAAGGTGAGGGATGCAGGAGGAGGGAGACGCGGGAGAGCAGAGGGCAGAAGAGACCAGGGCTTGTGGGCACAGATGCTCTCCTCCTTCCTTTCGGCCCAAGAAGCCTCCTACCAGGGTTTGCTCTAAGTCCTATCCACTCTGTGGTGTCCAGCTATAGCATCCTTTTCCCTTAGAACTCTAGAGCGGTGTCATTCCATATGGTAGCTGCTAGTCACATGAAAGCTATTTAAGTCAGAATTAATTAAAACTAAATGCAGGGAAGCGGACGTGACTCAATTGATAGAGCGGCCGCCTACCATATGGAGGGTCCAGGGTTCAATCCCTGGGGCCTCCTGACCCATGTGGTAAGCTGGCCCATGCGCAGTGCTAGGCCACATGCAGTGCTGCTGTGCATAAGGAGTGCCGTGCCATGCAAGGAGTGCCATGCCATGCAGGGGTGCCCCCAATAGGGGTGCCCCACGTGCAAGAAGTGCACCCCACAAGGAGAGCTGGCCCACATGCAGTGCTGCTGCATGCAAGGAGTGCTGTGCCATGCAAAGAGTGCCATGCCACTCAGGGGCACCCCTGCATAGGGGTGCCCCACATGCAAGAGTGTGCCCTGCAAGGAGAGCCACCCCATGTGAAAAAAGCACAGCCCGCCCAGGAGTGGTGTGGCACACAAGGAGAGCTGATGCGTCCAGATGATGCAACAACAACAACAAAAAGATAGTTTCCCAGTTCTACCGGATAATGCCAGCGGATGCAGAAGAATACGCAGTGAGTGGACACAGAGAGCAGACAACGAGGGTGGGGAAGGGGAGAGAAATAAATAAAATAAATCTTAACAAAAAACAACAACTAAATACAGTTAAAAATTCAGTTCCTCAGTTGCACTCGCCACATTTCAAGGGGTCAATAGCCACATGTGACTAGTGGCTACCATATTGGAAGATACAGATAATTTTGGAACATTTTATCATGGCAGAAAGTTCTTTTGAACAGTGCTGCTCTAGTGTCACCAGGCTCTAGACAGTGGTTCGGAGCTCAGACTTTGGATCCTGCTCTGCCTCGGGAGGAATCCAGCTCTGATACGGGCTTGCTCTCACACCCCTGGGTAAGTACTGCAAACCCTCTGTGCCTCGTTTTCCTAATCCATAAAATGCTGGTATTGATGGTGTCTTGTGGTGAGGATTAAACTTAACATTCATAAAGCATTTAAACAGAATCTGACACACAGACTCTGACACTGCATAAGTGACTGCTGTCACCATGACTTAACACTCGTTTTCTGGCAAAGGGACCTGACGTCTAGGGGAAGAGATCTGCCCAGCGCCGGAGGAGTGGGGCCCAGACCCAGGCCTACAGATTTCCACCAGGCATTTTCCACCCCTGTCTTTGACCTCCCTGTGACCTGATGTCCTACCACTCCTGGGGTCTGCATCACAGCCGCCTTGATTTGTTGCCGGTTCTGAGAATGTGCTCCTTGAAGACTGGCCCTGAGATGTTCTCCCCTACCCCCACAGCCCCAAACCTAGCGCCCAGGGAACAGCTGTTGAACCAGACCCCCTCTGGCTTCCAGGGCTGGCTCCCAATGGGCCCTTCTCCCGCCCCAGGAGGCTTGCACGGGGGCTGCCTGCTCTCACCAGCCGGCTGTGGGTCTGAGTCCTTTCGTATCCTGGGCCTGGCACTCAATCCCTCAGTTAATGTTTACTGAATTTAATTGTGTTGAATAGAGAAGGGAGATAAAGGGAAGGGGTGGGAGCCAGCATGTACTAGGTACTCACTGTGTGCCAGGGCTTGCGCTAGGTTCTTTACCACCTGAGATAAGCATCACTCTACAGATAAACAGCTGAGGCTCAGAAAGGTGGAATGACAGTTATGAGCTGGGCATTTTACATGGCTCGCTCACAGAACCCCCATGAAGTAGATATCTGATTCTCATTTGACAGCTGGGGAAAAGTGTACCTCCGAGAGGTGTAGCAAAATGACACACAGCTGGCTAGTACTGGTGGAGGCGAGATCCATGGAGTGGATTGGCACCTCCGGGGAGAGGCAGAGGGGCCCCGAAGGTGACATTCCTGCTGGGAGCTGAGCACTGGCCTGGAGATGCTTGCTAATCATTTGGCAAGAGGGGGCAGCAGGGACCTGATTCTCAGATTAGCTAGCTGCAAGGCGACCTGTCCAGGTAGAACTATTAAGAGAAAGAGAGATGAGAAGAGACTAGAGCAGAGCTGCAGCAGAGATTGGGTGAGGCCCCAGCTGCCCCAGCGCGGAGTTTCCCTTGGCCCCCGGCCTCCACCCCGCCCCCGGCCTCCCCATCCCTTCCCCGTGCGGTGCCCTACCTTCCCCGTTGGACTCCATTCGGGAGGCAGTGTTGACTGTGTCCCCGAAGAGGCAGTAGCGGGGCATCTTCAGCCCCACCACGCCGGCACACACGGGCCCTGGGAGGACGGCGGGAAGGAGCGCAGCGCATCAGCCGCGGCGGGGTTGGCTACAGCGCGGGGCTAGGCGCACCGGGAGCGGCCGGGGAGGGGATCTGAGGCCAGAAGCGGAGGGATGACAGCACCCCCTTCCGCAACCCCAGCTCCAGCCTCTGGGACGCCCCGTCCGGGTGCCTCAGGCGGCCTCACCTGTGTGGATCCCGATGCGCAGACGCAGCTGTTCCTGGGGCCGGTGGCGGATGCGGAAGGAGCGCACCGCGTCGAGGAGCGCCAGGGCCATGCGGGCCACCTCGCGGGCGTGGAGCCGCCCGTTCCGCACCGGGAGCCCCGACACCACCATGTAGGCGTCGCCGATTGTCTCCACCTGCCGGGGCGAGAGGGTGCGGCACGTGAGGGCGGGAACTTTCTCTTCCCCAGGCCCGCGGCCGCGCTATGGGCGTGGTCAGTCTGTCCGCCCCCATCCTCCCGCAGCTGCCTGTACGCACCCCCACGCCCGCGCTCTTTCTCTGCCTGGTCTTGTCACTTTCTCTGCCCGTGTCCCTTGTTCTCTTTGAAGACTCCATTTCATTCTGCCTGCCCCTCACCTCTTTCTTCTGACTCTGCCGGATCCCACCCTCACCTTGTACACATCGAAGTTGTCGATGACGGCATCGAAACACGTGTACAGATCATTGAGCAGAGTCACCACCTAGAAGGGAAGCCGAGGGGGTGGGTAGTGAGGGAGCGGCCCTGGGGTCTTGTGGGAAAAGGAAGGCAGGACTGATGGGCCGGAGGTGCTAAGCCCCGCAGACCTGCCTGGCCCGATGCTCCGGGGCTAGCTGCTCACCTGCATGGGCGTGCTCTCGGCCGACAGGGCTGTGAAGCCCACGATGTCACTAAAGTAGATGGTGACGCTGTCAAAGGCCTCAGCCTGGACGGTCTCCCCGCGCTTCAGCTGCTCAGCCACTGAGCTGAGGGGTCGGGGACAGGTACAAGATCAGGGGGTGAGGTGGGGCGGGGACAGGGGCTTCCGGGGCTCTCAGCAGACACAGGCACTCACTGAGGCAGAATCTGGTAGAGCAGGGCCTCGGCCTTGCGCTTCTCCTCCAGGTACGCCTGGGTGCGCTCCTCCACCAGCTCCTCCAGGTTGTTGGCGTACTGCTCCATGCGGGACAGCAGGTTGTCCAGGATGTTGCTGCTGCTCTCCCTGAGGCCCAGGGTGCCGGTGGGGGTGGTGAGGGAGCAGCTGCGGGGCCCCAGCCAAGGCACTCGCCCTGCCCAGGCTTAATGCCTGCCTACCTCCCAGCGGCCAGGGGTCCCTGGGGGGCCCCTGCGGAGCAGCAGGGGTAGGTGGGGCACAGCAGGATAGGGGATGGCCGGGGAAAAGGGTAGGAGGCAAGTTCAGTTCCTCTCTGAGACCTCAAGCTCATAAGGACATAGAGGACAGGGCTCAATTGAGAACAGAAAGATGGGCACACAGGCCGGCACAGGGGTGCATTTGGAGGAATTGGGCCCCAGTGGGGCACACTGGGAAAGTGACATTAAAGGGCCAAGCTGCTGTGGAGGACAGACAGACTGTCGGGGAGGACATGGGAGGCCAGGGGTGTGTGGCCCATTTACTCTGCACACCCCTGAAACGGCTAGGGGCCAGTGGAGGTGGAGGAGAGGGGTGTGAAAAGTGGGGATTGTGGGGAGAGCTGAGTCCTTCAGTATTCGCAGAGGGACCATGAGGCAGTCAAAGGCTGGAGGAACTGCAGGGGTACGACTGAAGTGTGGGGTATAGAGTGGCTGTGAGGCAGGGAAGACTGAGGGTCTACAACTACCACCAGTCACCTGTTAAACTTGCGCAGCATCAGGCGGATCTGCTGGAACGGCGGCCGCTCCTGTGGGTCCTCCGCCCAGCACCGCTGCATCAGCTGCCCCAACTCCTCCAGGTGACTCAGCAGGGCCAGGGAGGGCCGGAAGGGGGGCTGCTCACCCCGAGTCACGCGCTCAATGATCTCTGTATTGGGGGTGGGGCCAGTCAGGGCCCTAGTGAGTGATGTGGGGCAGCCAGCTGGGGCCAGGTGGGGAAGTCCAGGCCCAAGGCTTGGGGCGGGGAGGAGCTGGGCAGGGAGCTGGGCTGGCAATTCATCAGGGTCACTGGCAGCCACAGAGCAAAGGATGGCAGCTGAGCCCTGCTCAGAAGGAAGCTTTGATGGTGTTTCCAAGGGTTCTTCTCCCTGGGGCTGGGGTTAGTTGAGGCTATAGCAGGGAAAGGGAGAAAGCATGGCCCTCTTACCTTTGGGGCTGAGGTCAAAGCCTTCCACGTGGAAGACCCCACTCCTTAGGGCAATCTCCTGAAGGATGATCCCAAAGCTGTACACATCACCAGCCTGGGAGCCCCGGGCAGGGGGAGAAGCCATTCGCAGGAGCTCAGGGGCTGTCCACAGCTTTTCTGCAGGTCAGAGGTCAGGAGTCATACCTGTGTCACTCACGGACTCAATGCAGGCAGTATTCTCAGTGTGGATTCCTAGTCCTGGGTTCGAGGGGAACAGAGTAATGCTTGTGCACCTACTGGGAGCATGTGTGTCTGGTGGTGGACTGAGAGCATTGCCACCACCCCAGAACTTGCCCTGTGTGTAGAAGGCAGCTCACAGAGCTCTTTCCTAGAACCCTGTGGGAAAGTGATCAGGCTGTGCTGCCTGGGGCAAGGGACTGTGGGCATTGCCTTGGATCATGAGGAAATTTTTTCCTAGGGAAGAGGTGGCATCCATACCCTTGTAAACAGGGGAATTCCTAAGGCTAGACTTGTATACCCAAGACAAAATGCATATGCAGAAAGGACGGGGGCAGTCCCTATACTTTGGTATGAAATTATTCTCTAAATTTTTGTATGGATAAGCTCTGAAGGAGAGCACAGGCACAGGTCAATCTGCAAAGACTGGGGAAAATGTTTTCTTTTTTTTGTTTTGTTAGGTTCTGGCATTCAAGGAAAACTCTGTTATAAGACTAGCTGGATACGAGCTTAAGGAACAGATGCCTCAGAGTCTAAATTCCAGTGATAACACACTGAAATACCAAAATGTCCAGGTATCCAAAAAAGATTACAAAACATACAAAAAAATACCAGGAAGTGATGGCCCAGGCAAAGGAGGAGATGAAAGCATTAGAAACCATCAAAGAGGAGTATCGGACATGGGGCTTATTATTCAAAACCTTTTAAAAAATGGTCCTAAGTATGCTCAGAGAGCTAAAGGAAAACATGGACAAAGAACTAAAGGAAATCAGGAAAATGACAGATGAACACAAAGAGAATGTCAATAGAAAATGAAAATCATAAAAAGGAACCGTAGATGAGGACCGCAGTAACAAAAATTGACATTCTCTAGAAGGGTTCAACAGCAGATTGGAGCTGGCAGAAGAATCGGTGAACTTAAAGATAAGATCATTGAAATCATATTATCTGAAGAGCAGAAAGAGGAAGAAATGTAGAAAAGCAAATGGCACCTGAGGCACATGTGGGACACCATCAGCTGTACCAATATATACATTGTGGGAGTCTGAGAAGGAGAAGAAAGAGGAGACAGAATATTCAAAGAAATAATGGCTGAAAACTTTCCAGATGTAATGAAAAACATGAATATACACATCCATGATGCTCAATGAACTCCAAACAGGATAAACCCAAACAGTTCTGCACAGTGTCACGTTATAGTCAAACTATTGAATGCCAAAGATACAGAGAATTCTGAAAGCCACTAGGAGAGAAGCAATGTGTCACATGCAAGGAAACCTCAAATTTAAAAAAAGTCATGAGTCACAGGTTGGGCGTCAAGGCCTAGAGGATTTGACTGAGCTTGACGTGGAGACATCACACATGTGTTAGAGCTCGAGGAGGCCAGCTAGAAGGCCTTAGACCCCACTTAGTCTGACCTGCCCCTTTTTACAGATGAATGAATGAAATGAGTGCCCAAGCACATCAGAGGCTGGGCATCAATCTCCTTCCTGGGCTGTGCAAGGGGCTGGCTGGAGAGTCAGGGCTCACTGGCATATAGAGTGTGTCCTTGCTCTGGCTCCGGGTCCCTGAAGCTCTCCAGCCCGTAGTCGGTGATCTTGAGCACAAAGCGCCCGTCTACCACGCAGTTGGATGACTTGAGATTCCCATGGGAGCAAATGGCACCATTGTGTAGGAACAGCATACCCTGGGAAATTTGGGGAGCCATGATTGGGACCTAGAGCCATGGCCCCTTCCCCGCGATCCAATGGGCTCTTCTGGGCCTACCTTGACGATGTCATTGGTGAGAGAGTACCGGAACATCCAGTCCAGGGTGATGCTCTCATTCTCCAGAATGTCCTGCTGGGGCAGTGAGAGTCACAGCTCTACCCCTCAGGCTCCCCAGGGAGTGGGAGGAGGGTACAGGGGTCCTACTGACATCAACTGGCAGAAATGCACAAAACTTTGGATTTACTCTAGTGCCACTGCCCTCCCCTGGCTCCTATTTTACAGATGGGGCCAATAAAGGTCAGAAAGAGGGAGAGACTTGCCTGGGGTCTTATGGGCAGTCAGGGACAGAGCCCGAGTTTCCTGGTGTCCCCTCGCCCCCTCACCTGCAGGCTCCCACGGGGACAGTACTCAGTGAGGATGCAGATGTTGGGGGGATCGGTGCAGGCTCCCACAAACCTGGTCAAGTGTTCATTCTGCACATCGCGCATCTGCAGGCGGGAACCGGCATCAGGAGGCTGACGGGCCTGCCTCACTTCTCACCAAGTTGCCCTCCATCCTCAAGGACCCCTCACTCCTCCTCTTTCACTCCACTCTTCACAGATGTTGCCAGGATCCGTGTTCTTTGGCACACCCTCCAGAGTCTGCTCCCTGCTCCCTCTGCCTCCTAAGCTCTCCACCATCCAGGGACACCAAGCATGGCCCCTCCAGGATCTTCCTCCAGGATATCTCCAGTAACCCCTTCTCCCATCTGATGATGCCCCCATTCCCACCGACAGCACCCAAGGGCCCATACCAGGGCCACAGTCCCTACCCTTTCCTAGGATCCTCTGAGGTCCCTCCATAACCAGTTCTGTTGGCCAGCCTCCCTTGTGTCCCCACAGGACCCTTCCCTAGACCACTGCCTCCTTCCCCCACATTACATGCTTCAGTTCAAACAGGACTTTTCGTGTCAGCTCAATGCGTTTACGGTTCACACGTTTCACAGCCACGAGGTTGCCCTGGGTAAGGAATGGAGACCGTCACTGTGACCCGGTGCCCTGGGAACTCCAACTGCCCTCCAGCAGCTCATCTCTGCTCCCAGGGCTCCCAACTGCTCCCTGACAGCCCACCTGTGCCCCTGGAGCCCTTGGTTGCTCCCTGGTGGCATATCTGTCCCCGGCCTCTCCCCCCCAGCCCATTCCCCCTCAGAGCACACTCCCTGCCCGAGACCCACCTTATAATATGCCGTCTTGGCAAAGACTTGGAACTGGCCCTCTGTGGTTAGCAGGGAGCCATAATTGGAGCCTCTCTGAAGGGATGGAGACCAGGAGGCGTGGTCAGCCCATGACCGCACCGTGGGCCCAACTCTCCTCTCTGGTTGCCTGAGCTCTGGTCTTTACTGTGTCTGTCCTATCTTTGTGTTACCCCCTTTGTGCTCCTCATCATGAAGTTCTCTCCCCATTTACTTTTTTTTACTCATGTGTTTTCCTGTATCTCACCTCCTTTGACCTTTGAAAGAACCCTGGGAGGAAGGCTCTGCAAATGCAGTCATCATCTTCGAGCCTCAGAGAGGGAATGTGATGTGCCCAAGGTCACATAGCCAGCAAAGGCAGGGCTGGAACCAGAATCCTGCTCCCTACCCTACCCGGCATGCACTGCCCCAGGAACCAGCATCCCCACCCCACCCCCACCAGCATTCCTACCCCACTCAGGGTCAGCCGGCTGCCCGCGCTCCGGAGGTGCCGCTCAAGGCTGCTGGGCTGCACGTCCTCCCAGCGCACCCGCCACAGCTCCGAGGCCAGTTCCTTCTCCAGCTGCAGCTTCCTGGGGACATGAAGCTGGCATCTGACCCGTGTCTGGGTGGGGTGCTCAGGAGCCTCCACTTAAGCCTTGGCCCCCACAGTTTATCCTCAGGGACTCATGGGTATTAGATCCTCTGGGATGAGAATCAGGATGCCTGGGTGAAATTCCACCTCATTTGTGACCTTGGGGTAATCACTTCATTTCTCTGAATCTCAAGGTCCTCATTGGGCGATTGGGGAGCTCACTATCTATTGCAAAGCAATGCTGTGAGAATGAAAAGAAACACTATGTGGGCAAGTGCCTGGCACAGAGTATAGGCTCAGCGAGCCTTGATTTTCTTGCCACCCCACATCGTTAACTCCTCCTGTACTTCCGTTTTAGGTCTCCCCATGGAAGGCTTATCCATCTCTCTCCCCTGGGCTCACCACCTGGGACACCGCGGGGCTCCTGGGCCCTGCTCATCTACTATGCTCCCAAGCCCAAAGGTTTTGAACCAGGGCTTCCCATCTGACCTGCAGGAGCAGGAAGGGAGGACTAACCAGCCTGCCTGTCAGAATCCACACCCCTCCAGGTCCTGAATCCCCAGGCAGTCCTGGGGAAAGTCCAATCCCTTTCGCCTCCCCCCTCCTCCTCTTCCCTGTGTCCTAAGGGTCCTAGTGTGTCCCTTCTCCATTTTCCTAGGTCTTCCCCTGCTGTCCTTTCCCTCCTTTCCCCCTTCCCTCTGGGTCCCTGCTTCTTCTCCGTTCCTGGGACTCCAGGTCTCCCCACCTCACTCACCACCCCATCCCACAGCCCACCTGTATATAAAGAAAGAGACGATCAGGATGCTGAGCAGGGCAAGGCCGCCCACCAGAGCCAGCACTTCCAGGGTGGAAAAGTGATCTGCAGGAGAGAGGCCAAGTGGTGGCAAGGGAGATTTGGTTAGATTTCTGGAAGAAGAACCTTCAAGGCAGTGAACTGGGATGATAGATGAAGGGAAGGAAAAAGTGGGAGGAGAGTCTCTTCCTCCAGAAAGCCCTCAGTGAGGGACAGCCCCGTTGGCTCCCTCTGGGGAAGGGATGCAGTGTCCTGGAATGGAGGTCTGGAAGGTGAGGGACAGTCACCTTGGTTGCAGGCAGGGTCCTCGTTGTTGAAGCCGCATTTGGGGACGTCAGGAGGGGGGTGCCCCAAGGGCCAGTTCAGCTCGGCCCCTGGCACGGCTACCAGCTCTTGGGAAGTTCCATTGTAGTTCAGTACAACCTATGGGAGAGCAGGAGTAGTGGGCGGTGAGGCCTGGGGGGAGGCCTCCTGTCTCCCACCAATACCATTTCTGCTTCGAGGGCCCATTTCTGGGCTGTCCATGTTCACCAAGCCCCTGCTGCGACCCAGAGAGAGCTCATGTTTTTAAAGCATCAAAGCTGGAAAGCTGCTCAAGGGTTTTATAGCAAACCACCATATAGAACCCCATCCCTCTACTCAGGGAGTTTATAATCTTGGGTTGAAGCACTTAGAAAACAGAAAAAGGCAGTACTGTCCTCAGTCCACATTCCCAGGCTAATCCACATTCCCCAACTCCAGGAAGCCTTCCCTGGATGAGCTGATCCTCGGTGCCTTTGGCCCCAATCCCTTCCTGTCGCTGACTGCGCTAGTAGAGCTGGAAAATCTGCACTCCTCGGGGCCCTGAGTCCTCCTTACCTACCTTAGAAGACAGGAAGCTCCCTGGAGGCAGGGTGTATCTCCACCCTGACTTGGGAGCCCCGGGGACAGGGCCCGTGAGTGCCTGCCCTCCTGGCTGCTCCCCCAGGCTGGAGCTCTGTGTCTCTTATGCAGGGCTCTTCCTAAGTGGCTACAGAGTGAACAGCTGCCCTGGCAGGGCGGTGGGAGGAGGGAGAAGGACAAGATGTCATTCCGAGTTGGCACTGTCTTGTGGGGGCACAAATTTACCCTGAAGATGCCAGTGTCAGGCTCCATATCCCAGAGGGAGAAGTCAGTCTCCCGATCTCCGTTGCTGTCAATTTTCAGGTATCCTGTCACACCTGGAGGCAGAAGGGAAGATGGTTGTGTTTGAGAGAAGTTCAGGTTTCCCTTCCCTCCCCACCTCTCTACCCCCTCAGCCTCTGTCTTGCCCTCTAAACATGTATGTGTAGTGAGTAATAATAAAAGGATCAGACATTTCAGCAGCAGGAAGGATGGCGGTAGGGCACTGAGGGGAGACAGGGAAGGAGGGCCTGGCGGAAGCTGCGAAGGTTCCGCAGGTTCCAGGCATAAAGGAGGGAGAATATGCCAGCATGCGGGCAGGAGTGACGGTGCCTGGGCTGGAGGGTTCTCCTGGCCGCCTGCTGGGGCACATGTGAGTCACCCCCCAAGGCCACCCATTTCCACCACCTCCAGGCTCCGACCTTGGAAGCTGCGGTTCCACATCCGCTGAGTGATGCCCTCCCCATCCGTGACGGTCCCCCCATGTGCCAGCGTCTCCGTCACTGCCTGGACATAGAGCAGGAGCCCATCGTGGAAGGATGCTGGGATGGTGTTCACCTGCAGGGCAAGCAGAGCTTAGCTGAGGCGGGGTGAGGAAGGGCACAGAGCAGGACACTGGGAAGGGAATGGATCAGGAGGCACTGCAAGCTTAGAAGAAGATGGAGAGAATAATACCCCCACGTGACAGAGACCTTTTACCACCAAGAAGATGCCTTCACATACACCACTGCTTCCGAGTCCTGCTAGGCAGATAGAGTAGGACATACCTACCGTCCCCGTTTTACCGATGAGGGTCTGAGTTTCACAGAGGTTGAAAACATCCCTTCATCATCAGAAGAGCCATAGGAACAATGGGAAGAGAGGGAAGGTGAGACCTGGGAATACTGGGATGGAAGAGACGACAGGGTGGAGAGCAGCAGAGGGCCATGGAGGGGGGGCCAGAGCTCTATGCCAGAAGGTTCCCGGGACAGGGGTCCCCCTCGTACCAGGCCATCTTCCATGGTGAAGTTGAACTGCTCATGAGTCAAGTGTCTTAGCTGCTTCAGGAATTCCAAGTACTCAGGATTCTCCGGCTCTTTGTATGTAATGATTTTGGCAGCCTGAGGAAGGGGTCAGCAGGGAGGGGAGAACTGGGAGCCGACTCCAGACCTCCTAGGACCTTGGAGCCCCAGCTGCCTGGATGCCCGCTTCCCAGAGCTGCATCTGTGCTTAGTTCAAGGTCAGACTGCACCCTATGTCCTGAGGTGGTGCCTGGCCCAAAGCAGGGGACCCAGTGGAAGGCTCCCAAGTTCTGAAGAGTTGGCCGGACTTTGACACCCCCCTACCTCTATGTTTTTGGCCTCCAGGCTCTCAAGTTTCCCTGCTCCGGACCTCAGTACTCCTCCCCCCACCCCCCTGCCCTTCATCACCTAATTCCCTGTGAGCATCAAAAACTTCTTTCCCTGAAGCCTCTCAGACACAACACCCAGAGATGAGGTGCTACCAGCCCAGAGTCCCACAGCCCGGGCTTCCAACCTGGGCACGCACCTGAAAGGCCTGGTGGGCACTGGCATCCTGCCCATCCCCTCTCTCCCAGGGCCTGCGGGGCGCAGGGCCATGTGCCCCTGGCAGGCTTTGCCCAAAGAGGTCCAGGTGGAAGAAAACATAGTCCTCCCCACTCAGGCCAGCTTCAAGGGCCTTGAGCATCAGGATTCTGAAGGCATCCGGGGAGCCGCAGATGTAGATAACTGGAGGGGAAGGACGAGTCAGCGAGAGAAGCCTAGGATCCTGGCACAGGGCAGGGGTGGGGAAGCTGGGGCACCCCGGGGGAGGGAGCTCCAAGATGGGAGTGTGCGAGGAGAGACCCTGGGGACTCCCTGTGGTAGCTGAGAGGCAACCCCTGGCTCACTCAGTCTAGGCCGGGGCAGGAGAAAGATGAAGAGGGGTGGAAGGAGAAGGTTGAGGGGGATGGAGCTGAGTGTGAGGGCGAGGAGGGCGTAGTGGGTCTAGAGGTGGGAAGGTGGGGCCAGGAGAGGTGGGAGAGGGAAAGAGGGGCGGGCTGGAGAGCAGGCTCGCGGCGGGAGGGCGTGGGGGAGGGGCAAGAGGCGAGGCTGGAGGAAGGGAGAGGGCAAATGGCAGGGGAGGAAAGGGGGCGGAGAACGAAGCTGGGGGCCTACTAAGTGCTAGGATGGCACGGGGCGTCCTCTCCCTTCTGTTAACTCCAGAGAAACCCCGGGGGACGGAGGTGGGAGGACAGGAAGGGGTCTGAACGTGAAGACAGAGGAAAGAGAAAGAGGGGCAAACAGAAAAATTCAGGGGCAGAAGGGCTAGGGAACCGGGGCTGGAATGGGGCGCCCGAGGAGAAGGAAGAAGACTGGCTCAGAGCAGAAGAGAGAGGAAGTCCGGACGCCTCCGACGGGTTAAAGAGAAGGCCCGAGGCAAAGCGGCGGGGCCGAGCGTGCCCGCCACTCACCTCGGGCCTTGCGCCGCACGGTCCGCAGCAGCGCGGCGTAGCGGTCACGGTCGCTCTCGGCGAACTCCAGGTGGTCCATCGTGATGTTGAGGCGGTCGCGGACCCGCATGTAGAGCCCCTCCACTACGAAGAAGCAGCGCCGGTCGTCGCCGGGCCGGTAGGCGTAGAGCACGAGCGCCTGGCGCTCCCAGCCCAGCCGTCGGTGCAGCGCCGCCACGAAGTCGCCCAGCTTGACGTGGCTGGGCCCCGCGCGGGTGATCAGCGCGTACTCGTCCTTGGTCCCGAAGCCCAGCGCCGCGGCGCCGGCGGTCAGCAGCGGCACCCGCCAGTGCGCCGTGAAGCGCCCCACCGGGGCGGCCGCGTACTCGCAGCCGGGGCCCAGGAACACGGCCGGGCTGTGCTCCCACTTGAGGTCCACGGCGGCCAGCGGCGCGGCCGTGTCGGAGCAGACGCCCAGCGCGTTCTCGCTGCTGCCCAGCACCGTGCGGACCGTCCAGCCCGGCAGCAGGTCGGGGCGCGCCTTCACCCGCGCCAGGGCCAACTCCACCGCTGGCCCCACGCGTGCCCACGACCACGGGTACGAGGTGTTGGCCAGCGGCAGGACCACGGCCACCGTCAGGTTGCCCGCGTGGCTGCACCGGAGCAGCAGCAGAGGCGGCAGGAGCAGGAGCAGGCGCAGGCGGGCGCCCACCCGGCGCCCGGGGCCGAGCATGGCTCAGCGGGCACCGCGGCGGGCGAGCGCTCTCACCATGGCCTCCTCGGTCCCCTTCCGCTCAGCGGCAGGTCCCGGGCATCGGGCGCGCCTCTGTGGGAGGGAGGAAGAGCGCGGCGGGGGTGCTCACCCCGGGGTACGCTCCCGCCCCCGGCTGCGACAGTCCGGGTCTGGAGTACGTGGGGCGCACGGCAGGCAGGTGTGCCCGGGACTGGGCTCTAGACTCAGGGACGCGCGGAGGGCGCCGCGGAACAGGTGGGCGCGAGGATGGGCGCGCCGGCGCCGAGAGGATTTGAGGGTGAGCGAGTGCGTGTGTGTGATAGAGAGCGAGAGGAAGGGCGCGCGGGCGAGCGCGCTGGGGAGAAGGATGGGAGAGGGCGCGAGGGAGGGAAAGGGAAGGAGTGTGAGTGTTTGCATCTGCGTGCGTGAGCGCCTGCCCCAGGGAGTGTGCCAGAAGGGGCGTCCGGTCAGCCCGAGTCTCCGGCGTCCGGGGGGGGCGGGAAGGGGAGGACCTGAGCCAACTCCGAACCCTCCCTCCCGGCTGCTTCCCCACCCCGACTCGGTGACTGAAGAGCCGATCCTGGATCTTTAACTCCTTCCTCACCACCCGGAAGACTCCAGCTTACCCGGACCCCCAGCCTAGGTCTTCTAGAGCTTTTTCCCCTAGACCCTCTTCCTGTTTCTTGGCAGCCTAATGTTTCCTCCTTAAAGAAGGAGCGCCCGCGTCAGGGGCTCGCTTGCGAGAAAGGGAAGAGGGGCTGGATGTGGGAGCAGCAATTGGCGCCCCCCCCCCCGCCCGTCCCTCCCTTTCCACCTGGTACCCTCTGGGTGAGAGGGAAAGATATTCTAATTTGCAATCCCTGCCGGAAAATGTGTGAGTGTGTGGATGTGGGTGTCTGGGGGTGGGGCGGGAGGGTGAGTAGTTTTTGGACAAGGCGTTAAAGTGGAAGGCGAGCCCAGAATCCCGGTTACCCAGGCCACCAGATTCCCCTTCCCTTCCTCCCCACGGCCTTCCCAATGGAGCGGATTAACCGAGGAAAAAGGACCCAGTGCGAGGACGGTCTTAACTCTTGAGCTCCCAAATGGTTGTAGGAAGTTAGTTCTTCCCTGGGGAAGAGTGTGTGTGACCGCAGGGCCGCTCCCGGAATGTGGGTGTGTTTGTTTTGTGTTGAGGAGAATTGCTAAAATGGGATCTACCGAGGTGGTGGGAGATGGTGCTGGAAATGACCAGTGGAGACTTAAATCGGGGACTGGGTTTGAGGCTTTGGACGGGCGCGCCACTGGTCGTGACGGCTGTGGATTCAGCCTGCCCTCTAATGGTCAGCAGGAGTCGTTGGCGGTGTTGTGCCGCGAAAGTCTCCATCCCCGCACCTAGGCAGAAGAGGTTAGCAAACGTTTGCCTTTAGGAAATATTTCCAGAGCGCCTGCTATGCGACAAGCACCTGGCCAAGTGCTGAGGGCATTAAAGTGAATATATACATATACACGTATAGTTTGTACCTTTGAGGAGTTCTAGTTAGAAAAAATAGCCATAACACAACATAGATAAGTACTACAATAGCAACACAGGGATGGATAAATTGATAAGGCACCCAGAGGAGGGCTATTAATTCTGCCTGGATTGGGGTCAGGAAAATCTACAAAGAGAAGTAATTCAACAAGGATAGAGGTTGAGAAAGTTATTCTGTGCAGAGACAGGAGAATACTGGAGTTTCTTCCCTATATGTGGAATTTTAGGAGAATTACCAATATTATGGTTTAGATGAGATGTTGCAAATGGCGGCCTATGAGCCAAATTAATATTCCAGGTATGTTTTTTTTACTGTACTCTCGATATATATTTTATATAATTGCCCACGTTTAAAAATCAGCAGATGGGAGTGGGGACCTGGTCAAAATGGTAGAGTCAGGCATTTTAGGGTTCCATCTTGCCACAGAAGTTTTAAACAATTGGCAAGAACTGGCAGAGCATCTTTTTAAAAGTTACAGAAAACAGTTAAATGACTGCAGTAATAAGGATGAGTGCCTAATCAAGCAAAGGCCACTTAATTCTGTCCCTTTTATTGAACCTATGGTTGGCGCTGGAGTTGGTAGGTGTACATCCAAGAGACTTAACTCTCTGGGCAGTCCATGTGCCAGCTGAGCTCTGAGCCTCAGCGGAGGTGCAACACCTACTCTCCAGTTCATTGGACTCACCTAGAACAACTAACAAGGAGGTGAGGATGGACAGCCACCACATCAAGGAACCAAGAGAGTCTACAACTGCAAGCAAGAGAGTCCCATCCAACAGCCATATGGGATTGGAAACTCCTCTCAATTAGAAGGGGAGTGGGCGTCAACATCCCAGAATCCTCAGGATTGAAGAATAAAATATTGGCTAGCGCAGACCTCCTGGTATTCTACTATAAAGTTATCATGAAGAAATGGAAGAAATTATATCATTGATGTGGAGACAGTGGCCACTGGAATTGCTGAAGACAGGAAGAGGGAAGAAGAGGAGTGATATGGGGGCATTTTCGGGACTTGGAATTGTCCTTAATGACATTACAAAAACAGATACAGGACATTATATATCCTGCCATAACCTACAGAATGGAATGGGAGAGAGTGTAAGCTATAATGTAAACTATAATCCACACTGTGTGGCAATGTTCCAAAATTTGTTCATCAGTTGCAATGAATATACCACACTAATGAAAGGAGTTGTTAATATGGGAAAAGTGGGAGGTGTGGGGATTTGGGGCATATGAGAATGCCCTATATTTTTAATGTAACATTTTATGCAATCTATGCATCTTTTAAAAATAAATAAAAAGATATATTTTAATAAAAGGTCACTTAAGGGAGCAGCTGTAGCTCAAGCGGTTGAGCACCTGCCTCCCACATATGAGGTCCCTGGGTGGATCCCCTGTACCTCTTAAAAACAAAACAAACAACAAACAAATGAAAAAACAACTTGGGGAGCAGATGTAGCTCAGTGGTTGACCGCCGGCTTCCCACAGAGGTTCTGGGTTCAATCCCCAGCTGGTATCTCAAAAAAATAAAAATATAAAGGAACAGATGTAGCTCAAGTGGTTGAGTGCCTGCTTCCCGTGTATGAGGTCCTTGGTTCAATCCCTGATTTCTCCTAAAAACATTTTTTTTAAAAAAGTCACGTAAAAGTGGTAGGATCTCCTAGTGCCCTGCCCAGAGCTGAGCTCCCTATGCTGGGTCCTGGTTCCTAGGGAGCAGAGTAACCCTCATGCCCATACTGGGAGGTTGTGTGTCTGGTCTAATCTGTCTGGTGGTGGCCTGAGGGACTTGTTGTCCCAGAACTTACACTTCATGTAGAAGGTGGCTCACAGAACACTCCTTGTGCACAGGAGAGCAGTTAAGTTGTGCTTCCTGGGGCAAGAATTGCTGGCTGTAGGGTATATAGTGCAGTGCCTAGCACTGTGGACAAACTGTTTCATAGAAATGGGAACCATGTAAAGGAACTGAGCAAATGGGGAATTTCTAGGGCCACATGCAAATCTGCAGAAAGAAGATCCATGCACTTTGGTCTTGAGCAATTCTCCAGACTCATTGTATGGATAAGCTCTGAAAGGGAGCACCCCTGTAGGTCAATCTGCAAAGAGGAGGAAAGGTGTTTTCTTTTACTCCACCTCTTCTTCCTCCTTCACCTCCTTCTTATTAGCATTCAAGGAAAGCTGTCATAACACTAGCTGGATACAAGCTTAAGGAAGAGAAGCCTCAGCATCTATATTCTGGTGATATAACACACTATAATATCAAAAGGTCCAGGGAAGCAGACTTGGACCAGTGGTTAGAGTTTCCGTCTACCACATGGGAGGTCCACGGTTCAAACCCCAGGCCTCCTTGACCTGTGTGGAGCTGGCCTATGCGCAGTGCTGATGCACGCAAGGAGTGCCCTGCCATGCAGGAGTGTCCCCATGTAGGGGAGCCCCATGCGCAAGGAGTGCATCCTGTAAGGAGAGCCACCCAGTGCGAAAGAAAGGCAGCCTGCACAAGAATGGCGCCGCCCACACGGAGAGGTGACACAACAAGATGACGCAACAAAAAGAAACACAGATTCCTGTGCCACTGACAACAACAGAAGCAGACAAAGAACAAGCAGCAAATAGCACAGAGAACAGACAACTGGGGTGGGGCAAGGGGGAAGGGGAGATAAATAAATAAATAAATAAATAAATAAATCTTAAAAAAAAAAAAAAAGAGTCAGGTTTCAAAACATTCAAAGAAATAGGAAGTGCTGACCCAGGCAAAGGAGATTAAAGCTTAAAGCATTAGAAGCCATGATTGAAGAGGATAAAACCTGGAACATTCCAAAGACTGTAAGAAAAGTGGTCCTAAATATGCTCAAAGAGCTAATGGAAAACATGGACAAAGAACTTAAAGAAGTCAGGAAAATGGTAAATGAACACAAACAGAATTTCAATACAGAGATGGAAATTATGAAAAGGAACCGAACACAGCTGAAGACCATAGTAACAGAAATTTAAAATTCCCTAGAAAGTTCAACAGCAGATTGGAGGGGCAGAAAAAAGAATCAGAGTACTTGGAGAAAAGACAATTGAAATCATGTAGTCTGTGGAGCATAAAGAGGAGACACTGAAGAAAAGTGAAGAGAGCCTGAGGAACCTGTGGAACACCATCAAGCATTGCAGGAACCCCAAAGGAGAAAAAAAGCAGAAAGGGGCAGAGAGAATATTCCAAGAAATAATGGCTGTAAACTTCCCCAAAGTAATAAAAGACATGGATATACATATCTGTATCAGTCCAGCCAAAAGGGTGCTGATGCAAAGTACCACAAATCTGTTGGCTTTTATAAGGGGTATTTATTTGGGGTAGGCGCTTACAGTCACGAGGCCATAAAGGGTCATTTACTTCCCTTATCAAATCTGTGGCCATGGCAAGATGGCTGTGGTCTCTGCAGGGGTTCAGCCTTTCTCTTCCTCCTAAGGCTCCGTGGTCCCAGCCCCTTCCTTTCTCAGCTGCAGGTTAGCATAAGGCTGGTCTCTCTCTCCCTGGGGCTCCTTTCTCTCTGGGTTCAGCTGCTCTGCTTGCTACACAAGGCCAGCTGTAAACTACCAGGTGAACAGCTCGTCTCTCTTCCCGGAGATGCTGCTATGTCTAACGGAGACTCTGTTATGTCTAATGGATCCTTCTCTCTATCCTCATGTATCTGCTTCTCTGTGTTTTACTTCCTGTGGCTGCAGCATAAAAACTAACTCTCACAGAGCAGACAACAGGGTGGGGGGGTGGGGGGGAGGGAGAGAAAAAATAAAATTGAATTAAATTAAGATTTAAAAAAAAACCAACAACTAACTCTCTGTGTTCTCCTTCTCTGTGTGAGAGTGTGTTTTATACCCAAAAAGGGGATGGGGACGCAAACTTGCACACCCTAATGATGTGGTTAAATAAAAGCCCTAATCTTGATTTAATAACTAAAAGTGAAACCTGTCAATCTAATACAGTCTAATTTGCCCAGAGGAACAGACCAGTTTACAAACACAATCCAACATCTATTTTCGGAATCCATAAACAATATCAACCTGCTATAACATCCAACCTGCTCAACAAACTCCAAATAGGATAAACCCAAATAGACCTACACCATGCCATCTTACAATCAAATTGTCAAGTGACAAAGTTAGGAACTAAAGTACACTTATTATTATTCAAGCAATGGAAGAAATTGTATCATTGATATAAAGGCAGGGGAGGGCGGCAGACTTGGCCCAGGGGTTAGGGCATCCGTCTACCACACGGGAGGTCCGCGGTTCAAACCCTGGGCCTCCTTGACCCGTGTGCAGCTGGCCCATGCGCAGTGCTGATGCCATGCTGCCCTGACACACTGGGGTGTCCCCCGCATAGGGAAGCCCCATGCACAAGGAGCGCACCCCCGGAAGGAGAGGCCGCCCAGCGTGAAAGAAAGTGCAGCCTGCCCAGGAATGGTGCCGCACACACGGAGAGCTGACACAAGATGACGCAACAAAAAGAAACACAAATTCCCATGCCGCTGACAACAACAGAAGTGTACAAAGAAGACGCAGCAAATAGACAAAGAGAACAGACAACCGGGGTGTGGGGGGTGGGGGGTAGAGAAATAAATAAATCTTTAAAATAAAATAAAATAAAGGCAGGGGAGCCAATGTGGCTCAGTGGTTGAGCGCTGGCTCTACATACCCGGTCCTGGGTTCAATCCTGGTACCTCAATAAATAAATAAATTGAAAATTAAAAAAAAAAAAAAAAAAGGCAGTGGTCACCAGAGGCTCTGAGGTGAGGAAGAGGGAAGAATAGGGGTAACACGGAAGCATTTTGGGGGACATTGGAATTGTTCTGCATGACATTGCAATGATGGATACAGACCATTATATATTTTGTCAAAACCTATAAAACTGGGTGGGGCAAAGCGTAAACTATAATGTAAACTATAGACCATGGTTAGTAGCAATGCTTCAATATGTGTTCATCAATTGTAACAAATGTAACACACTAGTGAGAGACGTTGTTAATGTGGGAAAGTGTGGGAGGGAGAAGGGGTGGGGTATATGGGAATTCCCTATATTTTTCATATAACATTTATGTAATCTAAAGTTTCTTAAAAAAAAGAGAGAAAGAGAGAATTCTGAAAGCCACAAAAGAGCATTGTATCTCACACAAGGGGGTTTCAGTAAGATTAAGTGCCAGCTTTTCTCTGGAAACCGTGGAGGCAGGAAGGCAACGGAAGACACATTCAAAGTGCTGAAAGAACAAAAAAACAAACACTGCCAACCAAGAATTCTGTATCCAGCAAACCCGTCTTTCAAAAAGTAAGGGAGAGATTAAGATATTCCCAGATTAAAAAAAAGCTGAGGGAGTTCGTCATCATAAGATGGGTCCTTACAAGAAATGCTGAAAGCAGTCTGCAGGTTGAAAGGCAAGAGCCCTAGACAATTGACCGAAGCCATATGAAGAAATGAAGATCTCGGGAAAGAATAATGACATGAGTAAACAGAAATACCAGTATTACTGTATTTTCTACTGTTTACTTCCTATGAGATCTAGAAGGCAAATACATAAAATATAATAATAAATCAATGGTTTGGGATTCTTAATGTATAAACATGTAATTTGTGATTAAAAACTACATAAAGGTGGGAGTGTGGAGGGGTATGGGAATAGTTTGCATATATTACTATTGAAGTTAATTAGTATGGAAGCAAACTATTTTTTACAGATTTAGTGTGTTAACTTTTTTTTTTTTTTTTTTTTTTTTTTTTTTTTTTTAGATTTATTTTTATTTATTTAATTCCCCTCCCCTCCCCCGGTTGTCTGTTTTCTGTGTCTTTTTGCTGCGTCTTGTTTCTTTGTCTGCTTCTGTTGTCGTCAGCAGCACGGGAAGTGTGGGCGGCACCATTCCTAGGCAGACTGCTCCCTCCTTCGCGCTGGGCGGCTCTCCTTATGGGTGCACTCCTTGCGCATGGGGCTCCCCTACACGGGGGACACCCCTGTGTGGCACTGCACTCCTTGCGCGCATCAGCACTGCGCATGGGCCAGCTCCACACGGGTCAAGGAGGCCCGGGGCTTGAACCGCGGACCTCCCATGTGGTAGACGGACGCCCTAACCACTGGGCCAAAGTCCGTTTCCCTTAACTTTTTTTTTTAAGATTTATTTTTATTTATTTCTCTCCCCCTCCCCACTCCCCCCACCAGCTGTCTGCTCTCTGTGTCTGTTTCCATTCTTGTCGGCGGCACCAAAAATCTGTGTCTCTTTTTGTTGTGTCATCTCTCTGTGTGTGTGGCGGCCACTCCTGGGCAGGCTGAACTTTCTTTCGCGCTGGGCCAGCTCTCCCTATGGGGTGCACCCCCCGCGTGCGGCTCTCCTATGTGGGGGACACCCCTGCGTGGCAGGGCACTCCTTGCGCACATCAGCACTGCACATAGGCCAGCTCCACACGAGTCAAGGAGGCCCTGGGCTTGAACCCTGGTAGGCAGATGCTCTATCTGTTGAGTCAAGTTTGCCTCCCTAGCATGTTAAATTTAAGTACCATGGTAATCACAAAGAAAATATCATGGAAAATGAATCGTAGAGACAGAAAGTAGAATACAGAGTGCTAGAGGTGGGGGATAGGAGCAATGGTGACTTAATGCAAAATGAGTTTAGGATGGTGGTGAGGATACTGCAACATTGTGAATGTGATTAATCCCACTGAATGGCATGCTTGGGAGGATTTGGGATGAAAAGATTTATGTCGTATATATGTTTCCACAATCTAAAAAAGAAAGAAAAAATTAAAGAGATAATGACAGGCGGCGGACTTGGCCCAGTGGTTAGGGTGTCCACCTACCACATGGGAGGTCCGCGCTTCAAACCCCGGGCCTCCTTGACCCGTGTGGAGCTGGCCCATGCGCAGCGCTGATGCGCGCAAGGAGTGCCCTGCCACGCAGGGGTGTCCCCCAAATAGGGGAGCCCCACACTCAAGGAGTGTGCCCCGTAAGGAGAGCCGCCCAGCGTGAAAGAAAGTGCAGCCTGCCCAGGAATAGTGCCGCACACACGGAGAGCTGACACAACAAGATGATGCAACAGCAGCAACAAAAAAAGAAACAGATTCCTGTGCTGCTGACAACAACAGAAGCAGACAAAGAAGACGACGCAGCAAATAGACACAGAAAAGACAGAAAACAGACAACCGGGTGGGGTTGGAAGGGGAGAGAAATAAATAAATAAATCTTAAAAAAAAAACAGAGAGATAATGACAAATAAATGCAATACGTGATACTGGATGGTATCTAAGAATTGAGGAGAAAAGGCTCAAAAGAACATTATTGGGGGGGGGGGAGCGGACTTGGCCCAGTGGTTAGAGCATCCGACTACCACATGGGAGATCCGTGGTTCTAAACCCTGGGCCTCCTTGACCCATGTGGAGCTGGCCCATGCGCAGTGCTGATGTGTGCAAGGAGTGCCCTGCCACGCAGGGGTGTCCCCACGTAGGGGAGCCCCACACGCAAGGAGTGCGCCCCATAAGGAGAGCCGCCCAGTGTGAAAGAAAGTGCAGCCTGCCTAAGAATGGCGCTGCATACATGGAGAGTTGACACACAAGATGACGCAACAAAAAGAAACACAGATTCCCGTGCCGCTGACAACAACAGAAGCGGACAAAGAAGACGACACAGCAAATAGACACAGAGAACAGACAACCAGGGTGAGACAACCAGGGTGGGTAGAGAAATAAATAAATAAATCTTTAAAAAAACATTATTGGGACAGAAGGAAAAAATTGGAATATAGAATATAAGCTTTATATCAGCATTACATTTTTTTAAACTTGACAACTGCACTTAACGTGATTATATAAGTGAATAACCTTCTTCATAGGAAATGTAAATGGAAGAATTATGTGTGAGGATTATGATGTGTGCAACCTGTTCTCATATGTTCAGAAGATAAATAGATGATAGAAATGATATGGTAAATATGGGAAAATGTTAAAATTGATGAATTTAGGTATCTGGGGGAGGAAGGACATTGGGGATCTCTGTACGGGGTTTGTATTATTTCTGAAACTGTCCCGTGAGTTTGAAATTATTTCAATGAAAAAGTTAAAAGAAATCAGCATATACACATAAACATCTGGATTTCTTGAGGTATTAAAAGAACTGGCAATCTAGTTCCCACATCCCCTTGTGAACAATCAGCTGGAACCAAGAACCCATTCCCTCCTTTAGATGAGTGTAGTTTATCACGGTTCCTACCCATACTGCTTCACTCATTTGCATTACCTGTCAGGCTACAGTAGGAGTTTGTGTTTTCAAGATTTCAATCTTAATCTAGGATGTAAGGTGTGTGTATGTAGAAATAACTGAGGAGGAGAGGCTAGAAAGAGGCTGGGTGAGGGCAGACCAGGAAAACTTTAGTCTGACTGGCTGCAGATTGCATTTCTTATCCTATAGGAGGTGGAGGGGTTCCACAGACAGGGGAGGTAGATGGGAGATGGGGAGGTGTTTCCTAAGTAGAATCAAGTGGACTTTGGAAAGAGAAGACAGTACACAAATCAGAGGTCTAGGTGACATTGACCCAGTAGTTGAGAAACTGAAGATGCAAATCTTTGAGGGATGATAATTCCAGTTTATTGAGTTTGAGCCATGTGTAGATGCCAAGTAGAGGTATCCAAAAGGCCACTGGATTAGAGGAACTGGAGCTCAGAAAAATTGACTGGACTAGAGGCAGAGTTTGGTAACTGAGTTTCTCTTTCAATAATGGGAGTAATCTGTCCAACCTTCAACTGAAGACAACCAAGAATGCTGGAACTCAAAGAATTAATTAGATAGTGAGGCATTCTTGTTCTGAAAGCATGAAAGAACAAGAAAACAGAATGGTGAGCCCAGCAGTAGGGCTACATTTATTCGGGTCATTTACTGATCTGAATTGCTGATTGAAAATAGGCTGTGTGGGGCTAGTGAGGCAAAAATTGAAGTCCAATGTTCTCAAAGGTGAGAACCCTGGTAAACCATCTTCCTGTTTTGGGTTAGGATCCTGAAAAGCTGCACTCCTAGGGGAATCCTAGGAATAAAGCAAACCAGAAATACCAAAATAGTCAAAATCCAAAATTAACAATCAGTTGATAAGTTTAATAGCAGGTTAGACTCAACTGAGGAGTAATTAGTGAAAAGACAAAAACTAATCAGAATGAAGCATGGAGTAAAAGGAGGGGAAAACATAAAAGAGAGGTAAGAAACTTAGAGAATACTGTGAGAAAAGCAATATTTCAAAAGAATGGCTGAGAAATGTTAAAAATAGATGTAAAACATCAAGCCATGGATTCAATGGTTCCCAGAAAGTTCAACAAACCTCAAACAAGATTTTTTTTAAAAAATCCACATCTAGACCCATCAGAATGCAACTGCAGGAAACTAAATCAAAGATAATATCTTTAAAATGGCAAGAAAAAAAAGACTAGCTTCCAAGGAGCAACAATTAGATGACAACTGTTTTTCCTATGGCAAACGTGGAAGCTATAAGACAGTAGAATAATATTATAAAAGTGCTGAAAGAAAAGAACCTCCAACCTAATGTACTAGTCAGGGTTCTCCAGAGAAACAGGACCTACCGGATATATGTATATCTATAGTAAGAAGGTTATATTAAGGAACTGGCTCACATGATCGTGGGGACTGGCAAGGCAGAATAACACAGGGCAGGATAAATTCTGAAGTGCGGGGAAGTTCTGGCCGGTATGACGTTGAAGCCTTGATTCTGAAATCTGTAAGGGAAGGCAGCAGGCTAGAACCTCCAAAGTAGAGGGGCATAGTCTTGAGGCAGAATTTCTTCTTCATCTCTGCAACACTCAGTTCTTTGCTTTCCAGGTCTCTGACTAATTGGATGAGGCCCATTCACATCTTACACAAAATCAACTGATTATAGATGCTAATTCCATCTGCAAAATACCTTCACAGCTACCTCCCAGCCAGTGTTTAACCAAACAGCTGGACACCATAACCTAGCCAAGTTAGCACATAAAATTACCCATGACACCTAGGAAGGAAACTATACTTCAAAAACAAAGGTGAAACGAGGATATATTCGAGGGAACTTTCCAAGGTGATAAGAATGTTCCTTATCTTAATCTGGGTATGGTTTCATGTACTTAATACATTACTCAAAACTATGGGCTGCACTCTTAAGATCTGTGCATTTTACTCTATATAAATTATATATCAATAAAATATATAAAAGATTACATAACAGCAATAGTATGTAATTCTGGAGGGAATGGCTGTGGTAAATGGAATTAACTTATTCTTATATTTCAGGAGGAGGGTGAAAATGTTGCATAACATTAGACTTTGCATGTTGTTTTGACCCTGAATCAAGGTCAGCAGTTTGATGGAGCTGTTGGTTTCAAACAGGATCCTAAAGAAATGTCTTCCTATGGTCTGTTGACCATTTCAAAACTTTGGAAATGTTATGGTCAATTCATTAGAAAATATCTGAGTCATTGGTGATAGGTGTGAACTAGTATTTACTTGTAGTCATAATAAAAACCTGGGAATCTAAAATATACGGTTCCTTGATTAACTTGTTCTTTAGAATTATAATGCAGTTTAAACTAATTATTACCAAAAATTATTGTGGAAGGATTTTCCATCCAAAACAGTAGGACAGTTCAGGACTGTGACCTTACTTTGAATATTGTTTCTTATTATATGGTCAGAGCCCTAACTTGTATATTTTAAACTTCATTCAAAGGTGAGAACCTTCCTGTTTCTAAAAACAAGGTATTTTTTTCCTCCTTTCAGTTAATTTGCCTTTGAAACTATCATAATGTCTCTTGATTCTGCTATGGGACTACATTTACCTAATATGATAATAATAGACAACAAAAAGTTTTTAGTTTATTGGATTCTGAAAGTGCATCTTTATTACAGACAGTGGTTGAAAAAAACTGATTTCACTGGAAAGGCACTAGTTAATTAAATGTGATGAAAGGCACAGATTTCATTGGATTTCATTGCTTGGTGAAAGATAGCAAATATTTGGAAAGTAAGATGTATTTTTTTTAGGAAGATGAGAAGGAGAACTCTCTCCTTTCGACAGGAAAAATGAATTTTTATATTGTTTCTTAAATGTTTTTCTAGTTTGTTAATTGTTGCAACAAATGACTGATAAAGGGTTACTATCACTAATGTGTAAAATGCTTGTGTGAAGTAATTAAAAACTAAAGATAAATGCTTAAAATGTAATTGGACAAAGGCAATTTATGGACAGATTTAAAAGAAGACAGAAGCAGCTGATAGTGTTCATTTTTACTGTAAATAAATGAAATAACAAGGAAAAAAAAGGATGCATGTTGTAATTTTTAGGGTGGCTACTAAGAGTAGCAAAAGAGTGCCATAATTTCCCATTAACAGAGGGGGAAAAGTAATAATAAACATTAATTGATCAATGCCAAAGAAGGTAAGAAGGGGGGTGGATAACAGAAGGGACAATAGAGAGGCCGTAGCAATATGATTGATTTAAGTATAAATACAGTTTTTCTTTGAAACTGAACAAATGTACGTTAATGTTACAAGATGTTAATATCAGGCAAAAATCCAATGGAAGCAAAATATGGACAGTAATGTATAGTAATACATTAATAATCTTCCATTAAGGGTAAAAAAAAAAAAGGAAAAAAAACTAAGTGAAAGAAACTAGACAAAAGGTACTACATATTGTTTGATTCCATCTATACAGAATACAAATAGAAATAAATAGAAAGATGGAAACAGAATAGCATCTATGTACGGCAGGAGTAGCAGAAAGAGTGAAAGGTGATTATTAAGGGGTAGAGATTTTTATGTTTGTCTGTTTTTTGTTATTATTGGGATAATGAAAAATTCTCTAATAATGACTAAAGTGATGAATGCACAGCGAAGTGATTATATCAAATACTATTGATTGTACACCTCGGATGGATTGTACGCTTTATTAGGATGTATCAATAAAATTGATTTAAAAAATACAAACACAGTATACCTTATATAAGGACGAAATCCGCCAGTTTGTAGAGTGAGGAGAGAAGAGAGCTGGGGGAAAGTGGGGAACAAAGATGGGTTGAGTCCTCTCGGTGCCAATTTCCTTGCTCCCTTTTTCTGAGTCCCCTTCTAAAGGCTGCCTGTTTCCCTTCTAGCCCCTCACCACAAAGCGTTTTCGTCTCTTTCAGTCAGTACAATTCCTCCCTTTTTGCCTCGAGTTTCTAGCCTTCCGTGAACCACACAAGTGTAGTGTTCACTGCTGCCTTCTTTCCTCGCCAGTGCCAGAAGCAGCTTTGAAATGCTACATTTTGAGGAAGGAAGATTAGAAAGATGGCGTTAGCATCTAGAGAAAAAATTAAAATTAAAGGAATTAAAATTACACGTATTACCCTAGAAAGTAAGGAAGGGGGAAAAGAAGTAGCGGGCTAGCAGAGGATGGTTTCGATCCATCGACCTCTGGGTTATGGGCCCAGCACGCTTCCGCTGCGCCACTCTGCTACCTCCTAAACCAACTTTGAAAATATCATATAGAAAGTTTTCTTAATGTGTTTGGGATCCTGACGTCTCTTTACGGGCGCTACCTAGTGTTTGAGAAAAGAAATGTCTTTGCTACCGAGCCTGTTCTTACTGGCTGCTTCCTGAGAGAGCAAGGGTTTTTTTAATTGGTTCTTAAGCCGGCTTGCCAAAATAAACCAATAGGCACAAACGACGGGGTAAGGCGGGAGCCAATGGCGCTGTGTTTTGTTGGAGGACGCCGGCAAGCTGTTGCTCCAGTTGTCGGCTTCTCAGAGGAAAGGGGCGGTTGGTGTGGTCTCCATTGTTCGGGATTTAGGGCGCCATGAGGTAAGGGGACCGGGGTGATCTAAGAAAGTTTCGGGTATTCGACCCGAAACTTTGAGAAGCTTTGAGAAGGTGGGCCGGTAGGAGCCTGAGGAAGATGCGGGGCTGGTCTAAAACCTGAGATCTCCCGCCCTGGGAGCGGAGGAGGGGTCGCGGGCCGGCTGGGGCGGGGAAAATAGGCCTGGGATGGGGGTGGGGCCCAGGAGTGGGGAGGCGGGCTCGACTTCTCTGTCTCTGAGAGGGGGTGTCCCCAGATCCCAGGATCATCCGTGGAGAGATACCCCTACTCCGTCTAGATCTTAACAAGGGGTGCTTGAGCTTGAATTGAAATGCAAACAAACGTTATTCTTGTGGGGACGTCCTGGTGCGGGTGTGATGTACTTATTAACTAGTACACAGTATAGTGTGGACTTCGTAAGGGTTCCGTGGTTTTCACCTGGCAGAAGGGTCCGTGGAACAAAAAAGGTTAATAGCCGCTGGTCTAGACTGACAAGGTTGGAACTTGCCCATTCAGCCTCAGTGCCAGTTGCTTCACATAATAGGCCATGATCAGTAAGTTCTAAAATACGTTAGTGAATAAATGGGCAACCACTGTAATCTCAGAATAACTTCTGGAATTAATAGGGTATGTAGGGATTCAGTATCTAGGCCCCATCATTATCTGGTGGTGTGATTAAAATTACCTTGGATGGGGAGGGGATGGGTACCATTTGGAATGGGGAGAAGTGTAAGTGATTGGAGTAGGGTCACTTGGCCTCTAGAGGGATTGTTTACTGTAACAATCGAAGTTGGCTAATTTGAAATGATGTGGTTGATAGAGTGGAGATTGCTGCAGCGAAGTCAAAGCAAAATCCTCTTTTAAAAAATTTTTATTTTATTCATTTTTTAAAAAAACATTACATTCAAAAAATATGAGGTCCCCATTCACCCCCACCGCCCCCACCCCACCACTCCCCCCACAGCAACACTCTCCCCCATCATCATGACACATCCATTGCATCTGGTGAGTACATCTCTGGGCATCGCTGCACCCCATGGCCTGTGGTCCACACCATAGCCCACACTCTCCCACGTTCCATCCAGTGGGCCATGGGAGGACATGCAAAAAACAAAATCCTTGTATTCATTTCTAGGGGTGACAGAGGCCGTGGTCGTGGTGGGCGCTTTGGTTCCAGAGGAGGCCCAGGAGGAGGGTGAGTGCCAGTTTTTAGCATCTCTGCACTGGTTGGTTTCTCTTTTAATTATCTAAATTGGAATTTGGAGTGGACTAGTGTTATCTGTTTTTTGTGAAGTCTGACAGTGGTTTATTAGCAATATCTCTTTTCATGCTGTCCTGCTAAATATTGACTTGACTAAGAAAGATTCCCTACAGGAGACTGTTACCAAGTCTGAGGGCACAAATGTTTTCAAAATGGCTGGTGCACTGTAATCCTAATATGTGAACCTATTAACTAGATGTCAGTGGTTGAGTGAAAGGTTTGGGTGCAGTATGCAGTTATGATGTAGATTTTTAGAACTTCCAACTTTGAGCGATTGTTTTATATCTTAGTTAAATTTTTATCTGTTCAGGAAGCTGGATGTCATCTGGAATACTAAGAGAGCTCTCTTTCTTGATGTCAGCCTCCAGGAGGTGCTAGAAAACCAAACTTGTGAAAGAGAGGACATAAAAACACTGCTTTGCTTTGTTTCTAAGTTAAGGCAGCTTGTGCCAAACAGCTCATTTGATTTCTGTGTGGTACATAATTTGGACTGTTTTTCTTGTTTTAGGTTCAGGCCCTTTGTGCCACATATCCCATTTGATTTCTATTTGGTGAGTACCTTGGGTTAATAGGAATTTTCTGGCTGCTGTTTACCATAAACATATAAGTGGAGTTTAACATCCCCCTGTTAATGAAGTCAAATGGAGCAGGTACAGGGATTTGTGAATAGAATTGGATTTGAGTCAGCTGTGTGTTGTTTTACATACAAAAAAGTGTAAACAGGGTGAAGAGATGATTTCATGGCTACTATTGGCAGTGATATGATTGTACTTTTTGTTCTGAATAATTAATTGTACAATCTGGCTTATCAATATAAAAGTAATGACCTTGAATTATGGCTGTTCTGTTACATGTACTATTGTAGCAACATTACATAGCACTTATTATTTTGGGTAAACAGTCTGTTTATTGTTTGTAAATAATTGATTTCTGTTTCAGTGTGAAATGGCCTTTCCCAGGGTCAAACCAGCACCTGATGAAACCTCCTTCAGTGAGGCCTTGCTGAAGAGGAATCAGGACCTTGCTCCCAATTCTGCTGAACAGGTATGTTATTTTGACTTCCTGCCTGAGAGTTCTCTAAGTAAGTTAGAAAAGTGGATAACCTTAGATGAGGTTAAGACCAATGTTACTAGAGCCTGAATCCCAGAGAGGGTTTAATTGTTCTTATTTTTCATTGTGAATGGAGATAGAAAGCCAGCTGAGTATATTAACAGATTACATATATATTCAGGTTTTTATTGGGAAATCTATTTATGGGATCACAAAGTTCCCTTTTGGCATATTCAAGGCCAGAAGGATCAAAATGTTTTTAAAGCTCTGTGTTGGTATTGTTTCAGCTTGTATGAAAAGGATTATGAGAAAATATTGAAACTCTGAGAAATTGCTTGTGATTTTTCACCTGAGAGAATTTTTGTCTTATGCTGTTTCCAGGCCTCCATCCTTTCTCTGGTGACAAAAATAAACAATGTGATTGACAATTTAATTGTGGCTCCAGGGACATTTGAAGTGGTGAGTTTTTGTTAGATAAGTCCTAAGAAAGGGCAGCTTCTCTACTGTGGCAGTTTCTTGGCTTCTGTCTCTTAATTCTTCAGTTTCCTTTTATCCAAATCCAAGCCTAAAATGGGAACATGCAGTGGAATTCCTTTGTAGTGCTGATCTTGTAGACAAGCCTTGTATCACTGTTATCAGCTAGCCATGATATATCAGGCTTTCATGTGGTTTTGTGGATATGGTTTGGCCTCTCTTATATCTAAATATGGATAATAAGAAGCCTTGTAATGGAGTTCTCAGAGAAACTAGGCAGCCTTCTTTCTTATAAGCTTTTTTGAAATCCCTTTTCCAACAGCAAATTGAGGAAGTCCGACAGGTAGGATCATACAAAAAGGGAACAATGACCACAGGACACAACGTGGCTGACCTGGTAGTAATTCTAAAGATTCTACCAACATGTGAGTATACCCCTTTTTGGTCACAGAAGCAGAACATAGCAGTTGCGTTTTGGGCATAGGGGTCTTCAAAGCCTAAATTTCTTGGGAAAAAGTATGTTTGGAAGAGAAGTGGGAACTTTATTTTATGATGTATGTTGGGGTAACTGGGGGCAAACTTGAGTATTGTCTGAAAGAACTAATAGTGTTTCTCAGCTAGAGGCAATTTTGCCTCCCCCCCCCCTTCCCGGACATTTGGCAATATCTGGAGACATTTTTGGTTGTCACAACTAGGGAGTGCTACTGGCATCAAGTGGGTAGAGGCCAGGGTTGTTGCTAAACATCCTATAATGCACAGGATAGCTCTCCCCCACCAGAATTATCCAGCCCAAAATATCTTTAGTACCACTGATAAGTAATCCTCTGTAGGAGAAGGGTATGGGTGTAGCAGGTATCTTTTCCCCTAAAGCCTTCCAAGTTATCTTCTAGGCCTTGGCTTCCCCTTTTATAAGTGTTTATTACACACTCTTGCTTCTGCCTTGAAAAATGGGGTAGAAATGAAGTGTGCAAAGTAGCTTAGAGATGTATAGAAAGTCTATATAAATAAATTACAACATTCTCTATTTCCTTTTTTCACAATCTAGTGGAAGCTGTTGCTGCCCTGGGGAACAAAGTTGTGGAAAGCCTAAGAGCACAGGATCCTTCTGAAGGTTTGTCTTTGTTGCTGAATATGTATTTAGTAGCCATAGTAGCTAGATCCTATAATTAAGTATATTCTCAACAAAGTCAGGTCAGGTGGAAGAGTAAAAGCAGAATTTTATATTGGGAAGATTTTGTAGGGACCTTAGGTGTTGACAATCCATTTGATCTCCCTTCTGTGCTCTAAATACTCATTCAAGATTCTTCTTGCTATTGAAAAAACAAACAAAAAAACCTACCGATTTCCACCCCCCATCCTAGATTTAACCTTGGTCATCTAATGGAAATGTGAATTAGAGCTTTTGACTTTTCTTTTCCTTCAGTTTTAACCATGCTGACCAATGAAACTGGCTTTGAGATCAGTTCTTCTGACGCTACAGTGAAGATTCTTATTACAACAGTGCCACCCAATCTCCGAAAACTGGACCCAGAACTCCATTGTTAGTTCTTTTTTTGTGTGTGTGTGTGCCCATTGCTTGGATATTTGGTTAAAGATGTGATATAAAGTTGCTGTTGAGTTTACTTAGCTTGTTTCTGTCCACGCACAAGTTTCTTGGAATTGAAGGACCTAAGTTTCTCTTTATCTTTGCAATCTCCTTCTGCTGTTTGGAAATAGTTTTACCTGATTGCTAGTGAAATGTTCAAAGACAGGATGGCCATGCAAGCAATTTGAAGACTTAAAATACCTGAGGAAGTATTTATTGGGGTGATAGACTTTTGGAGAAAATTGTGAGTTGTTGCATGCTTTTAGATTTGATTTGGAAGAGATATAGTGATTTTTGGACTAGTAATTTGTTAATCTGAGGAACACTGGGTGAAGAAGAGCTAAATCATTTTGCCCTCCTTCCTAGTTCTTTTTTTTATTTTTTATTTATTTATTTAACACCCCCCCCCCCCCGTTGTCGGTTCTGTGTGTCTGTTTGCTGCGTCTTGTTTCTTTGTCCGCTTGTGTTGTCGTCAGCAGCACGGGAAGTGTGGGCGGTGCCATTCCTGGGCAGGCTGCACTTTCTTTCGCGCTGGGCGGCTCTCCTTGTGGGGTGCACTCCTTGCACGTGGGGCTCCCCTACGCGGGGGACACCCCTGCGTGGCACAGCACTCCTTGCGCGCATCAGCACTGCGCATGGGCCAGCTCCACACGGGTCAAGGAGGCCCGGAGTTTGAACCGCGTACCTCCCATGTGGTAGACGGATGCCCTAACCACTGGGCCAAGTCCATTTCCCTCCTTCCTAGTTCTTGGACTATGGCAGTGGGATTGGATTGCTTGCTTTATGACAGGAATGTTCATCTCATCCTGTTTTTGTTTTGTCTTCTAGTGGATATCAAAGTATTGCAGAGTGCCTTGGCAGCCATCCGGCATGCTCGCTGGTTTGAGGAAAATGCTTCTCAGTCCACGTGAGTCCCTTCCTATTTTGAGCTGAGATAACCTAACCCTGCTAACTGCAGGAATAACAGGATACCTCCCATACTTCCTCTGCCAGAACTGTTTTGGCTGTGATCTGTTGGATTTTACTTTAAGTAAGCAATTTAGATGGACAGAAAGAGAATGTGTAGTTCTAGAAATAGTTTTAGCTCTGTACCTCAGGTGTGGAAGTACCTGATCTTACTACTATTAATATTTCAGAGTTAAAGTTCTCATCAGACTGCTGAAGGACTTGAGGATTCGTTTTCCTGGCTTTGAACCCCTCACACCCTGGATCCTCGATCTACTTGTAAGTCAAGGACAATTGGAGTTCCTAATCATCCCTATTTAATAGTAGTTGCTCTGAAACCTACCAGAATCTGACATTAGGTGAAGCTTAAGAGAAATCTCATTGGTGGACAAGTAATCCAATAAGGATTAAAAGTTTTATTGCTTCATTGGGTTTTTTGAATTATTCAGTGAAATGAGTAGTTGTTGAGTTACAGTGGCCCTTTATTGTCATTACTGCTGTCATTTCATTATTGTTGTATTGGAAATTACTGAACAAGGAGCTGTTTCAGAATTGTCCCTGAATGTCAACATTTTGGCTAGACCTTAATAAAGTTTTCCTATGCTAATGATGGTTTAAAGTTTAGTTTGAGGATAGAATTCCTACTTGAGATTGATTGTTTTCCAGGGGCACTATGCTGTGATGAACAACCCCACCAGACAGCCTTTGGCCCTCAACGTGGCATACAGGTACAACCTGCTTCTTTGGGTGTGGGGCTAGGAATATGTTGTTTTGTGCTTTTTAAAAATACCTGCCTTGTGTTTCAGGCGTTGCTTACAGATTCTTGCTGCAGGACTGTTCCTGCCAGGTTCAGTGGGTATCACTGACCCCTGTGAAAGTGGTAACTTCAGAGTACACACAGTCATGACTTTGGAACAACAGGTATTGGGACAATATGAAAAGGTCTGTTCTGTCCCACCCTTGAATATTCCTGGTCAAAAGGAAAATGGAATGTGGTCTTTTAGGAGTCAGGGAAGAAACTTGGCGTTCTCAAAGACTTTGGCTCTGAGATTAAAAGTTATCTTCATCTCTTTTTTTCACAAGGATGATGTTAGTCTAGTAAGGTACTTTGGTTCTCCCTGCTAATTTACCCTTACTTTGCTTTCCTTCAGGACATGGTCTGCTACACAGCTCAGACTCTCGTCCGAATACTCTCTCATGGAGGCTTCAGAAAGATCCTTGGCCAGGAGGGTGATGCTAGCTGTGAGTAACCACTGTGGAATAGGGCCTCCTTATGGTCCTCTGTGGTCTATAAAGAAGCTATATACTACTCAGAGATCTTAATATTTCCATGGCTTAAATGCTGGGCTACTTGTCTAAAATCCCCATTCTTTGGCTTCTAGATCTTGCTTCTGAAATATCCACCTGGGATGGAGTGATAGTGACACCTTCAGAAAAGGCTTATGAGAAGCCTCCAGAAAAGAAGGAAGGAGAGGAAGAGGAGGAGAATACAGAAGAACCACCTCAAGGAGAGGAAGAGGAAAGCATGGAGACTCAGGAGTGACCCTCCCCTCTCTTCATTCCCTTTCCTGTCCAAGGGAAAGACTGGAGCCTAACCTAATTGCTATTGGGCTTTCTATGGTGGCATTTCTATGGGATAGGGGAAAGAGAACAAGAAGGAAAAACCATAGAGAAGGTGTCATTCCACTGGGTTCTGATAATGGCTTATCAGCCAGAAATCTCCCGTTTATGACCTATGCCATCCATCTAGAGTGAAGCAGGATACCAACTTTTCTTCCTGATACTCCAGAATCCCCAACTCCTGGAAACCCCTCTCGACCAGTACCTTGTTGTTGAAATGTGAACTGTTAGAAATTTTTTTTTTTCTAAGAACAATTAAAGTACTTCCTAGTAGGATTCTTAGTCTTGTTTTTTCTTGGCATCTGACCACCTTTTTTGTTTCCTTTTGCTTTCTATATTCTTTTCACTGAAAATAATACTTGGGTCCTTTAATAGTAAATACCAAGTCACAATTTGAAGCAATTTTAATTAACAAAGTACAGATGACTCTCAAAACCTTTCCCCATATCAAAGTAAACTAGAGTACTGTTTTAAGCATTTATTGAATTCTAGAAATACTGCTATTATAATCAAGCCAGTGCAGTCAACAAAAGTGGGTGGGCAGAAGTCATTCACCTTGACTTTGCCTGCCTTTTCCAAATCCTCTAAACAAAGGAATATGAGAAATCACTAGGTAGAGGACATGCTGTCCAGCCCCCAACCACCAGGCATGTAACAGGAGACCATACCCTCATTAACAAGGCCTAAAGAAGAGGGAGGTGGGCCTTGGGTATGAAGCTTTTAAAAATCAAATGTTGAGGTCTCAGCTCATACTTGGAAAGCAGTAAGTGCCATTATATCAAGTCTTAAGTCCTTTGGGAACACAAGTTTCTTGCGATCCGCACAGATGGTTGCTTCAAATGCAAACCTTAGGGCTGCCTTTTTGATGTCCCAAGGTCTTAAGGTACTTAAGTATCTCTTGGAGTCGTCTTATGACTGCTGAAACAAGGCAGCTGGGGAACAGTTCTTGTGCTATTCTGAGGCCATAGGTCCCTCCTGTCGCCTGTGTTACTTGCTTGGGGAACCAGAGGGGTAAACTCCTGAATCCAGCATTGCCCTCCTGCGGGCCGTTTCCTTGGCAACACTGTGGTTTAGACGTCTCAGCCGTTCCTATAAGACAAAAGATTTAGAGTTTAATAACTGCTCTATGAAAGGCTTTAGAGCTCATTGCCAAGTAGACACTGCAAAATATCTTGGGCTTGGTCCGTCTCAAGGTCAGTCTTCTAAGATATAAAATAACGTAAATGACCACCTGGGTTTGGAGAATGAGCATAATGAGTTCTATTAATAGTTTACAACTCCCTTTTCCCGAAAGATTTTTTAAATTACTGTGATTCATGTTGAAGACTTCGTGCCACCCTTGAAAACTGGAGAATACCTTAAGGACTTATGAAGCAGGGTAAAGAATCACTGTTGCGAGAAATTCTTTTACCTGGGCATTCTGTAGAATGTTGTTGACCAATACGACTCGTCTCCGAGCATTAAGGAGCTTCTTCACATAGGGGTCAAGATCCAGGGCCACCTTCTGGTCCTCATTGATGCGGCATAATTCTGGGGGTGGAAGTGAGGTGCAACTAACGCCTATTGGCTCATGTCTTGTTCTCAGGGAAAGCAGGTCAGTGATGGAATAGAAAACACACGTTCACGTAAATGGGCCATAACCGCTAGAGACTTAAGACATCCCTGAAAGACGTCCATTGGCAGCCCTGATGTCCTAGAAGCAAGTGACAGACACCCAGCCCTGGGGCGGGCAAAAGAAAAGATCCTGAGAGTAAAGTGGAGGATTCCGGATCTATGGGGATGCTCACTCACCTGTAGCTAGGTTGTCAATATGTTCCCGAAGCTCTACCTGGCTCTCTCTGCAAAGGGGTACAAGGCCCAGACGGTCAATCAGCTGATGGAACTCAGGAAACTGATTCCCCTACTGATTGCCAAGTGCTGAGAGAAGCGAGCCTCAACACCCCCCACCGCCAACCTGCGGCCTTCCACCCGTTTTGCCCTGCCTCGAATCAATTTCCCAAACTTATTCTTAGTGGCACCTAACCACCATCTAGAAACCGCCCTTTCCTTGGCCCCGCCCTCCAACCTTCCCTCTAGGGCACCTGACGGCGTGGACGTGAGAGTCGAGCTGTTGTACAGCGGGTCTCAGAAACTCTAGGAGCCCCTCGGCGAACAGGTCGCGGCCTACGGGTACTGTCACCGGAGTCCCCGCCCCAGACACAGCAGCAGAACCAGCCCCCGCCATCGCGACCCGTCCTAATGCCCGGAACCTGCCGCAAGGGCCGCCGGGAACTACAGCTTCGCCGAAGTGCGCCGCGCGGGGGCGCTCGGGAACTGCCGTTTCCCATCCAGAAACTGGGATTTCTGGGAGATGGAGTCTGGACCCAACAAGGAGGAACGAAGGGCCCAGCCCTAGAGTCCCCTGGGAATTGTAGTTCATTGAAGACGCTGCTACGGTGATTTTGAAAGCCTTGTTCTCCACCTTTTAGGAGCTGAGGAAAGGGACTGTTTTGGGGGGTGGGTACTTTTTGTTTTCTAGAAAGTTGAAAAGTAAATGCTAATCTCAGTTGTTCATAGTCTCCCCATGTTAACTTTATGAGACCAGGTTATATTATATTCATATTGTATTTTTATATTTCTAAACCAAGAGTATATGTGTGTGTGTATATATTTACTTTCTAATTTTTTTAAAAGATTTTTAAAAAGCAGTTTTATTGAGATATATTCACATACCATACAGTCTATCCAAAGTGTATGAAAAATGACTTTTGGTATAATCACAGCATTGCGCATTCATCACCACACAATTTTTTAGAACAATTTCACTACTCCGAAAAGAAAAGCTCCACACCTCTTTGCAATCACCTTTCAGTCCCTCTATCCTTCTCCAGCTTGACATAACTTCTAATCTATTTCCATCTTTATAAATTGAATTATATTTACATTTTGTATAAATGGAATCATATAATATGTAGTACTTTGTGTCTGGTTTCTTTCACCTAGCATACTGCTTTGTTTTGTTTGGTTTTTCCTGATATTAACATCTTGTAACATTAATATATATTTGTTCACTTTCAAAGAAAAAGTCTTCTATATGCAATATTACCCATATTCATATTTCACAGGAGGTTTTAATATACTATACAGTCCCATGCTACATTTTTAAAAATTTGGTTCTAGTAATTTACATGACTTTAGAATTTCCCTTTCAACTATCGTCATACCCATATAATAGTACTGCTAGTTACAAACACGATGTTATGCTTTCACTTTTTCTATTCATTTCCAAAGATTAACACACAACCTTTTTACCAATTCTACACAGGTTAATGCCCAGCTTTCCATTCTCTAACCTCATTCTATTTTCTAGTGAACCATGTTCTAGTTATTAATCTGTGACATCAATTCCTTCATAATAGCACAATCATACAGTATTTATCCTTTTGTGTCTGGCGTGCTTCGCTCAACATAATGTCCTCCAGGTTCATCCATGTTGTCATATGCTTCACAATTTCATTTCTTCTTACAGCTGCATAATATTCCATTGTGTGTATGCACCACAGTTTGTTTATTCATTTATTGATTAACAGATACCTGGGTTGTTTTCATCTTTTGGCGATTGTGAATAACGCAACTGAACACTGGTGTGCAGATGTGTGTTTGAGTCACTGCTCTCAGTTCTTCTGGGCATATACTCAGTAGTGGTATTGCCAGGTTACGTGGCAGATCAATATTCAACTTCTTTAGGGACTGCCAAACAGTCCTCCACAGTGGCCATATCATTCTACATTCCCACCAATGGTGAATAAGCATTCCTCTCTCTCCATATCCTCTCCAACACTTGTAGTTTTCTGTCTTTTAATAGTGGCCATTCTAATAGGTGTGAAATGATATCTCACTGTAGCTTTGATTTGAATTTCCCTAAACACTAGTGATGTTTAACATTTTTTCATGTTGTTGTGTTTTTTTTTTTGCCATTTGTATTTCTTCTTTGGACAAATGTCTATTCAAGTCTTTTGCCCATTTAAAAAAAATCAGGTCACTTGTTTTTTATTGTTGAGTTGTAGCATCTCTTTATATATCATGGATATTAAAACCTTATTGGGTATGTGATTTCCAAATATTTTCTCCCATTGGGTTGGATGACTTTTCACCCTTTTGACAAAGTCCTGTGAGGTGCAAAAGTGTTTAATTTTGAGGATGTCCCATTTATCTATTTTTTCTTCTGCTACATGTGCTTTGAGCATAAGGTTCAATAAACCACGACTTACCACAGATCTTTAAGATGTTTCCCTGTATTTTTTTCTAGTAGTTTTATGGTCCTGGCTTTTGTATTTAGGTCTTTGATCCATTTTGAGTTGATTCTTGTATAGGGACTGAGAATAGGGGTCCTCTTTCATTCAAAAGACCGGTATCCAGATCTTCCAGCACCATTTGTTGAAAAGACTGTTTTGCCCTGTTAACATGGACTTGGTAGGTTTGTCAAAACAAAACAAAACAAAACAACAACAGTTGGCCATATAGGTGAGGGTTTATTTCTGGATCTTTCAATTCTATTTCACTAATTTGTCTATCTTTATGCAATACCATGTTGTCTTGACCACTGTAGCTTTGTAGTATGTTTAAAATTCAGGCAGTGAGAAACCTCCCACATTACTCCTCTTTTTTAGAATGCTTTTGGCTGCTTGGGCGCACTTTGCATTCCAAATAAATTTGATATTTGCCTTTTCTGTTTCTGTAAAAGGAGGTGGTTGGAATTTTGATTGGTATTGCATAGAATCAAGTCAGTCTGGGTAGGATTGATATCTTCATGATATTTGATCTTCCAATTCATGAACACAAAATCTCTTTCCATTTGTTTGGGTCTTCATTGATTTCTTTTAGCATTGTTTTGTAGTTTTCTCAATATAGGTCCTGTATATCTTTGGTTGTGTTGATTCTTAGGTATTTGAGTCTTTCTGTTTCTATTGTGAATGGAAATTTTTTCCTGATTTCTCCTCAGGTTATTCAATACTAGTGTACAGAAACATTATTGATTTTTGTGTGTTGATCTTGTATCTTGTCACTTTGCTGAACTCATTTATTAGCTCAAGTAGCTTTGTCTTAGATGTTTCAGAATTTTCTAGAAAGAAGATCATGTCATCTGTGAATAGTGAAAGTTTTGCATCCTCTTTTCCTATTTGGATGCCTTTTATTTATTTAATTTTTCTTGTCTAATTGCTCAAGCTTTAGCACAATATTGAATAACAGTGGTGACAGTGGGCATCCTTGTCTTGTTCCTGGTCTTAGAGGGGAAATTTTCAACCTTTCCCCATTGAGTATGGTGTTGGTTATAGGCTTTTCATATATGCCCTTTGTCATATTGAGGAACTTTCCTTCTTTTCCTATCTTTTGTACTGTCTTTTTTTTTTTTTTTAAGATTTACTTATTTTACTTTACTTATTTTTAATTTACTTCCCATCTCCCCCAGATGGTTCTCTCATCTGTCTGCTCATTGTTTGCTTGCCTTCTCCAGGAGGCACCAGACCTGGGACCTCCTACATGGGAAGTGAGTGCCCAACGGCTTGAGACACATCAGCTCCCTGCCCTGGCTGTGATGTTTGCTGGCTTGTGACATCTGCTCTAAGGTGTCTGCTGGTTGTGGTGGGTGCAGCAGTTAGCTTGTTGCTGCTGTGAGGCATCTAGCTCATTGCAGCAGGGTGTGGCCTCTTGCTTGTTTCAGTGGGGGCATCTAGCTTGTTACAGTGGGTGTGGGTGTCTAGCTCTCACTGGGGTGGGTGCAGACATCTGCTTGTCTTCTTTAGGAGGCACCAGGATCACAACCCGGGACCTCCCATGTGGTAGGTGGGTGCCCAACTGCTTGAGCCACATCCGCTTCCTCTTTTATAGTGTTTTAGATTTATTTTTTTAAATTTTTATTTCTCTCCCCTTCCCTCCCAATCCCCCCCACCCCGCCCCGTTGTCTGCTCTCTGTGTCCATTTGCTGCGTGTTCTTTGTCCGCTTCTGTTGTTGTCAGTGGCACGGAAATCTGTGTGTCTTTTTGTTGCGTTATCTTGTTGTGTCAGCTCTCTGTGTGTGTGGCACCATTCCTGGGCAGGCTGTACTTTCTTTTGCACTGGGCGGCTCTCCTTATGGGGTGCACTCCTTGCGCGTGGGGTTCCCCTACACGGGGGACACCCTTGCGTGGCACGGCACTCCTTGCATGCATCAGCACTGCACATGGGCCAGCTCCACACAAGTCAAGGAGGCCCGGGGTTTGAACCGTGGACTTCCCATTTGGTAGACAGATGCCCTATCCACTGGGCCAAGTCCGCTTCCCTTTTATAGTGTTTTTTATCAGGAAAATGATGTTGGATTTTGCTGAATGCCTTTTCTGCATTGATCAAGATGATGATGTGGGTTTTTTTCTTCAATTTATTAATGTGTTTTATTATGTTAATTGATTTTCTTATGTTGAGCCACTCTTGTGTACCAGAAATAAATTCTACTTGGTCATGGTGTATATTCTTTTGATATGCTGTTGGATTCTATTTGCAAGTATTTTGTTGAGAATTTTTGCATCTATGTTCATTAGAGAGATTGGTTAGTAATTTTATTTTGTTGTAGTATCTTTATCTGGCATTAGTATTAGGGTAATATGGGCTTCATAAAATGTGTTGGGCAATTTTCCCTCCTCTTCAATATTTTGGAAGAGTTTAAAGAGAATTGGTGTTAATTCTTCTCTAAGTACTTGGTAGAATTCACCTGTGAAACCATCTAGTCCTGGACTTTTCTTTGTTGGGAGATTTTTCTTTTGTCTTTATTTGTTTTTTTAATATTACATAAAAAAAATATGAGGTCCCCATACACCCCCCTCACCCCACTTCTCCCCCCATAACAACAACCTCCTCCATCATCATGAGATCTTTAAATGTGATTGGTTTGTTAAGTTGTATTTCATGTAGTGTCAGTGTAGGTTGTTTGTGTGTTTCTAGGAATTTGTCCATTTCATCCAGGTTGTCTAGTTGGCACAGAGTTTTTCATAGTATCCTCTTATGATCCTTTTTATTTCTGTGGGGTCAATGGTAACTTCTCCCCTTTCATTTCATTTTATTTGCATCTTCTCTCTTTTTTTCTTTGTTAGTCTAGCTGAGGGTTTGTCAATTTTATTGATCTTCTCAAAAAAACCAGCTTTTGGTTTTGTTAATTTTCTTTATTGTTTTTTTGTTCTCCATTTCATTTATTTCTGCTCTAATCTTTATTATTTCTTTCCTTCTGCTTGCTTTGAAAATGGTTTGCTGTTCTTTTTCTAGTTTCTCTAGTTGTTCAGTTAGATCTTTGATTTCAGCTCTTTTTACTTTTTTTAATATAGGTGTTTAGGGTTATAAATTTCCCTCTCAGCACCATCTCACTGTATCCCATAAGTTTTAATAATTTGTGTTTTCGTTTTCATTCATTTCAATATATTTACTAATTTCATTTACAATTTCTTCTTTGACCCACCAAAGAGTATATATTTTTTGTCTTTATTTATTTTAATGTTACATTAAAAAAAATATGAGGACGGCGGACATGGCCCAGTGGTTAGGGCATCCGTCTACCACATGGGAGGTCCGCGGTTCAAACCCCAGGCCTCCTTGACCCGTGTGGAGCTGGCCCATGCGCAGTGCTGATGCGCGCAAGGAGTGCCATGCCACGCAGGGGTGTCCCCCACGTAGGAGAGCCCCACGTGCAAGGAGTGCGCCCCATAAGGAGAGCCACCCGGCGCGAAAGAAAGTGCGGCCTGCCCAGGAATGGCGCCGCACACACGGAGAGCTGGCACAAGATGACGCAACAAAAAGAAACACAGATTCCTGTGCCGCTGACAAGAACAGAAGCGGACAAAGAAGAAGACGCAGCTAATAGACACAGAGAGCAGACAACCGGGGCGGGAGGGTGAGGGGGAAGGGGAGAGAAATAAATAAATAAATAAATCTTTAAAAAGAAATGAGGTCCCCATATACCCCTCACCCCCCTCACCCCACTCCTCCCCCCATAACAACAACCTCCTCCATCATCATGAGACATTCATTGCACTTGGTGAATACATCTCTGAGCACTGCTGCACCTCATGGTCAATGGTCCACATCATAGCCCACACTCTCCAACAGTCCACCCAGTGGGCCATGGGAGGACATACCATGTCCAGTAATTGTCCCCGCAGCACCACCCAGGACAACTCCAAGTCCTGAAAATGCCCCCATATCTCATCTCTTCCTTCCACTCCCTACCCACAGCAGCCACCATGGCCACTTTCTCCACACCAATGCCACATTTTTTTCAATTACTAATCACAATAGTTCATGAATAGAATATCAGGAAGTCCACTCTAATCCATACTCTATTCCTCCATCCTGTGGACATTAGAATGGTTGTGTCCACTCCACATCTATATCAAGAGGGGGCTTAGACTCCACATGGATGCTGGATGCAACTCTCCTGCTTCCAGCTGTAGGCACTCTTGGCTCCCTGGTGTGGTGGTTGACCCTCTTCACCTCCATGTTAGCTGAGTAGGGTAAGTCCAATAAACCAGAGTGTAGGAGTTGCAAGTCTGCTGAGGCTCAGGGCCTGGCTATCACACGGTCAGTCCAGAGATTCAGGTCCCCCAGGCATACATTAAACCCCAGCACCAACCACAGTTCCGGCAAAAGTAACAGGAGAGACTTGTGGACAAAGATCACATCTGAGTCTAGCTCCATCACACAGAAACACAAACTCCAAAGTAGGGCCAACTAACATGGCACTGAAGAAAGAGTATATTTTTAAGGACACTAAAATATGTACAAAACTGCATGTGTTTCCATATTTTCACTTTTGCTTCCCTTGAAAATGTTTCCTGGTTTTGCTTTGACATGGTTGGCTTTCCAGAGATTTTACATCTCTTGTTGAATTCTCAAAAAGAAACTCAGCCATCTTTTTCCCTCAAGTTCTTAAATTCCTCCAGTGGCTAGCAATTCCCTGGGCCATGTAAAAGATGTGTGTCCAGAAATGCTCCAAAAGTCTTCCAAGAGATCTTTTGATGTTATTTTACAGTTAAACTTATTTTGTAAGAGAATGAAAATTGTAAGTAATGTTAAAAAAAAAAAAAAGCTCCAGAGGACTGGCAAAGAGACCCATAGAGATAAACAGGCACCAGAATGTTTGGCCTCAAGCTTCATCCTCAGGAATAAAGGGAGAGAAGGTGTTTGAATCACTGTGGGAATAGCGGTCAGCAGCTGTAAATCTGAGAACCCCGACTGTGATAACTTTTAAAGTCTTATGCGATTGTTTTTTATTGTGTTTTTTTCCTTCTGTCTTTCTCTCTAGAAATTAAGAGGTAAAACTTCCGTGAGAGGCTGGGGGTCCATTCCAGTGCTAATTTTCTCTAAGCAGGAGTATTAGCTAATCTGACTGGTATTTTAGAGTGCAAGCTGACCTGAAAAGTGGAGAGACAAAGGCAAAGCGACCAGTTACGAGGCTGTACCTTCCCTCCTTGTTTTGGGAGTAAGTAGCAAAGAAGGACAGCTAGGGCAACTGCAGCGCAATTCATAGTCAGGCCTTGAGAAGGGGAAGCCCAGGGTGTAAAGAGTATTGAAGAGGAAAGGAAAAAGGGCCAAGTCCCTGAGGAAGATACCGGGAAGAGAGAACAGGGGCTGGTCTGGGCTGGTAAGGGGACTTGGAGGATGATGACCCAGTGCCTGGACAAGAAAGCTGAGTTAAGCCACAGTCCTTTCAGGTGCCTCTTCAAAGAAGAATTGCCAGAAGAAAGCAAACAACAAAAAACCCGGGGCACCCATTGAGATGTGAATTTCAGATAATTTTTTAGTGTAAATATTTTATCTGGTAATCCTATTTCAAAGGCTAGTTTTCTGAGGAAAATCACTATGTATCTCATTTTTATGCTTTCCTTTCCACTCATCACCTTGAGTTACCCTATATCTGCAGTCCCATAGCTTGGGCAGCTAGAGCTGGGGATCAGGTTGAGCAATGAGCATGTTGTGTAGCACCTGGTCCAGCATATCACCACTCAGCAGGTGTGTGGGTGATTATCAGGTGCAGTTAATCGAGTCCCAGCTATCCACAAAGCTTAGCAAGGGATGCATAGCTGTTGCTGATGGTATACCAAAGGTCCTGGAGATGTTTCCCTATGTTTTCTTCTAGGAGTTTTATAGTTTTAATTCTTATAGCTAGGTCATTGATCCATTTTGAGTGAACTTTTGTTATGGTGTGAGATAGCAGTCCACCTTCATTCTTTTGCATGTGGATATCTTATTTTCGCAGCACCAATTGTTGAAGGGACTACTCTTTTCCCATTGAATAGACTTGGCACCCTTGCCAAAGATCAATTGGCCATAGATGTATGGATTTATTTCTGAACTCTCAATTCAATTCCTGGGTCCATTGCATTGGTCTATAGTTTTTGTTATTTGTATCCGGTTTGTGAACTTTATTGATCTTTTCAAAGAACCAACTTTTGGTTTTGTTGCTTCTATTGTTTTTCCATTCTCTACTTCGTCTATCACTACTCTAATGCTTATTATTTCCTTCTTTCTGCTCACTTTGGGTTAAGTGTGTTCTTCTTTTTCTAGTTCCTCCAGGTATGAGGTTAGATTACTTAGTTGAGATCTTCTTTTTAAGTTGTTTGTCCTAATATCTGCAGCCTCTGCCAGCCAGGTGATAAGTTTCAGGAGAGGGAATGGAACATGGGTTGACCTTTCTTTTTCCCCCTTTGGAGGTACCAGAGATTAAACGGGGGACCTTGTATATGGGAAGCAGACACTCAAGCACTTGAGCTACATCCACCCCACTTGGGTTGACTTTGATTTATTATACTTCAGTTTGTGTCTTAGCTCTCCACCATCTCTTGAAACATCTCACTTTCTCCCTGACTTCAATTCAAGAATCCCCTGGGTCAGACCCTCTATCCAAGCTGCCTCCAGAGTCTGAAAGTCTCCCTCCTTACCATATCTCTACTAGGAAAATCTTCCCAGTGCTCACTTACTATACCCCTTTTTTGTTTTATGGGCAGCATTGGACCACATGCCCCTATCTCCCTCCAACAACCTCAGCCTACTGATTCCTTTCCCTCACCCATGAGAGGGATAATGCCCTCCAATGAGTCAGATCTGAGGATGTTGTCTACCATAGTCTCTGCTGCGTGACTGTAGTTACCTGCTGCTGAGTCTGTCACAGGCTGACTGGCACAGGCAAAAACTTGGCAGGAGGCAGATGGTGAGGATACCTTCCCAATCCAGCTACGCCCACGTTGCCAACCCTCAGCCCCATTCAAATGCTGGAAAAGCTTGTTTTCTTGGGGTGTTGGGTTAGATGCTGCTGGGATTTCAGTGCCTGCAAGTCTTTCTCTTCTAGTCTTTAGCTTTGTTGTCATGTCCTGGGAGTTCTGACCTTGCCCTACCTCAGGCCCTCTCAATGTTCCCCCACCCCCTAACCTGTGCCCAGGTTGACCTGCTTCCTCCTTGCCAGCTACCTTAAGGTGGGTCCTGGGGTAGACCTTGTGCCCAGCAGTCCTGGACCCCTGCCTGTTGTTCCATGAGGAAGTTCTGCAGGAACACGCTGTGCTAGCTCGGGTACCACAGCCACACAGTGACTTCTGCCTGCACCCTGCACCCCATGTGGAGCTGGGGGTAGTGGGGAGAGCGCAGAGTGGAGCCTGTTGATGGTTTCAACTGGGAAGGGGGAAGTGAGAGTCAGCCTTCTTTGAGTCTCTGCCTGGTCCAAGTAAAGGACAGGGGTATCCCTGTTCCATCCTGATTTCTGGGAGTCCGCAACTCTGGAGAGCACCGCAATGCTTCAGTGGAGTTGCTGAAGGGGCAGCAGTAGGGGTGGGGCGGGGAAGGGGTGGAAAGGCAGTCAGGAGGTCTGAGATTCCAGCTGGCATAACAACTGGTGCTGCTGGAAAGCCACCATCCCCCCACACCTCCCGTGGGCAAATTCTCTGGTGAGAACAGGAACCCAGGATCAGGTCAGACTCCAGGACTCCTGCTTATCACAAAGGGCTCAGAAGGGTGAGTGTGGGGCTTGGCCTTGGAGGGTTGAGTTGGGCACTACGGGCCTTTCTCTCATCTTTATCTCCTCACTCATCCCTGTTCTCTCACCTTCCCCTTCAACTTAAATTGCTTTAGAGGATCTGCTTTCAGTTAAACTCCCAAAACGGAAAACTTTAGGGTATTTTGGGGAAACCTGATCCACTCATAATTCTTTCAGAAAGTCTTTTCACTGTATTTTTTTGCCCCCTGTGGTTGTGTTTAAATCTGAAGCTGGTAATCGCCTTACACAATAAAAATAAAGCAAGCCCAAGATTCCTGGTGCCACTGACAAGAATACAAGTGGACACAGAAGAACACACAGCGAATAGACACAGAGAGCAGACAACTGGGGGAGGAGAGAAGGGAAGAGAAGTAAAAATAAATAAATCTTTAAAAAAAATAAAAAATAAAATAAAATAAAGCAAGCCCAAATGGAGACTCAGGTAAACCCGTTAAAGAAGTCTCATGGGGCCCTAGCTGCCCCAGACCTGCCAGCCTGCCTGCACGTGACTAGGGGCTGCTGCCCCCACCACAGGTCCCACACCCCTGGGCCTGGGTCTCCACCCTCAGGGGTCATCTTCCCTGCTCCACTCTGTGCCTCAGTCCTGCCCACGTAGCCCTGGGACATGTGGTCAGTCAGGGCAACCTGACTGGTTGGGTCACTGTTAGGGGTGCAGTGTGTGTTGGAGAGCCCGCCTGGCAGAAGCGGAGCCTACCCCACGTGGCATCTGCAGTGACACAGGCCAGCCAGGTGACACCTGGAACACCTGGCATGTCAGCTCAAAGGAGAAGACCGAACACCAGGGATCTGGAGATGTGGAGATTCCTCGTCAGGCTGGACAGTGGTGTTTGGGAAAGGTGAAAGGTCAGAAACCAGAAGATATGCGCCCCCTTGTGGCAATTGTGCTGTGTGAGAATGTTGGGGGGTGGGGAGGTTGGTGTGGGCAGGAGGCAGAGTGTGAGTACTTAGAGGTCCCAGAGCCCAGGAAAATGGAAACTTGGGCACACTTGCTCTTCTCACATTCTCTGGAGAATTCCTGGGAGGAATGGCTCCAGGAAGCCAGAGGGCTGGGGCAGCAGTGGATGGGACAGTCATGGGAAAGAAGAGGGCACAGAGGCTGGGCCTGGCCCTCTCCCCAGGTGCCAGCCCCTCTGGGTCTTTCACCGCCCTTCCAGGCCTGCCCCACTTGCAATACAAGTCTGTGTGCTGCATGGCTGCTGGGGGTTGGGTATGTAGCTGGAACTGCCTGACAAGGCACGAGGGAGCCTAGAGGAGGGGAGGAAGGTGCCACCATCAGGGCTTTTGGGGTTGGAGGCTCTGTCCTTGGCCAGCTGCTTTTGCTTAGATGTCTGGTTTTCACCAGGGCCTGAAGCCATGAGGAGTGGACAGCTGCTCTGGAGGCTGGGTTGGAGGGTGGGCAGCCGTGCTTCCATTTGTTCCAGGTCAGGACTCATGGAGTCACCACACTGGCACTAGGGAGACAGAACAAGCAGGCCAGGGAGCAGCACATGCCTCTGCTTTCTCTCATGAGGTTATTCAGGCCAGACACCTGGGAGCCACCCCTGGCTCTTCTTGCCCTCACACCTCATCCCAGACACCTGATACCTAGGAAACTGTTGAGGGTGTGGCCTTCTCCTCATCCACATTGCCTCTGCCCAACTGCACGCCCTCTTTTTATTTTTTTGGACTACCTTAAAAGCACTATGGTTTCCCAGCCTTCTCTTCAGCTCCCCCCAGTTTTCTGTGTAAAGGAGGCCCACTGAATGCTCCTTTCCCCTGGCATACACATGCTCTTTTAGGATTTTGTACCTTTGTACTTGTTCCATCTGCTTGGAATATTCTTCCCTTTTCTCTGTTAAATTTCCCCTTGACACTCACAATCCAGTTCATTAATCTTCTCTGTGCTGGGACTATCTTTCTTACTAACATATGCCTTATTGGTGTCTGTATGGCAGGCCCTCACCAGACAGTGGCCAAATGGCTGACCCTAAGAGCCAGGCTCACACTCCTTGTCCCAATCTACCCAGGTCATTCACCAGGGACTGAGGATGGGAGAGACAGACACAGGCTTCAGGAGGCTCTGGGAATTGCAGTTAGCAGGTGGTGGCGCTGGTAGGGCAACTACATGTGCCCACTGTTGGCATGAATTCTTTTCATGAGGTAGGAAGCAGAAAGGGAGGAGGGTGCTCAGGCTACCGTGGCCACCTCCTTTACCCAGCCCTTCCCTTGAGCATCCGCTTCCTCTGGGGTGGAGTGGGGGGTGGGAGGGATCTCAGCCTCCTGCTCTTGTTGGGGCAGGTGTGTGGGTATGGGGGCAGGAATAGTTCCTTAGTCCTTTGCCTCGGCCTTGGGAAAAGATCAGGAGCTGAGCTGGGGATGGGGGTGAGCTCTTCTGGACTGTTGTCCAATACTCAGCCCTCTGCTAACCCTCACTGCCCCTCTCCCCTGGTACCCTCAGAAACCACTTTGCCTACCCCCCTCCTCAGTCAGGATATCCCAGTAGTAGGAGTAAAGATTCACAGATGCTCACCACACTGCAGGGTGGACCCTGCAAGAGACAGTGGAGAAGACATGGGCCAGGTCTTTGGTCAGCCACCTCTGGGCACCAAGGACACTGAGTCAATAGGATGGGGTAAGGTTTGGAGCACTCTGATTAGGGGGGACCCTGAGCTGGAAAAGCTTGACCTTCAGAGTGGCAGCTGCTAAGGCATTACCCGCCATCTTGGGAAGCCCCCCTTTCTCAAAGAATCCAGGTAGCTGGGCCTGAGGCCTCCAGGGAATATGTCCTGAAATGCACCCCCACTGGATTTCCATTAGTGGATGGAGGGGTAGTAGTGGGAGGGGAGTTTAGTGCTGATGCATGCCACCATCCTGTGCCCTTTTCTCCATTTGCAGACTTCCTGGGACACGTCATTGTCACCCTGGAACCTTGCCAAAAGTGCACGTGTGCACTCTTCCAAGGGAAATTACATATAGGTGTGTGGGGTTGCATGGAGTTGGAAGGGGGCATTCTGAGAGCTGGACTCCTATGCCAGAGGCCCCACTGTGGCCATCTCCAACCCAGATCAATTACCCTGACTCTAGACCCAATGGCAGCTGAATGACCAGTGTCTGCAGGCTGTGCCTGTACCCTCCTTGACTCTACAGTCTCTTTGGCTCTCAGGCTGGGGTCTTGCCAAAGCCCTGCAAATTTAGAACCCCTTATCTTTCTTAAGTTCAGGGTTCCTGTTTCCTCACATATGCGCCAAAGGTGTCCCATTCACTCTTCTGAGAGGTTCTCAGTGATTATGGAGGTCGAGGTAGGTCCCTGGTACAAAGAAGTCATATTTGGGGGACGTGCCTGTTAGCCCCCATGGGGGAGGGGCAAAGTATTTGGGAGTGAGGAGATGGCTGGGAAAAAACCCACAGGGGTGGCCATAGGGGAGTCTGGAAAGAAGGGGTAAGAAAGCAACTTACTCTGCAGCTCCCTCCCAAAGGTGTCTTGGAGGCCCTGGGAGGTACTTGCTGTGGGGTAAACCAATGGATGTGAGGCGTGACAAGTGGTAGTCAGCCAACTGCCAATCAGTACCTCCCTCAGAGGCCTCGGTTCCTTGACAATTCTGCAGTCTGCCTGAGGCACCCCTCAACTGACCTTGCTCATACAAAAATACTTTTTCTCATTTCCTCCAAGACAATGTACGAATACCTCTCTGGACTAAAGACCTTCTCTCAACTTTATTACTAAGGAAATAATTACAGTATAAACACTTGAAAACCAGTTCTGGTTGCTTATCAGCAGTCTGGTCCTCCAAACCATCTGGTCTTTGCCTCAAGCTCTCCCTTCTACAGGATGAACTAAAGCATTTGGCCTCACAACCCTAGGGTTAAGTAGTTAAGCAGTGCAGATCATATGTGTGGGAATGAAGCTGACTGTCAGGGCCAAAATTTCCTTTCCAGTCCTCAGTACACATTGCTTCCCAGTAGTCAGGGTGCCAAGAAGCCCAAAGGTAATTGGTTTGGTTGGTGGCATTGCTTTTCCCATACAGTAAACAGCAAGAGAAAAAGGAAAACCAGTGCCAGGATCCAGGATGTTGTCTTGAGACCATCCTGCTTTTAGTTTCCTATGAAGTCAAAAAGGTTCATTACTTGTGAGGTTGATCGTCTTTTCTCCAGGGCTTAACTGAAGGAGGGGAGTTACTGCTCTTATGTTAAAATCATATCTGAACCTAAATTTGAACAGACATCCCATATATTCCCTTCATTCCCTTTTAGACAAATCCTTCACTCTTTCTACCCCAAACCCACATTCCCCCGCAAGTTTAGTCCAAGGAAGAAGAGGATTCTCAAATATACAAGTGTATCAAGATACTGTGAAAGTGGTCATGAAACCCAAAAAATAAAGACAAAATCCTGATTGGATTTGAGAAAGATTTCTTGTTATAATGAACCAGAAATTCAAGATTCCACTGAAACTGGAACTGACAGAATATGGTGAACTTAATTAAACCTTTAAGGGAAATAAAAAGTGAGTCAAACAAGGTCAATGAGCAGGAGAAGCCCAAATAGGTTTGGAATCAACGTAAGGGTAACAGCATTTCAGCACAGGTTCTTCTGACCCCTCCCAGCAGTTAAGTCTACCATCCCTCTCCCTTCTGAAGCATTTGCCAAACCAAATGGTTTCTTTCTCCATACTGCAGTTGTAAGCCAACCCAACAGTACCCCTTTGGACATGATACAAAGCCAAGAGGAAAGTTTACTAATCTCAAAGGTAGAAAGTACACCCACCCAACCCAGCACACTGGTTATCATCTATGTAGTGTCAACACATGCAGTAGTAACTTTAACCAGATCAGAGCTGCTACCACCTGTAACGGATTATCTGGCTCTGCTAATTCAAATGTTCCCAATTTGCTAGATGGCTTATAAATATAGCAAAATGCAATTTTTAAGCTTCAGATTTTTTATACACTCCTAAGAAGACATTAAAGATGATACCTTAGAAACCTGGACATTAGGGAGGCACATTAATCTCCCAATTACACTGATTGTAAAGTGTACCCTAAATGACTCTTTCTGGAGGCACAGAGATGAAGAAAGGAAATGTTAGAATGTCAGCGCATACAAGAGGAGGCAGGTGGAAGAGGGTGTTCTAGCCGCAAGGTCAACACATTCATACTCAGAGAAGTCTTGGGCGAAAAAAAATTAAAATTATATAGATATATATAAAAAACCAAGTCAAAGGAAAAACGGGTTTCATACAACACAGTATCAAAAAAGTAAAAGGAACACACTAAATGCACAAACTGGTGGCAAGTCAGTCCACAGCCTGTTGTGATAGGTCCTTCCAGCATCAATCAAATTTCTTCTCATCTGTTACTCAAGGTTATTTACAGATGCGGTGACTTTAACAAGAGTCTCTCATGGGAGGGTACGCAGGCTTTCAATCATTGGTTTCAGGATCTGTCTGCGCCATGTAGGCATCCAACTCTGCATCCAGGTGTCCTTTCGTTTTCGACATGTATGCATCCAACTGGTTGTCCAGCTGCTCCTTGGTCAGTACAGGGCGAGTAAGGGCACCTCTCCCTCGGCCACGGCCTCTGCCTCTGCCTCCAAAGCCCCCTCTTCCCCGACCTATCATACCCCGACCTGGCCCAAGAAAAGAAAAAACAGAAGACAGTTACAAGTAGGTTTAATAGGTGCTATGGTACATGCCCCTTAGAACAAGGGGGCCTAGCTGAGAAAGGCTGAAGGGGAGGGCAAAGAAGAGAAATCTGGAAAAACAGTAAACATATGGGTAGAAAGCAACACATGGAAAGCACACACAATGAACCCCTTATTACATGCTCATCTTTAAATGCCACTAAAAATTTACCTACCAAAAAGGGAAAATAACTATTAAAGAAAACTTAATCTCTCCAAAGATAAAGAAATTACCTAAAGTTTGAGACTCGCTCTAAGTTCCTAATTAAAATATAAACAATTTACTAAGATAGGGAGGCAAGGGCACAGATCAAGGGTGTGTAGCTAGACAGTTTTCAAATTAATCTTTATTGGAAACTCTTTGGAAAGTCATCTCATCTCTCTTTAAACCTATAAGCCCAATGAGCTGACCCCAAGTCAAGGGACAGAGGAGTTATTTTGACATAGAAACAATGGGGGAAATGAGGAAAAACACTGAGTTATCCCAGCTTTCACCTCTAATTTTAGCCACCATATGACAAGTATGGTAATCTGGAGGGTGGTTTCAATTCACTTAATATATTTATTTTCCTGAAAAGTTACTTCTGTCCTTCCACCCCATGGAAGTCTCAGAAACCAAATCAAAGATAACTTCGAAACATGCTATTTCACCCTGAAACCCAAACTAGCTTGCACTTCACTCAATAAGCCAAGTGGCATATAATAGGGGAGTAAAACAAGCCCTCAGTTATCAAATTTCCTTTCCTAACAGTGATTATACCCTGGCAACTTAAAGGTCATAAATTATGGAAGACCCACCACACTTTAAAAGGACTAAAGAAAATAAAGCCAGGGACTATAAAAAAGACCCCTCCCCACTTGGATAGGTGTTGGGGGCAGGGGGGGAGTTTTCCAATAAGCTCTAAGACAGAAAGCTCCCACGAAATTTGGCATTACCACCATCACATTAAACTCCTCTCCAACCTGGGACCTAAGGACACAAGTATCAGTAAGTCTCAAAGGTAAGATTAACAGCAGCTAGTTAGTTGACTGACAATATTACCTTGCTTTCTACCTTGATCTAAAAAAAAAGAGTCAAGTCTCTCATTCCTCACAGGCACCAACTTTACCTTGAATTTACTTGGTTTCAGAGCTGATGCCCAGTTCCAAGTCTTACCATCCCCTTTAGAGTGCTTCACCTTTGTACATCTCCCTCTTCTCTCCTTCTTTGACTTAGACTGGGGTTTTGAACTATCAGGTGTGTGTGTGTGGTGGTGGAGTGGGGATAAAATAGATAAAACCCAATACTGACCATTTTGATAATACAATTTAAATTTACGAGAACCTGGGAAAAGACTGCATATAATCTGGCTCTGTAGTATGCACCTGACTTGTTCTTAGAAAAATCCCGTGACTTTCCCACTACCAGCACGTGAATTCAGAAAGTAAGTCAGTTTAAAACAAAACAAGACAAACAAATAAGCCTGCCTAGGACTTGAAGCTGTGCAGAAAGGTGGCTCTGAGTTTTTAAGGGAGGGAAATAAAGAGGGAGCTACTCTCTGAAGTTGGTAGCTGACTAACCTCTACCACCGATTCCGCCACGACCCATAGCTCCACGCCCTAGGCCCCCTCTCCCAGGACCTCCACGACCTCGAACACCACCTCTTCTCAAGCCCATTCGGGGAGCTACGGCTCGTCCACCTCGAAGCAGGTTTTGACCTTGGAGAGGAGGCATACAATGTATATGCAGGTAAATCCAAGAGAGACAATGTAGATTCTAACCAAAGGAAGGTGGTTAAGGGTTAAATGAGAGTAATTCGTTTAATTTTTAGATCTGGTGGAGCAAGCTGCACACTGAGTGTGAATAGAATTAAGCTGCTTTTTAGTCAATCAAGTTAACAAGTCTGGCCACAAATCAGTTTTTGGGAGAAGTGGAAGTTAGTATAATGCTTAATAAATACTATTGAATATTCAGATAGATGCCTAACATTACAGCAGATTGAAAAATAACTGATATGGTTTCTGCTCTCAATATTTCTTGTATGGGATAAGAACTATACAGGGAACAGTGTAACAGTGCCCTAAATGCAGCATACAGTTAAGTACTATGGGTCAACATGTCCTTTTTTCCTGGATGTAAGAGAGCACTTCACTAGCACCAGGAACATAGTGATGGCCAACTGACTCATAAATTTCTCAGATTTCAGTTATTTCTACGTGAATGTGCTTTGATTCAAGCAGCAGCAGGGTGTTTTTAAAATGGAATGGAGATGATGTGAATTACCTGTTATTATGCAGGTCATAGCCTCTCACCATTGCACATTATCAGAAAAGGAATGGTATCGATAAAAGACATGCAGCACTATTAAAAATATGTGATTTCAAAAGTTATTCATTATATTAGTACAAATTCAGGCTTAAAGATGTTAAACAAATGTGTCCATAAGCAGCCCAAGAAAAAAGGGAAGGGGTAGGATCTGAAATATTAAGTACACAGCACTGACCTCGGAGCGACATCCCGCCCCTAAGTAGGGTTCTCGTGGCACGTCCCCCACGTAGTCCTCCTCTGGGCAAGCCTCTCTGGATTATGGGCAGGCCTCGTCCTCCGATTGCTCCCCTGGCCAGGGTCCCTATGGGTCGGCCTAACCGTGCCTGGATGTTACTCTTACCCAGACGCTGCTTTAAGCTCTTCTGGAAAAAAAGGTGTTAGGGGATTGAGATCAAAAAAAGCAATCCAATGGGATTTGGCAACTCAAAGTGCAGAGAAAAAGCGGCAAGTGAGATGCCTGGTGTGGTGGGAGGTAAGGTCTGCTGTGGGTGATAAAAAGATCACAAATCAGAAGCAAGCCTTTGTCTCAGAAACTGGGTATAAAAGAATTATTGGGATGCAAACCAGAAAGCTTGTGTATGATTCCATGAAACTGGTATCACAATAATTACCTCACTAGTTTGGATACAAAAGTCACACACCATCATTTGAAACTTTAGTTTTGATAAGAACACTCTATTTTAAATCCTGGATTCTATGGTTTCTGAACCACAGGTTGACAATGATATGACTTGATTCACACCTGCCCAAGGACTACCACTGTCTTCAAAGGCTCACTCATATACCATAAGAAGTTCATCACAATCTGGGCAAAATTTAAATTACAAGTTCATGAGAGTTCTTGTGACTTAAGAACAAGATAGATTTCTCAAAGAGGCCAGTGTGCTTCACTTTTCCTCACAGTTATCTCCAAATGGTCCACTTTTTATCTTAAGATGCAAATAAACACAAAGTCAAACCTTTCCTTACAAATCATGATATCCACTAATATTCATGTCTATCTTTGGAAACAACTCCAATAAACCAATATAATGATCTTTAGTTCAAAATAAATATATAAGTCAAATGTATCTTCATTGAGAGCCACAAAAACTGTTAGTAGCAAAACAGGTGACCTATAATCACAAAACTCAGAGCCATATCTGAAGACAAGGGTACACTACAGAGATGGAGATTCTCAATAATCTATCCCTAATGAAGTCCACATCTTAAAGAGAATCAAATTCCTTCAAAGGAAAAGAGGACAGTCCAGCCTTAAACACAACCAAGGTCCTAGTAAACTTGTTTTCCTATAAAGCAGGCAGTCGACATCAATGAAATTAAATTCTAAGCATCCTCAGGCTTCACCCAGAAGTAACTACCAATGTTCTGTGTATTTTTGCAATCACACCCTCAAAAAAGATCCCATGAGGTATTATTATTAGCTTTCTAGCACAAGATCTTGAATGGCTTCTAGTATGTACCTACCAAAAGGGAGGTGTAACCAAGAATAGAGCCTGTTCACATCACTCCCTAAACAGCAGCACAATTATAAGGTCAGGATTTCATTCCACAGGTCCCTTGTGTTCAGTAATTTGAGTATATCCTCCTGAACTGTGTTTAGAAGGGGTGAAGAGGACAGCTAGGCAGTGTTTCTTTCTCCCTTCTCAATCCTTAGCTGGCACCAACTGGTCTTTAACATTACAAGAAGCTTAAGGAAGTCAACTCTAATCACCCAGTCTGCACTCTAGAGCTGTGCTGTAACGACAAGGTAGCCATTAGTTACATGTGGCTATTTAAATTTCAAACTAGCAGAGCAGGTGTAGCTTGGTGGTTGAACACCTGCTTTGCACATGAGGTCCCAGGTCCAATCCCTGGTTCTTCCTTTAAAAAAAAAAAAAAAAGCCCCTAAATTTCAAACTAAATTTTAAAAATCCAGGTCCCTCAGCTCAGCTATACCAGTCACATTTCAAATGTTTAACAGCCACATGTGGCTAGTGACTACTGTATTGAACAGCATAGGTACAGAATATTTCCATTAACAAAGAAAGCTCCAATGGACAGTACTGCTCTAAGAAGCTATTTTTTGCACAGCCTATAGTTAAAGCTTTCTGTTGAAAGGACTTTTGGAAGGTTCTGCCAGACACTTAACTTCAATAATTTTTTGTATTTACTCTTGGAAAATGGTGGTGCTTTTTACTCATTTCCTGGGTCAGCGACAAATCCAGTCATTCCCAAGGCTTACGGTAGCCAAAATGGAAAGCCTTGTTTATTTTTGGTCAGTGAGTCCAATGGTTCAGGGTGAGGGTGAGAGGGTGTTATATTTAACTGCTGAATTTATGCACAGCCATGCAATGCTACCAGTTAAAGTCCTTACAGTTGCATGGCACCGCCCTCCAGACGCCCAGCCACAGCGTGGACATATCCTTCCACAGCCACTGTCCGGACTTGCATATAAAGTCTATGAATAATAAAGAGCAGGTTTTATTTCAGGTCAGAATAGGATTATTTCTTACTGGAAATTTGAAAGAGAACCCACTAACTCTCAAATTAATTACTCAGTGCTCTTACTTTACTGATAAAACTTTAGGTGCTGTGGAGACGAGGGTCACCCACCTCTTTCTGTATTTTAGCACCTGAAAGTTCTGACAAAGGCCATTCCGACTCCCTACACTAAAAAATAAAAATAAAATGACTTCTCTAACTTCTATGTCATTTAATGAGAAATGAAGAATGTTTTGAAGATTATCTAAAACAGGAAGCAAATTTCTTTGTGGGAAAAACTAGGGAATCTAGTTAAGGGTAAAGGACCGGAAAACAGAGAGAGTAACACTTACCGATAATCTCAAAAGAGGACACACTAAGAGCAAACTCCCCCAGAGAAAGACAATATAATAAAAAAATTACTTAGTACCTGCCAAAATTGGAATTCTCTGAACTTCTCTTTCCTCCAGAGAAGGTTTAGCTTTTGCCCTGAGCCACCTTGTAATCATCCATCACGTCCCGACAGCCTCAGTGGACTGTCTGACTGAGATCACCAGCTCCTTCTGGAATATTAAAACCCATTCTCTCACCTGCTTAAGTTTTAATGCTGCCTGGACAGAGGGTCTATTCTCCATCTGCTGGGCCAGTCTTCTGTTTCTGGCACTGGCTAGCTGCTGTTGTTGCTGCATCGAAGCCCGAATATTCACTGGCATCGGCTGTTTGTTCTTCAGCATATTAGTAAAGCTTCAAGGTCGAACAAAATGGATGTTTAAATAAAAGCTTTATTACAAAACATTTATTGGCATTTTCATGGCTTGCTAGACCAGGAGCTCCAGATCCCACGAACTTTTAAGTAAAGCGGTACACTTAGATCAAGGCTGATGTGGGTTAAAGACTCCTCTGTTTCCACAAACTTGCAAGAATCAGAAACTGAGAAATGCAGCAAAGTGTAGCACATTGAATCAAAAGTGATAACAAGGGCTCAGGTAACGGCTTTGAGAGGTGGAAAGTATGAAAAACACGCAATAAGCAGATATGATGACAAAGACAGAAGATGTAGTTTCAAAGACAAAGAAACCCAAAACCCTGGAAGACTGAGGGTACATTCCTAAGGCCAAATATGAGGAAGGACTAGAGTACTTTCCAAGACCATGGATACACTAAACACCCATATAAACTTTAGGAGTATATCACATTTGTATATATTTGTTCATCTAGTAACATGTGAATATGGATAATTATGGTATCATACCATAGAAGATAGCATCTCATGGTTTAGAAAGGCAAAAATACATATTAAATATTTTAGTGGTCTAACGCCAACTTGATAAAATCAATAAACAAAGGCACTCAATGAACAAAGCTCTGAGACAGAAACTGCCTTTAAATACTTTAACTTGTTTTAGTCGTGAATGACCACTTTTTCTGATGCCAAATGATTTCTGAAAAAGTTACATTATTTAAATCACTTTAGAGCTTGTGAAGACACTCCCTCTTTTACACCTGTCAAGTAAAGTTTAACGGAATGGAAGAGAACACTTACTTGTACAAGAATACAAAACAAAACAAACTAAAAGCAGAATGGATTGAAAGTGAAATGGAGCAAAGCAAGTGCCTCTTACAAGGTCCAAGAATGACATTCAAGGGCCTTTGGACAGATTCACAGCTTGCTACCTGCCTCTTACAGGCCAGACACAACACTGCTGGCCTTGGACTGGGCAGCAAGCCAACTGCAGCCAGGGTACCATGCTACCATGCTGCACCACCCCTGTATCAATGTGAAAAATGTTAAGAAAAGGGAGGGTGAGGAGTCTTTTTAAAATACATCCCACCATATATATGTTTCAGATAGCTTAACACAAAAATCTATTGATAAGGGGTTTTGAAACAACCGCCCAATTTGTTTTGTGTACCACATAAGATGCAACTAGGAACAGAGGTCTGTAGCCTTCTGTTGGTATTTAGTTAGCTTAAAACTGGTTTTTGTGCCTTGGACCCCAGGGCCAATTTAATAATGTTTTCTTATGAACGAGTTGAAGTTGCTGTTGGCTGCCTCACCGCTCATTTAGAGACATCTTGGTGGTGCTTTTTAGCACAACTTTCGGAGCTGATTGTGCAGCCATCTTCAAATCCCGAGAATCTAGAGGACAAGAGGCAAAATGAGTAAAGAGGCAGAATATTGGCCACCTCTTACCTACAAGGGTCAGGACCCAACCCAACCATGAATGAATAGATCTGTATCACTGACTATTAGAAAATCCTACGAAACCCCATTTCAGGTGCTTCAGTTTGTAAGTCAGTTACCTCAAACTATGAAAATGTCAAGTCGACAGACAAAACGTATCTGCTCCAAAAAATGGCAGATCCAAAAATGGTTAAAGAAGTGTAAGTTTGGCTTTTAATCTAGAGTAGTCTTTCTTAACCTACTGCTTATGACTTACCCTGGGAGCTTAAAACAAAAAACAGAAGCCTGATCCCAATTAAACCACAACCTCTGAGCATGGGATCAGCAAGTGGGTGGAGAGGGGGTGGGAGGAGGAAGGGAAGGCTACATAGGCGCAGTCATTCAGCCAAAGCTTTGAATTACTGATCTAGAGAGAAGATACTGATATGACTGGTTTCAACACTGGCTTTCGACTCTAAAACTGACGGAACTTAGCAAGGAACTCGGGACCTGTGGGGTGGAAAAGGTTTCTTAAATGGGCTTTCACCAGGAAATTGGCTCCCAGAGAGCCCTTCACAAAACTTAACACTAAAATACTCATTAGTTTCCAACGCTCCCCAAAGCCCCGTGGTTCTCAATTCATCTTCCTATCATCTCAAAGTCCTGTCAAGACGTCCAACTTCACTCAACCCGCCAATTTTCCTTTTTTTTCCCTTCCTCTGTATCGTTTCCCAACCTTCTCCATCAAACCAGCCACTATTTTCCAGGCCCACCCCTCCCCCACTTCCTCCTCCTCCTCCTCCTCCTCCTCCTCCGGGTTCCGCCCCCTCCCTGGGGCCTCCACGCGGCAACAGCACATCTTAACTTCTCCCACATCCCACTAACCCCCACTCCGGGTCCGCTGGCCCCTTCCGCTCCCGAAGGCTTTTCCCTCTCCTCATCGCAGAAACGCACCGAAAGAAACGGACGCCAGTGCTCCTCCCGGGGCTGCCACCACGGCTGGGCAGGCAGGCCGGGAATCGGCCGAACCTGAGTTGACGGTGGGGGAGCTCGGGTTAACTTGGTGGGCAGTTGGTTAGATACGTAAAGCGGTGGGTTGCTAGGTTAGTTCGTTGCTGTTGGTTAGCTGTTTGGTCGGCCGGTCAGTCTGCTCGCCCGGCGTGCCTTTTCCTCCCTTTCGTCTGTGCCACCACAGCTGCCGCCAACTCCCGCTCGGCGTCGGAAACAAAATGGCCGTCACGCCTAGCGCGGAGTGGGACCGGCTAAAATGGCGTCGGCGCCATTACGTCAGGCGTCAGATCTGCGCATAACCGGAGGGCCAGAAAGATTGGTGCTACGCCTGCGCGGGATCAGGGGCGGAGCCTGGGTGAGAAGGCGGGGCCTTTGTAAAGGCGTGTTTGTGTAGCTCGCCGCGCTCGGACCGCGGAGGGGCGTGGCCAATGGTGTTGGGATTGGGCGTAAGAGGGCTCGCGTTCCTGGCGGGGTTCGGGGTAGAGCGGTAATCTTTTGGAGTCATTATCTGCGTCGCTGAGAACGGAGTCTGCCCGGATAGAAAGAGAAATTATATTCTCTCGTTCCCTCCTCAGTTGCGGCAGACCATCGAAAAATATTTACGCGAGATTGCCCCCGAGAAAGCATGACCTCCGGACCTGGGTAATTTACCCCGGCTCTTCTTGATCTCCAATCACCCTGTTCAGAGAGTTGAGAATCGCCACGAACGCCCTAGCCAAGGCCGGGAGGCTAGTGCTGATAGCAAACCTCTGTCGGACCCCTTGCCAGTTACTTCCGCCGGTCGGTGTTTTTCTCTCCACTTCTTTCCCTAGCTAACTTGGCTTCAGTATTGTTTAATCGTTATTTGAGGAGACCTTTGCGTCCCTGCTCCCCCTTCCATGCCCTCTCTCTCCACCTGCCGTCCAGACCTGCCATCCACAGACCTATAGGATTTTTTAAAATGTTTGGGTACATATTAAAGTGCTCAGATGTTTGAGGAATGAGTGAATGAACTCCAATCTCTTCCTTCATCTCTTCCTCGCCAGGACCCTTTTATTTTTCTTCCTAAAACTTAGGTGTGTATGTGTTTAATGGTGTAAACACTCAGGTGTTAGACTTTATATGGCTAAAGTTTGGTGAGCATAGCGATTGTATTTTGTTGCCTGCTGTGTCCCCCGTTCCTACACAACAACTAGCATGTTGGTTCTCAGTAAAATATTCTTGAGTGTTGAGAGATTCTTCTGGTTTTATAGCTTAGAAGCTGATATTTCTCCAACTTCCAGCTGGAAACTTAGAACCCCACATTCCTGGGCCTTGAGCATTCCTCATGCAGGAAGATCTAATGTACATGATTTTTTCTCCAATCCCAAATAAGACTTGCCAAGTAAGGTCCCTCCCCAAACAAGGTGAGTTGGAAGTGAACAGCTCTCACTCACTTCACCCACACCGGGACCGCAGAGCAGACAGACAGTGGGTGGCAGGCCAGAGAGGAGCCTTTAATGAAAGAGGAGTTGCAGGCCTGGCCTACTACTCTTGTGCCCTTGATGGGGAGAGGGGGAACATGAGGATAAAGGGGGTGGAAGGGAAGCCAGGTGAAGGGGCAGATCTGCCAAGGTGGAGGGCAAGGGCACTGCCCACTGGGGCTGTCTGCTCAACTGTTCTCCCAGAAGAAGTTGTTACAGGCCACTGTGAGAGCAGCCACCAGCACCACGTACTCCTGGAAGTCCACCTCTCCGTCTCCGTTCTCATCTAGCTCCTTCATCACCTTGTCCACTGCATCGGCATCCTTCTGGGCCTGCCAAGGGAGGAGAGGGAAAGGCAGTGGTGTAAGGAGTCTATGTACCGAACACTGAGTTTGGGGCAAGGAGGGTGGTTGATTCAGAAGGAGGCAGAGATGAACAGGAGGGAGAACTACGCCTAAGGGGACTCCTGCTCCCCTCCTCAAAACTAAAACACTCATGAACTCCTGTTGCTTACAAAATCAGCTCCTCTACATGGCAGAGTAATAATATTCGGATCATTTACCATCTATTGAGTGCCTACAATGTGCCAAGCACAATGCTAGTTGCTTCATAGGCATTATCTAATATAATTCTCACAAAAATAATAGGTAGGGAAGTGGATATGGCTCAAGGGGTTAGGCTCCTGTCTACCATATGGGAGGTCCAGGGTTCGATTTCCGGGGCCTCCTGGTGAAGGCAAGCTGGCCCATGCAGTGAGCTGGCCCAAGTGGGCTGCTGGCCTGTGCAGGAGTGCTGGCCTGTGTGGCAAACTGGCCCAAGCGGATGAGGCAACGAAAACAGACACAGAGGAAAGACAGTAAGAGATGCAGCAGACCAGGGATCTAAGGTTACGCAAGAGCACCCCTCTCCCACTCTGGAAGTTCCCAGAATTGGTTCCCGGTGCTGCCTAAAGAGAAGAGAGACACAGAAGAACACACAGTGAATGGACACACAAACAATGAGGGCGGGAGGAGAAATAAACCTTTAAAAAATATGTATGAGGTAGGTTCCTTTATTTCCAGTTTTGAGAAGAAACAATTTGACATTCAGTGGTTAATTAAGCATGGTGCCAAAGTCACATAGCTAGAAAGTGGTCAGGTGAGAATTTGAATGCAGGTCCAATCAAACCTCAAAGCCTATACACCATTAAGTAAATGAATGAATGAATGAATAAATGTGTACTTTCTGTTGTATCCTGAGGCTTTTACTATATGGCCCCTCTTAGTATTTACTGCCTAATTTTCTACATCCTTCACTCTAGTCAAACTGCTGAGCACGGTCCATGTTCTTTCCTCCCATACTTTTATTCATGTTGATAGCACTTCTTAAATTATCTTCATTTGCCTCAGTAACCTTCCAGTGGAAATCTTTGGCTCAAGTGTCATGTCTTTGGAGAAGCTGTCCCAATCCAATCAGGTTAATGTTCTACCAAACCCTTTATGATACCCCTCTTAGAGCTCTTTATACTTCCTGGAGTTCATGGTTTAAGTGTTCAAGTGTCAAGTTCAAGGTTCAAGTGTCAGTTTTTCCCTTCTAGCCTGAACCTTGTTACTGATGCATCTGCACAGGGCCTAGCACTTAAGAGGTGATTAATAAACTGGGGCATTTTGAGTGGAACCAGGAGGAGTAAAGGAGCCTGGAAAAACCCAGGTGATGCATAGGAGAGCAGGGTGGGGCGATGGCAGGGGCACGCCCACCCCTCTCCACCCCGCTTGCCCACCCCAGCCTGTGCTCACGTCCAGGAAGCCGGAGAGCTCGGTCTGCAGCAGCTCTTTCAGCTCCTTCTTGCTCAGCTTGTACTTGTCCCCCTCCTTGCCCGAGTGGGTGTGGAACACGTTGATGAGGGTCTCCATTGCCGTCTCCAGCTCAGAGCCCATGGCAGCAGCTCACCTATGCATGCCCCACCATGGAAATGAGCTGGGGACCAGGCCCAGGGCATCTGGGGTTGGGGTGAGGGGAGTCCCACACCCGCATATCCATGAGCCGGGAGTCCCGCAGCAATTTTATCTTTCACTGAGATTTTATAATGGGGAAAACCCAAACCAACCTAAATCCAGACCTACTGTCTGTGATGCTCAGTCCATACCCCAGCTAGAGCGAGTCAGGGTTTGGGGCATGGAGGCAGACTGAGTGGCCAGGGCTAACTCGAGGCCTGCAGTGGTTTCTGACCGCCTGGGCAGACCCTGAGGAGGGTGGGGCAGGCAGGAGTGGTCACAGGACCTGGCAAGGCTGCTTTGGGATCTATTTTTACCCTGAATCTCATTGGCCCAGCCCTGCCAAGCTCTGCTGTTGGGGATGGTGGGCTGGAGTTTTCTTCACGGTCTTGACTCTGTTGCCCACCCCTAGCAAGGAGTCAGTGGGGCGCCCTTGGTGACCCTGAATGGAGGGGTGGCAGTTCCAGTGAGTGGCCCAAGGCTTCCTGGTGGTGGGCGGGGGGAGGGTTCTCACTGCTACTAAGCTTCCTATCAGCAAACTGGGGGCACCTCTTGGTCCCTCAACTTTATTCTCTCCTGAACTTGTCATTTTGACTTCCCTAAGGTGTGCCTCTCATTGCCTCCAGTTTAGTTCCTTTGCTTCTCTGCAGAATCAGCCCTTCCCTTGGGTGGATGAGTGGGGATGGAGAGTGTATTCCTGGAGTTGGGGCTCTCAGAGAGGGGGAGGGGAGTCCTGTAGGGCTTTGTCTCCCAGGCCTAGCCTGATTGATGTGGGGACAGTGGTAGCAAGGGGAAGGGGGCTGGTATATATTGGGGAAGATAAAGTCTCAATGCACGAGGTCCTTTGAGTGTAAGGGGCTCGGAGAGAGAAGAATGGAGGGGCCTGTTGAGGAGAGGACTGGGGAGACGAAGCTGACAAGCCAGTGGGCCTCTTTCCTCTGGCTCTGGGACAATTGCCCCTCCATGGCCTCACGGGGCAGTTCGGGTGTCTCAGATCAGGTGTCCCCATCCTTCCCAGGGCTGGGGGGCGGGGGCTGGACAATGGGCCCTGATCGCATGACATCCCAACTCTTCAATGGGGCCCTTGTGAGTGTCACCTGAACTCCGGACATGAGAAGCGTTTGTCACAGAGACACAGAGGAGATGGAACCCAAGCTGGGGCTGATGGAGAGGATAAGGGGGCATGCCAGGGAGGGGTTCTGGTGGCTCAGTTACCAGCCTTATCCAGGATGGGCTCCTGGAGGTTGCTTGGAGCCCTCGAGAAGCCTGGGATTTTGTGTGGGGGCAGTTCTGAGAGGACCTCTTTGGGGGTGTAGGGGTGGGTGGAGATGGAAAAACAAAGAGGAAAGAATTGGGAGAAAGAAGACTCTGGAATTCTGGGCCACGAGGGGGAGTAGGAGAAAGGGGAGGGCATGTGAAGGCAGAGATGGGAGTGGGTACAATACCCTGGTACCCCTCCTTCCTGATATCACAGGATCCATGCTCTGTCACCTCCAGATTTCCCTGGGACCTGAGCTCTTGGCAGGGGTAGGTGAGGTGGCAGAGACTGAAGTGGGGGGGCAGAAGCAGCTGTCCCATCTACCTTCTTATTTTTACCCCACTGGAAGTAAGGCGAGGGCTGGGTGTCCACCTCAGACCTGATTGAGGGATCCCGTCTTGGGAGGGGACTTGAAGGCTCTTTCCTGGGGAGACCTGGTTGCCTGGAAGCTCCGTGGCTGGTTTCCCCACTGGCTTCCTCGTTAATGGAGCTCCCAGGTTTCACTCTTACCTTTGCTGACTTCTCTTCACTACCCTCCGAACCCTGTTTCTCCCAAACCCCAAACTGTTGATACCCTGGTTAACTCCTCCCGGACCCTCGGTCCACCACAATGTCATCACCTCCAGACTCTTGGAGCCCCTTTGAAGCCCCCTATCCCCCATGCTGGCCTGGGCTGGGACCTAGCCCAGATGGGGCAGGATACTCACAGTTGGCCTGGGCTTGAGATAAGAGCAGGTTCTGGACAGACGACGCAGCTAATGTGGCGACGGGAGCTGTGTGAGGAGACCTGTCTTCAGTCGGCCTTCCCCGGCTGACCCCCCTCCCCGGCGGCTCCACCCCTTCACAGACAGACACCCAGTAGGGCAAGGGCCCAGGAGTGGACAGAGGCGCCCTCTGTCTCCCAGGCTGGAACAGGCTGCCCTGTGTCTTCTTCAGCCTTGGTTTGCTCCCCTTCTCCCTCCCGGGCACCAGCAGCTTGGGCATGGGAGGAGGGGAGGTGGGAGAGGAGGTCCTGGGAGAGACGCTGTCAGGTCTCACCCCAGCTTGGCTGTGTAGCAACCACGGCTGGCCCAGGTCTCCTCCCGGCACCCCCTGGAGTGGGTGGGGGTGGGTGGGTGGGGGGGACTCTCCGTGAGTAATTTAGTCTTGGGAGTCTCCCTGAGAAGTTTTGCTCCGTGACCCCACTGAATGATTCAATCCGGGAAGTCCTCTTTGGGGATGTCAGTCTGGACCTCTTTTTTTGTGGGGTCTCATTCCGAGGGGCCCTTCGTGGTGCCTCCCTGATGGGGTCTCAGCGCCTGAGTTTTCAGTCGGCGGTTCCGCCTTCAGCGTCCGCACTCCTGATTAGGTAGGGGGCGGGGTGGTCAGCAGGCTCCGGGGACTGGAGGGCTAGGACCCCCGCTGGGCGCCTGTGTCCGGGCAGCTCAGAGTGCGCCAAGTGGGGGCGCCGGTGGGGCTGCGTGGAGCGGGCAGCTGGGTTTCAGGCTGATGGCCCCGGGCAAGAGGCGTGATTGGGCAGTACCGGCGGAAACTCTACACCGCGGGGCTTGGGAGCCGCTCTCTCCGCCCTCCCCGGGCGCTTAAAACCTCCGCGCCGTGGCTCCTGCTCCCTGCACCCCATCTCCTAGCCCGGTGAGTTGCATCCCGGTAACTCTGCGGGGAACTCGGGGTTCCAGGTCCGTTCCCCGGAGCTATCTCAGACGGGGGTTCAGGAAGTGTTTGAGACAGCCAGCACCGGTCCCTGGAGGGGAGCGGCTGGTGCCGCGTAAGGATGGGAAGGCGCGGGGCAAGCCCCCTTCCTTTAGCCCAACTCCACCTCCCCAGGGGCGCAGAGCGCCCATTCCCTCTGCTGCCAAGCCCCTCTGGGTGCGAGAGCTAGCAGAGCCCCGTCCCGGGCCCCTGTAGCTGGAGACAGGAGAGAGGGGGCTGAGCCCAGGACCCGCTGCCCCCAGCACCTGTGCCTGACGGGGAGGAGGAGGGAGTGGGCAGAAAAGAGAGTAGACGACTCAGCCAGCCCTGACCAGCTGGACATTCGCCAGACCCTGGGGCTTCTCTGCCGGGAAGCGTGGTTAGAGGGTATATGGACACCCGGAAACACAAACAAGCGTGGGAGACAGACAACCTCATGACCCTTTGCGGCTCTGCGGGAGACTCCAAGAGGAGGCCCCTGGGACAGACCCCACAGAGGGCATGCTCCAGAGGGATCCCCAGACCGAGCCGCCCGCAGAGGAGTCTCCAGACTGACCGCAGAGGGGTCCCTACAGCACAGACACTTAAAAAGGACCTCCAGGCTGTGAAAGCTCTTGAAGAGGTTTCTGCAAATGAAAACCCTCCCTTCCCCTGCCCCAGGCTCGGTCCCCTGCCCCTTCCTTCCCTCCCTGTAATCCACCCTCCAGGCGGAGACCCGGGAGACCCGAGGTGGCAGGGCAGGGGCCACTCTGGCCTATTCCTAGACCCTGGGCTCCCTGACTCCCCGTCTCTGCTCCTTCCCCATCCCACAGGTCAGCCCCGTGAGGACATCAGCTCCAGGCCCAGGATCCTGATGGCAGCCGAGCCATTGACTGAGCTGGAGACCGCCATCGAGACGGTGGTCACCACCTTTTTCAGCTTTGTGCGGCAGGAGGGCCGAAAGAGCGGCCTCAGCGTCGATGAGTTTAAGGAACTGGCCACTCAGCAGTTGCCTCACCTGCTCAAGGTAGGTGGGGGTCTGCGGGACCAAGACTTTGTGAGAGTGATTGCAGGACGCTGTGTATGTGAGGCCATAGTGCTGGGTGTGATCATGGGACCGCCAGTGTGAGTGTGGGGAGCGGGGTGTGGGGACTGCGGGTGTGAACGGTTCTGGTTCTTCTCGTCTGGGGTGTGCGTGTGTGTGTGACTAAGTAAGCAAAAATACCGTGTCTGTGCAAATGGGAGTGTGTCGTTGGACTCGTACTTCCATCAAGCAGTGCTGTTGGGTTTCTCTGTTGGTCTCGCGTCCCAATGCACAGCTAGATTCCCGGAGAGTCACAGACCAAGCAGACCTAGAAGAAAGCCAAGAGTAAACCCTGCCTGACCTCCTCACTTCACATGTGTGGAAACTGAGGCCCAGAGGTCAGAATGAGCCTGTCAAAAACAAGCCAAAGCCAAATCTGTGGACTCAGAGACCCTCAGTGTAGGAGGGGCTGGAAGGGGCATCTGTGATTGCTTCCCACCCACTTTGGGAATCCCCTCTACAGTCCTCCTGACAGGGACATTCCTTCTCTCCTAACAGGAAGGAGTCAGGATTTAAATTTCATTCCATGTTATTAACAGCCTGTTAAAGTTTCTTGTCCAACTTGGCTGAAAATTTGCAGATATATGAAAATGTGTGAATATGAACGTAAAAGACACACACATGCACAAGCACAAATGAGCCTCGGAAATTGGTAGCCTATCTTCCACAAAATCCCCTATATCCTCAGACTTCTCAGAATTTTCCCTTTGTCTTCTTCCTGGAAACCTACGCATTGCTTTTTAAAACAACAACAACAACAACACGATTTTTAATTTTGAAATAATGAGTTTGCAGTTCAGAGATCTGAGAAAGATTGGAGAATCATCAGCATATAGAAGATGCTTAAAGCCGTAGGATCACTAAGAAAATGTACGTAGAGAGGACAAAAAAGGTCTGCAAGACTGAGTGTTGAGGGAAGCCAACATCTAGAGGCTGGGAAGAGGAGGATGATCCAGGAAAGGAGACTGAGGAGAAGCAGCCAGTGGCAGGAGGAAAATCAGGAATTCTTGGTATCTAGAAAACCAAGTGAAGAAAGGGTTTCAACAGTGTAAATGGGAAATAAGAACTGACAGTTTAGTAAGAAAGAGGTCTTCATGATAATGGCCAGAGAAGTAAGCGCGTATTGCTTTTGAGGAGATTTTGCTGTGAAAGGAAGCAGAGAAAACTAAAAAACAAAATAAACAAAGTAAAAGAAGCAGAAATGTAAGGTATGGTTGAAGGGGATTATAGGGGCAAGGGAAATTTTCTTTCTTTTTTTTTTTTAAAGATGAGGAGATTACAGCTTATTTGTAAAGTGAGGAGCATGATCCAGTAGAGGAAAGGATTTGATGATGCAAGAAAAAGAGGAAGTAATTATAAGAGTAAAGTCTTTAAGTAAGTGAGAGGGGATGGGACCCAGGGTACCATGGAGGGGTTGGCCTTAGGAGCAGACAGTGCCTTCATGGTAACAGAAGGGAAGGCAGGGGACGTTGGTAGATTTGGTGGCAGGAACACGTAGAAGTTTCTTTCTTGCTCCTATTTTCTCAATGAACTAAGAAACAAAGTCAGCAGAAAGAGAGAGAGAGACAGCGATGTGTGTGTGTGTGTGTGGGGGGAGGCGTGGGGAGCTAATGGAGTGTGAGGAGAGAGGAAAGTTGTGCAATAATCATCTGAAAGAGCTGGTCAATGAACCAACCAGGGAAATGTAGAATTGCTGGGCAGTGTCAGTTGTCCCCCTGGGGTTTGTGGTTATAGATTTAAAGTGAGGCAAGTCAACATGGCTGAGGATTTTTCTCCAATCAGATTTGACTACACAAGTGCACAGAAGGTTGGATTTAACCAACAGGTTAACTAGCAAGTTAATACAGGTGGAATGTTGGGTTTAACCAGAGTTTTTCGTATGGATTTGTTATAGTTCTTTGTAGAATAAAGAAATTAGCTTTCTGTCTATTATATGTGTGGCACATATTTCCCCCTAATTTGTCTTTTGTACTTTGACTTTGTGTTCGGCAGATTTTGTCAGAAAGAATGTAAAATATTTTTGTATAGTCAAATTTATCAAACTTTTCCTGAACAGCTTCTGTGTTTTTTGTCATGCTTAGAAAGGTCTTCCCTACTTTAACATATTAAAAATAAAACAAAACAAAAAACAAAACAACAAGATTTATTTTATTAAAATTTCTGTACCTATATGAAATGCTAACTTTATTATTTATTCAATTTCCATATGTATTTTGGGTCTCTTTATCCTCTTTCATTGATACATTTATTATTTATCTGGTATTTCTAATACCAGTGTATCTCATTTTATTGTGCTTGTCAGATACTGCGTTTTTTACAGATTGAGGTTCTGTGGCAGCCCAATGTTAAGCCAGCTGTTGGCACCAATTCTCCAACAACGTGTGCTCACTTCACAGTTCTGTGTCACCTTTTGGTAATTCTTGCAATATTTCAAACTTTTTCATTCTGATTAAATCTGTTATGATGATCAGTGATCTTTGATATTACTATTGTAATTGTTTTGGGTTGTCACAAACCATGCCCAAATAAGACCATGAACTTAACTGATAAATGTTGTGTATGTTCTAACTGTTCTCCTGACTGGCAGTTCTCCTTCCCTATTCCTGGAGATACAACAGTACTGAAATTAGGCCAATTAATAACCCTACAATGGCCTCTTAAGAGTTCAAGTGAAAGGAAGAGTCACACATCTCTCACTTTAAATCAAATGTTAGAAATGATAAAGCTTAGTGAGGAAGGCAGGCTGAAAGCAGAGATAGGCTGAAAGCTAGGCCTCTTGCACTAAAAAAGTCAAATTGTGAATACAAAGGAAAAGTTCTTGAAGGAAATTAAAAGTGCTGCTCCAGGAATCGGATGTGGCTCAAGCAATTGGGCTCCCAGTTACCATATAGAAGGTCCAGGGTTCGATGTCCAGGGTCTCCTGGTGAAGGCAAGCTGGCCCATGCAGAGTGCTGGCCTGTGCAGAGTACCGCCCTGCGCAGGAGTGCTGCCCTGTGCAGGAGTGCTGGCCCACATGGAGAGCTGGCTCAGCAAGATGACACATCAAAAAGAGACACACAGGAGAGATAATAAGAGATGCAGCAGACCCGGGAACTGAAGTGGCGCAAGAGATTAAGCACCTCTCTCCCACTTTGGAAGGTCCCAGGATCAGTTCCCAGTGCTACCTAAAGAGAAGACAAGTAAACACAGAAGAACACACAGTGAAGGGACACAGAAAACAGACAGCGAGCACAAAACAACAAGGGGGGTGGGGGGAGAAATAAGTAAATAAATCTTAAAAAAAGAAAGAATTATGCTTAATCTCTTTTGCCTGTGCTCTGTAAATGGAATGAAAAACTCTGGATGATAGCACATCTGTTCCCAACATGTTTTACTGAATTTTTTTTTATTTTTTCAAAAATTTGTATATCCCCTCCCCCTTTGCAGCTTGCTTGCTGTCTGCTCTTTGTGTCTATTCACTGTGTGCTCTTCTGTGTTTTTGCTTGTCTCACTTTTTTGTTGTTGCATCACCTTGCCGAGTCAGCGCTCCACGGTGCTTGTGGGCCAGGCAGCACTCCGCAGTGTGTAGGCAAGCCTGCCTTCACAAGGAGGCCCCAGGACGTGAACCCAGGGCCTCCCATATGTAGAAGGAAGCCCAACTGATTGAGCCGCTTCCCTGTTTTACTGAATATTTTAAGCCCACAGTTGAGACCTACTGCTCAGAAAAGATTCCTTTCAAAATATTACTGCTCATTGACAATGCACCTGGTCACCCAAGAGCTCTGATGGAGGTATACAATGAGATTAATGTTTTCGTGCCTGCTAACACAAAATCTGTTCTGCAGCCCATGAGCCAAGAAGTCATTTCGACTTTCAAGTCTTATTATTGAAGAAATACATTTTTTAAGGCTATAGCTGCCCTAGATAGCGATTCCTCTGATGGATCTGCACAAAGTCAATTGAAAACCTTCTGGTGCAATGGTCAGGTGTAGCAAGCTGATGCTACAAGGTGAAACAACAAGAGACACAAGAAGAAAAGCACAATGAGAGACACAACAAAGCAAGGAATGAAGGTGGCTCAAGTGATTAGGTGCCTCCCTCCCATATTAGAAGTCCCAGGTTCGGTTCCTGGTGCCTCCTAAAGAAACAAGGTAGAGATGAACAGATACAGCAAATCAGACAACAAGGAAGTGGGGAGAAATAAATTAAAAAAAAATCTTAAAAAAAAAAAGTTGCCACAGCCACCCCAACCTTCAGCTGTCACCACCCTGATCAGTCAAGATCTGTCAACATCGAGACAAGACCCTCCACTGGTAAAACATCGAGACAAGACACCTCCACTGGTGTGACTCACTGAAGGCTCAGATGATGGTCAGCATTTTTTAGTAATAAAATATTTTTTAATAACGTATGTACATTGTTTTCTTTGACATAATGCTATTGTACACTAACTAGACTATAGTATATGTGCACATAACTTTTTTTTTTACTTTTTCTCTTTTTGTGTGTGTGTGTGTTTTATACTGAACTCAATATTTAAATAGAGTAGCACATATATAACTTATAGATAAACCCATGTTTTACAGGATACAGGTCCTAATTACTTTGCTGTTAGGAATGAATGATCAGAGAATTTCCAGGCATCTCCTTTAGACATGTGGGGATGGTACTCTGTGAGAACACTGTGGCCTTGGTAGGGCACAGTCATCATCTGGGAAAAGGGCACAAAGAGTGATGACCTAGAGAATGGAAGCGGGTGTACTTGAGATTAAAAAGAACTGGGCATCCTCCTAATTCCTGTTCTTTGTCCAAGAACAGGAAGGAGAGGAAGTGGGAGTGACAGTCATTGCTGGAACTGGATAAGGAGAATGTATTAAGTAGGTCAGCAAAAAGATATAAAAGGACAGTTTAATAAAGAATAAATAGCCTCATTTCTTTGGAGATGATGGTCCCCTAAGCCCCGTTGTGTTGTGTCTTTTGTGTTTTTCTTTTCACCTCCGCGTTAATACAGGTTCTTGCAACAGTAGTTACGTTCTTCACAAAGTAGGTAGGTGAGTAGTTCAACCAGTAATTTACTGATTTACCAATCAGGTCTCTATATAAACCAGGATACTAGGAAGGCATAGCTAATTCTCGACATTTTTACCTTTGTAAGCCTTTTCAACTCCCCTTTTCAAGTGAAATGTAAAGGAGAAAAGTCTAAATTATCCCCAGAAAGGCTATCAGATTAATATCTTGGGAAGATACTGCCGTGGCCCCGAGTTTTGCCATCCTTTCCTTAAGAGGGCATATTCCACTCTGCGCATGCCCAGAGCGTGAAGAGTGGCGTGACTCTGCATTCTTGCACAAAGCACCTCTTTCGAGCCTTTAAATGTTTGTAAGATTTACTGGGGGGAAGCCTTCACTCCTGTCGTTAGGTGGATATTCTAAAAATAATCATGATGTAGTTCATTGGATTATTACTCTCTACATTTGTGCTTTACCACATCTTAGATTATGGGGGTTGGCAGACATCCTTCAAACCTGTCAATATTTCTTGCTCCTTAGCACTTTAATGGCATATTTTACACTGTCTACTTAAAAATCACAGTGTTTCAATGTTTTTTTTTTTTTTTTTTTACAATTCAGGGAGCTGGCAGGCAGAGGAAAGGAATTAAGGAGGAAAATTTGGCCTAAAAAAATAACTGGAATCCGGGCAAAACAGAAAGAAGAGATCAGAACTACTAGTTGAATAGATTATCTAAAATCTATGGTAGCAAATTATTTGGCAAGATTCTGAATCTCTTGTCAACTTCTTTGTGTTAGTGTTTTAACTTTAATTTCTTTTTTTAAGAAGAGGTACTCTTTTTTTAAAATTAAGAATTAAGATTTATTTATTTATTTCTCTTACCCCCACCCCGTCCCCGTCCCCGGTTGTCTGTTCTCTGTGTCCATTCTCTGTGTGTTCTTCTGTGTTTGATTGTAGTCCCATTAGGCGGCTCCGGAACCGATTCTCAGACCTTCCGGAGTGGGAGAGGTGATGATCATTATCCTGCACCACCCAGCTGCGTCTTTTATTGTCTCTCCTCTCTGTCTCTTTCTGGTGCGTCATCTTGCTGCACCAGCTCTCCACGTGGGCCAGCTAGCCATGGGCCAGCTTGCCTTCACCAGGAGGCCCTGGGCATCAACCCTGGACCTCCTATATGGTAGATGGGAGCCCAATTTCTTGAGCCACATCTGCTTCCCTTAATTTTAATTTTTAATACCTTCCCCTAAATATTAATGAAAAGTTTATTTAAAATGTCCAAAATAGCAAAAATACAATTGTTATTTGAAAAGTTACTTTAGAATACATCTTTGTATTTACTTGTAAATCAGAAACCCAGTCATTGGTTAAATGTGATGAAAAGGGTTCTGATTCTTTTGTCTGAAAATGTCTGGATATCACCTTAGATTACCCAATAGAGTAGGCTGAAGATGGTGCTTTTTTTTTTTCAATTGTCTCTCTCTTTTTTTTTTTAAAGATACATAGTTCACAAAAAATATAAGAGGTTCCCATATGCCCCACCCCCACCCCCCCGGTTGAAGATGCTTTTGGCAGGTTTATCATTATGAGATCATAAGTGTATCAAGTCAGTGTTGTCTTGTATTACAGAACACTGGTTAAGACAACAGACTCTCGTGTGACTCTGCCTGGGTTTGAGTCCTGGCTCTTCCCTGACTTTGTGATCATGGGCAGCTTCCCTAACCAACCCGTGCGCTGGCAGTCTTCATCTGTGAAATGGTGTTAATAATAGCACCACCCTCATGGGTTATTTTGAAGACTGTATAGATTAATGCATGTAAAGCATTACCATTAATTCATAAAAATATTCAATCAGTGCTTGTTATTTTCATATCCTGAAAGGGTTGCTCTCTTTCTAACTGATCACCCTCTCTCTTTTTTTGTATGTGTGGTGCGCTGTCAGTATAGTAATTTATATTTTTGTCGATATTGTTCTTTTTTTAACAAATCAAATTTATTGATACATATTAATAAAGCATACAGTTCCTCCAAAGTGTGCAATCAATGGCACTTGGCGCAATCACATAGCTGTTCATTCATCCCTTCAGTCATCACTAGAGCATTTTCACCATTTCAACAATAACAACAACAATAATAATAACAAACAAAAACCAGACAGACAAACAAGAAAATTTCTCACCTCTCAGTCTCTCTGTGCTTCCCCTGCTGTACACAGCTGCCACTTCTGGCCCACTCCTGCACAATTATTTATTCATTTATTAAGCATTTTTCTTGAGATATATTCACATAGAATTTGATCTATCCAAAATGTGCAATAATTGGCTTCTAGTACAATCACAATGTTATGCATTCACCAGAAAAAAATCACAGAACCATTTCATCACTCCAAAAAGAAATACTCCACCATCTTAGCGTGCCTTGCCCTACATAATCATTCATATAATTTCACTTTATAAATTTATATTTACATTTTATATAAATGGAATCATACACTATGTTACACAATATATTTAGTTCATTATAGTGCAATCATACAGTATTTGTCCTTTTGTGTCTGGCTTGCTTCATTCAACATATTGTCCTCCAGGTTCATCCATGCTGTCATATGCTTTACGACTTTGTTTCTTCTTAACAGCTGCAAAATAGTCCATCCTGTGAATACACCACACTTTGTTTATCCATTTATCAGTTGATGGGCACCTGGGTTGTCTCCAGCTTTTGGCAATCATAAGTAACATCACTGTGAACATCGGTGTGCAGATGTCTGTCTGTGTCACTGCTCTCAGTTCTTCTGGGTATACACCCACTAGTGGTATTGCAGGGTCACACGCCAAATCTATATGCAACTTCTTTAGAAATTGCCAAACAGTCCTCCACAGTGGCTGTACCATTCTACATTCCCACCAACGATGAATAAGTGTTCCTGTCTCTCCATACCCTCTCCAATACTTGTAGTTCTCTGTCTTAATAGTGGCCATTATGATAGATGTGAAATGATATCTCATTGTAGTTTTGATTTGCATTTCCCTAATTATTTGTGATGTTGAACATTTTTTTCATGTTTTTTTTGCCATTTGTATTCCTTCTTTGGACAAATATCTATTCAAGTCTTTCATCCATTTTTTTAATCAGATTGTTTGTCTTTTTACTGTTGAGTTGTAAAACATCTCTTTATATGTCATGGATATTAAACTATATCGGACATGTGATTTCCAAATATTTTCTCCCATTGAGTTGGCTGCCTTTTCACCATTTTGACAAAGTCCTGTGAGATGCAAAAGTGTTTAATTTTGAGGCAATCCCATTGATCTATTTTTGTTTCTGCTGCATGTGCTTTGAGTGTTAGGTCCACGAAACCACCACCTACCACAAGATCTTTAAGATGTTTCCCCATGGTTTCTTCTAGTAGTTTCATGGTCCTGGCTTTTATATTTAGGTCTTTGATCCATTTTGAGTTGATTCTTATATAGAGAGTGAGATAGAAGTCCTTTTTTATTCTTTTGGTTATAGATATAGTTCTCCCAGTACCATTTGTTGAAGAGACTGTTTTGTCCTGGTAACATGGACTTGGTAGGTTTGAGGATTTATTTCTGGACTCTCAATTCTATTCTGCTGATCGATGTGTCTACCTTTATGGCAATACCCTGCTGTTTTGACCACTGTAGCTTTGTAATATGTTACAGAGTCAACAATGAAATTCCTCCCATGTTGCTCTTCTTTTTTAGAATATTTTTGGCTATTCAGATGCACTTGTCCTTGCAAATGAATTTGGTTATTGCCTTTTCTATTTCTGTAAAGTAGGCTGTTGGAATTTTGATTGGTATTGCACTGAATCTATAAATCACTTGGGGTAGGATTGATGTCTTCACAATATTTAGTCTTTCAATCAATGGACACAGAATGTCTTCCCATTTATTTAGGTCTTCATTGGTTTCTTTTAGCATTGTCTCATAGTTTTCTGCATATAGGTCCTGTACTTCTTTGATTAAATTTATACCTAGGTATTTGAGCTTTTTTGTGACTATTGTAAATGGAATTTTTTCCCTTGATTTCTTCCTCAGATTGTTCAATGTTAGTGTAAAAAAACATTACTGATTTTTGCATGTTAATCTTGTATCCTCTCACTCTCCTGAACTCATTTATTAGCTCAGGTAGCTTTGTTGTAGACATTTCCGAATTTTCTAAGTATGGAATTACATCATCTGCAAATAGCGTTTTACTTCCTCTTTTCCTATTTGGATGCCTCTAAATTTTTTTTCTTGTCTAATTATTTTAGCCAAAACTTCCAGTACAATGTTGAACAATGGTGACATTTCAGAGTTTTCTAAATATAGAACCATGTCATCCACAAATAGTGAGAGTATTACTTCCTCTTATCCTATTTAGATGCCTTTGTTTTTTTCTTGTCTAATCACTCTAGCTAGCACTTCTAACACAATGTTGAATAATAGAGGTGACAGTGGGCATCCTTGTCTTGTTCCTGTCTTAGAAGCAAAGCTTTCAGTCTTTCCTTATTGAATATGATGTTGGCTGTGGGTTTTTCATTTATACCTTTTATCATATTGAGGTATTTTCTTTCCATTCCTATCTTTGACGTGCTTTTATCGAGAAAGGATGCTGGATTTTGTCAAATGCCCTTTCTGCATGGATTGAGATGATTGTGTGTTTTTTTTTCCTTCATTTTGTTAATGTGGTATATTATGTTGATTGATTTTCTTATGTTGAACCATCCTTGCATATCAGGAATGAGTCCCACTTGGTTGCGATGTATAAGTCTTTTGATATGCTGTTGGATTTGATTTGCAAGTATCTTGTTGAGAATTTTTGCATCTATATTCATTAGAGAGTTTGGTCCGTAATTTTCTTTTCTTGTAGTATCCTTATCTGGCTTTGGTATTAGGGTGAGGTTGGCTTCATTAAATGTGTTGGGCAATTTTCCCTCCTTTTCAATTTTTTGGAAAAGTTTAAACAGGATTGGTGTTAATTCTTTTTGAAATGCTTAGTAGAATTCACCCGTGAGCCATCTGTTCCTAGACTTTTCTTTTTTGGGAGATTTTTGATGACAGATTCAATCTCTTTAAATGTGATTGGTTTGTTAAGTTCTTGTATGTCTTGTAGCATCAGTGTAGGTTGTTTGTGCATTTCTAGGAATTTGTCCATTTCATCCAAGTTGTATAGTTGTTGACATAGTTTCTCATAATATCCTCTTATGATCCTTTTCATTTCTGTGGGGTCAGTGGCAACTTGCCTCCTTTCATTTCTGATTTGTATTTATTTGCGTCTTCTGCTTCCCTCTAATGTGTTTTTGATCTCACCAATCATGTCTTTGATTCCCATGAGCTCTGTCAATTTTCTGTTCAGGTTTTCAAATTCTTCTTTGTGCTCGCTCTGTGTCTTCTTGATGTAATTTATCTGTTTAGCCATATTGTCTCTTAACTCATTTATTTGGTTTTGGAAATTTGTGTGAATCTTGTTAGTTGTCTCAAATCCTGCTTCTCTTCTGGAGCTTTGATATATTCCTTTTTTTGTGCCATGTCTTCCATTTTCTTAGTATGGCTTACAATTTTTTGCTGACGTCTAGGCATCTGATTAGATGGTGGGTTTACGCAGATGCTCATTTTCTCCCTCGTTTGTAGGGATTTAGTGGTGGGAGGCTGTGTGTTACTGCTTTTCTTCGATTCTTGGTTCAACCTGTATCTTTTGGATTGTCCCCTTTAGTTGATCAAAACTGGGCTTTGGACCCAGTAATGGGTTGCAGACCTGTTTTGTAGGGCCTTGGGAAGGGAGGCTAAAAAGGCTTGAAAAAGCCTCTCTTACATATTAATTTTTTTTTTAAGATTTATTTTTATTTTATTTATCCCTTCCTTCCCTTGTCACTTGCTTGCTGTCTGCTCTCTGTGTCCATTTGCTGTGTTCTTCTGTGTCTGCTTGTCTCCCTTTGTTGCGTCATCTTGCTGTGCCAGCTCTCTGCAGGTGTGGGCTATCAGCTCTCTGTGGCGTATGGGCCGTCAGTTCTCCGCAGGGCATGGGCCAGCTTGTCTTCACAAGGAGGTGCTGGAGAGCGAACCAGGGCCTCCCATATGGTAGACAGGAGCCCAATTGGTTGAGCCACATCCGCTTCTCTCTTACATATTAAATTTCCTCACATGCACTTCCTTGGTCTGCCAGCAGATGGTGATCTTTGGCAGCCCTCTCAGTTCAATGCTTGGTTGGAGTGTGTTTGCTGCAACATGGACTGGATCAATGTGATAATAAGTTTCTGCCTGGAGGGGGAGAGTGTAAACTACAGTGTAAACTATAAACCATGCAGTGCAGCAGTGCTCCAAGATGTATTCACCAAATGCAAAGAATGTGCCACAATGATGAAAGGGGTTGTTGATGTAGGGGGAGTGGGGGTATGGGGTGTGGGGTACATGGGAACCTCTTATATTTTTTAATGTAACATTTTTTTGTGATCTATGTATCTTAAAAAAAAAAGACAATTAAAAAAAAAAAGCTGAATCAGTCTTAGGCTGTGTCCTCTCTCTCCCCTTCCCTGGGGAGCTGGATCCCTGGGACCCCCTTTGTCTGTAGCTGCTGGCCCAGAGGCCTTAGAATTCAATCTTTAGTGTGGAGGAGGGTGCTGGCAGAAGCAGCTGCTGCTTTTAACTCACAGTTTTGCGATCAGGATTCTGTGCCTTTGTCCCTCTCTCTTCTGGCTGGTGTCCATTCTTCCCATGGTGTCCTAAACCCTAAAAGATTTGTTTCTAGGTCATTTCTGCCTGTCTTCTAGCTGTTTTTCTGGGAGAGAAGGGAGTCCTGTGTCTTTCTTCCACCATCTTCCTGGAAGTCCACATAACTTTTATATGCTCTGGGAAACCAAAAAAAATCATGTGACTTGCTTTATTATGTTATTTGTTTTATTGTGGTTGTCTGGAACCAAACCCACAACTTCTCTGGTGTATGCTGGTATACTTTAATACCTGTAGGGCTGGTTCTCTCTCAATAGTCTTAATTTTAAGAATTTTACTGGTGAATCTCATGTTTATTTTTTAAAGATGAGTCTTAGCAACATTTATTATGTTAAGAAGACTTTTTAGATATTTTAATTTAGATTATATAAAATTTGTTTATGGAAAGTTGATATCATTACACTATTGAGTCTTTCCAAGAAAAAGATAGGTTTTTCTTTTTATGTAAGTTTTTTTTTAATATTCCTCAGTGCAGTTTTCTTCAAAAAAGCTTAAAAGATTTCCACATTTATGCCAAAGTATTTTATTTTTTTATTCTTTTAAATGAGATTTTTCTTATTATATTTTCCAACTGGTTAACATTTATATACTTAAAAGCTATTGACGGGAAGTAAACGTGGCTCAACTGGTAGAGTGTCCACTTACCATATGGGAGGGTCCAGGGTTCGAGACTCAGGGCTTCCTGACCCATGTGGTGAGTTGGCCCATGCGTAGAGCTGCCGTGCACAAGGAGTGCTGTGCCACGCCGGAGCACCCCTGTGTGGGGGTGCCCCATGTGCAAGGAATGTGCCCTGCAAGAGAGCTGCCCTGCATGAAAAAAGTGCAGCCTGCCCAGGAGAGGTGCTGCAAACACGGAGGGCTAATGCTGCAAGAAGACGCAACAAAAAAGTGACGGCTCAACAGATAAGAGTGTCCGCCTATCACATGGGAGGTCTAGAGTTCAAACCCAGGGCCTCCTGACCTGTGTGGTGAGCTGATCCACATGCAGTGCTGATGTGTGCAAGGAGTGCCGTGCCATGCATGGGAGCCCCACATGCAAGGAGTGTGCCCTGTAAGGAAAGCCACCCTGCGCAAAAAAGTGCAGCCTGCTCAGAAGTGGTGCTGCACACATGGAGAGCTGACACAGCAAGATGATGCAACAAAAAGAGGCACAGATTCCTGGTGCTGCTTACCAGAATACAAGAGGACACAGAAGAACACACAGCGAATGGACACAGAGAGCAGACAATGGGAGAGGGGGGAGTGGGGGAAGGGGAGAGAAATAAAAAATAGATCTTTTTTAAAAAAAAGCTATTGGATTTTGAGTAATAATATTATAACCAGACAGCTTATCATTTCCAATAGTCTTTTTTGGGGTGTGGGATGGAGAAAACAGAATAATGGATAAGAGTTTAAACTCTAAGTTGGATGTTTTAAGTTCAAATGCAGATTCTAGGTTGGCTAATAATTTAATCTTTCTGATCCCTAATTTTCTCATCTGGAAAACTCATAATAATTTCTTTCTCATTGGGTTGGTCTTACATTTATTCAATCAATATTTATTTATTTATTATTTATTTATTTATTTCTCTCCCCTTCTCCCCCCACCCTGGTTGTCTGTTCTCTGTGTCTATTTGCTGCGTCTTCTTTGTCCGCTTCTGTTGTTGTCAGCGGCACAGGAATCTATGTTTCTCTTTGTTGCTTCATCTTGTTGTGTCAGCTCTCTGTGTGTGCAGCACCATTCCTGGGCAGGCTGCACTTTCTTTTGTGCTGGGCGGCTCTCCTTACAGGGCACATTCCTTGCGCATGGGGCTCCCCTATGTGGAGACACCCCTGCGTGGCTCGGCACTCCTTGCACGCATCAGCACTACACATGGGCCAGCTCCACACGGGTAAGGAGGCCTGGGGTTTGAACCGCGGACCTCCCATGTGGTAGACGGATGTCCTAACCACTGGGCCAAGTCCGCCGCCAATCAATATTTATTGAGCATCTACCATGTCCTGCCCTGACACTGTCCTAGGCTTTGGGTTACTGCAGTGAAGAAGCACCTCTTATATGCCAGACATTCTCCTAGCCCCTGGGATTACAGTGGTGAACAAGATGGACAAATTCTTTGAGCTCATAGAGGCTTTCATGAAGGAAAACATGTAATACGGGTTGTATGATGCTTGGAACAGTTAGTGCTACTAGGTATATAGCTATATAATTTTCTAGGTATACAACTATATAATTGCTAATATTGATGAATTTGCCTCTTCTTTCCCAATACTTAACCTTTTATTTATTTCTCTCATTTAACTGCATGCATTTTCCCCCCTCCCAATATAATGTTACACTGGGCATCCTTGCCTTCCTCTGGCAGTGCTTATAGTATTTACAACTAAGTGTGACTGTGGCTTAAAAATATATTTTTGTTTAGTTCTTCTATGAATTAGCTTTGTGCCAGCTATAGATTTGGCACATTTTTTCTGCTTTCATCCAAATTTTGATTCCAATGTTGACTGTCAGGCTTTCTCTGGTTTGATATTGATCCATTATTCAACAGTCAACTTTTGGCTGTGATTTGTTTAAATGGCAACATATTCTTTGATCGTGATGGTCCAGCTTATAGTATCCACTGATTTCATAGGCCCATGGGGAGAGACTTTGTCAAGGGCCACTTAGAAAACCAGATACCCCCTGTTTTTGCTACTTCCCTGATCTACCAGGCTAGTGACCCAGCTTGAAAGATGAGAAGGTATTAAGGTTATATACAGGGAAGTGGACTTGGCCCAGTGGTTAGGGCATCTGCCTACCAAATGGGAGGTCCGTGGTTCAAACCCCGGGCCTCCTTGACCCGTGTGGAGTTGGCCCATGTGCAGTGCTGATGCACGCAAGGAGTGCCTTGCCACGCAGGGGTGTCCCCCACGTAGGGGAGCCCCATGCACAAGGAGTGCGCCCCATAAGGAGAGCCACCCAGCGTGAAAGAAAGTGCAGCCTGCCCAAGAATGGTGCTGCACACACGGAGAGCTGACACAACAAGATGATGCAACAAAAAGAAACACAGATTTCCCGGTGCCGCCGATAAGGATAAAAGTGGTCACAGAAGAACACACAGCGAATGGACACAGAGAGCAGACAACTGGGGGGAGGGGGAGAGATAAAAAAAAACTTTAAAAAAAAAAAGGTTATATACAAATGAACAGCTAAATGCTATGAACATCTCCAGCTCTCTGTGAGGGGGAGGATGGTCTGAGAAGGCACTGAGAGTGGCCAGGTCAAGTCCAGTCCTACAGCTGCTCCCTAAGTAGCCTTGGGCAAGTTGCTCCCCTCTTTGGGCTCATACAACATGGCTGGTGCAGTGGTGTGCTGGAGCTGGCTCATACCTCTGGTGAGTGCCAATGGTATGCTCTGCCTTCAATGACATCATATTTATGGCCTTAAGTCAGCAGTGGTGGGAGTATTATGGCAAGTACTACAAATCAGTAAGGGCCCTAATAATGACCCTTGGAATCAGGCACCGTGGCAGTGTTGTCTTGGGGCTGCAACCTCATCTGTAAGACAAGGGGCAGGTCCTAGTGCTCTCTGAGACCCCTTCCCTGAGAGCATGGCGATTGGTAATTCTCTCTTCTCCCCTGGTCTTAAGAACCATGGTTTCTAACCCGATTCTTCCCCTTGGTGTCTCCCCAGGATGAGAGCTCCCTAGATGAGAAGATGAAAAGCTTGGATGTGAATCAGGACTCGGAGCTCAAATTCAACGAGTACTGGAGACTGATTGGGGAGCTGGCCAAGGAGATCAGGGAGGAGAAGGCCCTGGAGTTGCAGAAGAAGTAAAGCCGCCTAGGGATGGGGCAAACAGGGCAGGACCTGGCAGGGCCAAGTAGACCCCACTTCTCCCAAATAAAGCTTCCCCCTTGAAATACAAGTGTGCTACTTATTCACACCCTGCATTGATTTCTTCTCTTAAGACAAGAGGGTAGGAAAGCTCTGCTGACTTGAGAATGGGTCTGGAAATTACAAGCTCCTTGAGGGTCGGGAATATTACTTATCTTTGAATATTCTGCAACATTTAGCTCCAGATCTTGTACAGAGTAGGAGCTCATTAAATGAATGGTTGATGAATGAATATATGGAAGGTAGAGACAGAACGCTGGGTAGGGGGCAGGTGAGGTGACTCATCCTATCAAGTGCCTCAGTGCTGCCTGGCTCCCAGCTTTCATATTCCTGGGGTTCGTGGCACTGGGTGATGATGATAGCTGTCAATGTGTGTTGAGAGCTATGGTGCTCAACATTTTACTGCATTATCTCAGTTAATTCTCACTGCTCTTTGAGATAGGTGCTACTTTTTTTTTTTTTTTTTTAATTTATTTATTTATTTAATTTCCCCCCCTCCCCTGGTTGTCTGTTCTTGGTGTCTATTTGCTGCATCTTGTTTCTTTGTCTTGTTTCTCTGTCCGTTTCTGTTGTCGTCAGCGGCACGGGAAGTGTGGGCGGCGCCATTCCTGGGCAGGCTGCACTTTCTTTTCACGCTGGGCGGCTTTCCTCACGGGCGCACTCCTTGCGCGTGGGGCTCCCCCACGTGGGGGACACCCTCGAGTGGCACGGCACTCCTTGCGCGCATCAGCACTGCGCGTGGCCAGCTCCACACGGGTCGAGGAGGCCCGGGGTTTGAACCGCGGACCTCCCATATGGTAGACGGACGCCCTAACCACTGGGCCAAAGTCCGTTTCCCATAGGTGCTACTTTTAAGATCTGTATTAAAGATGAGGAAACAGATTTTGGAGGGGTTAAGTCACAAAAACAAGGATAGGTAGACCTGGATTGAAATTCCAGCGCTGCTGTGATTCTTCTCTGGATGGGTGCTTGGGAACACTAGACCTTTTTCAAACTCCTTCCAGAGCAAGGGTGAAGCAGAAGAAGGATGGACAAGCGGCTCGGACTCAAGAGCTTTGGGATGAGGGTGGCGATGCTGCCAGAAGTGGGACTTTCACAGCGGTGCCGTGACTCTCCCTTTCCTTCATGGTTTCAAGGCCATGTGGTTTTCACCGCCCACCACCAGAGGGAGCAGGAGTGGGGCAGCTCCTGAGGGCACGGCCCTCCCTGGGGCTGGCTGGCCAGTACTGTGAGGTGGAGTCCATTTGGGATGGCCGTTAGTCCAGAGGGACCTTTAGGCTGAGACAAGCTCTCCACCATATACCATGAAAGGGACTCGGATTGAGGGTCCCTAGACTTGTGGAGGGCCATTAGGCTGAGACATTAGAGAGAGGCTTCCACGTGGGAGGATCCCCACAGTGTGAGACCCTAGGAGGACTGGCCCTTAGACTCCTCAGAGAGCTCACAGACTGAGGCGCTGTCGGAAAAGCCCCCAGATTGAGAGATGCTCAGGGGGTTCCCAGATTGAAGCTCTGTGGAGGGACTCTCAGATTGAGCCGCTCTTGGAAGGGTCCCTCCATTGAGTAGCTTGCTTTTGACTGAGATCAGAAGAGTTTAGGAAAGGAGCCCATGGACTTTGACTTGGCTCCACCCCGTCAGCCCACTCCTCTGCCCATCTTCCCCCTTCCCCCCAATGACTCCAGTTTCCAGTCTTTCCCCCCAATGACTCCAGGTTCCATCCCTCCTTGGGATGGAGGTAGACTGAGGCTGAGGTCCCCTGACCTGCAGCCCAAGCTCCCTGGGGCTCCGTGGATGTCCCCATGGGATGGGGGCTGGGGGCGCCCGCTCCGCTGCTGCTGGGGTAGGGAAGGCATGGAGCTCGGAGGGAGGAAGGAGAAGGCTGTCAAACCAGTCTGGAGAGGTAATTAGCTGCCAGATAACCCAAGTGGGCCGCGCACGCACGTGTGCACACAGAGGCTGAGGGAGCTTTCTGGGAGAAGGGAGGTCGAGACACCACCACCCTCTCTGGACCCCTTCCTCCGGGCCTCTGCATTTATCTCTCTGCCGTCAAGACTGACAGTGGCTGGGGGTCCTGGGGTCCCGGCAGGCCTGAGCGTCACTACTCAGATTGGCCCTGGCTGGGAGGAGTGTGTGTGTGGCAGATGTTCAGGAAGTACAGAGAGGCTCCTTGGTCCCTCTCAGGCCCCCTCCCCTGCCCCACAGTTCCTCCAGGCCCTTGCACCCCCCAGGTGGGATTTCTAAGCCCTCCTTTTCTCGCCTCTCTCCCCACCACGCTGCATGCCGGTCTGGAGCCCCGGGCATCCCAGAGCCAGCCCTGCATGGTTCCCTCCTGGCGCTCTGGCCAGTGGAGGGTGGGGCTCGCCGAGCTGGCTCAGCACCCAGCTGGCAGCAAGAGCAGGGGTGGCTTTGGGTGGAGGCCCAGCCCCCTGCCTCCCCTCCCTGCCCCCAGGTATAAGAGCTGAGCTCAGGTGAGTTGGCTCCTCCGTTCTGTCTCAGCAGCTGCCAGCAGGTAAGGAAACCCAGGGCTTTTCACCTAAATGAGCTGCCCCCCCCACCCAAGAGAGGGCACCCTTAGCCCACCCTACCCTTCGCTCTTAGGGGAAGGGCTGGGGGGACCGGTCCTGGAGTCTGGTGTGTGTGTGTGTAGCAGAGGTGGGGGTTGGAAGAGGTGGGAGGAACGAGGCGGAGGGGATTCCCTCTAAATGGGTTGGACTGGGGCCTGTGACCTGGAGCCCGGGCAGCGACAGGCCTTGTGGGGGGCTGGATCTGACCCCCCCGGATGAGGCCCACAATATCTGGGGTGGAGCCGAAAGGGGCGACTGAGAAGGAAGTGCCCAGGTCTCCCCTCACCTTGGGCCGCCCCCCGCAGGCAGAACATGACTCATCGGCTCCCCCAGGGCCGGCTGTAGGAGGACTTCACTCTCTCCAGGGCACCGAAGGCACTCCGGCCACCATGGGACAGTGTCGGTCAGCCAACGCCGAGGTGGGCCCATTCAGCCCTGGCCCGCTTTCCTGTGCCCACGCCCCTCTCCTCCACCCTGAGGGTCTGTGCGCCCCCATTCACTTCTGTCCCCTCCCCTTGGCCTGGCCTTGCACTCCAGACCCAGCCCGTGAGAGCCGAAGCCCCTCCCTGGTGCCCACACGGGGTGATGCAGAGGCAGTCCTCCCATGCCTGGGCTGCATGCTGGCACCTGCCCTGCCTGGCGCCTGGGGAGAGGGGTGGCGCTGGGAGAGGAGCCGTGCCCAAGCCCTGGCTCAGGGCAGAGGCCACCGTGGCCGGGGGGATGCTGGAAGGGGTGCAGGGTGCTGGGTTTTGGGTGGGGAGAGGGCAGAATCCTGTGTGCCTTCCAGCTCTCTTCTGCCCTGTCGGCTCTGCCAGGCTCCTGCCTGATGTGGGTGACGTTCCCTGCCCTCAGGACGCCCAGGAATTCAGTGAGGTGGAGAGGGCCATTGAGACGCTCATCAAGAACTTCCACCAGTACTCTGTGGAGGGTGGCAAGGAGACCCTGACCGCCTCTGAGCTACAGGACCTGGTTACCCAGCAGCTGCCCCACCTCATGCCGGTACTAGGGGAGTGGGCCCGGCCCCAGACAGCACCCTGACTTCCAAAGCAAGAACTCCAGGGGCCCACCCACGCAGCACAGCCCCGGGCACTGGCAACCCCTGGCCCTTCCCCCTCACCGGGTGCCAGTAGACTCAGAGCCTGCTTTCTGCCCCTGGGCAGGGTGGGGTGGGAAGATTTGGAGATACTGCCTTGCTCAGCCCCTGGATGCCTTCTCTTCCCTCAGAGCAACTGTGGACTGGAAGAGAAAATTGCCAACTTGGGCAACTGTAACGACTCCAAACTGGAGTTTGGGAGTTTCTGGGAGCTGATCGGAGAAGCAGCCAGGAGTGTGAAGCTGAAGAGTCCTGCTCCAGGGAGCTGAGAACCTCCTCTGGGAATTCTTGGGGGGATGTTGGGAAAAGGGAACCTTAGAGACTGTGGGCTTGGAAATAAAACTCTTCTCTCCATCGCCACCAACCTAGTCCTCAGTCGACCTCCCCTCACACCCCTGGTCCCGGTTCACACCCGCCTTCCGCAGGGGTCTCAGTGCTCCCCGGGAGCTCTGTGGAGCTAATGGGGCCAGGGCTCCCCACGCCAGGGAGGTTCAAGGGGTAGGCGGGGGCCAGAGGCGAATCTCGAGGGACCCTGAGGCATGAGAATGGTGTAAGGGACAAGGAAATTGGTAGTGGGGAGCAGAGAGGAGCTGGGATCTGGGGAATGATTTGAGGAATGGGGTTGGGAATAGGGTTGGATATTTGATAATAAAAAGGGTCTCCAAGAACCTTCCTGATCTCTCCCCCAACCCAAACTGTAACTGTCTATCCAGTGCTGTCCCTTCCTACCTCCAGCTCTGCCCAGCGGCCACCCAGGGCTCTGTCCCTGGCTAGGGCAGGGGGAGAGGGGCAGTGGGGTGGGGGAGAGAGGAGGGTGTGACTTTGGGGGTGAGGGGACCAGCTGGGTGCTTGGGCATTTACAGAATGATGGTTTTGTAGCATTTGATTAATAAAAAAATGGAAGAAGTAGATGTTGTCTGGATTGGTTACCTTCCCTTCACCCCCCGCTCCCCTCCACCTGTCCCCAGAGGGCCCATAGGTGAGAGGGCTGAGGACAGAAGGCAGAGAGTCAGCAGGGGATGGGGTGGGACATGTGGTACTTGGGGGCGAATGGGTTTTCTCTCTTTCCCATGGGTTGGTACCAGACCCAAAAGCTGGGAGACCCGGGTCTCTCGGAGGAACAGTTTCCTCTTTGCCAGTGACCTGGCCCTCTGACAGAAGGTGAGGTCGTGTGAGCACACCTGGGGGAAAAGGACGAACCCAGGCGTCCTGGGGCCTGGCTGACTCTTAGCAAGGGAAACAGCTGGCCGAGGACAGGCTGACGGGACTGGGCTGGAATCCCGCCTCTGCCACTTACTGTCTTTGGGATTCCGGGCAATGCTCTCAGATGATCAGTTTCTTCATCTGTAAAATGGGGCTATGAATAGTGCCTCCCTCACAGGATTGTTAGGAGGATAATAATGCCCCACACCACGTGAAGTACTTGGCAGAGCGCTGGACACACAGGCAGTGCTGAGTGAACAGAGTCATCCCTGGAGCAGGACAGGGTAGGGTTCCCCTTCCTGCGTTTCAGCAGCTGCTGTATGATGAGGTCAAAGCGGACATTTCCTTGGGTATTTTGCAGAACATGTCCGAGGGCGGGGGTGGTTCTAGAAGAGTCCTCTGCTGCACATGGGGGGGTCCCAGGGAAGGTCTCAGGACGGCTCTTGATGGACTGAGCTGCGTGCGCTTCTGACTTGAGCCCACAGAAATCAGGGGTTACATCTGCAAGTCCAACACCAAGGAAGTATCTGGGGCCATCCTGGCCATCCAGGAGGGCTAACTGAGCTTGTCTATTGGGGGCCCCCGAAACTGGACCCCCAGTGATCCAGGTGCGAAGGGCTGGCCACAGTCTCTTTCTCTGCTCAGACCCTGGGGGGGATGTTGGGAGGGTGGGGTGGGGGGAAGTGTCAGCTTCCACCACTCCCTCTGGGGTGGCGGTGGAGGGTGTTTAAAAAGGTGTGTATCCCTTTAACAAGGGCCCAACCCGAGGGCCAAGTCTGAGGGAGCTCAGTCACTTTCTCCCCACGAGCCAGCTCTGCCAGGCGGGCCGGGAGGGAGTGGGACAGATCCTGGGAGTGCAGTGGGGAGGAGCCCCAGCTGGGCGAGCGGCAGCTGCCTGGCAGTGCCAGAACCCAGGCCCCAGAGCCCTGCGGGACAGGAGGTGGACTGAGGAGGCAGGTGAGTGCCCCAGTCCTGGCCTGGGACGGCGGGCCTGCCGGAGAGGCCCAGCAGGCTTGGGGGGCCAGGAGGAGGGGCGCTGGGGCCGGGCTGGGGAAAGGGGCCCGCGGGAGGCAGAGCAGGAAGATTTGGATAATAATGAACTTTCCTGAGAGGTCAGTTTGGGAGGGGGGAGCCCTGCTGGGGTTGGGGCCTGAGGGAGTCTTAGGAGGAGGGGTTGAGGTGGGGAGACCCCTCCCCAGCCCCGCAGCGCACTGGGCTCCGATCCAGGGGCTAGGCCACCGGCAGAGCGGTTGGGAGGTTTGCCTGTAGCTGCTCCTATCCTTCCTCACAGGAAAAAGGGCAAAGTTTGCAGATGGGGCTGTGGGGCGGCCAGACTCCAGGAGCAGGCCTCAGCGGGCTCTGGGAGCTGTGATGGGCCCGGGAGGAGCCAGGGAGCCGGGCAGAGGCTGAGGTGGCTTTTCCCGGGACCCCGAAGAAGGCCCCGTTGCACTCTGGGAATGGTTCCTTGGGAGGGACGACGGGACCTGGAAGCCACCTGGGTGAGGCCCTGGGGGAGCCTGGGAGCTCGGGGAGCCAGGGGGCCGAACCTCAGCAGCTTCTCCACCTCAGGACCCAGGCAGGTCCTGGCTTGACTTGCTTTGCTTGGCAGAGCCACCCACTTTAGAGCAGCACCCTTGCCCGGCCCTGGCGGGGTGGAGGGTGAGTGCAGGGGTGCTGGGAGAGGGGGCACTGGAGGTACTGGTTCCCCACCAGCTGGAGAAGCCGTGTCTGGGTGCTGGTGAGGCTGGGGTCGCCCGGCACGTGCCTGAGTGCTCGTGCACCCACACCGAACTCCTCCAATGCTCTTTTCTGGAAGAAAGGTCAGAGGAGCCGGTTTCTCCCAAAGCAGAAGGGAATGAAGAGCCGATGAGTTACCTAAGAAGAGAGGATAAGGAACGGCAGAGTTCCTTGTTCTCTCGGGTGTGTATGTGTGAATTGGGGGCATTGCTGGGTCCCCTGAGAGTGGGAAGGGGGGAGGCAGTGGCACAGGTGTAAGAGATTGAGAATTTAACCTCATGGAACTGGGAAAGGAGCATGAGAAGAGGGAGCAGAGAATGGGGCTTTGAAGATGGAGAAATTTGTTTGAAACAGTCTTGCAAATACGGGTAAGGCATCACAGCGCAGTTTAGATGGCTCCGTCCCTGTACATTGAAGGAAGGTGCAGTGAGCGAACAAATTAACAAGCAAAGGAATGAGCGAGAGAAGGCATACCTAAGTGAAATGAATGAGTGAACAAACGAGTCAATGAATGGATGAGTAAGTAAATGGACGGTGAGCAAAACGGACTGTGAGCAAACGGTGAGGGAATGAGTGAACGAATGCCAGGCAACTGGAAGGGATAAAGAGAGTGCAAACTTTAGGGTCAGGTGAGAACTGGCGAGAACAGTGACTAGGGGGGCTGGGAGTCCGGGGACCTGTCCCAACTCTTAAGAAAGATTTAAGACTCGAAAACTGTGCATGGAGGTGGGAAGAGAAGGTGAACTGTGGAGGGTGTCGTGGACATTCGGGGTTGCAGGGGACTGGGGAGTTGAAGGGGTGGGGGTGGGAGGGCGGGGCTGGAGTGGCTGCGCTCCAGGGGGATGGAGTCTGGGCAATTTGGGCTTTTAGAGAAGTCAGCAAGCTGGGGTGAGGTAGGCAGGGTGGGGGTGAGAGCCTTCGGGTTGCTCAATGATGAATCAGCCAAGGAGACAATGAGAGCATTGTGGGGAGGGGGCTGGGGGGCCCAGGTGAGACAGCGCTTTGGAGGACATAATGTGCCCTGATTCCCAGTTTTTTGGAAGACCCCAGCCCATATTGTCTATCTCCTGCCTCCCAACTCTCAGGCCAGGATCTACCCTTGGGAAAGTCAATGCAGGTCCCGTCTGCTGCCCTACCCTTCCTGGCAATGGGCTGAGGGGGCTGCACGCCCCCACCTCATGCCTGGGGTCCCTCCAGCCTGGGTGGCGGGAGGATGGAGCAGGCAGGAGGGCAGACGGCTATGGGACTGGTGGGGTGGCAGAGCCTACTTCTTGGCCCCCAGGGGAGGGAGGGAGCAAGAGGGTAATAACACTTGACTGTCCAATTTTTACACTCTTCCTTTAGAAAAGTTTCAGGAAAGAACTTGTCTAGATGGTTATCTCCTGCATGGTCCATTTTACAAGAAGTGGGGTGGAGCGGTGAGTTTCCTGGGAAGAGGGCCTGGGAACTGAAGCCCAGAGACGCTGAGCTGCCTCTCTGGGATCACCCAGCACACCTGACTGCGAGTGGCTGGGTGGTCTTTTGGGTGTGTCTTGCCTGCTGGGCTGCTGCCAGAGGCCAGGTGAGGGGAGAGTACTGAGGAAAGGCAGAAGACTCTCAGAGAATTGACTGCCCAGAGGAGGGGGATGAAGAAGGCAGTGGGGGTGGGGAGAGGCACATAGCCCATCCAGAAGCCCCAGGAACACTGGTCAGAGCCTGGGCCACCCCACATCCAAAGGCAGCAGAGCAGGCCGGTCAGGGGCTGACAAATATTTCTCCTCCTCACTTGTGCATGAGTGTTGGTGTATATGTCTTACAAAGATACAAATATTGAGCCACACAGTTACACCCTTAACAAATGACCAGGGTGGAAAAGAAGATGCTTTCTTGCAGTCACAGCTCCATACTTCATCCTTCCGGCCAGGCCAGTGGTCAGCTGGGCAAGGCCAGGGAAGGAGCGGGCAGGATTCCCAGCTGGAGCTGGGCGCTGCCCAGCCTGACCACCCCGGCCGCCTGCCCTCCTGCTTCCTGGCTTAGTCCCTCTATTAGTAGAACGCTCTGGGTTCTGGGCTTCTTCTTTGTTTATATCACATAAAAGAATTTAGAGACACGTCATAGGGTAGGCAAGGGAGTAAAATTTTATTAGGAAACAGGAAAAGAAACAGCACACAATCTGAGGCATAGATTGCGGGCATGCTGCAGAGCAAGATGTGCACATGGGGCTCCAGGTTGGGCCGTTTTTTTAAGATTCGTTTTATTTATTCTCCCCCCACCCCCGTTGTTTGCACTCACTGTCTGCTCTCTGTGTCTGTTCCTTGTGTGCTCATCTTCTTTTTAGGAGGCATTAGGATCTGAACCCAGGACCTCCCATGTGGGAGGCAGGCACCCAACCGTGCGAGCCACATTGGCTCCCTAGGCCTTTTTGTAAGACCTTCTCTCCTCACCCCTCCTAATGTTGGGGAGGGCCCCGGCTGTTTGCTCTTCTGATTGGTTGCCCCGCCTGTGAGCTCTCAGGGGGCCAATGAGGAGGCCCTTTGTTTGGAGGCTTCCCCTTGACCCTGGAAAGAGTTCCAAACAGACCTGGCGGCCAGGGCCTCAGCGAGGTTGTCCTTAGTAGCAGGCTTCCCCTCAGGGGCTTTCCAGGCGGGCTCTGGCAGCCTGTCCCAGTCTCCTTCCTCCGTTCCCTGTGCTAACCTGCCCCACCTCTGGGTCTCTTCCTTCAGAAGAAGCTTCAGGAGAGCACAGACCCTCACCGGCTCAGAAGAGCAGTCAGGGCTCTCGGATGCCTGGAGACGTAGCGTTTCTAGAACATCTACCTTGAGTGAGGCACTGTGGGCTAGCCATGGAGGTCGGCGTGAAAAGCAGGGAGACGGTCTAGCCAGGATTTAAAAAAAAAAGGCCCCAAATTTCAGATCTCGCCGATAGTCTGTGAGTCCTGCCGTTTGGCTGAGCGAATGCAGCGTCTGTGTGTAAGAACCACTCTCCTGGCTTCCAGGAATGTCTGGGGGAAAGAGCCGGGAGGAGACTGTGGCCACAGTTCTGGGGCCCTGGAACCGTGGGGCCCAGCAGTGAAGGCGTGTCTGTGGGAGTCAGAGGGGCGAGGTGCTGAGGCCGGGCTCTGGCAGGCTCCGGGCAGGGGGCATGCTTTGGGCAGGACCTGAGTGGTGGGCAGGCCCCAGGCAAGGTGGAGGGGGCGGGGAAGGGCACGGGAGGGGGCTAGGAAGCAGGTGGCAGGGGCGGGGAGGGAGGCCCCGACCGGACCGCGGCCTGCCTTTGCTGTGTCCACCACTCTGGCCAGGACCCGCCTGGCGAAGGCAGCTGGAGCTCATTCCCGGGCTTGGGGGCGGGAGGGGAGTCTGATTTGCCCGGGTTGACTTGGGGGGGCTCTGGGCATGGGCGGCGACTCACAGAGTAGATCCGCCTGCTCCATCATATCCTGTTATTCAGAAGGCTGTATCCGCTGGGACTGTGAGTGCCTTTTGTCCTGGGGTGTGGGGGAGACGCGTGTGGCCTCTGGCAGGCTGCCGCTGTGCCCAGAGTTCATCTCCAGCGAGGGCAGAGCAGGGCCTGGCTCTTCCTTAGGTGACTGGGTAGGGGCGGGGTCCTTTCTGTGTACATATTTGGGGTGGTGAGTGGGGAGAGCGTAGTGGGGTATGGCTGGGGCTTGCGCAGAGTCTAACTCGATCGATCAGGACCTTGCCCTTGCCCAGGGAGGGGCAGCCACGGCCGGAGACCCCGGGCTCCTTGCTCTGGAGTCTGGCTGAAGGGGTTGGGAGGACCTAGGTCCCAGCCTCTGGCCTCGTTGCAAGGACTCTCCTCTTCCCAGGGGAGCCTCCTGCTCTCACTGGGGCTCTGAGTTGCTGTCAGCCCAGCACCTGGGGCTGGGGCAGGGCCTGGAGAACCTGCAGAGGCAGTCGAGCTGGGAGCAGCTGGCTGAGCGGAGCCACATAGTTCTCATTCCAGCACCCACCCCCACCCCGGCCTTGTCCCTGTCTCCTTTCCCCTGCATCCTCCGGAGGACAGACCGATCCAGGGGCCGGGTGCCCAGGGAGCCCGTGCCCGCCATGGCGGTGCAGGAGGGGGACAAGGACAGGGGCTCGGGGAGGAGGTTTGGCTGGTGGGGTCTCTTCTCACCCCCCACCCCCCACGTTGCCAGGCCGCGAGGGGAGGCGGGTGAGATGGCGGACAGCTACACGGAGCTGGAGAAGGCGGTCGTGGTCCTAGTGGACAACTTCTACAAATACGTGAATAAGCACAGCCTGGTCAAGAATAAAATCAGCAAGAGCAGTTTCCGCAAGATGCTCCAGAAGGAGCTCAACCACATGCTGACGGTAAGCCCCCACCCCCTCTGGAGGCCTCTGCCTCCCCCACCCCGCTCCAGACTCCTCTGTTCTCTCAGGGTGCCCTCCCCACCACGGCCTCTGTCCTCTTAGGGTCCCCCCCGGCCCAGGGCCTCCCCTCTCCCCCTGCAGGTCTGAGCCAGCGAGGGCTCTGCCCGCATCTCCCAAGGGCGGTGGCTGCCCAGGCCAGACCCTTAAAGGGTCTGGGGCTCTGTGGGGGCTGCCGCCCCCGGGGTGGCTGACCCCCCCACCCCTGGCTCCTCCCCAGGACACGGGGAACCGTAAGGCCGCCGACAAGCTCATCCGGGACCTGGACGCCAACCACGACGGGTGCATCAGCTTCGACGAGTACTGGACCTTGATAGGCGGCATCACCAGCCCCATGGCCAACCTCATCCGCCAGCAGGAGCAGCAAAGCGCCAGCTAGAGGCGCCTCCCGCCGCCCTCCAAGGCGCTGGCCCCCAGGCCCGGCCCGGCGCCTTCCCCAGGCTCCCCCCTCGGCTGCTTCAACCTCTCCCGGCTTCTCCTTTCAGATCGTCCCAGCTTCTCCCTCCAGACTTTCCCTTGGGCCTTGTAGAACAGGGGGCGAGGTCGGGGTCCCTCTGTGAATGTCTCACCCTGGGGGGGCCTCCCTGGGTGTTTTGGTCCTTGGAGCTAGCAGGCTCTAGGTGGGGGGGCTCTTTGAGATCTCAATGCTGTTGAGAGACCCCAGGAGTTTCCTCTCTTTTTTGGTCCACCTACCCTTCCAATGTCTGAAGATCCTGCCAGATTCCCGTCTGCTTCTGGAGTGTGCTGACCTCAGAGGGCAGCTGGCTGCTAGAGGGCTTGTTGCTCCTGGAAGCAGCAGCAGAGACCTCCCGCCCTTCCCTTAGCTCTTCTGCTGAGTAGAGAAGCACGTCCAGGCATCCCCTCCCCAGCAGCCTCTGCGTCCGGGAACGAGCAGTGCAGGGCTGGGCCTCCTCCCTCCTGCTTAGCCACTAACACAATGGCAATAAAGGCTGGATTTGGAGATTGTATCCCCCTCACGCAGTTCCATTATGATGCTCATTAAAACTTCCCCACTCCTTGGGACCACATTATGCCTTGGTCCTCTTTGTCCTGGCCCCAAAACAAGGGGGAATCTCACAGAGAAATCCCAAAGATCGAGCAAGAAAGAAGCCAGAAACCTTGGGTCCCAGCAGATGCTGTCAGCCCTGGGCCAGCGTTTCCTTCCCCCTCTCCTCCACAGAGGGCCAAAGGTCTCCAGAGCCCAGACTCAGTTTTTATTTTCTAAATGACACATACATCTCATTTAGTCTTCACTGCAGTTCCCTGAGACAGTCACCTTGAGCCATGAGTAGCTCTGAGGCCCTGATTCCTCATCAATAGATTATTCCAATACTCAGGGAAGTTTGTGGTAAGGGAACGTAGGGGTGCCGGGAAGGACGGATGTGGGAGCCCTGAGTTGTGATTGGGAGTTGGAAGGGGAACCACAGCTGTGCTGCTGGTAGGGACAATGCCAGGTTTCCCGCTTCTCCCCTGCTCTTGCACTGAGGCAACCCTGCCTGTCTGAAGGACAGGTGGCATGTGCCCCCGTGGGCAGGCAGAGGACAGGGCAGGAAGTCCAGCCAGCAGAGCTCTGATCAGGGGTTTTCAAGCTGGGGCAGTGTGCCCCAGGTTCAAGATTTCCAAGAGATGCACAGGCTGGGGCAGAACCAAGCCTGGCTCTTCCTTAGGTAATGGGGTGGGGGTGGGGTCCAGGGAGTTTTACTGGAATCCATGTACAGACCCTCTATCTTCTAAAATGGATCTGTCTCAGGCCTGCAGATAAGGTATCACACGACCTCTCCTTTCCAATAACGCTTCCCCAGTTAAAAATGAAAGGCATACCCTTTACTTGTCTCTATTATTCCTTATGTCGCCTTGACCGAATGGAAAAGAAGAACCGACTGGCACATCTTTCTCTCTATTTTCAATGGATGTAGGAGGGCATCAGATCACCCGTGGTGGATGATTGACTCATGCACCCCATGTTCTTGGTCTTGGTCAGCATTCTGGGGGGGGGGTGTGAATCCATTGCAAAAAAAGATCTCTTCAAGAAGTTACTCCAGTTCAGGTGTGGCCCACCTGGATCAGGCTGGGCTGTAATCTGGATGACTGGGGTCCACTATAGACAGTGAAGTGAGACGAGGGAGAAGCCAGAGTTGCAGCAAAAAGCTGCTGCCATGTGACAGAAAAGACAAGGAACCCCCAAATTGCTTACATGCCAGAATATACTGACTCTGGGAGGAAGCAAGCATTCTAGCCTTTGGAACCGTGAGCCAACAAATTCCTGTTGTTAAGCCAACCCATTGTATGGTGTTTTAGGGCCTGGAAACTAAAACATTGCCATAATGTTTAGAGTTCACTGAATACTCATTTAAAACAGGACTTTGCGAGAGGAGGTGGCTCAAACAGTTGAGCTCCCATCCACCCAAGGGAGGTCCAGGGGCCTCCTGAAAAAGCAAATACAAACAAGCAAAACAAATGAAAAAACCAACTCAGGGAAGCTGATGTGGCTCAGTGATTGAGTGCTGGCTTCCCACATAGGAGGTCCTGGGTTCAATGCCTGGCCCCTGGTACATAAAAAAAAAAACAAAAACATACAAACACAACATAGAAAAACAAACTACCACCAACGAAACAGAGTTTTAACAGTTTTATTTTTAAATGTCAATATAATATTTCAGAAATTATACAGTTTGCCAAGATTTAAACTTATGATGAAAAATCTTGGCTATCAACTTGAAAATGTATGAGTACAAAGTTTTTCAAAATTCCTTTGGGAAGGAGAGAAGCAAAACCTATGAAGATCACTTCTTTAGAGGGCAACAGGGCCACCAGCAGTGTGGGGAGGGGCTACTTGGGAAGGCTTTCTGGAGGAGGGCTGGGAATGGAAAGCGGCAGGCTTGGGGGAGAGGGAAATGGACAAAGAGCAGTCCAGAGGATAGAACTGGCATGGCCTGGTAGGGCCTTGGGGTGGTAGAGGAGGTGATTCCTACAAGTGGGTGATGCAGGAGAGCTCATGAGGGGTCCTGGAGGCAGTTCAGGACAGAACAGCCCTTCCTGCCTCCTCCCTCCCAAGGACGGGCTCTGCAGCGCATTTTCCAGTCTTCTACACAAGCCTGTTCCCTCTCACCCTACTCAGCATTCCTGTCTGTGGAAGACTGAATTATGTACCCCAGAAATGCATGTTTCTGTTTTAATCTACTCCTATTATGACCAGATTTTGTCTAGGTTCTTGACTAAGCTGCAAGAAATGAATTTCAAGAGCAAGCCACATCAATTAGGCCAGTAATTCATTAAGGTAGGGAGGGCAGAGAAATGGGAGAAAATAGATCACGGGTCCCAGGTAGAGAGGAAAGGACTGAAGAGTGATAAAGAGGGCTGATTTACAGACTACCGTTCCCCACTATAGATTATGAATCCCCAGGTTTACTTGTGCATTGATCCAGGCGGGGGCGAAGAGGGCCAGAATAGGCAGGGACAGGCACAGGGACAGGGCGAAGGCAAGAAGACTGATTTGGGGAAGAGCATGTGGCTCAAGTGATAGGGCTTCCGCCTACCATATAGGAGGACCTGGGTTTGATCCCTGGGGCCTCCTGGTAAAAAAGAAGAAGAGAAAGCATGCCTGCATGGTGAGCCAGCGCCTGCACAAACGAGTCATGCAGCAAGATGATGACACAACAAGAGAGAGGAAGGGGAGAGTCAAGGTGAAGGGCAGCAGAGACCAGGAACTGAGATGGTGCAGCTAACAGGGAAACTCTCCACATCAGAGGTCCCCAGAATCAAATCCTGGTGAATCCTAGAGGAGGAAACATGAGAAGAGAAGACCAAAAAGAGAGATAACAGAAGATCACACAGTGAATGGACACAGCAAAAACAGTAGGGCGGGGAAGGGCTAGGGGGAGAGGGAAGGTTAGGGGGAGGGGGAGGGGGAGAGGACTAAAATAAATAAATAAATCTTTAAGAAAGACTGGTTTGGATTTCCGCTTGCCTTTTTTTTTTTTGGAAGATTTATTTTTTATTTATTTCTCTCCCCTTCCCCCTTCCCCCGCCAGCTGTCTGCTCTCTGTGTCCACTCGCTGTGTGTTCTTCTGTGACCGTTTCTATCCTTATCAGCGGCACCAGGAATCTGTGTTTCTTTTTGTTGCATCATCTTGTTGTGTCAGCTCTCCGTGTGTGCGGTGCCATTCTTAGGTAGGCTGCACTTTCCTTTGTGCTGGGCGGCCCTCCTTACTGGGTGCACTCCTTGTGCGTGGGGCTCCCCTACGCGGAAGACACCCCTGCATGGCACAGCACTCTTTGTGCGCATCAGCACTGCGCATGGACTAGCTCCACATGGGTCAAGGAGGCCCAGGGTTGGAACCTTGGACCTCCCATGTGGTAGGCAGACACCCTATCCATTGGGCCAAGTCTGCTTCCCCTGCTTGCTTTTTAAACCACTGATTATTCTACTCCTTTGCTAATGGCACAGGAAGAGTCCCAGCTATTTTCTGTTTTCATTGATTATGCAAACAATTAAGTCCTTGGAGAATACCCAGGGCTTCTCCTGGCTTCCAAAGGAAATCTTGTTCTGAATGGGATTTCTTGTGAGGGTCTTCCAGCAGCCATCTTGGGGGTACTGGAGAACGTGTGTTCAGTGGTGGCGGTTTTTCTGCTAGGTTCCAGATCCGTCTATTGATTCCCTGTTTTACTAGCCTGCTTCACTATGGGTATGACTCCATCGTAAATAGGACCTTCTGATGAGGTTATTTTTAGTTAAGGTGTGGCCAACTGAATCAGGCTGGGTCTTAGCCCTATTACTGGAGGCCACATAAAGAAGGCCACAGAGAGAAAACCACGTGGAGGAGCAAAACCTGGAAGCCAAAGGAACTGGAGGAGAAAGGAGAAAGCATGCAGTGTGTCAGAAAAGCCAACGAACAAGTTTTGCTGGCAGCCAGTCCCAGAATGCCACCATCTTATGGGAGAAAGCATTGGCCTGCTGTTGCCTCAGTTTGGAACTTCTCCTGGCCTCAAAACCATGAACTAATAAATTCCCATTTTATAAGCCAGCCCATTGTATGATATTTGTCTTAGCAGCTGGGAAACAAAGATAGTTTTTAGTATCAGGAGTGGGGTGCTGCTATATTACAAATACCTAAAAATGTGGAAACAGTAAATGAGTGAACACCGGAAGAATTATTAGGTCCTTGGATAGAAAAAGTCTAGAGTGGTTTGAAAAGACTGTTGGTAGAAATATGGACATTAAAGGTATTTCCAATGAGGCTTTAGAAAGAAATGACAAATGTGTTATTGGAAACTGGAGGAAAAGTGATCCCTGTTATAAAGTGGCAGAGAACTGGATGAATTTGTATGCAAAGAACCACTGCCAGCTTGGACTGAAAGGGACGGAGATGGGGCAAGTTGAAAACAGAATAGCTTCAAGGACAGAAACTTGGAAGCAGAGATCTGAACCAAAAAGATCTCGGGCCAAGACAGCAGGCCCATCCAAGCGTGTGAAAAGGGCAAGCCCGCCTGTGCACTTGGAGGGCGCAGGCCACCTGCTCCGGTGTTTGGAGGGGATGGGCCTTCAGGGAGAATGCTGCCACTCCATGCTATTGTTACCAGATTTTGTCTAGGTTCTTTACTATGCTGCAGAAATTAATTTCAAGAGCAAGTTGGGTGAGTTAGGCCAGTAATTTATTCAGGTAGGGAGGGACGAGAAATGGGAGAAAATAACAGATCTGGGGTCCCAGGTAGACAGGAAAGGTTGAAAAGTGATAAAGAGGGTTGATTTACAGACCACAATTTCCCTTTATAGATGATAAATCCCCAGGCTTACGTGCACAGTGATCTAAATGGGGGAGAAGGCAATCAGAGTCAGGGTCCACAGGCAGGAAAGAACAAAACTGCTCTTTCAGGCCTCCCGCTTGGCCTTTTGAACTGTTAATTATTCCGTCCCTTTGCTAATGGCAGGGGAGGAGTTCCAGCTGTTTGCTGTTTTGATTGATTGCCCCACCCATCAATCCCTCATGAGGGCCCAATGATAAAGTCCTTGGGGAATGAATATCCAGGGCTTCTCCTGGCTTCCAGAAGAAGTCTTTGTTCTGAATGGCAGAATCTTGGGGAGGGTCTTCCAGCAGTCATCTTGGGGTTATTGATGTCCTTGTGGACTCTCTGCCAGGTTCCAGATTCATCTATTGATTCCTTTTCTCATAGCTTGCCTCACTAGGAGATGGTGGGGCTTGTGTCCCGGCATTCATGGAGAGCCTAGCCATCGTCCCAATGCTCTTAGATGGCAGGACCTTGTCTGGGGAGAGCATGGCCACAGAGCAAGTGCTTGGAAGGGTTGGGGCTTCTGCTCCACAGAGCCTGCAGGACAAGACAACAATCCAGTGACGACTCTCAGAACTTGAAATCTAATGGAGTTTGCCTTGCTGGGTTTTGGATTTGTTTGAGAACCATGACTCCAGTTTTCCTTCCAATTTCCCCCTTCTGGAATGGAAACATTTATCTCCTCCTTGTCCCACCACTGTGTGCTGTAAGCAGGGAGCTTGTTTCCCAGGTTTCACTTGTCCATCAGACAGGAGAATTTTGTTCCGGATGGACCACACACAAACTGATTTTGATGAGTCTTTGTATTTAGAATTGTTTTAAAATGGCTTAAGGTTTAGGGATGTTGTGATGGAATGAACGTATTTTGCCTGTGGGAAGAACAGGTCTTTTCAGGGGTCAGAGCTAAACTGTGGCAGATTGAATTATGTCCCCCAGAAAAAACATTCTTAATCTTAAATCACTCCCGTGGATGTGAACCCATCATAAGCAGGACCTGCTGATGAGGTTATTTTTAGTTAAGGTGTGGCCACCTGCGTCAGGGTGGGCTTTCGTCCTCTTACTGGAGGCCTTACAGAGAAGGCCACAGAGGAAAGGCCATGTGGAGGGGCCAAAGCCAGAAGTCAACAGAATTGTAGGGGAAGACACTGCCGTGCGCACTGCCATGGGACAGAAAAGCCAAGAACCAAGGATTGCTAGCGGCCAGCCCCAGAGCACCACAGTCTTTGGGGAGAAAGCATTGCCCTGCTGATGCCTTGATTTCAGACTTCTCCAGAACTCAAAACCAATCCATTCCCATTGTTTAAGCCAAAGCATGGTAAGGTATTTGTTTTAGCAGCTGGGAAACTAAGGCACTATTTTCCTTCCAAAGGGAGAGGCAAACCTGGGGAGAGGGAAATGCTATCTGTATACCAGAGACCAGAGAGGGACCCTCTAAGGAGGGTTGAGGGAGAAGCCAGAGTTTTGAGGAGCCAACCCCAGCCTTGTTCCCCAGGACCATGCGTCCTTGAGGGATGATGCTCTGCTCCTTTTGCTGTCCCTGGGACTTGGCTGGAGCCAAGGACCTCCATCCCACAAGATGTTAGAACACCTGCCAGGAAATGAGCAGGGTTATGGCCCCAGCTAAATATCTGTTACTAGGGGACCTGTGGTTAATCCTAGGGCTCTGGGAGGAAGCTGAGCAGAGGAGGTCAGATTAACTTAGCAGCAGTCTGAGCTTGCAAGTCCAGGGCCTGGAGACAGAGAGGTCCCAGAGGAGCAAAAGCAGCCACTGTCGGGTCAGGCAGCACAGCCTGCGGCCTCCCTGGGGAGTGCTGGGGCCAGAGAAGGGCTTGCCTTCCTCACCCAGGAGTCCAGGGAGCAGGCGGCCTGAGCATGGCCTGAGCAGAGCACGGCTGGTGGTCAGCTCAGGCCAGCCCCAAGGGGGAGGCTGGGCCCCTGCCAGGGGAGGGAGGAGCCAGAAGCAGCTTCCCAGGGGGACCTCACAGTGAGTGCTCCCTCTCTGGGGGGTGTCACCCAGGCCTGGCCTTGTGTCTAAACCACTTGGGACTGAAGTGGTCCAGGAAGTTGTGCCCATCAAACCCAGCTTGACCTTCTTTAGGGTGAGACCTGGACTCATCTTGTCACCAGAAGACTGCCTGTGCCAGCCTTTGCCCTCCACGTACATTTGGTTTTGTTTTCCATTTGGATTCCTAGTAAAGTTCCTTTTGAAAAATGAAACCATCCTTTCCACTTGCCCAGTGTCAAAAGTTTTTAAAAAACCCTTCTGCAGGGAAGCGGCTGGACTCCTGTCTACCATATGGGAGGTTCAAGTCCCAGGGCCTCCCTGCGAAGGCAAGCTGGCCTCCAACTGTGGAGAGCGGATGGCCTGGCCCGCGGAGAGCTGGTGCAGAAAGAAGATGCGACAAAGAACGTGCAGCGAATGGACACAGAGAGCAGACATCAAGCAAGTTGCAAGTGTGGGGGGGAATAAATAAATAAATAATAAAATAAACAAACCTTTAAAAACAAAGCAAAACAAAAACCAAAAACCCTTCCACAAACCCTCATTTGGTCTTCTGACATCCCTGTGAGGTAAGTATCACAATCCACAGTTCACAAATGAAGATGCAGAGAAGTGATGTGATATCCCCAAAGACATACTGCTGGTGGCCAGCTGAGCTGGGACTTAGACACGTCTTTTATGAACTCCATGCCAAGAGCCCAAAGGGCAGAAGGCTCTTGTCCAGGTCTTGGCCCCAATAATTATGAATGGCCAAGAGTGCCCCCTACAGGTGCTGCGTGGTAGTGACTGTGGCTGCTTCTGCGGCAGACTCATTCATTCATTCATTCATTCATTCATTCCAGCATATTATCACAAGTATATTCAAGACATATTAGGTGCTATAACAAGGAGAGTAGGAATAGATATGATTCCTGATAGTATGGGGTTTGAAGTTTAAAGGAGAGGACAGCGAATGACCACATGATCACCCAAACAACTGGATAATTACAGTTTCTGAAGAGAAGGATCACATTTGTAGGAACATTTTTTTTTTTAAGATTTTTTATTTATTACTCTCCCCTTCCTCCCATTGTCTGCTCTCTGTGTCCATTCACTGTGTGTTCTTCTGTGTCCACTTGTATACTTGTCAGCGGCACTGGGAAACTGCGTCTCTTTCTTGTTGCGTCATCTTGCTGCGTCAGCTCTCCATGTGTGCAGCACCACTCCTGGGCAAGCTGCGCTTTTTTTGCACGGGGCGGCTCTCCTTATGGGGCACACTCCTTGTGCGTGGGGCTCCCCTATGCGGGAGACACCCCTGCATGGCACGGCACTCCCTGCGCGCATCAGCACTGCGCGTGGGCCAGCTCACCACACGGGTCAGGAGGCCCTGGGTTTGAACCGTGGACCTCCCATGTGGTAGGTGGACGCTCTATCAGGTGAGCCAAATCCGCTTCCCCTTGGCTCCTTTCTTTCACTTCTCACCTCTAGTCTATCTTCAAATCCTTTCATTACACTTTCACAATCCATCCATAATCAGTCGCTTCTCTCCAGTTCTCCCACCACACCCATCTGATGTACTGTCATCTCATTTGGATGCTTGCAATAGTTTTCTAATTATTTCCCAGCTACTCTCCTTTTCCCGTTATATACTCTAGATACTCAGTTATAGAATTGTAAATCAGGCCCTGTCCCTTCTCTGCTCCAAGTCTCCCGGTGTCTGCCCTCTCCCTCTTTCCTCCCTCCCTCCACACCAGCCACGCTGGCCTAAGTTCTCTCTGCTAGAAACACTCGTCCCCACATAGTCACAGGACCCCTCCCTCATCTACTTCAGGTCTTTGCTTAAATGTCACCGTCTCAGGGGAGCCTTCCTTGACCACTTTACCTAAAATTGAACCTCCCTGCGGGCTTTATTTTTTTATTTAACACGTATAACCTCTAAAATGCTACGTATTTTACTTACTTATTGTTTTCCTCTCCACAACGCAAGCTCCGTGAGGGAAGACCTTGTCTGCCATGTACACTGTGTGTCCCCAGTGCTAGCACAGACTAAGTGAAGAACTCAATACTTGCTGAAGAAGTGAGATTCCACTTGGATGTCTCACAGTGTCTGAATCTTACCGCATACAGAAACAAAAACTCTTGGTTTTCCTCCCAAATCCACACCTGCTCTTCCCCACCCCATATTCTTTGCTCTCATCATTGTGCTACCATCTACTCTGTCATCCAAGTCAAAAGCACAGAAGTTTTCCTGGATTCTTCCCTTTCTCTCATTCCCCAGATCCAACTGATCAGCGAGTTTATAAAAAATAAATCTCAAAGTTGTCCACTTCTTTCCCTCTCTAATGTCTCTCCCCATTTCAAAACCACCACCATCTCCCAACACTGAAATAGCCATACTTCTTCCAACATGGCCTGTTTCAGTCTTTTCTCCAACATGGCCACCTTCAATCTTCTCCTTGAAATAACTGCAAAGGTGATCTTTTTCTGCTTCTTTTTCAGAATGGCCAATACCCGTGCTCATTAAAAAAAAAAAAAACGATGCTGCAAAGTACACAGAAGAAAAGGAAAAAAAATTATTCACTATGCCATCACCTAGAAATAAGCCTTAACATTTGATAAACCTCATCTGGATATCTCTCAATGCATATTTACAGCCAGAAAGACTGAGCTATAGATTTATAGGAAAAAAAAAGGTATGAAAATAGGACCATAATACATGTTTCTACTAATAAAATGTACTATATAAATTTTACTTGTAGTTAATCAAAAGAAAAAAAAGAATCAAAGGGAAAATGAACAAATTACTAAACTTTAGATAAAATTTTTTATCTATCTGGTTGTCTTTTTGGTGCATCGCTTTGCCATGCAGGGGCCTGTGCCTCCCTGTGCAGGTCTGGGATGCCTTTTTTCTTTTTTTACCAGGAGGTCCCAGGGTTTGAAGCAGGGCCCTCCATATGGTAAACGGGAGCTCAATGGCTTGAGCCACAGCTGTTTCCCGATAATTTTTTTTAAATTATGAGATTAAAAAAAAATCTGTTCACTGCAGGTTGACATTTTTAGATAGTATCTATGGACTTTGCCTGGAGGATGAGGAAAACTACTCCCATTTCTTCTACTCCAATCTACCAATTTCTGATAATTATATTTGTTGATTTAAAAACACTGACATATGCAACATTTCCATTTAGTTTCGTAACCATGATTTCCACCCAAGTTTAGTCTTACTTCTGTGAAATCATTGCTCATATACAGACCATTTAGTTCAGTTTCTTCGTTCCTACATCCTTGTTTGATTCATTATTTGCTTGGTTGGATTTCAAAGGGCTCTTGGCTCATTTTCCCTGTGTTATTTCAGCTTGAGATTGTTGCTGCTTGGCAGGGAATAAAATTCTCAGGTCACCCTTTCTTTCTCTCTGAGCTCTGTAGACATTGCTCTACTGTTTGCTGCCATTGAGAGTTGCCATGGGAAAGTCTCAGGCTACCGGATTTTCTTCCCTTGTACGTGGCTTGCCTTTTCTTCGTGGATATTTTCTCTCTCTCTTTTAAAAATCTTTTTCTTTCCTACTATTTTAATGATAAACTATTTAAAGCATACAGAAAAGTATAGAAAATAACATAATACCCAACCATAAGGTTTGTTGAATTTGAGCACTTTTCTTTATATATATATTTTAAAATTTAAAATTTTTCAGATCATTTAAAAGAAAGAAAGCAAGCAAGCTTATGGATCCAGTTAAAGTTCTGTGTACAATCACCTATTGCACTCTCCCTCTCCACAGTCCAAATGTTCATCAATACTGGTATGAGTAAACAAGTTATTATATATTATATGCATAACTTTTGGCTATTTCTTTTTAAATAATTGTATTATGTATTAATTAAAGTTTTTATTGCATTATGTTCAGAAACATAGTAATTACGATTCTTTGGAATTCATCAAGGCTTCCTCTGTAGCCTAGAACATGTTCAATATTACATTACATGATCTTCACGTGTTTGGAAAGAACACTTTTTTTCTCGTTGTTGGATGTAGATTTCTATATACAGTGGTACCTCGGGACTCATCATTAATTGGTTCCGGGAGGCATGACAAGTACCAAAACAGCGAGTACCAAAAACGGCGAGTATAAAACAAATTTTTTCATAAGGAATAATGTAAATAAATTTAATGTGTTCCCAAACCAAAGACAATGCACATTTTTAAGGCAATATGTAAAAAGATAGGGTAGTATATCATTACTTTACATGAGAAATAAATCTAAAAATTAATAAATAGTTAAATTAAATTAAATAAAAACTTGACTTTACCTGTACAGAGAAGAGTCCATGGCCTAATGGCCTGGTGGGAGGAGAGTGGCGAGGAGAAGTTACACAGTACGTTGCTTGGGAGGAGAGTTCCTCTCCAATAGAACATTGGATACTTGCACTTCCAGGTGCTCTTTCTTTTTTCTGCCTTTTTTCAAATTGCACCACAGGCTCTGACATACTCTGTCACCTTCGCTAAAAACGTATCCAGTGAGGACTGCTTCTGTTTCCTTTCAGAATTCCTCGGAAGTGTGAAATTATTTGGTTATTCAATAAATTCACATTTCTGATTGTCAGAGCTTTGTCCAGATGGTACTTCGCCACAGCAATTTTGAACTTCTGCCCATTTTGCACACATTTCTTTTATTAAGGCACTGGGGACATCCTCCCTTATCTCCTCCTCGCCTGAGGAAATCTCTTCAGCCACCTCTTGTTGATGCTTCTTCTATAGTTCCTGCAGCTCCTCAGTGCTGAGCTCTTCAAGACGTTCCTCCACTAACTCTGCAATATCAGCAACATCGGCCTCCAAACCCATGGCCTGGCCCAAAGATACAATATCCCGGACAACTCTACCCTCTGTACTTCCAGGGTTGGGGTCAGCCTCAAACCCTTCTAAGTCTCTCTGAGTCACAGCCTCTGGTCACAAATTCTGGCCTGGTAATGCCTTCTCCTCTTTTGTGATGTAGGTTCTGCTTGGCATTCCCCCCTTGCCCCCCCCCCCCCCCCCGAATCTCTGGTCTCATCACAGTTAAAAACTTGATGGGGAATAAAACTTTCAGTCTCTATGCAGTCTTGAAATTGACTGATGAATTCATCAGCAGCCATTTTATTAGCACTCGCTGCCATGCCATGCCCCACAACACTGAGGATGCCAGTCCTCTTTTTAAGATTATCAAACCTGCCATGGCTGGCCTTAAAAACTTCAACACTTTCATCACTTGGTTCCAGTTTGTTTTTCAAAATATTGGCATGCAACACTTTCACTTTTTCACATATCATGGCTTCCAATACACTGTTGCCCCCTGCTTCTCGATTACCCAAATTGATAACAGCTTTTCAACTTCCTTGAGGGTTTGGGAATGCTGCTTTGTTACTACTTTAACTCCTTTCTCAACATCAGCCTATTTATTGCTTCCTTATTCTTAATGATGGTGGAGACCATTGTCCTAGGCATATCATATTCCCCAGCAAGATCAGTAATGTGGATACTCCTTTCATATTTACCTATTATTTCTTTTTTTTCTCAATGGTGGTGTGAAGTAATTTTATTTTCTGTTCAGTGCTATCACTGCTCATTGTTAGGACCCATAAAGAGAAAAAACCACAAAAACACACAAAATGACCACAGAAGCTAAGATAAGACCACAGTTGGGTGTGCACAGGGCAAGAGCTACTGTGTGACTAACATGTGACCCTTTGTTTCTCTGGAAAGGGTTGTGAGTCACGAGGTAACTGACTCGCTTGTGTGATGAGTACCAAACGAATGACAAGTGCTGGGGCAGAATTTTTGCGTCAAAATGTGTCAAGTACCACATTTGACGAGTTTCAAAGCAGTCATGTACCAAGTTATGACCATACCAATAGCATGTATTTACCACTAATATTCAAATATTTTGTATCTCTGCTTATTTTCATGTCCTTGATCAGTTTCTGAGAAGGGTGTGTTAAAATTTCTAACTGTAATTGACTTTTGTTTCTTTGAGAATTTTTGTCAATTGTTGCTTTATGTATTTTAAGACTATATTAATAGGTACTTTTATGCTCATATTTTTTGTATTTTCTTGTCTTATGTTCCTCTTTGTCTCTTATATTTTTCATTTTGAATTCTCTTTTGTCAAATATTAAAATAATTTCCTTGGTATTTCTTTTGGTTCATATTTGCCTGGTGCATTTTTTCCTGCTCATTTACTTAAAATACTTTGAAAAGTTTTTAAGTGTTTCTCTCATATGCAACATGTTACTTAGAGTTTTTCTTTTTTTAAAACTCAATCTAGGGAAGAGGATTTGGCTCAACTGATAGAGCATCCACCTACCACATGGGAGGTCCAAGGTTCAAACCCAGGGCCTCCTGACCCATGTAGTGAACTGGCCCAAGTGCAGTGCTGATGTGCACAAGGAGTGCCATGCCATGCAGGGGTGTCCCCCACATAGGGGAGCCCCATGTGCAAGGAGTGCACACTGCAAGGAGAGCCACCCCACACGAAAGAAGCACAGCCTGCCCAGGAGTGGTGCTGCACACACGGAGAGCTGATGCAGCAAGATGATGCCACAAAAAGAGACTCAGATTTCTGGTGCTGCTGACAAGAATGCAAGCGGACACAGAAGAACACACAGTGAAAGGAAACAGAGTGCAGACAATTGGGGGGGAAGGGAGAGAAATAAATTAAAATAAATAAATCTTTTTAAAAACCTTTCAATCTGGGAATCTTTGTCTTTTAAGATTGTTTATTTGCCTTTATTATAATTACTTTATATTAAAACTTATTCTGCCATTTTGTTTTATATTTTCCATCCACTGTTCCTTTTTTGATGTTACTTTTCCCTCCTTTCCTGATTCCTATTGGATAGAGCCAACTTTCTTCTTATATCTTAAAAGTTATACATTCTATTTTTTTAAAGATTTATTTTTTATTTATTTCTCTCCCCTTCCCTGCCTCCCCCTCCAGTTGTCTGCTCTCTGTGTCCAGTCACTGTGTGTTCTTCTGTGTCCACTTATATTCTTGTCAGTAGCACTAGGAATCTGTGTCTTTTTGTTGCGTCATCTTGCTGTGTCAGCTCTCTGTGTGTGCGGCGCCACTTCTTGGCAGGTTGCGCTTTTTTCACACTTGGCGGCTCTTCTTACAGGGCTCACTCCTTGTGCGTGGGGCTCCCCTACGTGGGGGGCACCCATGTGGCAGGGCACTGCTTGTGTGCATCAGCACTGAGTGTGGGCCAGCTCATCACATGGGTCAGAAGGCTCTGGGTTTGAACCTTGGATCTCCCATGTGGTAGGCAGATACCCTATCTGTTGGGCCAACTCTGCTTCCCTACATTCTATTTTTATAAAAAGATTGTGGTTGCTTTAATTTAATCCCATGCTACTCTTTTCAGTACCTTCTAAGTGTATTATTAATTTTATATTATCCTTAACAAGAAAAGTACTTTCATATCCATTTAGTTTTTCTCTTTCCTTCCTCTTACACGCCACCATTTTGAGACTTTCTAAAATTTAATTCTGGTTGTTACAGTTATGCTTTCTCTTTTTTTTCACTGTTTCCTTTTCTTGCTTCCCTCTTGTCTTCCTTTCAACCTGCAGGACACCCTATAGCTTTTCTTGTAGGGCTGTTCTAGTGGTGATAGAGCCCCTCAGCTTTTGTTTATTGGGAATGATTTTATCATAATCATCAGGCATATAAGTACAGTACTTAATACTAATCAATGCACTAACCAATGCATGTTTCTCATTGAGCTGCAGTTAAATAGATCTAAGCTCCAGGTGTGCAATACCACACATGTTATCTCTCCTTGGAGCAGGCCATGATGCCAATTGTGTTTAAGTTCTACTTACATCACTCTGGTAATCGCTGCTCCACTTGGTGTGCCATTCACACAGCTGCAGCACCACTGACCTTAGAGAGGAGCCAGGAAGGTGGGCTCCAGCATTTCACTGGCCTAATGCATCTCACCCTTTGGCACTATGAAACAGTGCCAAATTTGGAGGCAATGTCCATCATACATCTGGCCATTCTGAGCCATCGCTGGCTGCTGGAAGAGTCTGAAACTGCAGAGTACTCTCCATCCATTTCAGGAGTATAACCAGAGTAGTAGTAGATACCTTTATTGTTTTAGGGGTCAGTGAACTACCTAGGCAATAACTCAAATGGAGAGGCACAAGGCAGTGTAGTGAAGGCCTGGTATAAGAGAGTTTGGCAATACTGAAGTCTGTCTCTTTTGATTTTTATACATTTCTAAACACTTCCAATCAGTTTATAACATATCAAATGAACTTAACTATTTTAGTACTTTGCTTTCTACTTCTACACCTTTACCATGGTGACATTAATTAACAGCTATTTTACTTTAGCAGTACAGGAAAAACTACTTTCTCAATCATTTTATGAAAACTGAAGATTCCCCGTGAAATTAAGATTATCTTTCCTTACCACCATTTTATTTTTATTTTTAAACATATTTTTAGTTTATTTTTTAAAAAGATATATAGATAAATAAAGTGTTACATAAAAATATAGAGGGGAATCTCATATGCCCTACTCCCCACACCTCCCACTTTTCCCACATTAACAATTTCTTTCATTAGTGTGGTACATTCATTGCAATTGATAAACACATTTTAGAGCACTGCCACACAGCATGGATTACAGTTTACATTGTAGTTTACATTCTCTCCCACTCCATTCTGTAGGTTATTGCAGGATATATAATGTCCTGTATCTAGTCTTTGTAATGTCATTTAGGACAATTTCAAGTCTTCAAAATGCTCCCATTTCACACCTCTTTTTCCCTCTCCCTGCCTTCAGTAACTCCAGTGGCCACTGTTTCCACATCAATGATATAATTTCTTCCATTGCTAGAATCACAATAAGTCTAGAGTAGAATACCAGTAAGTCCCCTCTAACCCATATTTTATTCCCCAATCCTGAGGATTCTGGGATGGTGATGCCCACCCCCTCCCTAATTGAGAGGGGACTTTGATCCCACATGGTTGATAGATGGGACTCTCTTGCTTGTAGTTGTAGACTCTCTCAGTTCCTTGGTGTATTGGTTGACAATTCTCAGCTCCTTGTTAGTTGTCCTGGGTGAGTCCAATGAACTGGAGAGTAGGTGTTAAAACTGCACTGAGGTTCAAGGCCCAGCTGGCACATGGACAGCCCAGAGACTCAAGTCTCTCTTACTAACACTTTAACATGCAGATTGAGGTGGCCTCTGACAGGTTTCCTGTTATGAAGTTACTTTTTGTTATTAATATCAATTAAGTTTCTAATAAATGGCTTTCTGGAATTAGCCATTTAAATGCTTCATTTCAGAAGATGCTTTTACAAACTCCTTATAATTAACTGTAACCACAGAGACTGGTTATGTTAAAATAAGCTTATTAAATTACAGTTACAAACCAATGAAATTTACTTTATCCATTTAAGAGAGGGCAGATCTACATTTCCTTCTTTAGCTTAATTTCATTAAACATGAATTTACAACTTCATCATTTTAAATATTTAATTCATATAATGCTAATTTATTTACTTGGTATTTTGTCAACCTAGGGAGACAATACCCAGACTAAATAAAATTGAAACCATTATAGTTTATGCAAGGCATATTCTTTTCCTTCCTTTACAGGAGGCTAAAACCTCTTCTTTAATAAAGTTCTAAAACTGTGAATAATCTTAAAAGCATACTGACTCTTAGGTTCTGGAATATATTACAATTGATTAATTTGTTTTAATTATAATTTAGAAAAGATCTTTCCATAGCTTTCAAGGACTTTTCCTTTATTTACTGAGATTTGGTAATAGAATTATTAACCACCCTTATTTTAAGGCTTGTAAAAAGCTTAAATTGAGAAATTATAGGACAAACTATGCTTCTTAATTCCCCAGCCTAGAAGAGTTTTAGTCTGTAACATCTAGTCCCTCCCTCCGAGCTCTTGCAAAGCAAAAACCCTGGGTCTAGGTAGATCAAAGAGCTCAGGAAAATCTTTTTCCCTTTCCCAATAGTTTTTCTATCCAGATTTCTATGTGACCTTCCCATCCTGCTTAGCCTAATTTGAGCTCCAGGAATATTCATTCACATATATAACTGCATATTTAATTTTAAACAATTTGAATAGAGTTCTTATAAGAATTTTTATTTGCTAATTTGACATTACCATTCCAACGTATGGAGATATACACTGAGAAAACAGGCAGACACAAATAGAGTTAGTCTCAAAAATAAACTTATTAAAGTTACTTAAACCTTTCATTCTTTTATAAGTTTAACTGTAAAATAACATTTAAGAGGTTTCTTTGAAGGCTATTGCTAATTAATCTAATTTATACTGTGATCATGCAGTTTTGTACAAGAATTTCATTCTTTAATTATTGACTTATAACCAAAATGTCCCCAATGCTTTAAAATACAGTTTACAGGGAAGCAGATGTGACTGAAGTGATTGAGCTCCTGCCTACCACTTGGAGGTCCCAGATTTGGATCCCAGTGCCTCCTGAAGAAGATAGTGAGGTGGCGCAATGGGCAGGCATGGCAAGCTGATGTAACAAGAGACACAAGAAGAAAAACATAATGAGAGACCCAACAAACAGGGAGTGTATTCTGCCGGTGCCTCCTAAAGAGGACAAGCAAGACAGCAAGTTGATGCGACGGGTAGGCTTGGCAAGCTGATGCAACAAGATGACACTGAAGCTGGCTAGTAAGATAGGGAATCAATAGATGGATCTGGAACCTGGCAAGCCGTCCACGTGGACGTCAGTAACCCCAAGATGGCTGCTGGAAGGCCCCTGCCCACAAGATGCTGCCATTCAGAACAAGGTTTCCTCTGGAAGCAAGGAGAAGCCCTGGCTATTCCCCAAGGACTTTATCATCCGGCCCTCCCAGGGGATTGATGGGTGGGACTGGAACTCCTTCACTGCCATTAGCAAAGGGGTGGAATAATTAACAGTTCAAAAAGCAGGCACAAGGCCTGAACTCTCTCTCTCACCTTTGGACCCCTGCTCCTGCCTTCTGTGCCCCACTCTTGCCATTTTTCCTCTGCCATGATGGCCACACAAGTAAAACCTGGGCATTTATAATCTATAATGGGGAATTGTAGTCTGTAAATCAGCTCACTTTATCACTTTTCAGGCCCTTCCTCTTCACCTGGGACCCATGATCTGTTATTTTCTCCCATTTCTCTTCCCTCCCTTAGTGAATAATTATTGGCCAACTCACCTGACGTGCTTTTGAAATTCATTTCTGCAGCATAGTCAAGAACCTAAACAAAATCTGATAACAACATAACAAAAGACACAAGAAGGAAAACAAAGAGAGGCACAACAAAGCAGGGAATGGAGGTGGCCCAGGCGATTAAGTTCCTCCCTCTATCAGAGGTCCCAGTGCCTCCTAAAGAATCAAGGAAGACAAACAGACACAGCAAGGGCAAACAATGAGGGCGTGGGGAGAAAGAAATAAATAAAATAAATCTTAAATAAAATAAAATACTGTTTACAACCTTTTCCTTTACTTCTGAACTTTGCTTATTTCCAATTTTGACTTTGGCAGACCTTGGATGAGCAAGACTGATTCCAGTATACACTCACTAAGGTCAGTGAAGCCTCAGGGAAACTGGTTTCTCTCATGAATAGCTGCTGTTAGGAATCCTAACACTCAAGGTGAGTGGCCCACCTCCCCAGTCCTTGGAGATAATAAGACTCTGGCGGTCACTGGACTGGAAGAGGAGACATTCAACCCTGAGGGTCGAGAATTCCACCAGGCAGCAGTTTAGCCCACACTTGGAGCCATGAGAGAAAGCAGGGTTATTGGCACCAGGGGAAGGACAGGAGACAGGGGTGTTTTAAGTTTGCTTTCCCCTGTGCCATTGGGGGCAGAAGTGGTCATGAAATAACTATAAGCAAAGGTAAGGAGTGAGTCTAGATCTGAAATGACCATAAACAAAGGCAAACTCAGTTTGTAATTACTGTCACAATAGCTGAAGTCTACGGGCTAGGTCAAACTAGTTAGAAAATAACCATAATCAAGGGTAAGTTTAGTTTGAAGTAGCCATAAACAAAGGTATATTAGTTTGATTACCATTATAATAGCTGAAATCTAAGCTATATTCAGCCCATTATAATTATGTCAGTCATTATCCTTATGCTGTTTTATAATGTAAAGGCATCTATCTATATAATGATGTAACTCTTAGTTTCTAGTCAGTTTCCACTTAAAAACAATTTGAGCACTTCTGTTCATTAAGGAACTAAAACAATTTCATCAGTAACAACTTTGCTAAGTCTTTCCCCTTTTCCACAGTTGAATTAATTTCACCTGTCATTTTTTCATATACCAAATTCAGTTGCAAGAAAAGGGGATTTGGCTCAAGCAATTGGGCTCCTGTCTACCATATAGGAGGTCCAGGATTTGATACCCAGGGCCTCCTAGTGGAGGCAAGCTGGCCCACATGGTGAGCTGGCCCAAGTGGAGTGCTGGCCCATGCATGAGTGCTGCCCCACACAGGAGTGCCAGCCCATGTGGAGAGCTGAGGCCGCATGATGATGCAACAAAAAGAGACGCAGAGGAGAGACAATAAGAGACTTAGCAGACCAGGGAACTGAGGTGGTGCAAGAGAATGATCCCTTTTCTCCCACTCCAGAAGGTTCCAGGATTGATTCCCGGAGCCACCTAATAAGAATAAAAGCAGACACAGAAGAACACACAGTGAATGGACACAGAAAGCAGACAATGGAGGGAGGGGGGAGCAATAAATAAATCAATCTTAAAAAAAAATTCAGTTGCAAGATGCTATTGACATTTAAAGACTTTTTTTTTTTTAGTTTTCTTTTCACTGTTATCCAATTTGTAAAAGGTAAACCCCAAATCTGATTTATGACTTTCTAGGTACACAAGCAGACTAACAAGTTAAAGCAAGCACAGACTAGAACAGAAGGGAGAATTTTACACTCTTAGCTTAGTCTAGGGGAAGACGACTTTAGAACCACTGGAACGCAAAGCTCCCAGTGTCTGCCCATGGCAGAAATTTCGTGCAGGACTCTCCAGCTTTGTTCCCCCAGGAAAATCCCTGGGCAGCAGCTAGGTATGGAGTTAGGGATCTAGAAAAGCCCTGCCCTTGATGAGCCACGAATTGGGGCTGCTCTGGGGACTGTAGCCCATTAGTTACTTCCCACAGAGGGTAAAACCTTGCAAGCCTTTTTTCGCTGGAAGGATTGGAGTGCTACAAGGAAATAGGCAGGGAGCTAGGAAAGTCAGGAACCTTTTCATCATAATTGATGGCACATGGAGTTCCTTATTCTACAGGGGAGAGGTTTTGTAATTAGAGTGCATTTCCTCATCCCTCTAAGGCAGGGGCTATTAACCTTTTTTTGTTCCATGGACCACTTGTTAAGAACCCCTGTTTAATGAGATATGACCACGTGGTCTCTGGTCCTCAGATCCATCTGTCCCCTCCTCTCTTACACAGGTTCAGCTGGAATTCAGGGTCCCAGAGCCCACTCTCACCCATACTGCAGCCAGGTGGTGTGGCAGGAAAAGATTAGACTAGGCGGGTAGTCCCAATGTGAGAGCCATCTGAAGCCAGCTAGTAAGCTAGGGAATCGATAGATGGATCTGGAACCTGGCAAAAAGTCCATGTGGACATCAATAACCCCCAAGATGGTTGTTGGAAGACCCCCACACCCCAAGATTCTGCCATCTAGAACAAGACTTCCTCCAGAAACCAGGAGAAGCCCCAGATAGCCCCCAAGGACTTTATCATAGGGCCCTCATGGGGGATTGATGGGCGGGTAACCAATCAAAAACAGCAAACAGCTGGAACTCCTCCCCTGCTATTAGCAAAGGAGTAGAATAATTAAGGTTCAAAAAGCAGGGGCAAGGCCTGAACTCGGTCTCTCACTTTTGGACCCCTGTTTCTGCCTTGTGTGCCCTGCTCTTCCGCATTTTCCCCTGCCATGGTCGCCACGCAAGTAAAACCTGGGCATTTATCATCTATAATGGGGAACTGTAGTCTGTAAATCAGCCCTCTTTATCACTTTTCAACCCCTTCCTCTCTACCTGGGACCCATGATCTGTTGTTTTCTCCCATTTCTTGTCCCACCCTGCCTGAATAAATTACTGGCCTAACTCACCCGACGTGCTCTTGAAATTCATTTCTGCAGCATAGCCAAGAACCTAGACAAAATCCAGTAACACAGCTATTATCCTAAGGGTGGAAAACACATTTGTCAGTCTGGGGGCGTCTCACTGCTAGACCTGGTTAAACGGATTGCTCGCTGAGCCAGTGTCTTGGAAATCAGGGAGCCCTGCTCGCTGTCCCGTGTTCTGGGGATTGGGAGCTTTGTCTCTGGGAGTCCCCAGAGTTTTAGAGGTCTTGGGAACATCTGGGGCCTGTTCCCAGTACTTAACCCCCAAGCCAGACTTTCCTGCTAGGAAAGGGGCGGGCTAGGGAATTTCAAATGCTTTGGCCTACTTTGCAGTGGTCTTAGGAGCTGGCTGTGAGTGACCTGACCCCATAGCCGTTCCCAGGGACTGAGTTCCTCGCTTAAACTTGCCATTAAAAGCCCATAAAAAAAAACTAGGCACTAATTGTCCTGTCACTTGCCAGCAAACACCCTCAGGGACACCCCTGCGCTCCCAGACAATCTCTGGACCTCTCCCGGTTAGAGAAGGAACGAGACCTCAGGGCACTGTGAGGGCGGGGCTTATGCCTCCCTTACAAATGCATTTTCAGTTTCCAAGACATTCCAAAGCAGCTCACAGACCCAAATGAGGACAGTAGTAGTTGGAAGATCAAAGGTATTTTTAATTAAAAGGAGTTAAGTAGCGGTCTAAAGAAAGGAGACATCCTGTGATAGCCATTCTGAACTCAGTGAGCGTCTGGTAAACTCCCTGTGGACTCCTGCTCGACTCAGGCCAGGTGCCCAGTCAGGTCTCCAGGGCGGTTTCACCTGCCACCCAGAACTTCCTTGGATCTACCTGGCGCGGGGACTCACCCTACCACCTCCCGAAAGGGAGCTGGAATTCTGGGCAGAGTTTTTGTGCTTCAGCAGCCTATCCAGGAACCCCCTGGCCATTAACCCTTTAAAATGTCAGAACCAGAAAGGGGAACAGACAGGCCTTAAAACTCACCAGTGTCCCTTAGGGGTCGGGGAGCGCCACTCGCTTATCTTTCTCTTGGCAATGGCTTGCCAAATGAAGCCGGGGAAGTGTCGGCTTCCTCTAGGTTCTTGGCTATGTTACATAAAAGAGTTTAAGAATATGCCAGTTTAGGAAGGCCAGTAAAAAGAATTTATTGGGAAATGGGAGAAAGAACAGAGTTTGCAGAGAAATGTGAGAGAAAGATGGAAATATGCACCAAGATTTGGTGTGGGATCCTCTAGGCAGAGAAAGCTTTAAGTTTATTTTTAAAGTTACAGAAAAGTTACACTGAAAATACAGGGGATTCCCATATACCCCATCCCCCCTCACATTTCTCCCTATTAATAATATCTTCTGGGAAGCGGATTTGGCTCAACGGATAGAGTGTCCGCCTACCACATGGGAGGTCCAGGGTTCAAACCCAGGGCCTCCTGACCCGTGTGGTGAGCTGGCCCATGCACAGTGCTGATGCGCACAAGGAGTGCTGTGCCACGCAGCGGTGTCCCCCGCGTAGGGGAGCCCCATGTATACAAGGAGTGCACCCCGTAAGGAGAGCTGCCCAGCATGAAAAAAGTGCAACCTGCCCAGGAGGGGCACTGCACACACAGAGAGCTGATGCAGCAAGATGATGCAACAAAAAAGAGATGCATTTTCCCAGTGCCACCGGATAATGCAGGCGGAAGCAGAAGAACACACAGCGAATAGACACGGAGAACAGACAACGGGGGTGGGGGGTGGGGAAGGGGAGAGAAATAAATAAAAAATAAATCTTAAAAAAAATAACATCTTCTGTGAGTATGGTACATTTGTTACAACTGATGAACAAATCTGAAGCAGTGCTACTGAAGGTCAATTGTTTTTGTCTTCTGGAAATTCCTTTCTCAGAATGCCTAACAATACCCAATGCAGGTGGCCATTTTATTTTACTTGACAAATGTCCTTCCAGCATGGTTTCTTCTTCTTTTTTTTTAAAGATTTATTTATTATTATTTTTTATTTATTTCTCTCCCCTTCCCCCGGAGTTGTCTTTTCTCTGTGTCTATTTGCTGGGTGTTCTTCTTTGTCCGCTTCTGTTGTTGTCAGCAGCAAGGGAATCTGTGTTTCTTTTTGTTGCGTCATCTTGTTGTGTCAGCTCTCAATGTGGGCAGCGCCATTCCTGGGCAGGGTGCACTTTCTTTCATACTGGGCAGCTCTCCTTACAGGGCGCACTCCTTATGCGTGGGGCTCCCCTATGCAGGGACACCCCTGCATGGCAGGGCACTCCTTGCATGCATCAGCACTGCGCATGGGCCAGCTCCACACAGGTGAAGGAGGCTGGGGTTTGAACCGTGGACCTTCCATGTGGTAGACGGATGCCCTAACCACTGGGCCAAGTCCACCCCCTGCCTGCTCTCCTGAAGCATCAGACTAATTCCCCACAGGGAGACTTCTCAGCTTGTTCTCAACCTCAAATGTTATTGCTTCAATAAAAGGGACACTGGTTATCCTTTTCAGGGAAATGCATGCTCTGCCCAAGGGTTCAGGTAGCATGTTTCTGCTCTCATCCCACTCCCTTGCTTAGATAACTATATTTGGCAGGTGCCCTTCACTTCATGATTTGTGGCTCAGAGTTGTACCAATTTCCTTTTTCCATTAGCTGTGGTCATTTTCCCTCTACTTTTTGTTCTGTTTGGTTTTTCTTAGTGGGGTTCCAAAGTGGAGGAAACTACTTCTACTCCATCTTGTATAGGAACTTAAATGTTTAAGACTTAAATCAGCTTATGTCATTACCTCACTTAAAATCCTCTGATGGCATTCTGTTGTATAAAATGCAAACTCCTTGCACTGGCCTAAGAGGCTCTGACCTCTCCAATCCCATCTTATGCCATTTTGTCCCATTTCCATCCATGACCTATCCACACTAGCCTTCTATTGCTTCCTTCATGCACCCAACTCTTTCTCACCTCTGGGCTGCTGCCTGCAGCATTCCTCCTCCGTGCTCCAAGTGGGCAACTCTTCGGGCCTCAGATGAGAGGTCTCCTCCTCAGCAAGCCCTATCCTGACCACCCTACCCAGGTGGGTGCCACCATCTCCATGACTTTCCATCATTGCACCTATTGGTTCACATTTGTAACACATACTACAATCTGTAATTGTACATTTATTTCCTATCTTTTTAAAAAAAAGATTTATTTTATTTATTTCTCTCCCCTTCTCCCCACCCCCACCACAGTTGTCTGTTCTCTGTGTCCATTTGCTGTGTGTTCTTGTTTTTGTCCACTTCTGTTGTTGTCAGCGGCACGGAATCTGTGTTTCTTTTTGTTGCGTCATCTTGTGTCAGCTCTCTGTGTGTACAGCGCCATTCTTGGGCAGGCTGCACTTTCTTTGGTGCTGGGCGGCTCTCCTTATGGGGCACACTCCTTGCGCGTGGGGCTCCCCTACGCGGGGGACACCCCTGCGTGGCAGGGCACTCCTTGTGAGCATCAGCACTGCGCATGGGCCAGCTCCACATGGGTCAAGGAGGCCTGGGGTTTGAACCGTGGATCTCCCATATGGTAGACAGATGCCCTATCCACTGGGCCAAGTCCGCTTCCCTATTTCCTATCTTCTTTACTTAACTATATGCTCCACCAGGGCAGGAATAAGTCTCTTTAATCCACCAATGCCAAGTGCCTAGCACAGTGTCACTATTCAACAAACATTTGTTGTCGGCAAGAATGGAAAATGGATTGGATGGTGGTGATGGGAGCACAGCATTGTGATTACAATTAACACCACTGAATTGTATACTTGGAAGTGGTTAAAATGGGAAATTTTATGTTATATAAATGTCATTGCAATAATGATAATGATGATGATGATGATGATGATGATGATGATGATGATGAAACAGAGAGTTGTATCCTCAAGGGCCACACTGAAGAGTTGGAATGATGTGGTGGTCAGTAGAGACCCAAAAAGTTTTTGAGCAAGTGAGTGATAGAACAGAAGCAATGTTTTTGAAAGATTAGCAGGATAGCTATATTCAGAATGGATAAAGGAGGGAAAAGACTGCAGGCCAGGAGGAGACTGGTACAGAGCTTGCTGTCGCAGGGCAGGTTCGGGTGAGGCTGGAGCTACAGGAACAGAGGAAGGGTTGGCGAGGCAATGTTCCAAGCAGCACTTGGCATTTGCTCAGGGAGGGCTTGTGGCTGGTGAGGCAGCTCGGCTGCAGCTGGGGTTCCATAGAGCAAAGTGGAGGTGATGCCCACATTGGAGCTGGGGTGACTGAGGGACAAAGGAGTTCACGGACAGAGCCTGGCCCGAGGGTGGAGTTGGCTGAATGAAGACTCCAGCACTAAGATTTTAAGGAGTTGTCTAAACTGAGGGGCTGGCGATGCTGTGAGAGTGAGAAAGAGGCAGGAAGAGAGAGGGAGTGGGAGAGAGTAAAGGATGGTGGACTAATGGTAGCTCCACTGATGGGGAGGCAGTGGAGGAGGAACCAGGGAAGTAGCCAGAGAAAGAACTCAGGGCAAAAGTGTTGGAGAGGTAGGGGATTCAGCAGAGGTTCTCTGCAGCCAGGCTGACCTGGTGCTGATCTGGTGCTACATGTAATCTCCTGAGCTTCTGTTTCCTGATCTGTTAATCACAGGCATTGCTCACATTATAGGGTGGTTGGGAGGATTAAATTGGATAAGATATGTACAATACTTTGTGCAGTGCTTACACCGAATAAATTTTAGTTTCTTCCTGCCTTCTTGTCTGCCTGCTTTCTTTCCCTCTTAGGAGCAGATGTCTATCTGGCCAGAGGCTGAGCAGGCTCTAAACATCATTCTTTATTGCTTCATTCAGGGATAATTTTGTTCTGAGAGATCAATCCTTGTTTATCCTTATGACTTCCTGGTAAACCAGTCATTCCAGGAATCAGCTCTATTTCTTTCCAGCAGCAAAGTCCTTGAAAAGTCCAAACACAAACCAGAAGACTGGTTGGTGAAGAGAGGGGAGCTGGGGGTTGATGACCTTAGAGGATTGCAGGAATGTGCTGGGATGATGATGTACGCATCTATTCCCATGCAGGGAACCGATTTCTTTATCTATGAAATGGAAATCGGGAGGCACTGATCTAGATTGGGCCAGGTTGTCACCAAGCTCAGCTGATTTTGAAGCTGGATCGAGTTGTTCTTCCAATTATAATGGAAAAAATATGGTCTTTTCCAAATTAGGAGAAAGTATGAAGCAACCATACTGACTTTTCTCCATTTTAAGATTTTTAAAATCTATTTTTTCTTAAACCGTTAGCACCTCCTACTAGCACATGACAAAATGAGAACTCAAAGGGTAAATAAATATTGACAGGGGATCCAGGAACAAATCATTGTTCTTGTTTTGATGGATGTGTGGGGTCATGATCATGGTTTTATTTTGCTGATGTGTCAGGTGGCCACATCTCTGCAGTGACATTGGTTCTAACTCTATGTCATGGTTTCTTCTTCTACTGCTACATCTGATAGCATTCATTGAATGCTTGCTATGTAGTTGATCTGTGTTATCTCATGTGATCTGTGATAATACTATGTGCATGTTACAGAAGAGGAAACTGATGTTCAGAGGAAGGTTAAGTAAGGGAAGGTCACGTGCCTAGTGACGTGACTGTGGTAGCTTGCTGCCTTCTTCTGTTAAGACACCCTTGGCCATAGGACTGACACTCTTGACCCATACTGGCCAATAGTGACAACCCATCATCCTGGCAACAAGGACTGGCCCAAGGCTGGGTTAAGGAGCCAAGCTGGGTCAGTCAGGGCTCTTCCCTGGGATTGCTATACAAAGCTGGGAGAGAGTGTGGCCGTATTCCTTGTTATATGGAGAGGCCCTGCTGCAGTAAGAGAGAGTGAAGACCACAGGCAAAGAGAAACAGGGATGAGTGGTGATGCGAGAGGATGAATGGGTGGGTGGTGGTAAGAGTTCCCAGTTCTAGTTCCCAAGGCTGTGAATCACTTTTGATCCTGTGAATTCCTGCAGTGACCTTAACAGCTATGTAACACATACACCACCTTTTGTGCTTTGGTGAACTTGAGCTGCATTTCTGTCTCTGATAGCTAAAAGATCTTGATTAATAGAACTAGAATGTGGTGGAGCCAAGATTCAGATCCAGCGTCCACAGTCTTAACTTCTTTGCTGTAACTATTCCCAGTACTACACATCAATCTCTTAAAATATCTCCTGTTAAACCACTTCCTCATGAGCTACACCCTGTTTTCAAAAATCAATGCTCACTCTCCTGAGTCACCTTTCTTTTTCTGAGGCTGCCCTTGGTTCCTTTCTGAGATTTAGGCAATTCCCTAGGTTTATCAGCAAGACACAACGCATCTCTCAAGTTGGGTGTTTCCAGGAAGATTATTAATCTCACTGCTTTATGTTGATTCCTGTTAGTGCTGGTTTCATTTTCTATGACATTTTTTGGCAAGTAGCACAGCCTGCTCCTGAGCCAGGCCTTGGGAACTATGGGCCTCTGTGCACTGCCTCTCTGTACGAAGTTCTGTAAGGAGTTGTGGTGAGAGGCAAGTCCCCAAATCTGAGGTTCAGCAGTGGCAGGAAGACATCTGGAGAAAGCAGTGTCTTTCTAACCTGCTTTCACTGGGACACAAACGGCGGTGGGGGTGGGCTGGGCAGAGGTTGGGTGCTGTTGAAGGCACAAGGAATGGCTTGGTCCTGAGCAGGGTCCCCGAGGAATGGCTCTTGTTAGTGGTGTAGATGGCCACAGAGAGGACAAGAAGGAGGAGGCCTGATTATTGGAGTTTCTTGGGTGCTAATGGTTCACAATCTTCTCTCTTTTAAAAAGTCTGAAAATCTCAGCTGTGGACCAGAGAAGGCAATTTGAAGCTAAGGCCAAAAAGGTCTTTTATATTTCTCTCTGCTTCCTGCACTGTCCTCACCCAGCTCAGCACAAAGAGCAGCTGCCCCACGGCAGCCCTCCACGGTGGCGCCATCAGCGGAGGGGGGAGCAGCACAGGAGGAGGGGCGCTTCTTCCCAAGGACAGGCTTGGTGAGAGAGAGGGAGACCAGCCTGGATGGTCAGAGCCCAGCCTGCTCTGAGCTCTCTAGCAGCCTCACTTCTTTCTGGGGAGGAGGGAGAGAGAAATGGAAAGACGAGTGGAGTGGCTCCTCCCCAGAAGAACCCCTCTGAGGACTGGGGCATTAAATCTCTGACATTGGCAAGGAGGAAGTTTCCAGTGACATTGAAGGGAGCTGGGTCCCTAGAATGGTAGGTCAGCAAGTCAGCCTTCAGAAGGTTCAGGGGATGAAGACTTAGAGGTGTGGCATTGCAGGGAAGGGGAGAGGAAGGCGGCTATGAGGCGTAGCTCTTGGGCTTCCATTCTGCGTTCACCAAACACCTGCTCCACTTTAGGCCATGGATACCGGTACTTAACAATACTTAGTGTCTATTTCCCAGAAGCCCAGTCTAGCAGGGGAAATAGGTAAGCAGATAGTCATGATTAACGGTAAAAGGCACTGTTACAGGGCAATGGGCAAGGAGGAGCTCCTAACGGTGTGTGTGTGCACACTTGTTTTAGTTTGCTAAAGGATGCTGAGAGCAACATACCGGAAATGGATTGTCCTCCTCTCTCAAGTGGGAAAAGATTATACCAACTTCCTGGGACTGTTATGTGAATTCAATGGGGGTAATGTATGGAAATCACCCAGCACACAGTAGGGTGCACCTTCCGGCAAGGGGAAAGCACACACCCACAATGAATGACAGATCCGGGAGGATCCGAGCCAGAGTGACTAGACGGCTCTCTCATGCTGACCATAGTATCAGCATGAGAGCTAAGTTATGGGGCTCATCAATAAAACAGGGGAAATAAATTGTTACTTGATGAAATTTGGTAAGAAGAAATATTTCAGAACAGTTTTTTGGTGGAAATGGGGATAACGAAAGGGATCTTTGTGGTAAAAAAGTTCAAGCCCAGTGGGGCTGCGGAAGGATAGAAGGTTTGAGAGGTGACTGCTAGGGGGAGTGGCGTTTTTCTTTTTGGAGTAATGAAAGCATTCTAAAATTTTTTTGTGTGGTGGTGAATGCACAATATTGTGATTATACTAAAAGCCATTGATTACATCATTTGGATAGATCATATGGTATGTGACTATATGCTTTTAAATAAAGTTTAAGCCCAGAGGTAGGGTGCAGCTCACCCCAGGGTGCACAGTGAGTCAGAGGCAGCAGGAGGACTCAACGGGAGGTCATTTCTCTTTCCACCGCCCTGCCCTGGGGAATGGAGGTGGGCGGCGGGAGCTTGGCAGTGTTGGGTCCCTCACTTTTCGTATTTTTAAAAAGGTACTTTGATTACGTAAATGTTACAGAGAATATATAGGGAATTCCCATATGCCACGTTGCCCACACCACCCCCATTTTCCCACATTAGCAACATCTTTCATCAGTGGGGTACATTCATTGCAATTGATAAACACAATTTGGAGCATTGCTACCAAGCATGGATTATAGTTTATATTGTAGTTTACGCTCTTTCCCATTCGACTCTAGGTTATGGCTGGATATAAAATGGCCTGTATCTGTCCTTGTAACGTCATTCAGGATGATTCCCAAGTCCCAAAAATGCCCCCCTATGACATCTGTTTCTCCTTCCCCCTAATCCCAGGACATTCGTGGGTCACTGCCTCCACAACAATGGTATTTCTTCCATTGCTAGACTCACAATAAGTTTATAGTAGAATACTAATAAGTTTATTTAGTCCATAGTTTGGTTCCCAATCCTGAGGACTCTGGATGGTGATGCCCACTCCACCTTAATTGAGGGGGGGCTTCTATCCTCTACATCCAATGGATGGGTCTCTGTTGCTTGCAGTTGTAGACTCTCGGTTCTTTGGTTTGTTGTTTGTCCATCATCTCCTCCCCGTTAGTTGTCCTGTGTTAGTCCATTGAGCAGGAGAGCAGGTGTTGCAACTCCTTTGAGATTCAGGGCTCAGCTGTCACATGGACAGCCCAAAGATTTCAGTCTCTTGGTTGTACACCTACCAACTCTTTATACCTACCAACTAATTATAGGTTCCAATAGAAGGACAGAAGAGTCATGCACAGGGAAACCACTGCTGAGTCTAACTCTGTCACACTGGGCAGCACACTGGGTTAGGGCCCCCTGGCAAGGGGCCAAATTCCTGAGGTGTCTGTCCTGACTGTAGTGTCTGGATGTCTCCACATCCCTGAGGGTCCCTCACTTTTGACACCTAGTTCCCTCCTGCTTCCCGGTATTGGGCTTTCATCTCATAAGTCCACCCGGGCTTCTCAGCAGGGACTGGGCAGGAAAAGCCTTATATGTGCAGGCAGGTGTGAGGGGTGTGGGTGTGGGAAGGCTCCTAGGAGATGAATCAACACCACCCTCTCCTGTGTGAGTCACCAGCAGGGCATGGGAAAGGCTGGCAGTTGGCAGAGGGAGGGACAGGGGAGAGCCGCGCGAGTGCAGCCCTGCAATGACGGGTCTCTACCACCAGGCGGCAGGAGCCGGACAGGAAAAGACCTGCCGGCAGCTGGTGGGAAACTCCCCGCAAGCCCAGCCGAGCCGCGTGAGCTGGTGGATGGAATGCGAGGGACAGGCTCTCTGGCCCCGCTGCCTGCCGGTGTCCAGGCTTCCCTCCCCTTGTAGGGAACTGGAGAAGGTCAGACCAGGATTGGATTTTAGCAGTCCTTCTATCCCACCCTCGCTCCCCGAGAGCAGAGAGTAAGTTGCTCAAGGTCACACAGAAATTTAGGGGCAAATTAATAGGATTTTCACCAGTCCCAGGAATAGGGCCAGCCAGTGGGCACAGCCCTGGCTCGGTTCCTGCGGTGGAAACACCCCGTTAGGGACAGGCCGAAGCTGCCCCTGTTAATCAGCCCGGTCCTCTCTTTCAGCCTGTGTCGCTCACAGTCCCTCTGCTTCCGTGACTTGGTTGTTCCTTGGCCTTTGCTCCCAGCTCTCCTGCAGCCCTTCGCCCTCTCTCTTTCTCCCCCGCTCTGTCTGCTGCTGCCTCCATCCTTGCCAGCAGGGGAGTTTGCTGAGCTCCCTCGCGGCTCCCTGGAGCAGGGTGTTTCCTGCAGTGACTCCTCCGGGATTTGTGGCTCTCGGAAGCTCTGTGTTCTGTTTTCTAACCGGCTGCCTCAGTTCCACTCCTGGGATCTGGAGAAGTTATGAGCTGGTGGCATAATCAGTGGCGTGTTTTCAGGGACTGAGAAGGCCCTGGCTTCTAATTACTACCCTCGGTGTCGTGTGCCTCCACCCCCGCTGCCATTCAGTGACGGGAAACGCTGGCCAGCACCTGGTGTGGGCGAGACCCTTTGCTTACGCAGAAATGAGTAACACCTGACCCCTGCCTAGGGCGCTCACCGTGGAGGAAGGGAGGCAAAAGGAGAAAAAACAAGTACAGGAGCGATTCGATCTAAAGCAGACTGTTGTGTACACACAAGAGAAGGACAAAAGGAGTGCTTTGTATGTGACAGAACAGGTAGAGATCAAATTTGGTTGGGGCCCGGGGATAGCTCCATGAAGCAGGTGGCATTTAACTGGGCTGGAAGGATAGTTGGGATTTCAGCAGGAGGAGATAGATAAGGGGTGTGTGTGTGGGGGGGGCGCATCCTGAGCGGAGGGATCAGCATAAACTAAGGAGGGCCTGGAAAATGCAGAAAGCAATGAGCAGGGCAGTTAGGGTCCCAGCTGAGGAGGCTGGAAAGCATGTGGGGGCCAGAGTCTGGGACTTCCTACTGCTAGGCTTTACAGGAGAGCCGTGAGGATGCTTTCGGGGTGTCTGAGCAATGCACTGCACCCTCTTGTCCTTACCCCTCAGTGTGAAGGATTTTTATTCCAAACCCTCTCTGAGAGCAGGTTTTGATGGAGAGAAGTAGCATAAGGATTAAACGGTCTTGGGAAGGAGGGGACACCCGGCAGCTGTGCAGAGGCTTAGAAAAGGAAAAAATGATGCTGGGAGCCCCAAGGCCTGACTGCATTATGCCCATTCAGGCTGGCCCCCAAGTCCCCCCGTTGCCCCCAGAAAGAGACCAGTCTGGTTTCACAGTCGGGGCTTCTCTATGGTGTTCTAATCCAGGCTCCCCCACCCTTGCCTGGTGGGGGTCTGGGCCCGGGGCTCTGTCCTTCAGGCTGGGTGGGGCTTCCGCCCCGGCTCTGGGACTGCTGCTGCCTGCTCTGGGGGAGAAGGGCGGTGCCGCTGAGTCACTGCCTGGGCATCTGGGCCTGGAACCACTGGGTGAGTCACCCAGAATGAGGGAGGGGGTGCGGAGGGGGTGGGGGCGGGGACGAGAGCAGCTTGACCTCTGGAGTGGGGAGGGGGCTGGCTGCAGGGAGGGTGGCGCTCAGACTGGGACTGGGGAGAGACACAGAGCAGCAGGCCAAGGGGGCCCTGGGAGGGCCAGTGTGCCCCCCTTCCCCGAAAACGCCCCCGCCTGGGCTGGGCTCTGAATGGTCATGGTGTTTGCGTTGCTCTGAGTGTGGGGAGGGGCACGTGTGGCGAGGGCGTGGGAGTGAGGGGTCCGTGGCTGTGGCCTCTGCTTCAGGCCTGGCCTTCCGGCTGGGAAAGAGGGGAGGGGTGACCCTCTTGCTCCTCCTACCCCCGAGCGGGAGAAGAGGGGCCGCAGTGGCTTTTCTGTTTTGCTTTGTTTTGTTTTTAAATCCTCCTCCTGGCTTCCTCCACCCTGCACAGCCTGCTGCTCACTCCAACCGCAGAGCCATTCTGCAGCTGTGTGCAGAGCCGGCGTCCCTCTTTGTTCTCGGTCTCCTTCCAGCCCCTTCCTACTCAAAGGGGCCTTTCAGGGTACTCTCTAAGGACAGCAGTTACCTCATTACCTCATCACCAGGTATCCTGGTGCCAGCCCTTACAAGTAGCTTTGTTTCCCCACCTCCTGCAGTCGGCGCAGCTCTCCTCCTCCCGGTACCCCACAGCTGCCTTCTCTGGCCCCAGCTTTGCAATGGTTGGCCCCCAGCCCCATCTCTCTCTCTCTCACACACACACGCATGCGCACTCATTTTGCCCATTAGCAAAAATGGAGAGCCAGTGCCCCAAAGAGTCAGACTGGAGGGGGCGGGGGGTGCTGCCACCCTGGGACGCCGGGCGCAGGGCCGTGAAGCAGCCTGCTGTGCCTCGGGCCCCTGGGGGAACTAGGCCTGGCATGGGTCTCCAGGCGTCCGGTGCAGGGGCTGCCTCCCTTTGTCCTGGGTCCAGTCTCCCCCTGCCAGCCCCCAACCCCGAGTTGTGGCCTGGGTGGGCTCGAGGCTGCCCTGAGCTGGGCCTAGAGCCCTCCTGGAGCTGGTGACAGCACTGGCAGCCTCGGGCAGGGAGGGGGCCAGGAGGAAGTGGATGGGGGTGGCAGGAGGCCAAGCTTTGGCAGGATCAGGTTAGGACAGGTTCAGTTTCCTTAAAATGCCAAGTTGGGGGCCAGTGGCGCGGGCATATAAACCCCTGCCCTGGGCTCCTGGCTGCTTTGCATTCCCTCCTGGGCCTCCCTCCACTGCCTGGTCTGGTGAGTACATCTGTCCTGCTGAGGGTCCCTGCCTCTTTCCGTCCCTGTAGTTTTCCCACTTTGGCTTCCTTGGTGGGAACAGCCTGCGTCTCTTTTATCTGAGAAGTGTCAGATTGAGGGGTCTTAGTCCAGTCTCCTCTGTGAGGATTACTCAGTCCCTCAGCGAATCTCTGAGTTTGGGGGTCCCTTTGTGGGTCTCTCAGGTTGAGTCTGTCTGCCTCAGGGCCCTACTTTGGGGGTTCAGGTCTAGGAGTAAGAGGTGTGTGTTTGGAGCTGCCTTAAGGAGAACCTCGAGCTTGGTTTTGTTTGTTTTTGCCAAGTCCTGGACTCTAGCAGGGCTTCGGCCGCCTGCGTGCTGGCCCCGAGTGGCAGGATGGCTCTGCCCACGGCCGCTTCCTGCCCTTTCCGCCCTGGCACAGGCAGGGCTGGCAGGGTGGACCCAGGGCTTTCCCCGCCTCGTGCTCAGCCTCCCGGCCTCACCCCGGGTAGGACCTGCCTCCCCCGCCTGGCCTGAGCATGCTCAGAGGCAGGGCTTTGGGAAAAATGCCTCTGAGGTCTATCCTTGTAGCCCCAGGTTCTGCCCCCATCCCGGGGCCTGGACATTTAATTTCTTTAAAACCAATCCCAGCAGATGACCTGGCTCCCTGCGGGTGGGGAGGATGTTTCCTTGCCCCTGCCCCCCCAGACATGCCCCGTCTGCACAGAAGCAGGGCTCCGTGGCTCAGGGGCCTCCAGTGTGAGCGGGAGACACAGGCCCCCAAGCGCAACCTGAGGAGCTCCAGGGAGATGGGAGAGAGACTCCCTCTGGCCTTTTGGCGCCTGTCTGAGCAGACTCCTAGGCCAGGGCCGTGGGCACTTCCGGACAGCCCGGAGCCCCACGGGCCAGCCCGGGGAGAGGCCCCCAGTGCGCAGTGCTGGGCAGGGGGCCCTGTGCTGAGGCCCTGCGCAGTTAAAATGGAGCCTCTGTCGTTTCCGTCCCGCAGAGGCTCAGGGAGGGGTGCCCTGCCCTCGGGGAGCCCAGGTGTGATCGCAGGAGACAGCAGGTCCTACCCTTGGTGACCCCAAACACCAAGGGAGCCGCAGCCCCTGCCCTCGGGGAGCCCCTGTCTGAGGGGGGGATGCCGCCCTGCCTTCCCACTCGGAGCGGTTTGGGGCGGCAGTGTGGGTCCCGAGGCGGTGCCCCCATGACCCGCCACCTCCGTGGCTGCAGAGCCGAGATGTCCAGTCCCCTGGAGCAGGCGCTGGCTGTGATGGTCACCACCTTCCACAAGTACTCAGGCCAAGAGGGCGACAAGTTCAAGCTCAGCAAGGCGGAGATGAAGGAACTTCTGCACAAGGAGCTGCCCAGCTTCGTGGGGGTGAGTGGGGCAGGCCGGGGAGGGGCCTTCCGATGTCCTGGTGTGTCCATGCGGAGGGCGCAGGGCGTGTCCCCTCCTCATGCCCCAGCGGACGCCGTCCCCACAGTGGCCGAGCCCTCTCGCCCTCCCCACTTCTGCTTCATGGTCCCACTGGAGTGGGAGAGGGGCTCACGTGTGAGTGTTTCCTGAAGCTTTCCAGAGAACGGATATGCTGTCGGGACCTCCAAGTCCATCTGTTCAGTCCCCTCATTGCTGAGTTGAGCAAACCAGAGCCCAGAGAGGTGAGGTGACTGGCAGAGGATCACACAGCTCTCTCTCTCTCTTCCTTTCCAAATTTAGGAAGGTTTGGAGAGAGAAAAGCTCAGCCATACCTCCTGGGACATTTAGCAGCGAAATGTGGTCAACTCTCGATTTGCCGCTTGTGGCCTGCCCCCCAAAAAACTAACTGGCGGATAATCCCAAAGTCAGGCCTCAGGCTTAGAACATATAAGGCATGTCTTCCTTCCTTCCTCCCTTCTTCCTTCCCTCCTTTCTTCCCCCTCTCCCTCCCTCCTTATCCTCCCTTCTTTCTCCCCCCCTTCCTTTCTTCTTTCCTTCCTTCCTTTCTCCCTTTTTTTTGGTTAAACTTTTCTGATTTTGGTTTCATTTGCCTTTTCTGAGTTCATCCTGCTGGAGATGGGGGGGTCCAGCAGTAACTCCAAAAAGCTTTGGTTTTCTCATTGGCAAAATGGGGGGAGAGCTGCCCACATTGCTGGGTTCGGTGGGACTGGGACCGATCCCAGGCTCCGAAGAGGGCCTGGCAAGTCCCCACTCCCAGCAGCGCCAGCCTGGGGGCTGTCTACCTGTCCTTACCCACCGCACCCTCTCGGTCGCTCCCGGGGCCTCCCTGCCCACTGCTCACCCACTGCCCAGCGGGCAGGGAGGCTGGGCGCTGGCCAGGAAGTGCGCGCGTGGAGCGGGCGTGGAGCTGGGTGAGGGTGGGCGTGGCAGCGCCCTCATTCCTCTGCCTTTCAGACGGAGGTGGACGAGGAGGGGCTGAAGAAGTTGATGAGCAACCTGGACGAGAACAGCGACCACCAGGTGGACTTCCAGGAGTACGCGGTCTTTCTGGCCCTCGTCACCATGATGTGCAACGACTTCTTCCAGGGCTGCCCAGAGCGGCCCTGAGGCTCAGCCTCGGCTCCTTGCCCACGGGACCCTGCGGCCCAGGAGCACTCTCCGTCCCTTTTAGTTTTGTACTCAATAAATGGTTTTGTTGGAAGATGATGTTGTAGCTGCTCAGCAGTGCCCTGTCCCCCGGCTGGCTCTGAGGGAGAGCTGGAAACTGAGGGCATTCGATCCCACCCTCTCTGGGGCCCTGACTCTCCTTCTGGAAATTTCCCCATGGAGATTTGCTCTTTCTTAGGTCTCAGATTTTGGGATTTCAAATACCAGTAAACTTTTGGAAATTGAGATAGGTTGCCAACATTTTATTTTTCCAAATAAGGATATTAAAAGAAGGCAAATACTGTCTACCATCACTCGCATTTCATAAAAAGAGAAAATTTCAATCCCAACAGAGATGGAAGGAAATACTCTCAGAATGAAAAAATGGAGAGACCTTGGCATTGACTACTGTAAACTGCTCAGGAGGCATAAGTTGATCTAATTGATCCTGTGAGCCTTCATTTGAAGGACTCCTGGTCAGATTGCAGGCCATAGGTAGTGCATGTGTAAATGGTTTTTTTAAAAAAAGGTTTACTTTATTTCTCCCCCTCCTTCACCCTTGTTGTTTGTGTTCGCTGTCTGCTCTCTGTGTCTTTTCATTATGTGCTCGTTTTCTTAATTTTTTAGGAGGCACTAGGAATCAAATCTGGGACATCCCATTTGGGAGGGAAGCACCAATGCCTTGAGCCACCTCCACTCCCCACTTGTTGTGTCTCTCGTGTTTTCTTTTTGTGTTGCGTCATCTCATTGCCTCCTCTTATTGTGCTGGCTTGCTGCACCAGCCTGTCGCATCAGCTCACTGTTTAGCTTGTTTTCTTTAGGAGGCACTGGGAACCAAACCTGGGACCTCCCATGTGGTAGGTGGGTGCCCAGCTGCTTGAGCCACGTCCACTTCCCTGTGTAAAAAATTATTATTAGCAAAGTTGTTTCTCCTTTCATATCTGCCTTCAGAATGGCTACCTTTAGTTTGGGTTCATTCCTCTCTTGTTGGTCTTTGCTTTACTATTTCATAACAAAGGTCACCAGCTTTCCAGCCTGTAAGTGTTAGGTCCTAATGTTTTATCGACTTCTTTCCTTCATTCAACCAATTCCATGTTTTAGGTTCCTGTTCTTAATGGATTCCACTTCTCATTCCCAAATTCTCTGCCAGTTAGGGATGTATTTTGTTATAAGTTACAGAAAACCTCACTAATACTGGATTAACTATATTGGCGTTTAAATGCCTCATACAACAGGAAATCTGGGGTGGGAAATTCCTCTTCAGTTATGTGACTCAGAGATGTATTCTGGTTATCCATGGTGGTGTAACCAGCCATCCTGATGCTTGGCAGCTTAAAACACTGATTCATTATCTCTCAAGTTTCTGTGGGTAGAACAGGCTCAGTTAGAGATTTTCCCTTGGGGTCTCATGTTGCAGATGGAAGTTGGTACTGGAGTCGCCTGAAAGTTAACTTAATACAACATCTAAGGCAGCTCACTCATGCCTGGCAATTGTGCTGGTTGTCAGCTGGGAACTCAGCAGGGCCTGTCACCTGGGAGCCTACCTGTGGCCTCTCTATATGACTCGGGCTCTCAGAGTACGGCAACTGGGTTCTGAGAAAGAGAGTCCCCCAAACTGAGCATTCCAAGAGGCCCACGGAGAAGCTGCCAGGCTTCTGAAGACAATTTCAGAAATCCCAGAATGTTATTTCTGCTGCATTCTATTGCTCACACAAGTCATTAAGCCTGGTCCAGATTCAAGGAGAGGAGAATTAGACTCCATCTCTTAATGTGAGAAGCAGCAGGCATGAAATTGATGGCGACCATCTTTGGAGACTATATATTATATTCGTATAATATATTACATTGTATCTGTATACAATTCATTTCCTTTCTTTTTTTTTTTTTTTTTTTTTTAAAAAAGATTTATTTATTTATTTAATTTCCCCCCCTCCCCCGGTTGTCTGTTCTTGGTGTCTATTTGCTGCGTCTTGTTTCTTTGTCCGCTTCTGTTGTCGTCAGCGGCGCGGGAAGTGTGGGCGGCGCCATTCCTGGGCAGGCTGCTCTTTCTTTTCACACTGGGCGGCTCTCCTCACGGGCGCACTCCTTGCGCGTGGGGCTCCCCTACGCGGGGGACACCCTTGCGTGGCGCGGCACTCCTTGCGCGCATCAGCACTGCGCATGGCCAGCTCCACACGGGTCAAGGAGGCCCGGGGTTTGAACCGCGGACCTCCCATATGGTAGACGGACGCCCTAACCACTGGGCCAAAGTCCGTTTCCCGTCATTTCCTTTCTTTATGCAAAATACACTTAACCTCCTTTCTAAGACCCACAAAGTCTCATCTTATTAAGGAATCAACTTGAAGTACAGGATCTTGTCATCTAAGTCAGGGCCAGATGAGGACGAGGCTTCTCTGGTGCAGCTCCTCCCATATGGCTCTCCAAGTGTGGTTTCTTTTGATCTGAAGACCTGTGAACAACACACTCAAGGTACAGTGGTGAGACAGAGATAGGTAATTGCAATAGACATTCCTATTCAAAGGGTGATTCAAAAGGGCAAAGTTGCCCTGAAGTCAAGTCAGATACATGTCATCAGATTTTTGATTAGGGCCCAATTCTGCTCCCTATAAATGGTTCATCTTGGCTCTTGGTTCCAGCCATTAGGCTTCATTTTCTGAGTTAAAACTTACTTTTCCATAGGAAATGTCTGTGTTTGTAGCTGAGTAACTTTGTTATTCTGCTTTCTGCCCATGGGAAGTTGAAGACCCAAAAAGTTTCTTTTTGTTTTCAACAGTCTCTGTCTCTTTCAATCCAATTCCCTTAAGAAATGTTGTGGGCTTCTTGTGTATTAAATTTTAATACACTTAATTAGACAAAAGCCACACCAATAAACTTCTTTGACACTGGCTCCTCTCTACTTAGACTGTGAGCTGGGATGGTATGAGACAATGCTCCTCAAATTCTTAAAATCCTTCTTGTCTGGCAGGAAGGGTCTAAGAGGCACACCCCTAAGATTATTACCGAAGCCATGCTGTTTATATGAGCAGAGCTATGAGGCTTGCCCTTAAATCTTTTGAGGTCTCAATGAAGAATCTTACTGTCACTTTTGCCTTCATTCCCAAACCTTTTTGTTAGCAGGACCCTGGTTTTCTTACTGCGAGTGTCTTTTTATGGCTGGAAAGACTGTCCTGGGTCCTTTATATTTCCCCTAAGTTCTGCTAAAAAATGGAACAGTTCCTTTAGCTCTCTCTTCTCATATTTTATCATGGACTGCTAGAAGAAGCCAACTGGCACTTTCAGTATTCTGCCTGAATATCTCTTGAGCCAGATTCATGACTTCATTGGGCACCTTTTCTATTAGGAATCCACATTACCACAGACAACAGTGTTGCCAGACATTCCAGTACAACATAACAGGACTTGTCTCTTTTGTGGCCTCCTGTAACAATTCCTCGCTGTCCTTCCAATTATTACTAACAGTCTCCTTGAGGTCCTTCCACCCATTGCCTGGTCCCAAAACCAATGATACATGTTTTTCATTTAAACTTTTAAAGTTTTTAATTAAAGTAAATTTTAGTAGTAGCATCCCACTCTTACAGGTCTTTGCTGAAAGACGCAAGGAGCCTGCTGGGGCTTGAATCATGTTCCCCACAAAAGCCACATTCAACTCTTAGTCCATGTTCCTGTGTATGTGATCCTATACAGCTTTTGGAGATTTTATTTTTACTTAAGATGTGGACTCATTTGCAAATAGGATCTTTGAAGATCTTAGATAGATGAGGCCAGATTGAATTAGGGTGGCCCTTAATCCATATTATTGGAGTCCTTATAAGCAAAGGAGATTGGACACAAAGGTAGAAGCCAGAAGTCAGAAGAAGCCATAGAGTGAGGCAGACTGCCATGTGATGAGGGCAGAGATGCAAGCCAAGGAACCCCAAAGATTGCGGCAAGTCAGCACGAGTACCTTGCAGACTCCTGGAGAAAGCCTGGCCTGTCAAGACCCTGATTCTGGACTTCTAGACTCCAAAACTCTGAGACAATTAATTCCTATTGCTTAAGCCAAACAGTGTGCAGCCCTGGCAAACTAAGACAGGGCCAGCTCATGGTAACTTTCTAAACTTTTCCTACTACTTTTTCTATCACTACAACAAGGATTCCATTTGATCTGCATCCCAAGGTACATCAGAGGGCAGTTTCACTAAACATTTATTATTTCATAAGAAAGGTCACCAACTTTTCAGCCTGCACATGTTGAGTCCTCATATTTCATTGCTTTCCTTCCTCCATTTAGTCATTTTAGGTTCTTTTACTTGAGGACTCCATTTCCTGATATCAAGTTCTCTGCCAGTTAGGAATCTATTTAGCTATAAGTTATAGAAAACCTGACTAATAATAGCAGCTTTTGTTGTATTATGCAACAGGACATCTGGGTTAGGCAATTTAGGGCCAGTTCAGGAGCCCAGAGGTACCATCTGGGACCCAGTGTCTTTTCATTTTTTCGCTTTGTAATATATAGCATATAAGCTTGTTGCTTCATGATCACAAAATGGCTACTGTAGCTTCAAGTTTCACTGTCCATGTTCCAGGCTGGATGACAGAGCACTTGCAAAAAGTTTTTTCCTAAAGAACCTTAGCATTTTTGTTATGGAAGGGGTGCCCTCCCCAGGGATTTTCACCTACAACTCTTTGGTCTAAACTATGTCATATGGTACTCCTAGCTACAACCACGTAGTATTTTAACCTGGGCATGTTGTCACCTTGAAAGAAAAAAATCAAGATTCTAGTAATAGAGAAAGAGGGGGTGAATAGTGGGAAAGTGGTAGACACTGTTTTCTTGAATTATTTTCTTACTTTTATTACTTTCATGGGAAACTCTGATGCTTGGGCACCATCTAAAGGGTTGCTCTGACTAGAGTTCCCCAGAGATGGAAGGGGACTGAGTCAGAGGGTGCTGAGACAACTTGCTTGTTCTCATTTTTTTTCTCTAAGATTTGGTTATTTATTCCGCCCCCTCCCCCCCCCCCCGGCCATTATCTGCTCTTTGAGTCCATTTGCTGTGCATTCTTCTGTGTCTGCTTGTCTTCTCTGGCGGCACTGGGAACCAATCCTGGAACCTTCCAGGCTGGGGGAGAAGTACTGACTCTCTTGCACCACCTCAGCTCCCTGGGCTGCTATGTCTACTGTCTCTCCTCTGTGTCTCTTTCTGTTGGGTAATCTTGCTGCAGCTTCTGCTTGGACCAGCTTGCCTTCACCAGGAGGCCCCAGAAATCGAACCCTGGACCTCTCATATGATAGGTAGGAGCCCGATTGATTGAGTCACATCCACTTCCCTGCTTGTTCTCCTTCACTTGTGCATCTAGATCTGGAGAGGCAAGGTTGGGCAGGCCCTCAAGGATAAATGGTCTTTTTCCATAGCAATGAGAAGACAGAAGCTCTCCTTCCTAATGTCCTCTAGGAAAGAGAGCCAGTAAATATTACAGGCCAGGGAATCATGACTATGATAACAAATGTTTCTCCAGCAGTTCTCAAAGCTCCTTTCTTCACCCTGTCATTTTGGCCTTATGGGAACTCTAAGGGGAGCTATCACTGGGCTCCTTTTACAGGTGAAAGCACCTGGAAGCAGCATCTGCCGTTCACGGAGCGCTCCCTCTGGCCAGCCTCTCTGCCAGAACAGGCGTTCTAGCACTGTCTCAATCCCCACAGAAACTGGGTGAAGGATGTGCTATTATTTTCTGCCCTTTATAGATGAGGAAATAGAGGCTGGGAGAGGTTAAATAAGGAGCTGGGACTTAACCTAGGTCTGGAAGAAACTGCCTCACCCCGATGGGACTCTGGGCCGTTGTCCCTTTCCCCCAGCTACCTCCAGAGCCTTGGGCTTGGCTTGAGATGAAAGGGTCCTGCGTGAGCAGGGTGCAGGCACTCTTGGTCTCCCCATGAGTCAACGGGGAACTGGGCCCATTTGTTGATGACTCAGATTGTCGCAGTCTGATTTCTTTCTGGCCTAATGCACACAGTAGGTCCTGGGTTCTACTGGGGCTCAGTTCCAGGTTCTGGGGCAGATTGGGCAGGTGGAGACTGGTCTCAGCTGCCCTGGGGGAATGATCTGAAGGGGGCTATTTTCTTTCTCTTCTGGGTATTTGACAAACCACCACTAGAGGGAAACAGACGTGGCTCAGGCCGTTGGGTGCTCACCTCTCCAGTGGGACGTCCCAGGTTTAGTTCCCAGTGCCTCCTGGAGAAGGGGAGCAAACAATGAGCAGACAAAGAGAACCATCTGGGGGAGAGGGGAATAAATAAAGAAAAATAAATAAACCTTAAAACAAAAACAAAACTCACTAGCACTCCTTTCAGATTGCCCAAAGCTTCCCCCAGGCTGCTGCCTCCACCCTCATACCTCAGAGGTGAGGCAGAGAAGAGGAGGGGCTAGGAACTGGGCCCTTGGCTGGGTTCTCGCCTACTTCCTCTAGGAATTGCAGCTGGGAGGAGACCCTCACTCTGTCCTCTGCTCTTTCGGGCCCAGGAAAAGGGAGGCTCACGGCAGTCGTGGCTTCTGAGACAGAGTGACTGAAGTTGAGTTCCCCGTGCTCGCATCTTTAGGACACTTGATCGCCCTACAGCCTCACTGCTCCCATTTGTGAAATGGGCACGGTTGGCATTGACTTGGCATTCAAAGGAGGTGCTAGGTCTGTGCCCCAAAGCCTCTCCTAGCTCCCAATTCTGAGCTACTTTCTCCCAATTCTGGAGTCAAGTCCTTCCTGGCTCCAGCCCAAGCCCCTTCCTACGCTTTCCCCAAACTTGGCTCAGATGGTGAGAAAGGAGGACAACTGGCCCCCATCCTGGGAGCCCAGGCCCTCTTGGCACAAGCACATGGAAAGTCCAGGCACTCGTGGACGTTTCTTCTTATTTCCCACTGAAGTGCAGAACCAGGTGCTGACCTTCAGGGTAACAAGGCAGCTTTCCGGGGCCTTGGTAAGGAGGTAGTGGTGACAGTGAGGGGAGAGAGGAAGAGAGAGAGGGGAGGAGGGGAAGGTCAGAGTGCAAGAAGTCCTGCCAGGCTAGACAGCATCCGCCCTCACCCTTCGCACACCCTCAGCTGCTCCCGCCGAGAGAGATCCTTATCCTCCAGATGCGGTGCATTTCTCAGCGGTCACCTCCACATCTGTACGGGGCCTCGAGGAAGGTGAAAGGCCAAGGTTCTGGGCTCAGTCCAAGGATGCCGAATTGAGTGTGTGGACAGCAGAGGGTGGGAAAAGAGGAGATGGTTCCTACCCGGCCTCAGAGGCATTTGGAGCCACCACAGCAAGGGGGGTTTAGGGCAGACACTGGGGAAGAACTTCCTGCAAGCAAGAAGGGCCCAAACCCTCCAAGGAGAATTTGGAAAAGCCAGGGAAGTGTAGTTGGAGCTCTGCCCTCCACTGACTTGGAGGCAGAAGGCAGATGAACTGACCTGCTGAGGAGGGGCTGGCGCTCTCCATCGGCCGCCCCTCCTGCGTTCTTTTATTCAGAGACCCCTGCCCTGACATGGTCCCGGATGAGCGAAACGAAGCACTTTCACGATGCCTGTCACATCGGATTCTTGGGGGAGGACTCTTCCAAATCCATCTTGGAAGCAAGGAAATTCAGGCCCAGACGAGGTTAGGGACACACTTGAAGTCAGGTGGCAACAGGGTGGTGGGGCTTGGCACGAGGGTCCTCTGACCCCAAAGTGCCTGCACCCAGACCTCTTCGTTCCCGGACCCACCCCTCAACTATCGCCTCCCAGAGTGAGCTGCCCCCTCCGCAGTCTCAGCCTCTCCCATCCCTCTCGCAGTCTACAACGTGCTTCATCCTAGGGAGGCCTGGCCGAGCTGAGAAACATAAAAGGCTGGTGGATGAGGACCTGGGCTCTGGGGCAGGCTGCCGGGCTCTCGCCTGACCACCCACATAGACCCCCACCCTCATTTTCTTTCTCCTAGCTCTGCTTTGTTTTTCCTCCCAGCATTTATGCCACCTGTCTACTCTACATTTATTTTCTGTTGTCTGTTTCTCCCACTAGATTGTGGTCTCCCTGAAGCAGGGACTTTATGGGCTCCATTTTGACTATACCCCCAAAGCCTAGTAAAGGTGCCACTAAATATTTTTACAAACAATGAATGGACTTTACACCTGCCACGGATTAGTTATGACCTTGGGCAGGTGGCCCGCCTCTCAGTTAGCATTTACTGAGCCTGTACCATGGGCTGGGCACTATTTATTCTATGAGCTTTGGGTGTATTAACCCTATGAAGTCGTTGCTATTATTATTCTCCTTCATTGACAGATGAGGAAAATGAGGCCCAGAGAGGTGGGGTGACCCGCTTAAAGATGGGGGCTGGTGGCAGAGCTGGGGTAGTGTAGGCGGGAACACAGATTTGACCTAGAACTGGATTAATTGCTGGTTCACACTGGTCCCGCTTCTGCTGCGTGACTCTCTTCCGTTCTCCGTTCCCCACTCCCCATAATTCTTTGTCTATAAAGCGGGGTTAATCACAGCTGTCCCTCCTCTTCCCTCCCCCACAGGGGCTGAGTCTTCAAGGAGGTGATGGCCCAGGCACGGCTTGGGCGCTGGGGGCTGGGGGTGAGGTCGAGGTGTCCTCAGCTCCCCGGCTGCCGCCCGGGCACCAGGGCTCTTTAGAGGCCAGGGAGCCCACCTCCTCTTCCGCGGCCCATGCTCTGTCGGGTCGTGGGTTCTCTTTCTGTGAAATGGGGAGGGGGTCTCTCAGGCTCAGGATGGAAGGGGGAGAGGCAGGACCTGAAGGGATTTCCATTTCTGGAGATGTGTGGCTGCTGCAGCTGAAACCAGCTGCAAATGCTGGCTAGAGAAGAAACACCCCACAGCACTTGAAAGCACAGAAGGACTGACAGGCAGGAAGGAAGGTCTGGGCTGAAATCAAAGTGAAAGCAGAGCCCAGGAGGTGCCTTGAGGGCACCTGACCTTGGGCTTTGAGAGAGGAGGACACAAGGTGGAGCCCAGGGCTCGCTGGAGGAGGAGAGGCAAAGGGAGCCCCCTGTCCCCGTGACTGCCAGGAAGTCACCTGGGTGCTGAACAGAGCTGGGGAGGAAGGAGGCCCCGTGGACGCTCGGGCCAGGGGCCAGCCCTCCCTGCACCTGCAGCCCCCATTCCTTGGCGGGGAGGCAGGCATGTCTCCAGGCCCGGCGACGGGAGGTGGCCCTTCTCTTCATCCCATGCCTCAAAGAAATCCCACAAATAATTTCCCAAGGAACCTGAGGGAGTCACAGCCAAAACAATGACTAAGCACAGAAGAGTGGCCCAGGGATCAGAGAGGGCGGCTCGGCCTCAGTCTTCTCATCTGTAACCAGGACCTCGACGTGGGAACCAGGCGCTCATCTGCTGAGCTACATCTGTTCCCCAATCAGGGTTGGTTCTTTGATTTGTTTTTAGGAGGTTTTCATTTGTCTCCTCCAAACAACATTGGGAGGAAAGGGGCAGGAGGCTGAACCCAGCTACCAACTCTGGGGAAGCGCGGCGAGGGATGAGCCTTGGTGGCGGTGGTGTCTGAGGCCCCAGCCTACGTCTTTGATGTGTGCATGGGGGGGGGGGCTGAAATAGGGGCAGCTGAGGGAAGGACACAGGGGAACCCCTGCGGGCGGGCGTCCCCAGCGCTGACCTAGTTGGGCTCCCCGTAATTGCTCCCTCCCTTCCCTGGGAATCTACAAATAGGGATCGCCCGGCTCTAGGCTCTTACAGAGGGGAACCACCAAGCCAGCGGTGAGTGCCAGTTGCTGGAGCCCAGCCCTAGGCTGCCTGTCGGGGGATCCCAGGGGCCTTCAACAGCCAGCCTGTCTTCTGGCCCAGAGCCTGGGCCTGGGGGCTGACCATGGCAGGGACTGATGGCTGAGGGAAGGCAGATAAGGCAGACACATGGGTTCCCTCGTGCAGTGAGGGCCTCTGGTGACTTGGGCTAGGGATGCAATGCAATGCTGAGGTCTGGCCCTGAGGTGGGGGCCAGGGGCTGAAAAGGCAAGTGTTCCCCTCAGTTGACTCCGTCATTCTCCTCTCTGCCTCCTTTGCTTCATGTCCGGGGTGGTTGAGATGGGCCAGGGCAGCACCAGGAAGAGAGGATTCCCAGCTGGTCTCCAGGCACCGAGCTCTGGCAGCAGCAGTGATGGTGGCGCCGGGCGGGCTGGCAGGAGCCCAGGGGGCCTGCTGGGCGTCTCCGTGTGTCCCTTTACTCCCTGGGGTCCCATTTCCTTCCTCTTCTGGGCCCCTGGGCAGTCTGCTCCAAGCCTGGGCTGTCACAAGGGGTTAGCTCTGCAGCCCCCTCGGCCCCCACCGGCCACGACCATGTGGCCATTTGCTCCACGGGGGCCCACCGTGGGGAATTGTGAGGGACAGAGCCACCGCCCGGCTGCTTTGTGTCGCAGGGCTCCCGCCCCTGGGGGAGTCCGGAGTGAGTCACAGGGCTCACATGGAAACCACTCTTGCCTGCCAGGCTGCCTTCCGGTTTCCTGGACTGGAGCATGGTCCCTGAAGGGTGGAGGGAGGGGACAGTGGAAATGGGGGGCGGCGGGCAACTCCAGGAAGGGCTTCCCTTCTAACAGAACAGAGTCTCCACCTCAAGACCCCCAGGTCAGGGGGGTGGCCTCAGGGTGGGGCAGGCACATGGTAAAAAACCGGAGCTGGCAGGCCGCTGGGGGCTGCCTGGTTCAGGCCCCTGGCTAGGTGGGTAAGGCAGGACTAGCTTCAGTTTACAGCTCAGGCTAGGGAGAGGCAGAGGGGAGTTTGGGGGAGGAGGGGCTGTAAGGGGAGGGATGGTGAGGCATTTGGGGGTGCCCCAGGCCTCCCCCACGCTGCTGGTGTCCAGCTTCTCCCAGGGCCTGAGGACACCTCAGTCCTCTCCTGGGGTGTCTTCGTGCAAGTTCCTACAAGAAGGAACCCTGGGGTCCTGAGGGGAAGGGAGCTTCTGGCACAGGGGCAGCATCTCATGGTGCAGCGTGGAACTGAGCCCTTCCTGGGGGTTGGGGGCTGAGAAGAGGTGGGGGACAGAATCAGGAGTCCTCAGGGAACTCCCAGGGAGAGGGGTGTGGGTGGTGGGGTGGGAGAGAGCCTCTTTCATCGAGGGGTTTGCAGTGATGCTGGGGAAACAAGATCTTTGTTGGGAACAATTACAGGGAGGGGCAGTAGGAGCTGGTGGGGTCAAGGGGGCTTCTCAGAATTGGGGTAGCTCCTGGGGCCCAAAGTCCAGCAGAGGCCTGGGAGCAGTCCCTGGGAAACACCGAGGGCAGGGTTGAGCAGGGGCGCCGGCCTGGACTCGGCCACGAGGCTCACTCTTGCTCTGTGACAGGGAGGATGGCCTCTGCCCTGGAGCAGGCAGTGGCTGCCGTCTTGACCACCTTCCAGAAATATGCCGAGCATTCCCGGGACAAGCACAAGCTCTGCAAGGCGGAGCTCAAGGAGCTGCTGCAGAAGGAGCTGCCCACGTGGACCCCGGTGAGCATCCTCTCTCCCTCCCCCAGCCCGCGGGGAAGCTCTGCTTGGATTCTGCAAAGAGAGACCTGGGGCGGGTGTGAACACAGGGCAGCAGGACGGGCAGAGGCTAGACTCTGGGGGAGGGATGCTGGGAAGGGAACTGGCAAGGCAGGAGCCTCAGTTTCCTCATCTGTAAAATAGGGTGACTATCATCCCACTTACTGCACTGGGAGGGTTGAGTGAGAACACTGTGAAGAATGCCTGGCACAGAACAGGCACTCAGTAGCAAATAGTAGGTGCTCAATAAATGATCTGAGAAGGAAGGTTGGGAGAGGGATTGACACGGACGTGCACGCAGAACCGGCAGCCTGAGGTTGGCCCCAGAAGGGGTGTGCACTTGGGAGGGGAGTGGGGGGGGAGTGCATAAGGCTGCCTGCCCCCCTCAACCAGCCCCCGCCCCTCCCCGACCTTCCCTGGCACAGACTGAGTTCCGGGAGTGCGACTACAATAAGTTCATGAGCGTTCTGGACACCGACAAGGACTGTGAGGTGGACTTCGCGGAGTACATGCGCTCCCTTGCCTGCCTCTGTCTCTACTGCCACGAGTACTTCAAGAACTGCCCCCTGGAACCTCCCTGCTCCCAGTAGCCTCTGCTCCAGACGAATGGGCGGGCTGGACTTGCTCCTTCTCTGCCCTGGGTGGCCCTGGGCATGTCACTGTCTCCCACACTACTCCCTGACTTTGTTCCTGTATCCTTTCAATCGGGCATCTCCCAATTCACCCCTGATTTGTGAAGCCATTTTGCCCACAAGGCCCAGAGATGTGCAGAGACTTCCCCAAGGATGCACAGCTTGTGTGTGTAGGGATCGAGCAGCAAGCGGCCCCACCCCGCCCTGAGCCCTGGCCTCCTTCCTCCTCTTCTGCCTCCAACTGTGGCCTGTGGGCCAGGATGGGGGGAGGCAGGGTCTGCTCTGGGGAACCCATGGGCCCACGTACCGCAAAGTGCTGCTCAACCCCTAATAAAGAACAGGTGCGGCCTGGCTGGACTTGGCTCTTCTGACAGGACGCGCTGGGGTCTTGGGGGGAGGCTGGCAGAGGGCTCTGCTCTTTTCTGCCTTTTACAGGGATGAAAGGAAGCCGAGGGGAGGAGCCGTGCAGAACACAGACCCTGAGGGCACGGCAGACCCTGCGGAAGTGAAACGGTCTCCGAGGCTGCGCGGGAAGACTGGGGTCACAGGCGTGGGCTCCCGTCCTGGGGGGCCCGGAGGGACTCTCTTGGGGTATTCGAAGGAGAAGCGCCCTCGGGCTTGGCAGGAGGGCAGCCTGCGGTTCCTTGGGGACCCAAGAGCTGAGCCCAACCCAGTCCTCGTGACAGGATGTTCAGAGGAGGAGGGTGCGGCTGGGGGTGGGGTGGGGTGATTATTCCTTGCCCCGGGGCTGAGGGAGCCCAGAAAACAGTATTCCTAGGGCTGGGGGGCCTGGGGTGTCAGCTCCCAGCCTGGGAGGGGTGCCGGGTACTGGAGGGTGAAGGGGAGACCTGGAGGCACACCTCACCTCTGGGCAGAGCCCCCTGAGGGCCTTCACCCCCACTTCTGGGCTTCACTCCGTCCCTGCGGTCGTCCCCACCCTGAGCCCTTCATCACCACACCCTCCATCAGTCCATTCCCCTCTCAAGGAGCTTCACCCTCACCCCGGATTTCCCCATCGCTCCGGTTCACTTCCAACTCCCCCTAACCCGCACTAGTCCCACTTCCCAGCCCCTGCCCCCTGACACCCTATCCTTAACCTCCCCACCCTTGTGTCTTCAACCCACTCCTGAGCCCCCATACCCAATTCCCCGCCCTCCATTGCCACTGCACCCAGGTCCTTTCTCGACTGGCATTCCAGGGGAGTCCGGGCCCCACCCGACTCCACTCTGCACGCAGGTGGCCCTTTGATTGTGCTGTCTCAGCTGCTCTGGGCCCGGGTTCCGCTCCCTCCATCTGAGCAACCCCATTTTCCGGGGGAGTTTCCCATCTGTCACCCACCACACCTGGATCCCCTTTCCTAACTGTCTCCCACACCCTGGGCACACACTGCCCCTTCCTCCAGCAGGTGCGCTCCGTGCTCTGGGCGGAGCCCACCCGGGGGGTGCCTGCCCAGGCTCACAGGTGCCCGCCCATTGTCCACCCGGGCCTGCCCGGGGGCAGGAAGCTTGGCGTCCAGGGCAGGCTGGTTGAGGGGCCGTGGCTCTTACCACGTGGGCCCACGGCAGGAGGACTGTCTCCCGCTCTCCCCCCATCCCTGCCATGGGCAGGGCCTGGCGGGGGTATAAGTAGGTCAGACCGCCGGGCTGGCCCCACTCCTCCTGTCTCCCCGGCCCTCTCTCTGACGCTTCCTCTGGCTTGGTCTGGTGAGTTGTGGTGGCTTGGCTGGCACGTAAGGGGTGTCCGGCCCAGGCTCCGGGGCAGGGGAAGGGGAGGCTGGTGGGGGCCAGAAGTACTGAATAGATCCAGACATGCGACGGTGATGTAGAGGCTCTGGGGTGGAATGTGTGTGTGTCTGTGTGTGTGCAAGAGAGAAAAACAAAGAAGCGAGCAGGTGCCCGACTTGAGCCATGGACAGGTACTGAGAGGCTGGGGGTGCACACACTGTTGCAGAGGGTGTGCTTGGGTGTGTGCGTGCCCAGGTTTGTGTTTGCTGGGTTGCCCAAGGCTGCGTGTGCACACTCGGGGGCGGGAAGCAAATAAAGGCAGAAGGCTCCGCGGGCTTCTGTCCGGCTGTATCCTTGGAGCCTCCGCCCTGCTCAGAGCAGCCCAGCCCCTCCCACTCCTGCCACCTCACGCTGCCCCTCCCTGGGCCAGGCTGGAGGCTGCTGGTTTTTTCCGCTGCAACCCCCCCTCTCCAAGGGCAGGCCTCCAGCAACCGCACCCAGAGCTGAGACGGAGAAGAATGGGCCGGGGCGGAGCCCCTGGGGCCTAGCTGTGGGAGTGAAAGGACTGAGTAAGGGCTGGAAACAGCACTGTTGTTGGGGCCTGGCCCAAGCCAGGCCCAGGGCGGCGGTGCTGTGGGCCCTGCAGGCATCTGCTGCCCGAAGCTGGCATGTCCCCCTCTGTACACCACACCACCAGCCCAGGAGCTGAACCCCACCTCTGTGGGTCCCCCCACCCCGAGGAGGCAGACACTCACCAAGTGCTCCACGAGGGATGGGGAGGTGGGGAGGGTCGTCGTTAGCTGGAGGGGGGTAGATAAAGGTGCCTCTGTGACCCCCCCCACCCCCAGATCCTGACTGCCGCTATGGCATACCCCCTGGAAAAAGCCCTGGATGTGATGGTGACCACTTTCCACAAGTACTCGGGCAAGGAGGGTGACAAGTTCAAGCTCAGTAAGTCGGAGCTGAAGGAGCTGCTGACCCGCGAGCTGCCCAGCTTCTTGGGGGTAAGTGGGTGCTGCCCAGGAAAATGCCCCCAGGTGGGGCCTCTCCACGGGAGGGGCAAGGTCCTGGGGGGCGCTGGTCTTTGCTACAGGTGGCAGCTATCACTGGCGGGGGGGTGGGGGGCTGCCGGGTGGAAGAGCGATCATCCCAGATGGGTAGCTGATGGAGAATGAGTTATGGGCCAGATGTGCTGCCAGATAACTTAGCTTATTATATAACTTAACTGAAGGGAAAACTGAAGTTCAGAGAGGCTAAGTAACGTCCCAAGGAGTCAGGGGACAAAACTGAGGTCTGAACCAGACCTGCCTGGCTCTTGCTGCCGCTCCAGCGATGGAAACCTTGGAAGTGTCTATTTGGCTGGAGGATGTGAAGACGTAGTTATCAGGAGGCACACACCCCCCGCCCCCTGAGCAATAGCACAGCTCACATTTATATCACACTGTAGTTTCTGCATTGTCCTATGGCTGGTACCTAAATGGATTCTTAAAGCACCTTGGGAGAAGAGGCGACCCCACTTTCAGGTGACAGCACCAGGTCTCGCTCAGCAGCCTCGTCCTCTTCCAGGGGACGGCCTCCCGCACTGGCTCAGCCCTGAGGCCTGGCCTTCCCAAGGCTGGGCTTCCCAAAGCAGCGGCCGTGCGCCTTCCTGAGCACCGATCTCGGGGTGGAAACCTGGCTGTGGTCTCAGCTCCGCTACCCGGGTTTCAGTTTTTTTCACCTGTAGCCTCTTCTCTAGAAACGGACAGATGAGGCTGCGTTCCAGAAGCTGATGACCAACTTGGACCACAACAAGGACAACGAGGTGGACTTCCAGGAGTACACTGTCTTCCTGTCCTGCATCACCATGATGTGTAATGAATTCTTCGAAAGCTTCCCTGATAAGCAGCCCCGGAAGAAATGAATGCTCCCAAGATGTGGCTGGGGGCCTGCCAGCCAGGGGCCTCCCTGGCGGCAGTGGGGTGGGCCTCACCCTGGCTCCTCCGGATGTCTGCATGACGCTGAGCAGGTTCAATAAAGATTCTTGAAAGCTACAAGGCTGCGTCTGCCAGACTTGGGGCGTGGGGTAGGGGCTGATGGGTATGTCAGGGGAAGGTGTAGGTTCACGGAGTGGGAGTGGGATGTTCTTATAGTTGAGCTGCAGTTTTGTGGGGGGGGCAGACCGGTGGAGGTGGGGAAGGGACGTGAACTGATCAGGATAGAGGTGTGTGGTGGGGGGGAGGGGATAGAGCTGGCTCTGGATGGAGCTAAAGCAGTGAAAGGGACAGCCAGGGGCTTGGAATGCCCAGCAGTGGGATCTCAGCCAGGCAGTCCCTGCTCCCGCCCTCTCCTTCCTCTGGCAGGACCTCTAACTGAGCCTGAGATGGGACTGAAGGTCACATCTGCTCCTCGTTGAGATCTGGAAGGGGCCTTGGCTGCTGGGTGTGTGGTGGGAGGAAGGAGTCACGGGGAGGGAGTAGGGAGGCCAGGGTGCGGGCGGCCCGAGGGGGACAGGGGAGGAAGGCAGGCACTCAGTCCTGACGTTTGCAGTCCGGCCCTGTCCTGTCGCCCCTTTCCAGCGCATTGGTTCCAAAGCACAGGGATGGATTAATCCTTTCCTCTCCATGGTTGGATCAGTGAGGGTGCTACAGGGGGAGACAGGGCTGTTGGCCGCAACTTGAAAAGAGAGTCATTCTCCAACCCACTGTCCCTGGGATGAGATCTGTTATCAATTAGGAATCATGCTCTCACAGAAAAAGAATGGGCCTCTAAGGGATGAGTGGAGGAGAGCCACTGGGGTGGCAGCAGTGGGGGAGACGGTGGGGAGGTGACCCAAGTTTCTGAGACAATTCCAGATAAATTAAATTGAGAACCACCCCCACTCCCAACCCAGGAAACATCAGGCCTGAAGTTGTTTCTGCTTAAGGTGGACTAAAGGCCAGTGAGGTCCAGTGTCTGGTGGGTGGGTTCAAGTTAGACCTCATGGCCACGCCTGGATGATATGGGGTTCTGTAAGGAAGAGGTGAGTCGAGGTGAGGCAAGGTCAGGTCCAGAAGCAGGATTTGGGCTCCTTGACCCCTCAAACTTGCCCTCTTTCCTCTCACCACTGTGTTTTTCTCTCAAATTTCAAAGTTTCAGAGGAAGGAGGCAGGTGACTCAGAGGTTCCCTCAGAGTTTGACCACAGAGGCTTGAGCAGAATTTAGTCCCAGAAAAAGTCTGCCTCTTCCTCCTTCTCCACCCCCTCCCTTCTTTTCCGCTCTTAGTGCTCCACCCCCAGTGCTCCACCCCACCCTCAGCAGGCCTACCTGTCTTCCCTGCCCTCCCCTGAGCCTCCTGCTGCATCACTCTCTACTTTGCAAACTCCTGTTGCTTAGCACCAGTCCCTGCTGCCTCCTTAGCCCTGCCAACTGGGGGTGGCAGTGGAGCGGGGGGCAGCGGGAGAGCCCAGGCAGGCTGGGGTGGGGCTGTGGCAGCGAATGGTTCTGTTTTCATACTCAGACTATTAGGGATAGACCAGTCTTCCAGTCATTCCTGGGATATAGGCAACTCTCCCTGATCCCTACCCCATCCTGAACCTGGAATCGCCTTCCCCATCTACATCCTCTACCCCATTCCCGGGCCCTAATTCTTCCCTGGAGCCCCTTGCCAATTCCAGATTCTCAGTCCTCCATTTCAAGGGTCTCCAACAATTCTTTCCCGTGAAGATCAGTGAAGTTTAGAAGAAAGCATTCATTTCAAAGCACTTGAAAAACCTTAGGCTCCAGGCTAGCTAATGACCTTGGCCATGCCCTTGGCTACAAACATCTTTTCCTACTGATCCCCATCTCAAAGTCTGTCTGCTCTTAGGTGAGTGGGAAGAAGGGTGGGAGTGTCCCACTGGGGAGAGTGGCCTAGGGCATGGGGAGAGACCCTGTGTCTGACCCATACCTCCCGAATTTTCTTCCTGGATTGCTTGACTTCCCTTCTCTGCCCTTCTGTCCCATCAGAATGTGAGTCCTGATTTGGGTTTCTGGGATATGTGTGTCGTGGATAACTCAGTGTTATCCCCTGTTTGTAAGCAAGGAAGGTGAGATGCAGAGGGGTTCCCCCCACCCCAGTCCCCGGAGGCTCTGACCTGGGCCTCCTCATCTCCCTGACCCCTTCTCATTGGTCCTCTCTTTCTCCTGGTTTCCTGGGGACTGGAGCAGGGGAATAAAGGCAGAGAGCAGTGGGCGGGAGCCTGCTTCTGCTGCTTTGATTCTCTGGGCTCGCTCTTTCCTTTGGTGAGTTCTTCCTCCTTTTCTGTCTGCCTGTCCACCTGGAGGGGCAAGCTGGGCGATGAGGCCGGAGGACGATGAGCCGTGGTGACCGCCGCAAGGGAGGCCCCGCCCGATGCTCAGGGAAGAGTGGGCAGTGTGTTTGGAGCTGTGATGGCCAGAACTTTCCTAAGAAATGGCTCTGGGGGAGCAGCTGGGGATCGGAACTAGCCAGGAAGGCTGTGGGTCCTGGCTTGAGGTGGGGAGAAGCTGAGCTTTTTGAGTGGTGGGAGATGAAGGATAGGCCAAGTTCAAGACTCATAGGTGGGCTTTGGGCTGAAGGTGAGAGCCAGCAGCTTCTTCCTTCTTGTTCAGGGTCCTCCACAGGATTCACCCGCAGCCCCCAAGTTCCTGGGGTGTTGCCTCCTGCCTCCCCGAGGGGCAAGCGGTTTTCCAGTCTGAGTCATGGGTGCTCCATCTGCCTGTGGCTGTGTTGGTGGAATCATAGGCACCATTTAAACCCAGCCTCTGGCTTCAGGTCTCAGAATGCTCCAGGGGATGTCACATTGGGATCCTGGCCAATGTCTCCATGTGTGGCTCTCTGGGCCTTGAGACTGGAGACCACTGGGCAAGTCCAATGGTCTCTCCCCTGGTTCCCGTTGAGGCCTTATCTCCCGGTTCCAGCTCCAGCCCGATCCGACCCCTGGATTCTCCCTTTGCCCTGTCCTGCCCTCCCCTCTTCCATAATGGGCACTCCCTGATATCAGGTGATTCAGGCTCTGGGGCAGAGGAGGATGACGAGAGTGGAGACTTCCTCTGGTGCCCGGTGCCCAAGCCGATGGGGCACAGAAAATCCTGACCCTTTATCTGTCACCGGTTCTTCTTTGGGGAGGTCATCTTGTCTAGCCCGTAGGGCCCTCTTTTCAAACATCTAAGGAGGAGTGTCTCATTTCTCTATAGCGGTGGTCAGGCTCCCCAGTCTGGCTGCTCCGGCTTTGCCTTGGGTCTCACAACCTGTCCGAAATGTTGAGTCCGCTTGTTGGTGGGTTGTCTCGTCACGGGTTTTAGTCTCTGATCCTCTGAGGAAGGAGCCTTAGAGGTGGGCTAGTGATGGGGGGAAGCAGAAGGTTTGACCCCTGAAGAAAGTGGCTGTACCCTCTTCCTCCACCCTCCAGAGCTGCACACTGGGATGGAGACGCCTCTAGAAAAGGCCCTGACCACTCTGGTCACCACTTTCCACAAATACTCGGGGAGAGAGGGCAGCAAACTGACTCTGAGTAGGAAGGAACTGAAGGAGCTGATCCAGACGGAGCTGTGCCTTGGGGAGGTAAGTGGCTGTTCCTCATCCCCACTCCAAAGTCCAAGTGCTTCCTGTGGGTGCCACGAGGGGAGGGGACAAAAAAAAAAAAGTGAAAGAGGAAACAGCAATACCACTGTGTGAGGCGGGAGGCCCAGCCCCTGCCTCCATAGAGCTCCGGCCTGAGGAAACACCCCTGTCCTCGGGATCTCTAGTCTAAGCCAGGAGCTAGATGGCCAGAGGGTGCCTAAAGGGACAGATGAGGAAGGTGGACACAGCCGGGCCATCAGAACTCTAGACGTTTGCCCTGGGGGTGGTTCACTGGGAAGGAGGGAGGGCTGAGTCTGGAGGGTGGGGTGAGAGCAAGGAGCTTGGGAGGTAGGCCCCAGCTCCCCGGGGGGTGGCAGAACCTGTGCTGGGGACTATGGGGACGAAGAGGTCCAGGACGAGCTGGGTACACCTCAAGGGCTTCTGGTTCTGCTCCGGGTGCCTGGCACATCCAGGGCTCTCTGAGGGGTTGATGTGGGAACCAAAAGATTAGCCCTGCTAATTCGAGAACACAGGGTAGGAAGGAGGAAGCGCTGATTCTCACCAGGGAGAGATGATGGAGATGGTGGGAGGGCAAGGACAGTTAAATGCAAGGCTGGAGAAACGTTGTATAATGTGTCCAAAGACACCCAGCTAATGAGAGACTGAACAGCAATTCCAGGCTGGGCCTGGGTGTCACTCTCCCTTTTCCCTATAAAATTCACCTGGGGGCTTCTTCCATCACCCCACATCCTCAACCCTGGGGGCCTCCCCAGAGGACAGGCTCCCCAGGATGTGCCCCGCTGGGCATGGGACTGAGCAGGTGTGGGTGCCCTGGCAGGCTCTCCACATCCTGGAGCTAATGAGGGCAGAGGGAGGGGCCACAGCCCAGCAGGGGTTACTTACAGGGGACAGGAGCCCAGGGGCAGGGTCTGACTATACAGGAGCCCAGGCTGGGGCCAAGGATCCTGTCACTGGTCACTACAAGGCTGTTTCCATCTCCACATGTCCTGACGTCCTGTACCCTGTGGACAGCCCAGAGCTGAGGGCAGTAAGAGGGGGGCCCACCTCTGGAGCGCCTGTGCCCAGCCTCCCAGTGCAGCCGGGCTGGGAGGGCAGGGGACCAGGCACCCACCTCCCACCTGCCTTCCTGCAAGGCCCAATTCTCAATTATCCCTTAAGATGAGGACAGAATAAGTCGGAGACCTGGATCATCTTCAGGGCCATACACCTTTTTTATTAGGGTTGGTGTGGAATCCAGGTTATTTCTTTGGATGGAGGAAGGTGTTGAGGGGCAGGATGCCTCGCCAGCCTTCCCATTGCATTTATTTAGATTCAGGAGTCAGGTCTCTGCGCCTGGAGCCAGGCCCCATGCCGGGTATGGGATGGCCTGCTGGGGTTGCCCCAGGCTGCCTCCCGGGGGGGAGGGAGGAGGCCACGAGGGGTCCAAGGGCCGGGGCAGGGCTGGGGTTGGGGGGGGGTGTCGCTGAGCCATGCCTCCGCCCGGACCCTCACAGAAGATGAACGAGGGTGGCATTGACAACCTGATGAAGAGCCTGGACAAAAACAGCGACCAGGAGATCGACTTCAAGGAGTACTCGGTGTTCCTGACCACGCTCTGCATGGCCTACAACGACTTCTTCCTGGAGGACAACAAATGACCAGGTCCCCTTGACCCCACACCCGCCTGGGGTCCTGGCTTCTGCCCCTCCGCTCAAAGACCCCCTTAAACCCCAGCCCTCTTTTCCCTCCCGATTGCACCGGGCTCCAACCTTTCCTTCCAGCAGAGAAAATAAAGATTTTCCATTCCAGGTGTTTGGAAACTGTTTTTGAAGTTGTCTTTTCCCCTTGGCTGGGGTGTGGGGGTGTGGGGGTCCACAGGGTGGGGCGGGCTTCTCCAGGGGCCTGAGAAAGCCTCTGGGGGTGAGGGGACCCGAGCTCCCACTCCACTTCAGCCTGGAAGTCCCTGAGCTTGCCCTGGCTTCCTTCTGCCCTCCTGGAAAACGGGGAAGTTGGGGCAGGCTTTTGTTTGGCAACCAGGAAGACTGCAAAGATGCAGAGAAAACTAAGCGAGAAAGAACTTTGGGGGTGAGGGCGGCTGGGGTGTGGTTCCCGGGGCAGCGGGGTGGCAAGCTGCCTGGCTGGTGTCTAGCTCACCGGGGGCCACCTTGGCAACACTGGTAAGAAGGGGGGGGCCTGACCTTTGCCCCCATGCCAGCCCCCTTTCCCTCTCCTCCATCTCTGCCCCCCAGCAGCCCTCCGCAGTCATCTCTGAAGTCTAATGCCTTTTTGGGTTTTCTCCACCTCTCTCTGTCAAAATCCCTTCCTCAGGAGAGGATCTGAAAGAACTTCTCTCTCAAGGGTGAATAATGATGCTCACGGGGCGGCTGAGGCGTGCACGCACGTCAGTGGGCGAAAGGCCCCAAGGCTGGAATTCCAGGCGGCGGGAGTGAGCGGTGGTGGGGGGTGGGGAGGGGTGCTTCCCGACAGCCTTGAACTCATCCGCCCACCCCACGTCGCTCTCCTCTCCTCCATCTAGGGCTGACCCTGAACGTCTGGGGGACCCCGGCATCTGGCGAGTGCAGCCTGCCCCAGCCCCCCCCACCCCCCCAGCGCGGTCCTGGCCCTCGCGTGGCTGAGGAAGCACCGGCGAGCGGTGGCCGCCTCCCGCGTTCGCGCCTCCTCGCGCTCCCGCCGCCGCGGGCCCACGGAGCTGCGGAGTCCAGGGGAGCGTCCCCGGGCAGAGGGCCTCCCCCCCCGCCCCGATCCTTCCACCAGGGCCCCCATCCCCGCCCGGGCCGGGAAGGCCCCGCGGCGGCGGGCGTGGCGGCGGAGGTGCGCGGGGGCGTGGCGCGGGGGCGGCGCCGGCGGGGGCGCGGGGCGGGCGGCGGCGGGGGTGGGCTCCGGCGGGCCGGCCTCCTGGCCCGCGGCCGCTATAAGGCCGGCGGGCGCGGCCCAGCCCTCCCGTCCGCCGCTCCCTTCGCCGTTACTCCGCAGCCTGCGCGGTGAGTTCGCAGCCCGGCCGGCCTGGGGGCGTTGGAGGGCGGGCGCGTGGGGCTGGGGGTCCAGCCGCGCCCTCGCCCGCCGGCATCCAGGGTGGGGAGGCGGGGAGAGGCCCGAGCCGCAGGGCTGTGGCAGGCGGCCCCGCGGGCTAAGGTTGCAACGGGAGGGGGCGGCTGCCGCCACGGGTGCCCTTCTGGGGTGCGGGAGGGTGTGTCCGCGGGTGTGTCAGTGCCGCTGTGTGTGGCTGCGCGGGCCCCACCTGACGGCCCCTGTGCCCCCAGCTCCCATCCCAGCCTCCAGCCTTCAGCCATGGCGTTCCCCCTGGACCAGGCCGTCAGCCTCCTGGTGTGCACCTTCCACAAGTACTCTGGCAGGGAGGGAGACAAGAACACCCTGAACAAGAGGGAGCTGAAGGAGCTGATCCAGAAGGAGCTCACCATCGGCTCGGTGAGTGGTCCAACCCCCCGCCTCCTGCCCTTGGTGCCAGGGGCATGGCATTCACGTTGTTTTTTTTGTTTTTGGGGCCCTGTGCCACAGCCCTCACTGAGGGGATGGACCCACTTCCCTAAGGGGTGGGGGATACTCTCAGCCTGATATTCATTCCCCTTGAGTGGGGAGCAATAAAGATGAATCCAAAGTGGACAAGTGACTAGTGACCCCTCAGTCCCTGGTATGAGAATGGGCTGCCGGGGAGGGAGGCCAGGGAGAAAACCCTGGGTTCCCACCGCCGTTGAGAGTGCATTCCCATTCTAACACTTCAGAAGCTGCAGGATGCTGAAATTGCAAGGCTGATGGACGAACTGGATCGGAACAAGGACGAGGAGGTGAACTTCCAGGAGTACGTCACCTTCTTGGGGGCCTTGATGATGCTCTACAGTGAACTTCTCAAGGGCTAAATAAACGGGGAAGGTGCACATACCTGTGGGGCATGACTGCGTCAGATCCAATGGTGGGTAGTTTTAAAATAAATTTTTTTTGAGGGGAGGTCAAATCTATACTTGTGTCCTGGTCTCCTAATGATTTTTGATTTTTCCTTCTGCTTTGTGCTGCACCAGCCAGTCAGAAAGTTTGCTCACAGTCCACGTCTGGGCGTTGACTCGGTGACTCACCAGACAGGGGAGCTGGTGGGAGGGTCCACGACATGGTGGTCCCACCCTGACAAGGCTGCTGCTAGCTCGTAAGGTGCCTTTATGTGAATTACAGAAAAGATGTCTCCTCTAGGTGAAGCCATCTTAAGGAAAAATTCAAATGGTTCCCAGCAGAGAAGGTTCTAGAACAAGCTTACAGAAGAAACGTGCCTGGGTGAGGCTGTGCTGGGAGTTGGGGCCTGTCAAAGAGGGGCAGAGATAGTTCTAGCAGATTTCCAGAAGAGTTGAGAGGTGAGAGAGTAGGGGCGAGGGGGGAGATGCTGGACCTGGCCCCGTGGTGTTTTCTGAGACCAGTGAGGAGCCTGTCTGGCTGAGCCTTCTGCGCTGTGCACGGCCCGGTAGGAGGTGGGGGCACACTTGAGGCGCCTGTGCCTGCGTTCAGGGACAAGGCCCCCTTTGTTGCAGGGTGATGGTCGTGGTCTGGATTGCTGGCAGCTGCAGGAACACACAAATCCTGGGGTGCTCACAATGGGCTGGGGTGGGAGTCCCTGGGGCTCGACCAAATGCAGCTTTAAGCCTTTCGGTCAATATTGACCTAACAACTAAATCCCCCCAGTTTCTGCACTGGAGCCAAGCCTAGCCCAGCCCACAGAAGATGGCTGATTGTCTAAACAGTCGTCCATTGTCTGAATCCACATTTTCAGGGAGGAGGGCTGGGCAGAAAGGGGGTAAACTTTGCATCAGGGTGGAGGGGCATGTGCCCTGCCTCTCTTCCCCTCTAGTGTCCCAGTTCCAGCTGGGCAAGGAAATAACCACCTCCCCACCCCCACGTACTAGGGGAAAGAGATCTCTACCTGGGGAGCTGATGTGGCTCAAGCAGTTGAAGGCCTGCTTCCCACATGGGAGGTCCGGGGTTCCGTTCCAGTGCCTCCTAAAAACAAAACAAAAAAAAAAAACAAGCAAATAAACGGAAAAAACCAACTCGCGGGAGCGCAGGTGGCTCAGTGGTTGAGCAACAGCTTCCCACAAACAAGGTCCTTAAAAAAAAAAAAGATCTCTACCTCAGATGGAGACCACATCCTCCTTCCCCATTTACTCATCTCCTCCCCACTTTCCTCCCACCCGGCTTTTGTGGAATTAAGACTTCCCCCTCCTGGACTGGGTGAAGATTGGTGAACAGTTCCGGGGAGCTGCCCCTTCTCAGAGCCCCTCCTCCTCTATTCCTTGCAAGTCGGAACGCGCACTGTTGCGCAGCAGGAAGGGGGACCACCCGGGGTTCGAGCACCCCCTCTGCACAGCTATGCCCAAGTCTTGGTTCTCCAGCTCTCCCTGGAGAAGTACCTCTCCTCTCCGCGTAGCCCACAGTTCAGGGCGCGGAGTGAGCGCCCCCGTGTGGGCAGATGGCAGAGCTGGGGGAGGGTCCGGTTAGTTTCCTTGAGCCTCTGGGGAGGGGAGGAAGGAGGGTGCTGCCATTAGGAAGCCCTTCCTATGAGGAGGGAGACCCGACACGGGCGCCCAGGGAATGCCAGGGTTATATCTAATCCAGCAATTAACCAAAAAAATAAAGGAACCCAACTTCATCTAAGACACACCAAGTCAGGCAAGGGAAGGTAGTCAGCCCTTAGAACCTGATTGCTGTTCCTCCCCCTCCTGCTCTCAGGCACGAGAAGACCTGTGTGCAACGCAGCGCTTCTTTAGGAGAGGGACGAGGGGTTGTTTCAGTGGGCCAGGGTCCACTGTTGAGAGGAGGGACTGTTGGGGTGGTCAGTTCTGCTTCTCCAGGCAGCTGGAGAGTGGGGGTGGGAGCGTGGAGAGGCCGGCCAAGGACTTGGAGAGAAACCACAGGGGGCGCAGTCCACCTGTCAATAACACCTTCACAGCAGCAGGGCAACAGGAACATGGATCCAAAAAGCCAAATATCAATGCTACAGTTTCTTCCATTACTAGTCAGAGTAGTTCTATAGGAGAACACCAGTAAGTTCACTCTAATCCGTATTTTATTCCTCTGTCCTGTGGACCCTGGGATGGTGATGTCCACTCCACCTCTATATCGAGACGGGGCTTAGATCCCACATGGCTGATGGATGCGATTCTCCTGCTCGGAGTTGTAGGCACTCTTGAAAGTGGCCACGGTAGTTGCTGAGGGCGGGAAGACGGAAGAAGAGATGTGATGTGGGAGCATTTTCGGGACTTGAAGTTGTCCTAAATGATATCATAGGGACAGATGCTGGACATTATATCTCCTACCATAAGCCACTGAATGGACGGGGGAGAGTGTAAACTACAATGTAAACTATAATCCATGCAGCGCAGCAGTGCTCCAAAATGTATTCACCAATGCAATGAATGTGCCACAATGATGAAAGAGGTTGTTGATGTGGGAGGAATGTGTGGATGGTGTGGGGTATATAGGAACCTCATATTTTTTAATGTAACATTTTTTATGATTTTATGTGTCCTCAAAAGAATACAATAAAAAAGAAAAAAATACAAATGGAATATTAAAAAAAAAAAGCCAAACAAATAGCAGATCTTGTGTCAGGCGCATGGTTTTTAAGGATTGAGGATTGGGTGCGTGTGTTTTGGGGGGAGGGATGCAGCATTTAGGAATGGAATCTGGTGGGTGCAGCACGCTAAGGGTGGAATTGGGTGTGGAGACGTGCATGACTGGTTATTTTTATTGCATTTGCCTACAACCGACTTAAAGTAGCAATTGAATCTCTTGATGACTGTTGAGGAGCGTGGGTCTGGGCTTGGAGGAGAGGGAGGGGCTCAGATGTGAGCCCTGGGGCTCCAAGCTCAGTTCTTCGGCTGAGTCCACCTTATCTGAAGGAGGTGCCGTGGCTCTAAGTGCCCCTCTTCTTAGTTGAAGTTCCACCTGGGGAACTGGGGCTCTTCCTTCTCCCACTATAGACATTCCTGCATAATAACATTAATCCTAAAACCCAGCCACCCTTACTCGCTGGGAACTGCAGCACCACAGCCCATGGTTCTGTAAGCTGGGGCAGGGCCCCAGGTAAGGGAAGTCTTAGGGTTTTAAGTCACAGGATGTCCCTTCCTGTTCTCAGTTATGTAAATCTCAAACTGTCAAGAATAATGCCACCACTTTACATTTGTTTAGCACCTTTTATTTTTTACAAGCAGTTTTATATCCATTGTCCCTCCTGATCCTCAGATGGTTCATGTGTAGTATGTATATATCCCCATTCAACAAGTGAGAAGACTGAGATGCAGGGAAGCCCCTCTACCCAGGTCAATCTGTAAGTTAAGAAGAGCTGCACTGGAGTACTGAAAATGCTCTAATATTGTTTGTGGTGATGAATGCACAACTCTGTGATTATACCAAAACCCACTGAATGTACACCTTGGATACCTTGGATGGATTGTTTGGTATATGAATATATCTCAATAAAAGTGCTATATAAAAAAAGTAGAAGCTGAGGTCAGAACCAAGCACTCCTTGTTCCAGTTCATTTGTGCTTATCTTATCGTCACATTCTTTGGCGATTTCTTCATCTTTTTCTTTTAAGTGGTTTAATTAAATTTTTAAAAAGATTTATTTATTTCTCCATTCCCCCCTCCCCCACTGTCTGCTTTTTGTGTCCATTTGCTGTGCATTCTTCTGTGTCTGCTTGTATTCTCATTAGGCAACTCTGGGAGCCGATCCTGGGACCTTCTGGAATGGGAAAGAGGTGATCATTCTCTTGCACCTCAGCTCCCTGATCTGCTGTGTCTTTTATTGTCTCTCCTCTATGTCCCTTTTTGTTGTGTCATCTTGCTGCACCAGCTCTCCACATGGGCCAGCTTGCCTTCACCAGGAGGCCCTGGGCATCGAACCCTGGACCTCCTATATGGTAGATGGGAGCCCAGTGGCTTGAGCCACATCTACTCTCATTAATTAAATTTTGAGAATATAAAAAATTATTTACAGAACACATCTAAGATATGAAAAGAGTGGCACAAAACCCACCCACTTTAAGATAGGTACATGACCATGGCTTTTCATCCCCTGACTAGTCTTCCACATCCCATCCATCTCCTTCCCTCTCAGGGGAACTGCCACCCAGATATTGTGTTTATCATTTCCTTGTCTTCCTTAATAATTTTCATCATATATATTTTCATCCTGTTTTTATTTGCCACAGGCAGCCAATGCAAAATACTAGAAATGAGTTGGTTTTTATATTAGGAATTTATTAGGGTAAAATCTTACAGTTCTGAGGCTGTGAAAATGTCCAAATCAAGGCATCATCTGAGATGCTGTCTCACCAGAGGTTGGCTGCTGGCGATCCTGGACCATGTGGTGAGGCAAAATGGCGTCCAGGCCCTGCCTCCTCCAGGCTCACTTCTCCCTGAGCTCAGCTGGGGGTGATTAGGCACATGGTCAGCTCTTCAGCTTCAGGGTGCTCCCTGATTTCAGCCTCTGGTCTCTCTTTCTCAGCCTCTTTGGGTTTCTCCGTCTTTCTGCAGCTGTAGGCAATCCTGGAGTCCTCTCTCACATGGCAGCTCTGCTAGTTTCTCCTCCATTTATGTAGGACTCCAGTGAGGGATTAGGACCCACCCTTAGCCCTGCAATCCAATCAAAGCCCCTTAACTAAAGTGATCTAATCAAAAGGTCCTTAACTGAAGCTAACCAAAAGATCCTAGATGAAATAGGTTTATAGGCACAGGAATGGGTTTGCTTTAAGAAAAGGAGTTTTTGGGGTCCACAAAAGACTCAAACCAGGATACATCTCTAAGTAATATGCGGTTCTGTATCATTGTAAGCTCTATATAACTGGAATAATACCATATGTATTCTTCTGCTTTTGGCTTTTTTTCACTCAACATTCTGTTTTTGTGATTCATCCAAGTTACAGGGTATTGCTCTAATTCATTAATTTTCACTGTTTATAATAGTTCATAATCTAACTATAAGATAAAATATATCCTGTCTACTGTTGTTAGTCATTTTGGGTTATTTTCATTTTTTTTTCCATTACAAACAGTCAATTAGAATTTAGCTGACACTAGCAGTGAAGAAAGGTTAAAACATCTGATTGAATAGCAAGCCCCCCATACAGCATCATTTGTTCAATCTTTGCCAATCTATCTATGCATCTTCACATGTGTTTTCTGACAAAGGAGTCCATTTTTTTTAGTTTGCCAGATATTGTTTTCCATGTGTTTTATTTTTTCAGTCATTGTGCTTGGAAGGAAAAATTTGTTCCCTAAAGGTATGTATTTTTTTTTGTCTTTTGTTATAAAGAAACCTTAAAAAAAAGATCCTGAACATTTATTAGTTATGTTTAATGACATGATAAAGTCATTAGCACCTGACTTTAAACGCTGCTGAAAAAGTTGAAGTTTTTGTCTTCCTGTTCCAGGTGCTTAATTTTAAAATGTGCTGTTAATCATGATGGCTCAGAAGTATCATATCCCAAGACACAATTTTTACACTGTTAGGTTCTCCAGGAAAGACTCTGGGAGAGTTTAGTGTGTGAGATGTTTACTGGGAAGAGCCCTCAGCATCAAAACCTGTGGAGGGGAGGGGAATGCAGCAGGACTGGGCGGAGGGAAGCTCTGATGCTAAAATGGCCTTTAGAATTACCCCTCATTGGGCTGAAATGGCTTGGCCCTTAAAGCCCTGCCTGGATTGGATGTGTGCCACCTGTGGACACATGTGACCTTCTGCAGCTGAGGGAGCTCCTAATGGCCTGATGGCACTCCCAGAAGTGAGGGTAAAATGCTATTCTTTGATGGGGCTGTTGCTTAATGTGAAGTTCTACATGAATGATATTGGATATAAGTATCCATTTCAAATGGTTTTTATAATTTCTCTTTTTCCTTTTTCTTTTCTCTCTTTTTTCCTGAGTCCTTGTCAGATCAGTTGGGACTATTGTGCCTGTAACTGATTTCTTGCCTCTCAGCTCCAAATTCACCCTTTTTGTCTCCTCTGTGAAAATTCACCTGGTTCTTTAAAATATTTTCCCTTTGTCCACTGGTATGATGAGAAGCTCTGTCAGTAGAAGGTTCTGGAGAGCGATTGTAGGAGGAGAGAGTTTTTCTTTCTGGTTCCAGTTACTGCTTTGAAAAAAAGGCTCCTGCAGCAGTCAAAGCCTCAACAGACCTAGGCTTCTGCCAGCAGATTTTCTGGACACTGTGCCCCCTTGGGTGGGTTTTGGAGCCGTGTGCCTCAGATTGTTGTAGAATTTGAGAGAAGTTCAATTACTTGAGTGTAGAGAGGCCAGGACTCAGGAATGATTTTGAGAAGGAAAAATGGTTTATTGACGGCCGGCCAGACTCGGGAACTTTCTGTTTGAATCCCGAGCCCTGAACAAGATTTTTTAGTCCCTTTTATAGAGAGAGGAAAGGCCAAATGGTCCTTTTGTTTCAGTTCTCAATAGGCTTGAATTAGCATATATTTCCACATCTTAGTAAGCTTTTAGCATGGACCTCAGGCATTCGATAAGCTTTTAGCATATTTTCTTTGCATTTCCCCTGAATACTTAAAGTTTATAGACCTTGCATTGTTAAACTGTCGCCTGCTCACCAAGGGCAGGACTGCAACCTTTCATCATCGCACACCCACAAGTCACAGATAGTTTAGGTTATCTCTGAAGAGACAAAGAGCCTGCCACCCATAGCCCACATCAAGATGAGATATTTTCTCGTGAACAGCTTTCCTCAGCACCCTAGAGGAAATTTACAGCAAGTTCTGCCAACAAGTCACCATAGCCAGAATGTCGACCTTCAATGAGCCGTGCCCTCAGTTTTCCTGAGTTCCATATGTGGCTCATGCTCCTCTGAATTATGGACCCAGCAAGGGAACCAGTGTCACTAAACATACTGAGTAATAGTACATCTTAATTTCTTTCTTATTTTTTATATACAAAATAAATTTGAATTTAAGTTCTATTATTTTCATTTTGTACCCAGATTTGGAGCTTGTTAGCTAAACCACTGAACTGAAGTATTAGTATTTGTAAAAATCCCCTAAGAAGAATATATATAAGAAATGAAAATTAGTTTAGTTTTCACATAAAGGAAGAAGATATTAATTAATGTAACCTGGCAGCCTACTACTGCCTCAGTCTCCCACTCCCGGGTTAAGCGGGAACAAAGGAAACCAGCTTAAGCCAGTCCTATAGGCAGTAAAAAAAGATGCCTGAGAAAGAGCTAAGTCAATACCAATTCAGCACTAAATTCCATTCCTTATTTGGCAAAGGGGAGAAGGTGAAAACTAAAATGGTTGGAATGTGATGGGGGAAGTAGTTAATCCCAAACTTTTGCACGGCAAAGTTAGATCTTCTTGGATAGGCTGTAACTTCTGAAGTAACCAATCTATGGAGAAACAGAGGAAGGGTTTGCGTGCTAGGCTTAGGGGTATAAATTGTGTCATTCTTCTTTGTTCGGCACGCCAGCCATGTTTTCTGGTTGTGCGCCCCTTCTTGCAAGATTGAGAATAAATTCTTTTCTTCTTCACAATTGGGTGAGCCTTATTTTCTCCCAGAAGAAGATTTCTTTCTTACATATAGAAAGTGTTAAGTGTTCGTTAAATGACGTGTGTTACTTAGGTATAGTAAATGTTCAGTGTCTATCTAAATTGTTTAATTAGTGTTTGACTGCATTGATACTGCTGAAGTATTCCTAATGGTAACTGGTTCCTGAGATTTTTCAAAATGGGGAAATTCTAATTTTACTAGCTTTCCTAAATGTAACCCTTCAGGCTATATTTTGAAAGACTGGAAAATCTGGAAAAAGAGGAAGCAGTTTTTTCCTGTAACTGTAACGAAGTTTGGCCTCAATAGAATTTAGAATCAGGAAGAAAATGGTTAGAGTATGGCTCTATAGGGAAAATCTCTGTATCTCTATTTGGTCAGGACAAATTTCTAAGATCAGCAATTGATCTTAGAAATTTCTACCCCACTAGGAAATGCCTCTAGGACTAGATGAAGAATTTGTGTACATGCTTATCCCAGTCCCCCTGTTAGCTTTACATAGGTATGAAAATGGTGGTCCACTCTATAAAAAGTACCCAGAGAAAATAATAAGCTTAATTATTCCAACCTATAATTGGACTGGTATTGAGGACTTGAGGATAATAGATGAGGGGAAAATAGTAAATGAAAAAGCAGAGCAGGAAACTGATAAGGAACAGAGAGAAAAAAAATCCTCATAACCCATGGTAAGCTAGAGAGAAATTAGCGGCATCAGTAAAGAACCTTAAATGGATGCTAATGGTGGGGAGGACTGGGCTAATTTAGAGCAGAAAGAGGTCCCTGAAGCTATAAACTTATAAAGGATAAGTGAAGTAATAGAAGAATCAGAAGAAAGTCCCTCCCCTTTTCTAGAAAGAATTTATATTGCCTATTGGCAAAACACTAATGTAGATCTGGAAAGTCCAGAAAATACCAGACTTTTAAATATAACCTTTATTACTCAAAAAGTTCTCCAGATTTAAGAAGGAAGCTACAGAAAATTGATGGGGCGCTAGAATTACCTGTCTTTCATTTAGTTAGCATTGCCTATGAAGTTTATTACTATAGGGACGGAGTAAAAGAAAACCTGCACTTCAGAAGGGGATGACCTTACTCAAAGCTCTAATAAACTGGAATCAGAACAAGACTGCCTCAAAAAGGTAAAACCCCTGGACCCAAACTCCACTCCTCCAGAATGGGAGCAATTTTTTTTTTTTGGTGGATGAACAGTTTTATTACACGCAGGCCCAGAGGAGAGTCAATCTCCAAATTCTGAGCCTGGGAGCAATTTTTAAACTAAGAACCAATCAATGTGCATATTACAAAGAAGAAGGAAACTGGAAAAGGTATTGTCCTAGACACCCCTGGAGAAAACTCCAAGTAGAGCTAGGTGGGAACCTACCAGAAACCTGGAATGAAAGGGCTCAGTGGGAGGGAAGATTTACTACTGAATTAAAACCAAATATTTACCCACAATGATGAAAGAGGTTGTTGATGTGGGAGGAGTAGAGTGAGGGAGGTGGGGGGTATATGGGGACCGCTCATATTTTTTGAATGTAACATTTTAAAAAAAATAGAGAAAAAAATTAAAATAAAAAAAATAAAGTTAAAAAAAGAAAACAAAAAACAACAAACCAAATATTTATAGCATAGCTTCCTAAATATACCTTTCTTGCTAAAAAAACCTGTTAACCAAATAATACTTTTCCTCCAATTTTTATATATAAAAAAGTGTTTCCAAGAACAAGTTTGTGTATTGTAGGCAGCAGTGATCCTAAAGGGGATCTTAAAAGCAGTAAAACCAGAGATGTAGAATGATGGAAAACCTGGAGTTGACCATACCAAAAGAGTGAGAATTATGAGTCAAATTTGTGAGTTTTATGTTTCTGTTGGTGTATTAGTCAGAGTTCTCTCTAGAGAAACAGAATCAACAAGAGGTATCTGTCAATAGTATGTGATTCTGTAAGAGTCTCTCATGCAGTCGTGGGGATGCACAAGTCCAGGTTCTGCAGGCAGGCTGCAACCAGGGACTCCAGTGAAAGTCCAAAGACGTTCTTGACGAGTTCTGGGAGATGTTGACTGTCAGAGGTTGGGAAATTCTCTCTCAATGCTGGAATCACTTCCCCTTTTAAGGCATTCAACTGATTGGGTTAAGTGTCACTCATTGCTGATAGCAATCTCCCTGATTGATGTAATTGTAATCAGCTATCTATGATCTACCAATGCAGTAAAGTCAATGGTGACTAAAGTCCATAAATGCCCTTGTATTACAGTTATCCCAGTGATTGCTTGACCAAACAACTGGGCACAATTGCCTGGCTGAGTTGACACAATAGCCTAACCATCACAGCTGGTGTGTTAAACTCTGTGTCTGCTTGTTTGTTCAGTGTACATTTTCATACCTCTGGATGGTAATATCAAACTAACAAATGATAATTCTCAAAAGAGCTGTATTCAAATTGCTAAAAATTAAATAAGCACTTCTATATATAAATGTATATTCATGGAACCCAAATTAGAAAAGGCAAAAAGGATGAAAAAGGTCATATAAAAATCTGACTAAGAAACTATTTAAAGGAAAAAACTAAAAGGTTGTCCTGAATTCCTCCACGATCTCTTTATAGCCTACCCTACCCCCAGGGTCTTCTCCTAACCTTGACTAAATTTGAGAGACTCATGAAAGCCAATTTAGGAAACTATGGGGTATGGGACAGGTGCCAAAAGATGGGGGAGATGTGAGTGTAGCTTAGAATTCTGTCTACTAGGCCTAGAAATTAAAAGAGATAGGTGAGGGAGCAGTTGTGGCTCAGGCAGTTGGATGCCCGCCTCCTATATGGGAGTCCTGGGTTCAGTTCCTGATGACTCCTAAAGACGACAAACAAACAACGAGCAGACAATGAGCAGACAGCAAGCAAAAACAAAAAAATGAGCTGGGAGCAGATGTGGCTTAAGCATTTGGGCACCTGCCTCCCACATTAGAGGTCCTGGTGCCTCCTAAAAAAGAAATGAGCAGACAACGAGCAAAAACAATGAGCAAACAGACGAGGGAGCCATCTTGGGGAGGAGGCGGGGGAATGATAGGTAAGGCAGGTTAGTTTAGGAAAAGGGAAGACAAGTCTAAGACCTGGCAGAAAAACATGGCTGTGAAACACGTGGCCACGGAACCCCGCCTGGAAACCCCTGAGGGAAAGACCACCACCAAGAAGGCTGCTGGAAGGACCCTGTGAGACCCTGGTGATGAGAACCCCACTTGGAATGAGAATGGAACAAGATCTCGTTCAGGGTCAAGGGAAGTCCCCAGATACCGTCAACGGACCGCGCATTGGCTCCCCGGGGAACTAACAGGGGGGTAGCCAATCATAACAGCACAGCTGGGGAGGAAAGGGAGGAATAAATAAGCGCTTACTGAAGATTGCCGGACAAGCCCAAACACTCTCTCCGCCTGGAGGAGCCTGCGCCTACATCTGCGGGGAGCGTAATTCTGTTCTTTTCTTCAATTCTGTTCTTTTCTCCCATTTCCTCAATAAACTACTGGCCTGTTCTATGGCGTGGTCTTAAATTCTTTTCTGTAACATAGCTAAGAACCTGGACGACTTCCCCTGACTTCATTTGGTGAACCGGTCAGGGGTTCTAGAGCCAGGTAACCCTCCCCAACTCCAGCATGGCTGGTTAGTCTGTACTATGAATTATAGCCTGTTTGTGCCCTCTGCTGGTTGTTTCCTGGACAGGAGAACCACTGGAAGCCCAAATCCTGTCTTTCTGGGGGCTTCTTATGCGAGTTTCCAGGTTCGCCTTGTGCGTTCCCTGCTCCAGCGTCGAAGTGGTGGCAGACTTAGCGCGCCAGTGTCCCCGCCACCAGGGGCTTCTTATGGGAGCCGAGTGCTTGCCTCCCCAGTGTCAGCACCTCGGTGGGTGCCGTGGGGTGGTCCATGTTCCTTTCCCAGGGGGGTCATGGGCCGGTGGCTATGTCTGTGCTTTGGCTCCTGCCCGCTTTTAATCTTCCAACTACTGCTGTTCTCATCTTGGGTTTGTGAGGTGCTGTGGCATGTCTTAGAAACTGAAAATGCCTTTGCTAGTGAGGCTTTGGTCCCACCCTTGGTAATGCCGGGAAGTTCGGTTCCTTCCCAGCCCTGACATCGCCTCAGGCTGTTGGCTGGCAAGCAGAACAATTAATACTTTTAACGTCTGGTTTAATGGGGAAACTCCCAGACAGTGGCCATAAAGTGAGGCTGCTTAATAGGCAAGCCAGCCCCTTTTCTAGGAAGAATCATGTGACAACTTTAGTCTGAAACCAGGTTCAGACCTAGTCTTGCCATGGGGATGCCCGATGGCACGGCTCTGAGTTCTCAGGATGCTGAAACCAGAGCAGCGGCTCCAAACATCTCCCAAAGCCTATACACCCCTGAGCTTTTGGCATCCCCTTTGGGTGCTTTGGTTTGGAGGGTAAAATTTTAGCCGGATTTGGACTCTGGGATGCCAGATTGGCTGACAAACTCTTTTTCATTTTTCCTAGACTAATAGGCATGGCCTCCAGCGTACCAGCAGATCCCCCACTGGGGTGTCCTCTCAAGAACTGGACAACCCTGCCCACAGAAGGGTTGAGGAAGGAGACACTGATCTTCTGTGACACCGCATGGCCACAGATCACGTTCCCGTCTCCCTAGCAGATTTGCTCAATGTAACAGTCAGTAGAAGTGATTTTCAGAGGACCCAGCTAAATTTACTGAGAAATTCCAGCAGTTGACCTTAAATTTTGAGCTAACATGGGGAGATATGCAGGTTATCCTAGCCACTCGCTGCACCCCTGAAGAAAAATCCTGTATTTGGGAGGAGGCCCAGGGACAGGCTGATAAGAAAGGCTGATAGGGACCGGTTGATAAGGCTCATATATATGTACTGTAGGGATTGTGGCAGTCCCAAATACTGACCCTAACTGGGACTGCCAAGCAGGACTAGCAGACCTAAGGAAAAGGGATCACAAGATAGCATGTTTGTTAGAGGGAATGAGAAAATGTGTCATCAAGTCTGTTAGCTATAATAAGTTGCAAGAAATAACCCAGGAAGAAAAGGAAAATCCTGCCCTGTTCCAAGGGAGGCTAATGGAAGCTATGACAAAGTATACCCGGTTTAATCCAGATTCACTGGAGGGACAGAGTATGCTAAAAAAACTATTTCGGTCAGCCAGTTAGCTCCAGATATTAGAAGCATTGTGGTGAAAAGAAAACAGACTTTAAACAAAGGGAGGGGGAAGGGGGTTTGGTAGTACAGAGCAAGTTTATTGAGCTAAAGTTGCATTAATGCAAGAGCAGCACCGAAAGAAGTTTCTGCTTGAAAGGGTGAGCTGGGGGAGCAGCTTATAGGGCTGCTTGAAACAAAGGGAAAGACGGGGGAGAGAATGGGGAGGGGAAAAAGGAACCTGAGGTCATTAAAGGGGCTATAGGGTTTGTTCGGGCAGGGTGTCCTTGAGATCCAGTCCATTAATTTGCAAGCAGGATGTTGATGTTAGATTGTGGCCATTCTGTGAAGATCAGCAGAATTTGCCAGTATCAGTTTAAACTCTTCCTCCCAGGCTGGGGCAGAGGTTTTTATCAGCACCACAAAGGACTATTGGTATGTCAGCCTGCTTCAGTTAACCTGTTTCTGCTTTATAATTCCCTGGATAAAATGGAAGCTCGCAAATCAAGATCATTGATGGTTCCAATTTCACACTCCCTCCTTTTGGTCGAGGAGGTCCTTTGACTCCCTGAAGACCAAGTATGACTAGTTTGGGGCTCTAGAGACTGATACTCTAAAGCTTCAGGGATCAGGAGAAAGAGTTTGGTGGCTTTGAGGCACTGTGTGACAAAGTTGGTGATGATGAGGATGAAAACAGGTCCGAGGAGAAGGATGACGATTAGCATGATCAGCGGCGAGACCAGGGAATACAATCAAGAGGTGCTGGGCAGAAACCCCTCATTGATTCCCACGTGGCCCTTTGTTGCTGGTTTATGCCGTGAAGCCATTTGGCTTGTTTGAAGATTTCCTGGATGTGGGTCTGGACTTGTCTGATAGTGTTGATCCAGGTACAACAGGATGTGTGGCAACGGCACAGACGCCTCCTCTTCTGCTAGGAGGTCACCTAAAGCTCATCGGTTGTCCACAGTTACTGCTGCGAGGGAAGTGAGAAGGGAGTTAGTCCTTGCAGGGCTTGCCCTGTTTCTTGGGCTACAGCTTCAAAGGTGGCACTGAGGTTGCAGATGACATGTTCTTGGTATCCAAAACCTATCCAGGGGGCTAAAAGTCCAATTCGGATCCCTATTCCAGCAAGAATTAACCGATATCCCAGGGGAGCAGACTCAGTTGCTGAGCACCTGTTTCCCATGTACAAGGTCCTGCGTTCAATCCTTGGTACCTCCTAAAAAAAGTGAATAGAAACTTCAGTGAATATTTTTAAAAGCATAAAATCCTCTGTGTGTGTTAAGAATAGCATAGGGGTCGTTTTAGTTAGGCAGTGGGGCTAGGGGAGACGACGTTTGCTACAGGCTAGATGAAGGCAGTGGAGTTAACCGCAGCAAAGAGAAGATAACAGAGCTAACAAGGCTTCCCGGGGCCCAGTCCCAGTGTTCTTGCTCTCAGGGGAGACTATGCACTGGTTAAGAAAAGAGACAAAGGGGATTTTTAAGTGTACTCACCCAGGTCCTGAGTCTTGGAGAGCCGTCTGCGTCAGGTGCCGCTGCCTCTGGAGCCAGCCGAGCTGCAGGGCCAGGTCTCTGGTGCTTTCAGTGGACCACTGGGGCGATGGGGCTGGTTTTCGGTGCCATAGGTGAAACCAGGAGTCCATTCCTTGAAGCTTTGTGGTAGGGGGAGTGTCAGGAGGACTTGCAGGGTCCTTTCCTCCGAGCGCCAGTCCGTGTTTCCGAGGAGGCCATTTCCAGTAGGCCTCACCTCCTGGTTGCACAGGCGGTGGAGAATTGGGGGCCTCTGTAGAGAGAGACTCGGAAACAGTTTTGTGGGGCTCAGAAAGAGGTTGTGAGCGTTTTGGGAGTAGGTGGCCAGTGAGCAGCTCACTTTGGCAGTTTGTGACGAGGGAAATAAGGCCATGGGCCTGCCAGTAACTGTCACACGGGGAGAGTTGGTGTGGGCCGAAAGAGTGTCCCCGAGTTCATGAGGACTAAGGGAAGAACTTAAACCCAGGGGAGGGGCGGTGGTGACGTTCAGTGACGTTCAGTAGGTTTCCCTAGCTGTGACTTGACTAGGCCATTGGGGCTTTCAACTACCCTGATGATTGGGGTGACAGGCACAGCAGAGGCGCTGCAGGATGGGCGAGTTGACAGGAGTTTAGAGAGGGCTTGCCCTGTAAAGTGGGTGTCACGTAACTATGGATTTTTGATAGAGTCTCCATGTTATGAGGCACAAAATTGTGACAGTGGAGTCTAGGGTTACCTCAGAGACTGCCTGAGCCAAGGTCGCAGTGGTGAAGACTGCAGGTAGTCAGGAAGGAAGGCCTGGAGTTACTGCCTCCAAGGTCTGGCTATAATAGCCCATGGGGAGATAATGGTCAGCGTCTTTGGGTTAGTACCCATGTGCATTCCCTCCTTTTTCATTCTGAGAGAGCTGGAAGGGGAGGGAGTGATTAGGAAGCCCCCGGGAAGTGGGTTTTAACAGTGTTTGCTGCTGAAATTTGCAGAGGAAAGAACTGGAAAGGGGGGGGGGGCGGCGGGCGGGGAGAAAATGCAAAGCCATAAACGCTACAATCCACCCTGTCCCACAGCTCTTGGAATCTTTCCACTTCTTCCATGGGCCCTGAGCATGGAATGGGTTTTATAAACGATGTACTGTGATATAAGGCCACAGCTACAGCACAAACAACAAGACAGGCAATTACTCGAGTTGTTCGTGGGCTCTGGGAGTTCCATCTAGAAGGTGGCTCTTGTCTTAAAGGGGAGAATATTCCCGGGGAGCCCGGAGATGCAGGCTACTGACACGTGTCTATGCTTGTGACAGTCTGGTTGATTGTGGGTTGTTGCTACAGGGGCAGCAAGAAGTTAGAAGCAGCAAGAGGTTAGAAGCCCAGTGAACCTGGAAAAGAAGCCTATGGGCGCAAGCACAAAGGCTTAGTAGGTGCCTGGAGGGGGAGTTTTCTCCAGTGAGTAATAACAGTGGAACTTTCTCCCATAGGCCCTAGGACATTTGCTTAGAGTGGGCAGGATCCGGGCTCACCATACCTCACATGTTAACCCTGCAAAGGAGCAGGCCGTCATGCCAATTGCGTTTTACCTCCCTGGGGCCGCTCCTCCATGGCCACCCTTATTGTGTAGCCATAGGGCTGCCTCTTCATCACTTTAGAGCTGGCTAACTTTAACGCTGGGTTCCAGGTGTCATACAGATACCTAAAAAAATTTTTTTAAGGGAGCTATTAGGTTATACACAAAGAGTAAAGCATTTTAGGATTTAGAAATAACAATTAGAGATCAGAGTCCAGGGATAAATATGACTGCTGCAAGAGCTTACAATCTAGGCCCTAATTTCCTTAAATAAAGCTATTTCTAGAGATTATTAACTACAATTTATAGTACAGATTTTGTTTTATTTTACTTTTATGCTTTTATCAAGATTATGTTAATCAAAAGGCAAAACATAACAAACTTTTGCTTTGCTTTTCCCCGTTATTTACAATGGGGCGACTGCATGCTCTTTTAGAGAAGCATCAGAGCAAAACAGTGTAACTGATAAAGAGATTTTGGTTGTTTGTATACTACATATTTCTAAGAATAACTAAAACCATAACCAACAATATTATCATGCAGATCAGAATTAGGATAGAATAGACAGTGATAATGAAATCCCCTGAGGGGAGACCCCACCAGAAGGCTGCCGGAAGGACCCCGTGAGACCCCAGCCACCAGAACCCCATTTGAAATGAGATTGGAACGAGATCTCATCTGGGGTCAAGGGAAAGCCCTGGAAAACCTGAAGGGGCCTCACCGTTGGCCTCCTGAGAACTAACGGGGGTGTATGGGGGTGTGTGGGGGGGTAAACAATCACAACAGCAAACAGCTGGTGCCCCTCCCCCAACATTAGGAAAGGAGCAGTGAATATTAGCTTCATAAAGACAGCCCGGCAAGCCCAGAATACTCTCTGCTGGAGGAGCCCGCACCTGCACCGGGAGGTGTGTAATTCTTTTCTCCCATTTCTCAATAAACTACTGACTTACCCTGTGGCGTGTTCTTAAATTCTTTTTTGTGACATAGCCATTACCCCCTGACTTCTGCCGACTTCATAGGGACAGAGGATATTACAGAATAAACCTTGTTTTGCATAGGTTGTCCTGTAATCCCAATTAAAATTTAACAGCTTGGAGATGAGAGTGATTAATAATCCAGTAGCCAAATTTCAGTAAGTAAAGAAAAAGTCCTTGACTAGGGAAAATATTTTTCTAGATTATGATTAAAACAATTGTAATATATTCTCCAGAGCCTGATAGTAAGTATGCTTTTGAGGTTATTTTTAATTTAAAGGTATTATAAAAACAAAGAGCTTTTAACCTATGGAGGAAAAGAAAAAGAAAAACATTTCTTACATAAAGTATCATTATTTTAATTTTATTTACTTGGGTGTAATCTGGAATTTATACAGATATTAATAAGTTAATGTTAAGTCTGTGGGATCTTTAAGTTGATAAAATTGTGTTTTTAACACAATTTTAAGTAATGGAAATTATTACAAACCTCTTTTAAAAATAATTGTTTTACCTAAAGTAAAATAATTAGTTTTTCACAGAACAGAATGAAGGATATAAGACAATACTTAAATGGATAGGGAAAGAAGTAGGAGGGTTGTGAAAATTTGTTTAAGGGCGTATGTTTTATCCTAAAATAAGATGACCAATTTTTATAAAATCAGGGTGAAAATATGGAGGACAAGACTTGAATGGATATGGGACATTATAGAAGGGCTAGGGAAAGTAAATTTCACTTATTGCTGACTGTAATTCAATAAATTTATTTAAAGGTGAAATTTGTCTTAAAGTAAAGTAACCTCAAAGCAGAGAAACCTGTCAGAGGCCACCTTAAACTATTATGGTCAATGCTAACTAGGATTTGTTTGCCAAATAGTACACTGATGCATAACCAGAGTTTAATTTTCTTTCTCTAAAGTAACAGTTTTCTTAAATGGCTGGTCTGTTTTGAGTGGAAGGATATAAAATTCCTTTTGAAATAATCAATATATATAAAGAACGAAGAATCTGTGCCTTATCAGAATGGCTTCAGCATATCCTTAATGGTTTAAAAAAATATAGAGCCTCTGCTATTTTGGAAGTTGTATCTTTTCCAAACTATTTTACTAACTTATTTGTCACTGTGATAAATAGAAGCCTGTCTAAATATAATGTTCATACCTGACAACTTTTAATATTCTAATAAAATCCTTAAGGATATCTTTAATTTCAAACTGTTAGAGAATAATTTGTTCTTTCATCTTGTAAAAAGTGATGTGCTAAAACATATACATTTTATTTGTATTTTAAGTCACAATGGAAAAATATATTCCAAAACTGAAAATTTGTAATACTTGCGTAAATTGTGGAAACGTTTAAAGGGGATGTTATTTTGACAATATTTTAAATTTTAGTCATATTTTATTCTGAGCAGAGTTTTTATCAAGGTGTTAAACTTCTCTTGTTGCTTTTTAAAAACTAGTTCGTCATAAAATACTGTGGATAATCATAGTATTTATTTCCTAGGACTATTGTGAATGTAGAACTTGACAACTCCCAGGGTTGGGCCTCCCTGACAATGTGGGATTAGACCAAAAGGGGGAAAAGAAATAGAACAGAATAAAGTTTTTTTTTTTTTAGGTGCTGGGGACCATAGATTGAACCCGGGACCTGGTATGTGGGAAGCCAGCACTCAACCACTGAGCCACATCCGCTCTCCTGAATTGGTTGTTTTGTTTGTTTTGCTTGTTCTATGTTTTCGTTTTTCTTTAGGAGGCACTGGGAACTGAACCTGGACCTTCCATGGGAGAAGAAGGCGCTCAACTGCTTGAGAATAACCAGCAGAATGAAGTTTTAATGGCTAAGAGATTTCAAATAGAGTGGAGAGGTCATTCTGGCAGTTACTTTTATGCAGCTTTCAGCCAGCAGGCAAAGCCCAAAGAATATTCTGGGCTCCACGAAAAGCTGTAAAATTATTTCCCCAATGTAACATGGTTATTTAAACCTATTTTATGTTTTAAATTTATTTTCAGAAAACCTCTGGATTATTTCTATACCAGACAAGCCCTGGAACCCAGAGGTCAAGGAGGACAACCAGCTGCAGTCTTTTACCCCACAATGACAACGCTCCCCCTTTTTCTTCTCAAAGATTGTTTAAAGATTGTTTTGCTCTCGCTATCTGCTCTCTGTTAGTCTTTGTCACTTTTTTTAGGAGGCACTGGGAGCCGAACCCAGGACCTCCCAAGTGGGAGGGAGGCACCCAATCACTTGAGCCACCTCTGCTCCCTGCTTGTTGTGTCTCTCCTTGTGTTTCCTCATTGTGTTTCTTCATCATCTTGCAGCAGCATCTTATTGCATCAACTCACCATGCCAGGCCATCACATCAGCTCGCTGTCTTGTTCTTCTTTAGGAGTGCTCTTTTTTAGGAGGCACTGGGAACTGAACCCAGGGCCTCCCATGTGGTAGGCAGGTGCCCAACTGCTTAAGCCACATCTGCATCCTGACAACGTCCCTTTTCAGCATGAAGAAGCCAGAAGGACCTGCTGTCCAGATTATCCCCAAGATTGGGAATTTTATAGAACAGAGGGGGAGGGGTTGTAACTGAGGGTTAAAAATGAACAAATAATTGTGATGACTAAATGATTATATAGATGCCTTTATATTATAAAATAGCAAAAGGTTAATACCTGAAATGACTGAAGCAAGCTAGTGTGGTCTCACCCCTGTTTATGGTTACTCTACAGTCTAGACTTAACCTCACCCTTGTATAAGCTTTGTGATCGTAATTCTAGGTTGAATTTACCCTTGTTTGTGGATGAGGCTCACCCCTGTGCGTGCTTCCTGCTGGGATGGTAACCACGCCACGCTCCTGTTTTATGTCCACCAGAAAGCCTCCTGACTGGCCCTACTCTGTGCTTCCCTGTCTCAGAACTTGGTGCGCAACATGATTGTAACTTTGTAACTCTGTCTGGTTTGGGGTTCACCCCCAGCTTGTTCAACTCCTTAACATTTATTAATGAAGGAACTTGTGTCCAGCTCCACACCAATTATTCATTAGCACCCCAGTGTTAGGAAATACTGGAATTTCTGCACATCAGAGAGGTAGTTCTGAGTCATGAGGCCACTGGGCTCCTTTACTTGCACAACCAAATAAACTCTTTCTCTTTGAAACTCATGTGTCTTCCAAATTGGCTTTCAAGATGCATCAGGAGAAGAGAAGCCACATTTGCTTGGTATCACTGAAATCACTGGAAGGCAGGCTCCTAGTCCTTCTCTCCCTTCCCCGAGAATCTGATTTGGCAGATGTTTCGAATCAGTTAAGTTAGATTTTGAATTTGGGCCTGGGTGGAGGTCAGGGGCACTGTAGCAGGAGACAGAGACAATAACAGGTGAGAAAAGGACAGTTTATTGCTCACAGGTCCCAGGGAGAGAGGGGTGCCCCGAGGGGCCTATGGGGAGGGGGATTGGCTCCAGGGGCTCAATCAGCAGGTGGACAGCACACGGGCAGTGCGAGAGGGACCCAGGAGCTTGTGCCTTTCTGGAGGTCCAGGGGTGGAGGTTTTAGATTTCCAGCGGGAGCCCAGGGTTGGTTCGTTTAAGGCAAACACGCACCAGAAGGTAAAGGGACTGGGCTCTCGAGAGCAGCGGGGATGGTTAGCTTGTTATTTTGGGTGAGGCCTGTGGTGGAGTAGGTGGTGGCACAGATGTGGGTTTGAGCTCTGGGAAAGTCTATGTCCCAGGGCTGGAAAGCTGTTTATTAACCAGGCCAGTGTTGAGGCAAGTGGCTTAGGCAAAGTGAGATGGATGCTGAAGCAGCATGCAAAATTCTACTAGGGCAGTAGGTCTGGGCTGGGGCCAGGAACTAGTATTTTATTAGGAACCTCAGGCTCTTCTGAGACAGTGATCCCAGAACTTGACAATCACTGGTGTACACGGACACTCTGCTGCGCTTAGGATGGATCAAACTAGACGGATAAACAAGTGTTTGCATTAAATCAGCCTCGCAGGCCAGGTCTCAACTCTGGGGCCAGGGCAGGGCTTTGTAAGCCAGAAGGCAATGCCCAGATTCTTTCTTTAGTGATTTTGGCTCAGGACATAGTCTCAGTTCCCTCTGGCAGGGGAGTTACTGGCCAGGTCTCACTCAATACATCTAAGGTAACTTTGGGCAGCACCATGTCCTGGCATCTCTGTGATGGACCAGGGCTCTCTCCCTGCCCACTCACTCTGCTGTGGGTTTCCAGCCTCTTCCCTGGGGGTTAAACCAGGTCCCAGGGCTTCCCTGCCCTTGGGGAAAGTCACCAAATGTCACACATCTGTGGCCAAGTGTCTTGAATTACACACAAACCCCCAGGAGTGGGACCGTATGTCTGAGGAACTACGGGGCCCCTGTGCTGGGTGGGCTATTAGAGATGGTCTAGTCCAGTGAATCAGAGCAGTGCCACTGGAGGTACTCCAGGCAGTGCTGCTGAGAGCAGCCCTACAGCTTCTGTCCTGCACAAAAAGGCCCTGTCAGGCCCTGTCGGGGGTGGGTGGGGATGGGGGTCTGAATTCAGCCCTGGTACCCCTTGCCAAGTTGCCACTATGATGCAAGGCTCTGCATCATAGTGGGAGGATGAGACACCTTTTTCTCATTTGTCCAAAAGCAATATATAGGTCAAAGGAGGAAGGGGGGCTGCTGGTGGCCAGGGTGCTGGGCCTTCTTCCTAGTTTCTGCCTAGGACTCTCCCACTTTTATCTATTGTAAGTAAAGTTTCTCCCTAAAAAATTCAATAAATTCATTTAAAAACCAATATAAGGATTTTGATGCTTTAAAAAATTTTTAAAAATAATAATAGTTCCCATTCCTTCTCATTCTGCAGCGGAAATGCTAGAATTCCAAAGAGGAGGGAAATAATTTGGTGGCTTAATTTGGCCAGGATCACATTCCATTAGAGGCAGGACTGGATTCAAGGTGCTGTGCAAGCTGTCCTGTTCACAGCCCTGTGTGGTCAGTCAAACGCTTCTTTTATAAATTCATTTTTCACAATGAAAAGATTTTTTTCTCCTGATTATACCAATACACATGTATGGGGAAATAGCTTGAATTTGAATGTGGGAACCTGGCTTGTTGTTGAAACATTTCCATAACGCAGATAAGAAGTGTGAGCTTAGGAACACTGGGCCTTGACTAGACGGAACACTGTCTGGTCAGCACAAAAATTGTTAGCGTGAGGAGGCATTTGAACTTTGTATGGCCTGTTCCCTCTTATTGTAGTTATTGCAGCTCTAATAACAAACAGCCTTGAAAGTAAACATAGATTGCTACTGCTTTGTAATTTCTAATAACATGATGTGGAAACTAGGGTCGAGGATCTCAGTTCCAGAAGCTGTGAGTCCCCTGCTCCCATCTTTACCTCCTCTCTTGTGTCTTTCTTTCTGTTTCTTCATTTCTTAAGTTCTGCATCGCCTTCCCTTCCAGCGAACCTATTGCTGAGCAGGTCTCAGCAACTGGTGCCCGAACAGGGACTCCAAGGGAAGAAGGATCACTTTGAACAAAACTAAACACGGAGCAATGCTGCAGAGGCCCAAGTGGTTTAAGAGGCCTCTGAAGTCGGCAGCAGGTAAGGACACTCTCGGGTATTTTTGCAGTGTTATGATGGGAAACGGAGACTGTTCAACAAAATACCGCCCATATGTCTCTTGAAACAACTTTTTTTTAAAAAAAGATTTATTTATTTCCACCCCCCCACCCGTTGTCTGTTCTCTGTGTCTATTTGCTGCATAGCAGATCATCTTCTTTGCTTCTATTGTTGTCAGTGGCACAGGAATCTGTGTTTCTTTTTGATGCGTCATCTTGTGTCAGCTCTCCATGTGTGCGGCGCCATTCCTGGGCAGGCTGCACTTTCTTTCCCTCTGGGAGGCTTTCCTTATGGGAGGCACTCCCCTGTGTGGCAGGGCACTCCTGGCGCGCATCAGCACTGAGCATGGGCCAGCTCCATAAGGGTTAGGGAGGCCCGGGGTTTGAACCACAGACCTCCCATGTGGCAGCCGGACGCCCTAACCCCTGGGCCAAGTCTGCTGCTTGCTCCCTATTACTATTTGGCCCAGGAGGAGAACAAGGATAGAGAATGTGAGGAAGTGCCTCCCACTGAATCTTTTGATGATACTAAATCTAAAGTTGTTTTGCCTTCCGCTCCTTCATTAATTAACTTTAGAAAGTCACTTTCCCCTTCACCCACACCTCCTCCTCCTCCTATACCCAGAGATGCTCAGCCAAAGTTGTCAGCTTTACAATAGGGCATTTTACAGGCTAGAAGAGAGGGTGTATTTGAAGCCAAATGGCCTTTCCGGTTACCATATGGGAAAGAGTAGCACCTGGAGTTGATCCTCAAAACCCAAATGGAGTTTATGAGTTCGCCCACGAACCTTTCCCATTTAAAATATTGAAAGAGTTAAAATCAGCAGTACAACAATATTGTCCAAATTCTCCTTTTACCTATGGTGCAGTGCAAGGTCTTACAAAAGTTTCAAGGCTGATTCCTGCCAACTGGTCCATGTTAGCATGCATCACTCTAGGGTCTGGAGAATTTTTACAATTCAAAACCTGGTGGACTGATCATCAGAGACTCAGGCTGCTCATAATAGAGCCCATAATATCCCCATTTCCTTGGATCAGTTGGGGGGGTGGGGAATTGGGCAGGAGTAGAACAGCGATTAGCAATGGATGATCGAGCCATTGCACAGGTTTGTCACGGTTGCTTAAGAACCTGGGAAAAAATTGAGGTTAAAGGCCAGCCTCCAGTATCATTTCAAATAATACTTCAAGAACCTAAAGAACCCTACTCTGACTTGATCTCCTGGTTACAAGAGGCTATAAAAAAAACAGGTCAATAGCTTAGAGGCTGCTGATACTATTTTGCAGCTAATGGCTTATGAAAATGCTAATCAGGATTGTCAGAAAGCTATAGGGGAGGCGGGCTTGGCCCAGTGGATAGCGCATCCGCCTACCACATGGGAGGTTCGCGGTTCAAACCCCAGGCCTCCTTGACCCGTGTGGAGCTGGCCCATGCACAGTGCTGATGCGCACAAGGATTGCCCTGCCATGCAGGGGTGTCCCCCGCGTAGGGGAGCCCCACGCTCAAGGAGTGCGCCCTGTAAGGAGAGCCACCCAGCGCAAAAGAAAGTGCAGCCTGCCTAAGAATGGTGCCGCACACACGGAGAGCTGACATAAGAGGACACAACCAAAAGAAACACAGATTCCTGATGCTGCTGATAAAGCAGTCACAGAAGAACACGCAGCAAATGGACACAGAGAGCAGATAATTGTGGGGAGCCGGGGGGGGGGGGGGAAGGGAAGGGAAGAAAAATAAATAAATAAAAATAAATCTTTAAGAACTGTGGAAAAAAAAGAAAGCTATAGGGATTATGAAGGGTAAAGTGGATTTGACTGGATATATTAAAGTGTGCCAGAATGTATGGACAGAGGGCCACTGAGCTACAATGATGGCTCAGGCTATGGCAGGGATGAAAATCAGTAAGAGGCTCTCTGGAAAATGTTTCAATTGTGGGAAAACTGGTCACATGAGAAAAGAATGTTGGAAAAGATCTGAGGGAAAAACACCACCACTCAGACAGAATATTTCTGCTTCAAACGACCTGAGCTGTGTCCGTGCTGTGGTAAAGGAAATCACTGGTCTAGCCTATGTCGGTCTAATCATCATAAGAGCGGCACCCCCTTGTGGGGAAACTTTCAATGCCCGCTCCCAGCCCGGCTCCAAAAGGGCGCTTTCCCGGTTCAGCAGAGCAATCCTGGCACTTTCCAATACTCTGCGGTGCCCTGGACTTATCCCCCGCCACAGTAGGAAGCACAGCCGTAAATATCCCTGTGGCAGAACCTGTTTTCTTGCTTCCAGGGGACACCCCGTCCTTGTAAAAATGGGAATAAAGGGGCCTTTACCAATAGGCATGGTCGTACTTCTCCTTGGGAGAAGCAGTCTTACCTCACAGGCAGTTGGAGTGCATACAGGAGTAATTGACTGTGACTATCGAGGAGAGATTCAAGGTATCATGTCCACCTCAGTTCCTTGGAAAGCTGATATTGGAGATTACATAGCACAATTGTTGTTGCTCCCTTATGTTTCTATAGGAGCTAGTAAGACAGTCCAAGGGAAAAATAGTTTTGGAAGTACAGGAATGACAGGAGTATTCTTAACTGAAAAATTTTAAAAATCTCGTCCTGTTTGTGAAATAACTATTCAGAACAAACTGTTTAAAGGACTTATTGATACTGGAGTTGACATTTCTATCATTAGTTTTAACCATTGGCCCTCTGCTTGGCCACTACAAGACACACCTATTTCTGTTGTGGGACTTGGCACTCCCAGAGGTTTAAAACAGAGTGTTGCAGATTTTTCATTGGGACCTGATGGGCAACCTGCCACCCTGCAGCCATATGTTGCAGAATTACCTATTAATCTTTGGGGACATGATCTATTAGAACAGTGGCAGGTTGAAATTTATACTCCCAAGGTTGGCCAGTATAGTAAAGAAAGTCAACAATTAATGAGGAAACAAGGACATGTTCCAAGGTTAGGGTTGGGTAAGTACCACCAGGGAATTGTTGTACCAGTAGCCCATACAGCTCACGGTAACCGTGAGGGATTCAGACATTTGCCTTTTCCATAGTGGCTGCTGTTCAGTCTAGCCTCCTTGGACCACCCAAACCTATTCCTCTTAAGTGGACTACAACCTCTCCAGTTTGGGTGGAACAGTGGCCATTAACTCAAGAAAAATTGGAGGCACTTCCTAAATTAGTTAAGGAACAATTAGACAAGGGTCATATTGAAGAATCTTTAAGTCCCGTGTTTCCTATTAAGAAAAAATCAGGCAAATGGAGACTTTTAACAGACCTCTGAGCTATTAACACAGTTGTTTAACCTATGGGTGCACTGCAGCCAGGCTTCCCTACATTGTCCGTGATCTCTCATAACTGGCCACTTGCTGTTACTGATTCAAAGGATTGTTTTTTTATAATACATTTGGCCCCCCAGGACTGTGAGAAATTTGCATTTTCTGTGCCTTCTTTCAATAACAAAGAATGTATGAAATGGTTCCAGTGGAATTATCTTCCTCAGGGAATGCTTAATAGCCCCACCATATGTCAAAATTTTGTAGCTAAAGCCTGTTATATTATGCATTACATGGATGATATATTGTGTGCTGCTCCCTCTTCCCAGACTCTACTTTTAACATATCAGACCTTAGAAAAGAGCTTAACTGCAGCAGGATTAAAACTTGCCAATGAGAAAATTCAAAAGGTTACTCCCATTTCTTAACTTGGGACTATTGTTGATAAAATTACAATTAAGCCTCAGAACGTTCAGATTCATAGGGATTCTATTAAAACTTTGAATGATTTGCAAAAATTATTAGGAGATATAAACTGGCTGAGGCCCAAAGCAGGCATTTCCAGATATGAGCTGTCTAATCGTTTTCCCCTATTACAAGGAAATCTTCAATTAAACAGCCCCTGGGTTCTGACAAAAGAAGCAGAACAAGAATTAAAACTCATAGAGAAAAAAATTCAGAGTGCTCAAGTTGAACACATTAATCCAGAACAGCCACTGCAATCAGTTATTTTGCCTTCTTTACACTCTCTCATGGGGGTCCTTATGTAACAAGATCATATTGTAGAATGGATGTTTTTACCTAACGGTGTCATTAAAAGTTATCCCCTTATGTGGACTTTATGGCCCAGATTATACTTAAAGGCCGTGAATGCACTCGTGCCCTTCATGGACAGTACCCTTCTTGTATCATTCTCCCCACTTTTATGCAAGGAAGTTGAGGCTTGTCTACAAATTCACTTACAATGGCAAATAGTCTTTGCTGATTATATTGGACAAATAGATAATCATTACCCTAAATATCATATATTATATTTCATTAAATGCACTAATGGATTTTACCTGACATAACTAAGTCTCAACCAATACTTGATGTCCTATAGTCTTTACTGATGGGTCTGGAAATGGCACAGCTGGGTATATTGGGTATAAAACTAAGAAAACAACTACTCCTGGATATTCAGCTCAGCAACCTGAATTAATAGGAGTGCTTACTGCTTTGTAGGACATACCAGAGTCCATAAACATCTTTTTGGATTCTTCATATGCCATCCAAGTAACTTAATTAATTGAAACAGCTTTTATCAAACCCAATTTAAACCAGTTTCTTGATAAGCTTTTACCCAAGCTTCAACAGATAATTAGGACTAGAAAAAGCCCATTTTTTATCACTCAAATTCAATCACCTTCAAATTTACTGGGCCATTGGTGTGAGGCAATGATGCTGCTGATGAATAGTCACTCCCATTTTACAAGAAGCTGTTCATTTTCATAATTTAACTCATTTGAATGCAGCTGGCCTCAGGGCTCATTTTCCTTTAACATGGACACAAGCTAAGGACATTGTTTGAACTTGTCCATCTTGTCAAATTCTTAAGAATCCAAAGCAATTGGGATGTCGGGGGAAATCCCCATGGTTTAACTGCAAACTCATTGTAGCAAATGGATGTAACTCATATCTCCTTATTTGGAAAATTATGTTATGTTCATGTATCTGTAGATACTTGTTCAGGATTCCTTTGGGCTACAGCTCAGACTGGAGAAAGTGCTTGACACCTACAATAGCATTTGTTAGCTTGCTTTGCTGTAATGCGACTTCCTCAGTCTCTAAAAACAGATAATGCTCCTGCTTATACCAGTGTCTCCCTTAAAAGATTTCTAGATACTTGGACTATTTCACACATTACAGGACTTCCTTATAACCCCCAAGGGCAAGCTATTGTTGAGTGAGCAAATCAAAGCCTTAAACTCATGATACAAAAACAAAAAGGGGGAGACATGGAGACACCACGGGTGCAGTTACATAAAACACTAGTCACTCTTAATTTTCTTAACTGTGGAACCACCCTGGAAGGGACAGCGGTTGAAAGGCATTTCCAAAAAAATTCTAAAACTCAAACCCAAACTCTGAAAAACCTTTAATTTGGTGGAATGATCCACTGACCAATGAATGGTCAACAAGGAAGCTGTTAACTTGGGGATGAGGGTATGCTTATATTTCCCCAGGAGATGGAGGACACCCTGTGTGGGTACCAACTCATCGAATAAAACCATATCACGAAAGCCAAAAGATGACAAAAGTTCCTGTGGGACCCAGAACCTCTAGTCATGCAAATGGAGAGACTGAGGCTGAAAACTACATGGCTGCGTCCCTCTCTGAAGACTAGAGCAGCTTTGCATCGCACATGGGGGCAAATTAAAAATCTGAGTCTAGAAGCTGAACAACAGTTGGAAAAGGAGGAATTGCCAGTTACTTCTCCCAACATGCTGGTAGCTATGCTAGCTATAATAGCAACTGTAAGCGCTCTGCCTGTAGCAACTGCTGAAACTAATTATACTTATTGGGCATATGTTCCTAATCCCCCTTTACTCTGTTCTGTATCTTGGATGGAAACCCCTCCTCAGATTTATGTTAGTGATTCTTCCTGGGTCCCTGGGCCAGAAAACTCTTACATCCACAAGAGGAAGGCTCTAATTTTAATGGGACCCTAGGATTCATCAAGCATCCCTTATGTGTTGGCCCTGCTGATGGGTGTCTGAATTTAACATACCAAGCATGGTTGTCCATCACCCCTAAACATTGGAATGTTTCAAGAGCTCAATTACATCTTATATCAGGATTGAGTTTTAAATATAAACATTATAACAATACTGGCCTTAATCCTCCAGACAAACCCATATGTAGATATCCTTCTTTAGGGGATTCACAAAGTGAGCACCTTTATTGGGAAGATTGTCAAGGGTCTAGCAGTGTACTGCTAATTAATCGTTCCTATGGAATTGTAACTGATTGGTCCCCTAAGAGGTATGTAGTTTAGAACTGCAGTATGGATGAGACCTGTATTACTTATGAAGTATTGAGCTGGAAGGTGTATAAACATAATCTTACTACTGTTATTACAACTTACGCAAAATATCCCATTATCTGGTGCAGAATGGTCCCACCTTTTTCAGTATTAGGCCATGGGTCAGCTCAAGTAACACTATGGAAAATTCCTTTCAGTTTTGGGTCCATATGGGACATATGGGAGGGCCACTATCAATATTCCAATAATTATTCTTTATCATTTTACACTTCTCACAATTTCTCTTTCCATATTCAGTCCTGTGTCCGTCCTTAATCCATGTTTTCATGACTGGAAGCTTATTCCTAAATCAGACAAGCCGAGAAGTACAGTGTGAAAATAATTTGTGTAAATTATATACTTGCCTTAATTCATCTTTATTTAATAGTAATCACAGTTACATTATTCTTAGAAGGTGGCTAGGCATTTGGATACCGGTTAATCAAACTCAACCTTGGGAAGCTTCGCCTGATATGTGTGCTTACAAAAAGTGCTTAAGTGCACAAAAAAGATTTATAGGAGTACTAATAGCAGCTATTATGGCATATTGCCCTCACTACAGTGGTTGCTGTTTCTGGAATGGCTTTACATCAAAGTATCCAAACTACAGAATTTGTCCAAGCCTGGCATCATAATGCAAGTTTGGCTTGGGGAAGTCAAACCAAAATCAATAAAGAAATTAATTCTGGGTGAGTAGATTTGGAAAATACTGTACTACTCCTTGGAGAGGAGTTACAAAATGTGAATATGCAAATTGAGATTACAATGTGATTGGAATGTTTCTAGCTTCTGTGTAATTCCACGTTTATAATAATAGTCATATCTCATGGGAAAAAATAAAACGCCACTTACTTGGACATCAGGACAACTTAAGCTTAGATATTAACCGGTTGCAAGCTAATACAATGAGTATTCAAAACGCTGATTTGAAATTGTTACCTATTTCTCAAACGATGGCTAGAATTGCCGATGGTCTACAGTCACTAAAGCTTATGGCTTGGATGAAAGGTTGGGGAGGAGGTATTTCAGGAGGAATGTTGCTTATTTGTCTATTTCTTTTATGTTTAGTCCTCAGGTGCATGTAACAAGCCCTCCGGGGTATGAAGCATCAAGAAATTGCCAAATCTGCCTTCACTGCTTTGCAAAAACAAAAAGGGGGAAATGTGGGACAATAGCTTGAATTTGAACGTGGGAACCTGGCTTGAAGTTGAAATGTTTCTGTAATGCAGAAAGAAATGCGGGCTTAGGAACACCAGGCCTTGACTAGATGGAACACTGTCTGGTCAGCACAAAAATTGTTTGCATGAGGAGGCATTTGAACTTTGTATGGCCTGTTTCCTATTATTGTAGATGTTGAGCTCTAATAACAAACAGCCTTGAAAGTAAACAGAGATTGCTACTGCTTTGTAATTTCTAATAAATACGATGTGGAAACTAGGGTCGAGGTTCTCAGTTCCAGGAGCTGTGAGTCCCCTGGTCCCATCTTTATTTTGTCTCGTGTCTTTCTGTCTCTTTATTTCTTATGTTCTACGTTGCCTTCCATTCGAGCCAATCTATTGCTGAGCAGGTCTCAGCAAACATGGGCACTTTAAAAATTTTGAAGAATATTAGAAAATGAAAGAGAAAAAAGTCACCTGGAATCTCATCTCCATGAAAGAACCACTTTAATTATTTGATTACATCCTTTCATGCATCTCTTTAAATATGAAGAAATTTACAAAAACAGGAGCATATAGTAGATGCTGGCTTATTCTTTTAAAGGCAGTATTTTTTTTTAAGACTTTCTTTTCTCTCTCTCTGTTTCCTTACCTTTCCTCTCCCCCACATCTCTTCTCTCTCAGTATTGGGATTTTAATACTTACCTTTATTAATTTTATCATGAATGTGCATGCAAAGTGTTCTGGATCAGAGACAAATTTCTTATCAATTACCTTGTAGTTAATTAATTGCCAGGGGCAACTTGACCAGAGCCAGGTCAAATTTCCCACTCCAGGACCCCATACTCCTTAGGTGGGAGATGAGGAAAAGGATTTTTCTCTGCTTATAAAGGGGAATAGAGGTGGTTGTCTCCCTCCGCTTCTGAGAGGGTCTCCTTGGAAATGTGAAGGGCCAGAATCCTAGCACTCATCCTTTGGAATGTAAATAAGAGCTCTCCAGGAGTTGGAGAGCCCCGGGTGCCCTTGGTTTTACATTAACCAGAGGCAGGTCCGAGTTCCTGAGCTTCATCCCTTTGGACCTGTAAATACCCAGGGAGATGGCTGTCCAGACCCCCTGCATCTGGACCTTGTCCTGGTGGAAGCCATTTAAGTTTTATTATCCTTTCAATCAGAGCATTTAACAATACCCCATGAAAATCCTTTGAAGTCAGCTGATAGAGATCTAAATCCTTTTTAACGGCTGTGTATTATTCCATGGTATGGAAACACCACAATTTATCTGAACTTTTCCCATTGATTGATGGGCATTTCCCATTGTTTCTGTATCCACTGCAAGCAATAATAATGTTGCCGAATAAACATCTTTGCTAACCTGTCCTTAAGGATGGATGCTTTTATTTCTATAGTACAGATTCCCAGGAGAGGCACTGCTGGGTGGCAAAGTACATGTATATTTAATTTAAATAATGACTGATGTACTACTTCCCTCAAAGCAATAACATTAGTTATTAATTCCCATTAGTAGTAAATGAGAACAGCCTTGCCTTCAGTAGCTTTTAACAAAGATTTTGTCAGTCTGATAGGATCCTTTGGATTTTAACCAAAATAGCTCTTGCAAATCCTGAGAGGTGGCTTAGGAGCTACCCCATGGAGAAAGGTGGGGGCGCTCAGATGGGGGGAGGGTCTCCTGGCGCCTTACCTCCTTTCAGCCAGCGTTTTTATCTTTTGCACGTATGGAGCGTCCTCACAGGGTTTAATTTTAAGCAGGGGCTGTAGGGGTAAAGGAGGGCTTAAGGGCTCCTTCCCCAAGCTGTGGATGTGGGGAGTGTGTTGAGGTTTTGAACAGAGGAGTGACTTTAGGACCCCCTGGAATTCAGAGACCTGGAGCCTGGAGACCCTGGACAGGAGTGGAGCAGCTGGTGCTCTGTGCAGGTGAGAGCCTGAGGAGCTCACCTGGTGGAGTGAGGGGCTGGGAAGGTGGCAGACGTGTGGCTGAAGAGGAACACGCTGGGCTGGCTGGACGTGGGAGAAGGGGAAGAGTGTAGATGCCCCAGGTTTGGCACCTCGGTGGCCAGAAGGCCCATGGTCCTGGGCAGACCCCTGGAGGCCTGGCGAGGGTGTTGGGTGAGGGAAGGTGCCCTCCCTGCCCCCCACCCATGGCAGTGCCTGTTGGAGTCGGGGGTGAGGCTGCCTGCGGGGGCTCTCCTTGCTTTCTCAGAGGAAGGGGGAGGCAGGGGAGCAGGCAGCAGGAAAAAGGAAGCCTTGGTGAGCTGCGTGCTCCACGGAAGGTCCAAGCAGACCCTTTCTCTGGCCTCTGAGTGCCCAGCTCGCTCACCTGTGCCCTCCCAGAACCAGGGGAGACAACCCAGGGCTCCCTTTGGAGAACGTTGGAAAGGTGGGTTGGAGTCTGAGGTGCCCCCTTGTGCCCTCTTCAGCAAGAAGCCAAGAGTGACAGCGTTTGGAGGCCCTTCCGCCTCCAGGCTCAATTTAAAGGTGTCCAGGTGATGAGGGTCACACAGGGGTGCTGCCTTTCAGGGGACACCCCCCCCCCAAGGCCCTTCAAGCCCCCAACGTTCACAGTCCACCCTTTCTCTTGAGAGCCTCCACCCCTCTCCTTAGCTAAACCAAATCCCTTTAGCAGGCAAATGGGGCTGCCCAAGGAAGGCTGGGCTCTGCCGGCTGCCAAGCCAGGAGGTGGTGGCGTTAGAGAAAGATGGTGCCACCTCCATTTCCATTTCTCTCCAGCACTTGAAGGCTGCAATGGATTTCCTCACGAATTATCAAGAATCAGGGCTGCTAATGGCTTTCACGGGCCCTAGGCACTTTTGCCTTTTGGGGCTCTTTCCTCCATAAAATAAATATAGAAGAAAATACATTTTATCACTGTATTGCTATAAAGACAAACATAAGCCAAGATGGAGTCACTATCATTTAGCCCGTGATATTATTATATTCACTTTTTCTTCTGATTTTGAAAGAAATTAAAACATTTTCATAGGCTCTAGGCAAAATGGGTGAATGCTGTCTAGAGACAAGTACTTCTCACCACAGGCAATGCTTCCTTTTAAAAACATTATTTAGTCTTTTTCACTCAGCATGAGGTTGTCAGAGTTCCTCCACGTGGTCGCAGGTGTCAGCACTTCATCCCTTCGCATGGTTGAATAATATTCCTTTGTCTGCATCTACCACGTTCTGTGTATCCAGTCAGCTGTTGGCGGGCTTGGGGCTGTTTCTGCTTTTTGGCTAGTGTGAGTAGGGCAGCTGAGTGTTCTGTATAGGTTTTAGTGTGGACCTTTGTTTTCCGTCCTCTTGGGTACATACCCAGGAAGGAAAGCCTCGTCTTTATCATATGAGGACGTCCAGTTACATGACTTTAACATCCCTGACCCTCTTCCTTGTGAAGTAGCAACCCTGGCGTTACTGGCACGATTCCGCTGTCTTGTTTACTGGACAAGAGTCACCCCGTTAGCTGTGCAGGTTCTTTCTGAACTATGGAGGCATTTGGCCAAAGCTCCAAATAGATTCTTTCCAATCTCTGTATCTTTTCCTGAAATGAAAAGGAGAGGGGATCTCATTCTTTGTCATGATGGGAAATCCAGCTGCCCCTGCTACTGGGCTGGACTCTAGAACACAGCTCACTGTGCGTGGGGTTCCTGGGCTTATGCCTCCGCGACACTTGACACTGCAGCACAATCACCTGTTCCATGCTTGTCTGTCTGTCCCCGATTGTGTGACTGTTCCTCCAGCACAGTCATCCACGCCAGGTTCGTAGGGGTACAGTAGAGTATGATGTTCAGATCCTGGACTTTGGAACAAGGCAGAATTAGTTTCAAATCCTCACTGTGCCTTTATCAGCGTGTGACTGTGGGCGGGTTACTTAACCACTCTGAGCCTCAATTTCATCTTCTGTAAAATGGAAATAAAAAGACCTTCCTGTTAGGGGTGTTATGAGAATGAAATGAAACAGTGTATCTACAATCCTTAGTACAGTATCATAGTAAAGGATAATAATTATCATTACAATAATAAATAATAACATAGGAAATAAATATTAACATAGTTACCATGTAACATTTACTATTAACATAGGAAGGAATTTATAAGTTAACAACATAGTAAAAACTTTTTATTAGTACTAAAATTTCATTCAATAACTGGAAAGAGAATAGAGACATATTTCCTTCACTGGATCCCTCAAAGCTTACAGGTGTGGGCAGCTGGGAAACAAGCAGCGGTCAACTCCCCAAGGGAGAGGAAGGCGGAAGGAGCTGTCCTGGGCTCTGGTGCGGACCAGGCTGAGGTGATCGGGGCTGGGACCAGAAGCTGCTGTGAAAGCCTTTACAGTGGTGGGCTCTGGGCATGGACCTGGAGGACTGGACAAGGAAAGTTGTTGTTCATTATAAGGTAATAGCTGACCTTTTTTTCCTTGTAACTACATGTATATTTTACTTGTTAAAACAACACCCAAGAGCTGATGGATCAAGTAAGAGAGAAATGAACACAATGTGTACAGTGGTGAAAGTAGCCGTGAGAAGGATGCAACCCAGAAATAGCTCAAAGCAGTTGGGACTGGGAACGGGGCAGGGAGCGGTGGCACAAAGAATGCACAATTCAGTCTGTTACCACGTGTTGCTATTATTTGGATTAAAACAAGAACCCAAACAACCAAAAGAGCCAAGCACAGCCAGAGAGCTGAATGCATTGCAAATGGAAAGCAGCCTATTCATCTCTAACTTGGTGCGCGTTGGGGAGGCTGGGCTGGGGGTGGGTGGGGTGGGGACGTCTGCAGGCCTGCGGCGTCGGCGCCTGGGGGAGGCGGCCGGGGGGGGGGGGGGGGGGGGAGGACACGGGAGGAGGCGCGTGCTCTGGGGGGCGGGAGATCGGTGGCTGGGGTGGGGGCAGGTCTTCCCGCTGTGGTGCACAGCCCACCGCCCTCCCTGAGGGAAGAGAGCGAGGCGCAACAGACTCGGCAGCTCCGCAGCCGAATAAAAACGGGGAGCTTGTCAGAAAAACAGAAAGATAGATGGTTCTTAAAAAAAAAAAAAAAAAAAAAGACCAAAAAAGACACGACGATAGATAGAATATAAAAACTCAAAACCCTGCCCTACTAACACAGGTATTTCCAGTTTGTTTCTCTTATCTTTCCTGTGCTCGGAGAGCTCGTTCTTAGTGATAGGAGCAAAATGTCCTTACCTGTATTTTGGTATTTGTTTCACACATTATTAAAATATGGGGTGAAAACTTGTGTTCTATGTGAAAGTTTTCAGAATTTAGAACATTAAAAACACCAAAACTATGTATTTAATATACTTTGAATAAAAAATGTACAAACACACTACAAAAACATCAGGTTAAGCACAAAAATTTCAAATATAGACATTTAACATACATTACTATTCTGATCAAGTTAATAAAATCAATACACTACTCAAAAAGTAAACCACTACATAAAAATAAAGAAAATTTAATTAACCATGAAGAAATGAAGATGGAATAATATTGATTTAAAAAAATGCAATCATAAAAAGCAATGTGTACCAAAAGTGCTAGCCTTGAGCTGTGAGTGCATTTTTTGGACTTTTTCCAGATACTAAAAACATTTGCTTCCACACCAAAGTGAGGGCAGAGTGAGGAGCCAATTGGCTCCATCTTCAAATAATTCTGTTTCTTGCTTGGTAACTTTGAGATACTTTTGAATATATATATATTTTTCAGAGACCACAGTCTTTTTGTGAAATAGTGAGCCATAGCTTTTGTTTTAAAGACATATGTCCAATTTTCCGTGGTCGTCTTCAGTTTCTTCATCTATGGGTAGGGATTACAATGCAGAGGGATTGGTATAAATTTCAGTACTGAAATATCCTTATTCCACTTGCTTAGAAATAATAAGAATTATTGTTCCAATAGCGGCTTTGCTTCATTGGTTGGCATTTTCTTTCTCCCTTTGTTGATTATGGAGGTGAAGAGGAATGCTTTCTAATAGAGTAAAACTTTGCTTGGTTTGAACTTTTTATTTTAGGAGGTACCAGGGCTTGACTTTAGGACCTCATACATGGGAAGCAGTCGCTCAACCACTGAGCTACATCTACTCCCCTGGTTGAACTTTAATGAAAGCTACAATTCTTGGGTACATCTCAATATATAAATGATTAGGATTTCAGATTAAAGAAATATGTTACTATATACCAACAAAAATACTAATATTTGGTACCTAAAAATTACATAATATACCAGAATACTGAAATATAGAGAACAGGCATTGTTAATAGCTATGGTTATTATTATTAATTTTTCTATCTTGTTTTGTCATCGTCTTTTTTTGTGTCACTTTGCCGCGCGGGGGCCTGCGCCTCTCTGCGCTGCACAGGTCTGGGAGGACTTTTTTCTTTTTCTTTTTCTTTACCATGAAGTCCTAGAGATCAAACCTGGGTTCTCCATGTGGTAAATAGGAGCTTAAGTGCTTGAGCCACAGCCACTTCCCTGCTGTTATTCTTTATAACAAGCAAGGAAGCAATCAAATAAGTCTCACATACTTACCCATCGTCTCTCTGGTGAGTGAAGGAAGATGTTTAAGTTCTGCCATGGGGAAAGTGCTCCCCAAAAGGGGGCAAAAGCTCCTTAATGCACCAAAGAAAAGACAGATATTTCCATTTTCTTACGCAATCTTCCTATGAATGCATGATTGCCATTTTAACAATATACAGTGCCTTCTTGTTGATATTTGAAGATTGCTCCTATTACTTAGTACTGGACATTAGATTGTTTTGGGAGTCCTTTCCTCCATCAGTTACAGATTATTTGAAAATATATTTTAAAAATACAGCTTTCAGCTTGCAAATAATTCTCAGGAGTGTGAATTATTACCAGATCAAAGTGTTAATGCTGTGATTTGAGCTCAGCAGTTGTATCGTTTTATATTTCGGCAAGTGTGCTTTGTTTGTAGCTACTAGCCATGGTGCTAGTTTATGAAAAACTGTATCATCCAACACTTGATCAGGAAATTATCAAATCTGGTAAGTAAAAGCTTCTCCAAGAAGCTGGGAAGAGCTGCTTTATTTAAGGAAAAGAAAAGAAGAAAAAATCCAAATATATCTAAAATTGGGGAAAATGCCTCCCCTTTCTTTTCTGCTCTCCCATTTGAAGGATGGGAACGATGGAGTCCAGAGCAATGGGGGTGAGGGTGGGTGCCAGGGCTGGAGCCTAGGTGGCTCTCCCCTAACTGAGAGGCGCCACCAGCCTTGGACCCTCCAATCATTGGTCCTTTGGCGCCCCCTACTGACCATTTAGCTCCCACGCTGGGGGTGGGACTGCCTGACAGTCATGTGTGGAGACCAGTTGGCGGGCGCTGAAGCCATATGCCCCTGCTCCTCTTTTGGATCAAGGTACGTTGCCTTAATAGTGGGCATCCCCACAGTGTTAGGGAAAAGCTGAGTTAGACTTCTCGGCCCAGTTTATCTTCCACATCAGCAAGTAAAGCTTAAAACCCTGTAGTGACTTTCTACAAGTCCCCTAGAACTAACCCTAACTCTTCAGGTTTGCATATAAGACCCTTCCCAATTTGGTCTCAGTCTCTTCTTCCGTTTCATTCCCGGCAACTTGGCCCCTTTTCTTGGGCCAGATCTGTGCCCTGGGCAGGCATTCCTGGACATACAGAGACAAATAAAGCTCCAATTACCTGGAGAGAAACATGGGCTTATGAGAAGCTGTAAGTGCAAGGTGCTGTTTGACCTGAAAGCTTAGTCAAAGGAATCACAGGTAACGTGGGATCCTTTGAAAGATTAAACTGTAAACAAGTGGAATGAAACCTAGCTTAAGAAGGTCAGTGTTAATATTTTACAAGGAGGAGGTTGAAGTTGTATTAACTGAGGAATGCATATTCCTTATTTAGAAAAACCTCTGTTTGCTAACAGGTATGGGAAAACAAAAACCAAAACCAAAACTACAACAAAAGACTCAAACCTGATCCTGGCATCAACCTGGAGATTAAAACATTCCTCCCACCGGCACAGTTTGCAAAGGACTCCCTCTGCTGGCAGAAAGAAGTAGTGCTGTCCACATGCCGCAAGCTTGCCCTGGTCTCTTGATCTTACCAAGCCCTTTCACATCAACATGATTTCATTCAGGCAGTTTCTTCTGTCTCGTGGCAAAGCCACCCCAGCCTTCTATACGCAGACCAGATTTTGCTTCCTGCCTTTTGCAGATTCTAGGTACAAATAAGTGCTCTCTGCTCCTTTCTCCCATAGTATCTGTTACATTCCTTGGGAATATTCTTTATGCCACTGTAGTGTAACAACCTGTTCACAAACCTGTACCCTCCCCAGTGCACCTTTTTTCAACCCTTCTCTTGGTACCTAGACTGTGAACTATTCTGAGCAAGTGATCATATTGTCCTCATCTTTAATTAGCACAGGATCTGCCCTGTTGTAGATACTAAGTAGACCCTTGTTAATGGATGAATGAATGTCCACATTAGGATGGTTGTGGGATAAAGGGCTGAGGGAGAGGGTCTTTGAAAGGTGTACTCCTGTAGGACTCTGACTCACACGAATCCTGGAGGATGAATTCAGCTCTGAGGCAGAGGGATGACCAAATTGAATATTTGCACTCGGGCACAACAGGTAGCTCCCTGAGACTGCATAGTCCAAGCCTGGGAAGCAGGTGTGAGCTGCCATCCCAGGCGTACAGTGAGGGCACAGTCCTGCTGTCGAGTGCCAGTGGGGAGCATGGCTCTGGACAGGCATGACAGCTGGAGTTCCACTATAAGGCAAGTTCCATGAGGGCGAGCACCCTGCCTGGCACATAGCAGGTGCTTTCAAATCATAACCCGTTTATTAACGGCCCTGGATGTGATGGAGTGCGAGTAGAAACAAGACTGTTTTTCCAAATGCTCCGCAATAAACCCACTTTCTGTCATCATTCTTCATCCCTAGAGGAAATCTTGGCAAGTCCCATAGCCTTTCCAGTCACCCTTAGGGATTGTATTCGTTTTCTTTTTTTAAATGCCATGGTAACAAATGACCACAAACTCAGAAGCTTAAAACACCACCAATTTATTATCTTACAGTTCCATGGAAGTTAGAAATCTAAAATGGGCCCAAAGGACTGCATTCCTTCTGGAGGCTCTGGGGGAGCATTTGTTCCTTCCCCTTCCAGCTTCTAGAGGCTGCCCGCATGGATCGAACCCAGGACCTCCCATGTGGGAAGCAGGTGCTCAACCACCTGAGCCACATCTGTTTCCCCACCTGGATTCCAGTCACGCAGTCTTGTAGATAGGCCTCCTTTTGTGGGGATCCACATCTGATCCGCAGGACCGAGGCAATTGCCTTCTGCCTTGGCGCCATCAGTGGAAGTGCAGCTTCACCCTCTCGCAGCGCCTCTCCTCATCGCTGTTGGGATAGCCCGCCTCTCGCTTTAACATTTTTAGATGTGAGTCAGCCGGCATTTCCTGCATCCCCCAATTCCACAGCACGCAGGCCACCTCACTGAGTGGTGCTCTTAAAGCGCCCCTCACGTGGTTGAAGGTGCAGGGACGCACTGAGCCCTCCTCCGTGGCAGGGAGGGGTGGGGCTTGGGTACAAATGGCACCCCTGCCAGCACCCTCCCGGCTCAGTGCTCTCTCTCTGAGCAACCAATCCCCCAGCCTCTCCTTTCCTTGAAGTGAGGGATAGATAAAGTCACTGGACTGTGCTTTTGGCTTGTCCCCTCCCAGAAAATTCTTCATGGCTGATAAAAAGCCCTCTAGAATGTATAGAGACTTACCCTCCTTTGTCCTTAGCTTAGGGGCCACAGTAAAATTTGAGAGAGTGGGAGAAGGGCTGTCTTAGCATCCTGTTACACAGGGGTGTGTGGAATGAATAAACAGATGAGTGGATTCAGGAGTGAACAGACCTGGGGGTGTACTCTGTGGGGTGGTCTGTGCCCAGGAGGCTTTCCAGGTGTGACATGAGGCCACCTGGGGGAAGGAAGGGGCGCAGGAGAGCAGTGAGGGAGCCTGGCTCTGGGTCCCCAGGACAGACTTGGATTTGAATCCGGGCTCTCCTATTTCTCAGGTGTGATCTTATTTTCTCTCCCAATGGCCTCATCTCTAAAGTAGGGGTAATTATAGAACCTACCTTAGAGGATTAGGATTAATAAGATGACATGGAGTGGGGTCTGCAGGAGACACTTCCCCACAGCAGTGTCCTCGTGTTTGGTGTTTTTGTCGTCTGGTGGGGAAGGCTAGCTGAGCCAGCAGGCTGCAGGTGGGGTGCAGGCAAACTGGCTCGTTTGGGGGCCTCAGGAGGAGGGTGGGAGGGGAGACGCCAGGTGAGGAATTCCTCGCAGAGGCGAAGCCAGTTTCTGGCTCCTGGGAAGGTAGTTTTGCCTGGTCCCCGTGGCCTCCGTGCGGGCGTGCACGCTGCGGGAGGCGGTCCCGTGGGCGCGAGGGGTCCTGCGCCCTCCTTGCCCCGTGCGGGTTTCTTCCCCCTTCATCCTCTCCTCCCGGCCTGGAGACTTGGGATTGGGCCAGGCGACTGACTCCTGTGCTCACGGATTCCTTGGCGAAAAATTCCATGGCCTGAAGCTGGTGAATCGCAGAGAGCCAGGTGGGAGGGGTGAAAGGCCGGTAAGTTCAGAGGCCCTCAGGGCCGTTCCCGCGCTTATTTCTTTTTTTTAATTAAAAAATTTAAAAAAAAATTTCCCTCCCCTTCCCCCGCCCCGTCTGCTCTCTGAGTCCATTGCTGTGTGTTCTGTGTCCGCTTGCACCCTCCGGACGCGGGGAATCGGAGTCTCTTTTCGTTGCGTTGTCTCGCTGCGTCAGCTCTGGGTGTGTGCGGAGCCACTCCCGGGCGGGCTGCGCTTTTTCACGCTGGGCGCCTCCCCTTCGCTTCCCTTTTTTCCTTCCTCACAGCTCCGACCCTTATCTCTTTCTCGCTCTGGTAACCTCCTGCCTCGTTCCTCAGGGATCCGTCTGCGCTATTTCCTCCCGGTTGTGGCCGTGCTCCCAGGGAGCGTCCTGGCTCCCGCAGGCCCCTGGTGGGCGCGTGGCCCCAGCCGGCTGGGCAGGGATCCCCGCCCGGGTGCCGTGCGCCCCGCCAGCCCGCCGCGCGCGGCTCCTCCCGGCCGGGACACGGCGCGCCTCCGCGTGCGCGGCCGAGGTGGCAGGATGGGCTCAGAGCCGAGGGGAAATTCTGTCTGGAACCCGGAGGGGAGGGCGGCGTGATGTGGCTTTCTTCAAGGCAGTTTTTGCAACCACTGTCAGCAAACTGTGCTGGAGTTTCAGTAAGACAAGTCTGGGGACCAGAGCGCCACACGGGGGCACTGCTCAGTGTACACCTCCAGCCTGACGTGCCCCGGAGCGTTCTGTGGAAACGGAGTTCTCTAGGTCTATTGCAGTAAATGCCGCTTTTCACAAATGAGTGTCAGAGTGTTCTTGTTCTCAAGCCTCAAGTCCAGCCCTGGTGGGTGATACCACCCTGGCCATAATAGTCGTTGATGCGCATATGGCCTAGATTGGACCCTCGGGGTCCTTTCCTGGGGGACTGCCACATGTGGAGGTTGTGAGCCTGGAGCTGTCCGTGTCCCCTCTAAGGTGGGAGAGAACAAGATCTTCCAAGAAAGAGAGACAGGTCATCTGTTGACCCATCCACCTGTCTAGAAACCAGATAACATCATCTGAGTATCTGAATCGACCTCTGCTTTTTCCAGGGATATCAGATGCCATCATCATCATCTTTTTTGTTTTTTTTTTTTGTTGCTAGTTCTGTTGAGTTTTGTTATTTGCAGCCAAAAAAGAATGCTAAAATATCCATTCGGGGGCCCCCATCTCTCACTCGGTCATAGCAACGTATGCCCTTGTGACTCTTTGCACCTTCCCCACTGCTTGCCACTGTCCTCTGCCGGGTCATATCACCCTCTCCCCTCTTCACATCCCACAGGCACACGGCTGGGTGTGGTTACAAGATAAGCACTGTATTAATGTCCTTTCCCTCTTTTCTTTCCACGACTCTGTGAGGTAAGTAGTTTGGTCAGGTTTACCCCTATTTTGCAGGGAGGAAATGGAAGGCGAAGTGCCTGCCCATGGCTCAGGGTTAGTGGCAAGTCTGAGATGCAAATCCAGGGGTTCCAATGCTGGGCCCGGCCTGTGGTGGAGTACCCTGCGTCAGCATAGCTCTGGAGGAGGGAGGGAGATGCACCTAGGCTTAGGAAAAGCAGCTAACCTCTTTGAAACTTTGTTTCTTCACCTGAAAAACGGGGACAAAATTACCCATCCCACAAACCTGCTGTGAAAATTAAAAGAGAGCTGCCCTTTCAAAAGACACTGGGGGGAAGCGAATTTGGCTCAACTGATGGAGTGTCTGCCTACCAGACAGGGAGGTCCAGGGTTCAAACCCAGGGCCTCCTGATCCGTGTGATGAGCTGGCCCATGTGCAGTGCTGATGCACACAAGGAGTGCTGTGCCATGCAGGGGTGTCCTCCCCCCCCCCCCCGCATAAGGGAGCCCCATGCACAAGGAGTGTGCCCCATAAGGAGAGCCGCCCAGCGTGAAAAAAGTGCAGCCTGCCCAGGAGTGGCGCTGCACACATGGAGAGCTGACAAGAATACAAGTGGACACAGAAGAACACACAGCAAATGGACACAGAGAGCAGACAACTCGGGGGGAGGGGGGTGAGGGGAGAGAAATAAATAAAAATTAAATCTTAAAAAAAAAGTTTGTTTTTAAAAAAAACAAAACAAAAGACACCAAGCCTGCAGGTCTGAGCATCACCAAATTCCCAGGAAACTGTTCATGGAGGAGTTGAGAAGAGCAGAATCTTTACAACTACCCAGTCTGAAAGACATTAAATACAAGGACCGAGCGAATCCATCAGCACCCTACTCTTCTGTCCTTAGAATATTTCCTTCCTCTGAAAATGTGGGGAGACATTTTGTATTGGAGATGTGGTTCCCAAAATTGTACATGCATCAGAATCATCCGAAGGCAGATTAAAACAGTTTCCTGGGCCCCTCTCCCAGAGTTTCTTACACAGGGTCTGTGATGGGACCAGGCGTTTTCATTTCCGAGAAGTTGCCATGCTGCTGTTGTGGTCCCAGGGACCAACCTTTGAGAACCACTCTCCTAGAGGTCTGCTCCTGAGTGGACCCAGGGACCATGGATCGGGGTCTCTTTCTGCTTTCCCTTTCTCTGGGCCGCAATGAGCGGTGCCCTCCCACCATGCAGCCGGCTGACCAGGCCTCCCAGGCTTTAGTGGATGTGGTAGGCACAGAACGAGAAATGGCAATGGCCCTTGCATTTTAGAAAGCCCTGGTGTAGGTGTAAGATAATAAAGATTTGGAAGCCTGTGTAATCCCTTCCTGAGCCCACCTCTCTCCCTCACCCCACCTCCCAAAGACTCAGCACAGGGTGAAGGGCACTGCGCCCACGGAAGCAGCTCCGCCCTCGATGGCCCCATCTCAGCACTGACCAGCACCAGCATCTCTCTCTCTCTCTTTTTTTAAAGATTTATTTATTTATTTCTCTCCCCTCCCCCCCTACCCCCCACCCCGGTTGTCTGTTCTCTGTGTCTATTTGCTGTGTCTTCTTTGTCCGCTTCTGTTGTCAGCGGCACAGGAATCTGTGTTTCTTTTTGCTGCGTCATCTTGTTGTGTCATTTCTCCATGTGGGCGGCACCATTCTTAGGCAGGAGCACCAGCATGTCTTGGTCCAGCAGGGGGGTGACACTGCACCTGGAGACTTCTCCGAGCCTCCCATCCCACTCCCAGGCTTGAATGGCCCACCTGGATGGTGGGGCGTGGGCAGCTAGACAGGTGGTGGTCTATGGAAGGGGCCAGTGCTCTCCCCCACCCCCAGATGGACAAAGAGGGTCGTTCCCCTGGTTACATGGGGTTCCTATTAACTAGACGCCAATGCAGGGTTAATTTTATCTTATTTTATATTTTTGTGTTTGTCTTCCTGTCTGTCTGAGGCAGCTTGGACCTTGAACTCCTTTTTACTGTTCCCAGTTTTTCTATTTCCAGAAGGAGAACACAATGCCCAAAGAACCACGGGGCAAGAAGTAGGTATAAGAGAGAAGAAAGGGAAGACTGGAAGAGGAGGCTGGCACTATTGCAATAATAGCAATAGCCACGATGGGTGAGCTAGGGCTGCCCGATGTCAGTCGCAGAGGCCAGGGCCATGGGCATGGGTGAGGCAGAAGGAGGGAGTCTATGGAAAACAGTGGACAAACAACAATGGTAACAAAAGCCCAGACTTTCTCCACAGTCAAAGCATCCCCTGCATGGATTAGCCTTCTACATGATTCAGCATAATTAACATGATGTGGCAGTTTGAGATTATTTTTGTGAATCCACCAAAAAAGAGAAGGATTATGTTTATAAACTGCTCTGTTCCTCTGGGTGTGATGCCCTTTGATTGTGTTAGATTCAGTAAAAGGCTTCTGATTAAGTTTACTTGACAAAATCAATTTAGAGCTTCTAATCGGGCTGCGTCAGTAAGGTGTAGCTTGGGTTGAGTCACTCAGGAAGACATGGAAGAGGAGAGAATTTAGTCATTTCAGTCCTGCCATTTGACAGAAAGGAGAAGGCTCAAATCTAAGGTTCTAGTAAGAGAGAGGAGCCATTTGCCTGATAGTTTACAGCTGAAGAGAACAGAGCAGCTGAGCAGCTGAGAAGACCCAAGACCAGTGATCGCCCGCCATCTTGCTTCAACACATGGCAACTGACTTTGGTGAGAAAGCAGCCTTGAGTTGGACTTTTTAGAGCCTTGTAACTGTAAGTTTTCACCCCAAATAAATACCTTTTATAAAAGCCAACAGATTCTGGTACTTTGCATCAGCCCCCCTTTGGCTAATACACATGAATACCTGAATATCTTCATTGCCCCCAGAAAAATTAGAGGAGGAAATTATTCACATTACAAAAAAAAAAAAATTCTTGGATTATATAACAGTCATAGCATTTTCTTAACATTCTTAACAGAGGTAAACATTAAAAACACAATTTTCTAAGCATTGTGGATTAAGTATCAAGTACAAATTAAGATGAAGCAAATCTGAAGTCAAAATCATGAAAAAGTCATTTCTTTGCTCTTCTTCTCTTCCCTCTCCCATTGGCTTGAACAGGTAGGTAAAGCTCTAGGTATCTTGCAACCTGATACTTGTCAGGTCACAGTCACTGTGCTGATCATGTTATAAACACCACATTTAATCCTTGCAGGGTATTATTATCCTTGTTTTTGCAAGTGAGGCAACAGGCTTAGGAAGGTGAAGAAACATGCCCAAGATCACAGAGCTTGTTAGACGTAGAGTTGGTACGTGAACCAGGGGACGTGATCCACTCCTGGACTCTTCTTACCTGTAGCACCATCTGCTGTGGTTTTATTTGTTTCTGAGGAAGACACCAGAATAAATGAGTTGAAGTAACTACTTATAACACAAAGAAATAGAACTTTTCTGAGCTGGAAAAGATAAGCGATCATATAGACCACGAGGGCTCGATGTCATCTGGGCAAAATTGATCAAAACAGGTATGCCTAGCTAGGCTCTGGAAAATGTTTTAGATTAGATTTTAGGGAAAAATAATCTAAGGATTATTATAAGGACAGCTGTGTCCTTGCCAGATTGCTTTGGTGGCATGATTTTGGCCATGTTTCTTTGTGTGTAACATTTCTTTTTTCTTGCTCATTTTCTAAGCCCTAGTTCTTCAGTCTTCCTGGTAATTCTGTGAGCTATCTAATATGTAAAAAAAAGGTTTGTAAAAAAGTTTTATTGTGGTAACATAAACGCAAACACAAAATTTCCCATTTTAACCACTTTCTGTGTACAACTCAGTGACATTAATTACGTTTGCAGTATCTTGCTACCCTTACCATGACCCATTACCAAAACTTTTCATCACCCTGAAAAGAAACTCTGTACCCATACGTAATAACTTGCCATTTCTCCCACCTTCACCCCAGCCCCCAATAACCTGTAATCTACTTTCTCTCTCTCTATCTAATGCCATTTTAATAAAATCTTTTCCTCCTCAAAGCAGCTCGAGGCAGTTTCTGATGCTTGTATATCTGAATATAGACTGATACGTTATGCTAATGTGTAGTGTAGATTTCTAAGAGGGAGGAATTGCCCAAGATCATTAGTCCTCATTTTCCCCCTTTTCTCCCCTAGATAATTTACTAATCTCCTGTGAAATTAATATGCAGTGTAACGTAAACTGGAAACGTATGACTAGGAAAAAACCTGGAAGGAAATTCAGCAAACGAATCATCGTGGGCATTTGTTTTCCAATAGTGGATTGAGGACTGATGCTTGTGTTTATTTCTCCTTCCAGAGATTTCATTAAGGAGAGAATGAAAAAAAAAAAAAAAGAAAAAAAGAGAATATAAGAGAGCCAGTGTAGCTCAGTGGTTGAGAGCTGGCTTCCCACATATGAGGTCGCGGGTTCAATCCCCGGCCCAGGTACCTCAAGGGAGCTAGCTAGCTAACTAGAATATCCACGAGAGCAATGATGATTGTGAGATGGATCAGATAGTGGGTGAGAGATTTAAACATTTCTAGAAGATGGAAAGCTGACGGAGGTATGTTGGTGTGTGAAAGAGGGGAGGAAGACTCAGAATATGGTACCTGGAAAGGACTGGGGTGGAGGTGGGAACTGATCCACCTTTTGGAACCCCAGAAAGACTTGGGCATCAGAGTTGGCAGCAGAGGGTGAGGCTGAGAAGGGAGCTGGCAATGAGAGGATTAACTGCTGTCTCTGGAGCGGCTAGGGCAGTCACACCTCTCTCCTCCTTTACCTGCTTGCCTCAGCTCTTCTTTAAAGATGAACAAGCACTCTGAAACTTCTTTCTCATCACTCTAGTATAAAGCCTTCTTAGTTTTGGCACTTGGGGGCAACTCCCAGATTAACGACTGGTTACTTGTCAACTCACTCTCAAGTGCAGCTTTCCAGTTAAAAAGCCTCTGATACGTAAATGGTACTGCTAGGCAACTTTCTTATGCAGGGGAGAATCTAGTTGGAAAAATAGATATACATTCACATCACCAGAGAAAACTCATGTCCACTGTAAGAGCTTCTTAGGATAACTCATTTAATATCTTATTCCTACAGCTATAAAATCACCAAAATATGAAGAAGCATGAAAGAGGAAGAATAAACTAACAAGCAGAATAACCACTGACCCTAGAAGAAAAAGAGAAAATTCAGGAGCCAGAAGAAAACTGCATTTTCAGAGATTCAATAAGTGGGTTTCTAGAAAAATTCATAAAATACATTAAGACGTTAAAAGGTATTAGTGATCTGATATAAAAAGCATAGATTTCTTTTCTTAACAAGAAATAGAAAAAGGAACTAGAAACTTAAGAGACAACAGAAAACAGTAAGAAAGCCATGGTCCAGATATAAGGCACACTAAAATGTGGCATAATTTCGAACAATTGGTGGAGTAAAAACAAAAAAAGAATTTCTTTGGCTTTAATGCAAATAATATTCTCCTTTAAGAGACCAGAGGTTGTGACCCTGGACCATTCGATAAAGATATGTCACCTTAACAACTTCTGGCTATGTAGTAAATAATAATTATGTTGTCATATTAAAGTTAACATTGTTTTTTTCTTTTCTTTTCTTTTTGGTTCAATTGTTTGTAAGAGACCTATAAACAAAACCTGAAGACTTAATTATGATTCCAGAGCAGAATGTCAAGGTTAATCCTACGATAATGTAAATGTAAAGCTGCACGGGACAGAAGGTGGGAGGAAGCTGGAGGGCAGCGTAAGGTGCTCATGTTCTCTTCCTATAGAAAGCAGCCTTAAGAGATGCCAGCTGAAGCTGTTGAAAACAAAGAGAAGCTTAGGCTTATTACATGTTACAAAATGTAATAGTGTTGCTGGGCCAAGAGAAGAATTAAAATAATAATGGAACCATCAAAACGTGGGAGGAATACAGGGAAGGGAGTTGGAAAGTAGTGCAAAGGAGAGTCAAATTCTTCCCCTTCGCTGTAGGGAATAAATGAGTATGCCTAAAGTCAATACATTGAGTAAGAGATGCACAAACCACATGATTAAAAAAATGATTGCATTGGAGGAGGGGTGCAGCAGATGGGGCAGGAAACTCTTATTTCTCAGGATCAGCTTTTCCTAACTATTTAGTTGTTAAAAAGCTCTCTGCATGCATTAGTGTGATGAAAATATATATAAAAATGGAAGAAGCATCACAAAATCATTTGTAACATTATGGGTATTCTCATTTTCTAATTTATGTGCTCCTCTGGGGTCCAAATTTTGTGTGATGACCACGGGTTACTTTTAATAGTTAATAAAAAAAGATAAGTAAAAAATGTTAAGAATGGTTTCCTAATTTCTTGTGTTCATCTGAAGACTAGAATAAGCTCTGTCAGGGCTCCGTCTTGTTTAGCTGCCCCCAGGGCAGCCTCACCCCCAGCAGGTGCTAAGTGAATGGTGCAGCGGGAGGAGGTTTGCGCCCAGGAGAGGAGGCATTTGAGAAAAGAGAGGCAGAGGGGGGGCCCAACCCTGACCTGAGCTGGCAGGAGACCCTTCCCTCCTGGTCTTCCAGAACTGTGTCACCCCAAACTTCTCTGGGGTCTCTGGATCCTCTGAGCTGGGCTTGGGTCCTGGGCTGCTGAGGACCTTCACAGCTTCCCTGAGTCTGCCTGGGCCGCTCAGCTGTTGTGTTGTAGAAGAAGGTAATGGGGGTCTGTGCTGTTGGAAGGAGACTCCTGGCCTCAGCTGGGGTGGATGGGAGGCAGGGCCATTGGAGTAGTAAAGGCCGTAGGGCCTGGGGAGGGGGCGAGGCCACGGCCTGCTCTCAAGGGAGGTGGGTGAGGAAGCCAGCGTCAGGGAGGAGCTTCTCTGTCCTGCACTCTAATAATGAGATTTGTCTCTGGGAAAAACTCAACACATCTTAGGAGTGGCTCCTCTTCGTCTAAGCGCAGTTTAGAGCAGGTGGGACCCTGACCACCTGTCCTCTGGGGCCAGCCTGTCCTCACCAGGTGAGGGTTCACCCACCAGGTTCTCCCTCTGCTGCCTTAGCTTTCCCTTGCCTGGCCTGTGGAACCCGGCAGGAGGAGGGGCTGTGGCCCTAGGCACAGAGTGACCCCAGGAAGGGCCCAGACTTTAGGGAGAGGCCCAGGCTCTGCTCTGAAGCAGAAGACACAGGTACGGCCCAGAATCGAGTGGCACAAAGTGCGTTGTGTAGCTTTTCTCTGGGGGGTGCCAGAGTG